>NW_028227262.1:2762500-3362500 GCF_978045245.1 Mus caroli
CTCTTCACCACAGCAGCTCCAGGCTAGCTCCTGTCCACAAGTTTTGCCTTTTTCAGGGTTAGTCTGCAGAGGTCTGAGCTGACATCTTCAAATAGCCTACAGTGTCCAAGATCACTTGTGCTTCGGGGAGGGTCTGACTAGTGTTCCTTTTATGTCAGATGTCCCTCGTGCACACGAGTCATGGCCTTACCCATCCATCACTTGTGGGCATTTGACCTGCTTCTGGTTCTCAAGCTTGTGCGTGGCATTTGGCATGTTTTGCTTTTAGCATGTACACAAAATTGCACGGCTCCAGCACACTTTCATACACGCGCATAACATATTCTCCTTTTCCCTGTTATCTCATGTCCTCCTGACTGTGGTGGCTCACACCTTGTAAACCCAGTGAGGGGGAGACCAAAGCAGCTGGATTGCTGAGAGTTCAAGGTTAGCCTAGGCTACAAAGTCAGTTCCAGACCAACCCATGATTAAGAGAAAACTCTTGTCTCAAAACAAAACAAAACAACACAACTCAAATAGGCCGGAGAGATGGCTCAGCAGGTAATAACATTTGCCACCAACCTGACTTAACATCCCAGGTCTCCACATGGTAGAAGGAAAGAACAAATTCTGAGAAGTTGTCTCTGAAATTCATGCATGTGTACATATACACATGCACACACCCATGCATACACATATGCCATACACATATGCACACACATGGACACATACACACATACATATACACATATAAACACACATGCATACATGTATACATGCATGCACACATATACAAAACATACAACAAAAACATAAATACAATAAAAATTTAAAAATAAACACACGAATAGAATTTAAAAAAAAAAAAAACCTTTCTCTCTAAAACCACAAGGAAATAAAGAAATAGGACTCTTTGGTGGTTTGGAAATATTGTAAGAACACACCAAGAGTTCATTAAGCTGGGCGTGGTGGCGCATAGCTGGGCGTGGTGGCGCACGCCTTTAGTCCCAGCACTCGGGAGGCAGAGGCAGGCGGATTTCTGAGTTCGAGGCCAGCCTGGTCTACAAAGTGAGTTCCAGGACAGCCAGGGCTATACAGAGAAACCCTGTCTCGAAAAACCAAAAAAAAAAAGGAAAAAAAAAAAAAAAAGAGTTCATTAAAGGTCACACAGTCAGCGTCTTGCTTTCTAAGGACATGGTTAACAAATTCTCATTCCTGAGATGTTTTCTCTGAGCTGGCAGGGCTGGGATTCTGGGATTCGGACAGGCAGATCTCCTTAAGGCTCCTGTCTTATGATGGCATCAAGACAGAAGGAAGCCTATGAGGAGGCCTCACCCAGTGTCTGGGGAGCATGGTAGAGTCCAGTTTGCTGAGCATCAAACAAGGGAGGTGGTGTCCCCTGGAGGAAGGTGCTCTGCACAGTCTGGCCGGCGCCCTCCTGGGATGGAGGTGGGTCTTCCTCTAGCCAAGGTCTGTTTGGTACACGCATCGGGAAGTGTCCGAACCCGGCTTACCTCAATGTCTGCCTCCTGATCAGAGTCCTCCAGATTTTTAGACTGGTTTTCCAGGGATATAACCTCAGTTAGCAAGCTACAAACAGATGAAGAGATGGATTTAGTCCTGTGGACTGAGGGGGAAAACATCGTCCAACACGGGAGAGATTTCAAAACTGAAGTGCTGTTCTACTCAGAAAGGCACAGTAAAGAGAAGTGAGGCTCTGCTGCACTAAGCCTCTGTACTCCTGTTAAAAGGCACAAACAGAGAGATAGAGATAGAGGGGGGTAGAGAGGGAGAGAGAGAGAGAGAGAGAGAGAGAGAGAGAGAGAAACTGGTTTGTCCAGCACTGGGACTTGAACCGAGGCACTTGCTTGTGCAGGAGAAGCAAGCACTGAGTTGTAGCCACAGCCTGGACAGTGACGTTTCAAAATCCAAAGGCTGAGTATCTGGGCTTTTATCTGAACTCTATCAAGGACTCAGCAGCGAGTGGGGGATGGTGGTGCATACCTGAAGTCCCAGTACTCAGTGGTAGAGGCAGGAGGATCAGGAGTGCCACGCTGGTTATGGGCTACATGAGACAGGGTCTTAAAGCACACACACAAGAAGAACAGGGAACAATGGACTTTGTGACCGATGGAGGGATTCTGTGCCCCCGCTGAGCTGGTTCCATCTCTATGTAAAACTCACAGGACCTTACATCAAAGAACATAATTGTCCTGTAATACAGTTATACTTTAATTTAAAAAGGAAACTTATAGCGTATGGCATTCGGATCCTTTCTAATGCTTTGAGGGATAAAAAGGTCAGATGCGGATAGGGATGAGTGGACGCTTTGAGAAAGGTAAAGAGGAAGCAGCTAGGAGTGCAGGTCCTCTGTGCTAGCAGAGAGGTTGGAGCTCGGCAGGGAAGTTCAAAGGCGTCAGACATTTATTTCCAATAAGAGCTCCTGTTTGTTAATCATTGACTGTGATTCACACTATGAACCTCACAATATGCCAATGAAGAGGCTATAATCAATAGCTTTTCATACATGAGGAAAGGCAAGCCCTTAAAATGTGATTAATTCACCCCCAAAAAACGAGCCATCAGGGTTCAAGCTCCGCCTCTGGAATGGGGGTATAGCTCAGTTAGTAGAGTGCTGGATTTGCATTCATCAAGACCTGGGCTCAGATTCTGGCGTGAAATAGGTTGTGGTAGCACACACACCACACTCCATAACCAGGAGGTAGAGGCAGAAGAGTTAGGAGTTCAAAACTGCATTCAGAACACAGAAAGTTTGAGGCTAACCTGGGCTGTGTAACGCTATCTCGAAGGGAGCTCAGGAGAGATGGCTCAGCAGTTAAAGGCAGGACTTCTGTCCTCAGCGTCCACAAGGCAGCCCACAACTGCCTGTAACTCAAGTGCCAGGCCTCCAGGGTGTCTGTGCTTACACACACACACACACACACACACACACTCATAAGTAACAATGATAAAAATAGAGAATTATGCACACCCAATGTGTGAGAAATCTCCCAGAGAAGACAGAGAGAGACACAGAGCTCTGACACAGATCCGGGATGTCCACTTCTAACCTTGAGATCATATGGCCTGCTTGCTGTACCAAGCACAGTGTCCTGAGCTTTAAAGCTGGAAGACAGTCTACTATTTTCCTGTGAATCCCAGCATCTAGTGCTTACCTCTTCACTGTGCTTTCTGTACTATGTATATTTTGTATAATGTTGTTGATTCTCTCCAACCAGTCACTGTGGTCGGCTCCGAGTTCTTTCATTTGGAGACCCATCTTTGCATGCCAGTAGTTCAGCTTGTGGGTCAAGCTCTCTGGGATCCTGTGGAAGCAGAACCCTAGTCACTGGGAGGTAGGAAGTGGGAGACGCCTCATATGGCTCTAAGTGGTCTTCCTGTGCATTTTCTATTACTAAAATGGACCAACTGGCCAGTAAACAGGTCTTTAAAAGTTCAGATAAGGAAAATAATTTTGCAAAATATGTCTTGTGTTACTGAGAATCAAACCCAGGGTCTCTCGCAAAGCAAATGCTCTATAGCACACCTACATGCCCAGCCTGGAGTATTGGCTCAGTGCCTTTCATAGAATCTAGGTTTGATTCCCCGCCCCCACATCGTGGTCCACAACCATTCATAACTCCAAGTTCAGAGGATCAGTCACCCTCTTCTAACTTCCTTGGGCACACACACATAGAGTGCACATACATATATGATGCAGGCAAAACATTTTCACACTTACTTTTTAAAAAAGCTTTATATATTTTTCTCAAGGCTAGGGATTCAACCCAGGGCTTCACACATGCACATACTCTACCACTGAGGCCCTGGTCCTAAAAATAGATATATTTGAAATCTCCCTCTATACAGTGAACATTGGCCATTGGGCAATAATAGTGGTAGGGTAGGAGAGGTGTCTGACATGTGACATGCAAGGGCTTACTGGCAGGCCTTTAATGATGACTAGAATAATTTCCATATAGAAGAAGTTATCTGAGACTGTTGACAAACATATCAGTTTTAAACTTCAAATCCAATGACACACAGAGGACCTGCTGGCCCTGCCAGCATTGGCAGCCAAGGACGGGCTGACTCTACTATCTTGCTAGGCAGGGTCAGCCAGTCCCTGTGCACTCGGATGCTGCTTGGTTCAACTTATGCCTAGAGTTTAATCCGTCTTCCGGGCTTTTTCTGAATCCCTTCCCAGGATTGATTCTCTCCCCATCACTCCGTGCTCTTCACTGGGTGTGTCCAAGCTTACGAGGTGCTCTCCTCCGTAGACGGTGACAGCTGATACACTTGAGGGCCCTCGCAAACTAGAGTCACTTCTTGCTCATCGGGTTTGCTTGGTGGGTCCTGGCTGTGCTTGGACTCCTGCTCCAACCCATCCTGGATGAGATGTGAGTGGAGGGGGAGTAAAACAAATGAGTCATCGAGAGAGGTGCCCGATCCTCCAGCCCTACTGGACAGCCTGCCAGAGCCTTGCCTTCTCGTACATGGATGAGAGAAGGAGACAAGCCCTCTGTTCAGCTTGTCAGAGGCTGGGGCAGGCTTTCCAGGATCAGCCTCCCAGGGAAGAGTGGTTTTTAGGCTAAACAGTAGAAATGTACCCAACCGTACACTCCAAAACTTGACACAAATGGCATGGCTGTTCTGGTCTCCTCAGAAACTCAGTGTTAGCCGGGCAAGGGTACGCACCTGTAACGCTGACCCTCAGGAAGCAGGGGTGGGAGACTACCATGAATGTGAGGCTTAGACACTGAGTCCTGGGCCAGCCCAGGCCACATAGTGGGTTATAGGCCATCCTAGGCTACATAAGACGACAGCAAAACAAGAACAAATGAAACAAAACACACAGCGGGGGCCTTGAACTTATAAAACAGGTTTCCTATTAAGACAGTTTGTTGAGCCATGACAACTAAGTGCACAGCATAGATTTTGTTCCAGTGATTGTTAAAAAAAATATGTATGTATGTATATATATATATATATATATATATATATACACACACACACATATACATATATACATTCACATATACATATATACATACACACACAAACACACACACACACACATGGCTGGAGAGATGGCTCAGTGGTTAAGAGCATTGACTGCTCTTCCAGAGGTCCTGAGTTCAATTCCCAGAAACCACCTGGTGGCTCACAACCATCTGCAATGGGATCTGATGCCCTCTTCTGGTGTGTTTGAAGATATCGACAGTGTAATCATCCACATAAAATAAATAATTCAAAAAAAATAATAATACAGCTCTAGGACCCAGGTTCAGTTCCCAGCTTGGTCATCCATGACTCCAGTCCCAGGGAAGCTGATGTCCTCTTCTGGCCTCTGAGAGTGCCAGGGACATACACAGTGCACAGACACACATGAAGGAAAAACACGGATACACATACAATACACAAATCTCTAAAAGTGACGTAGCTCTAAAAAACACTTGAGGCACAACGGAAGAAACCGGAATGCAGAGGGAAGGAGACTATTAGGCTTCTTTATGTGTTAAACTGCTAATTTCTCTAGATGTGATGACAGTATTTTGGATATGTAGAAGAAAATCTTTATTTTTAGAGATACTTTCTGAAGGCAACAGGGACAAACTGTTATGCTGTTTGCCCTACTTTTAAGTGGCTTAGTGAAGTGCATTTATTTATACACACAAAGATAAAGCAAATGCTATGCTTTCTGCTAACTGACATGAATGCTATTTTAAAAATGCCACTGTCAGAACATAACCAATCACTGCTCTGGGCTCTTATGTTCTCTTTTATGTTATTTATTTTCATGGTGAGGGGTTTGAGAGAAATACCATAGTCTATTGTGTTTAGTCCATGAAATTCCTTCTTCCTTCCTGTTCCCCACCTCTCTTTTTTTTCTTTCTTTCTTTGTTTTAGAAAAATATTCAATTCCCTATCATTTCATTCCTATATATGCCAAATGGCCAAAATTATTAATAACCTACCTTAGAACATGCCTCTCTCTCTCTCTCTCTCTCTCTCCTCTCTCTCCCCCTCCTTCTCCATCTCTGTCTCCCTCCCTCTCTGTCTCCCTCTTCCTCTCCCACTCTCTCTCCCTCTTCCTCTCCCACTCTCTCTCCCTCCCTCTTTCTTTCTGAACTCTACTGTAAAATAGTTCTTCTTACCTTTGAAGAAGTTTTTTAAGCAAAACTCTCCTGTGCTTCAATCAAACAAATTTAAAGCGGAAAGAAAAGTTTGGGGCGGGCAGAACAGATTATTTCCTCACCAAAAGCCCTGCATCGACCCCAGCCAAGGCCACAGGCTCCACCTCAGCGCTCCTCAGAAACCCAGTCTGCACCCTCAGGTCCATCCGAGGCTTGGGAATGCTCTCAGCCTTCGTTCTGGTAGCTCACAGATGTTTATGTAGCTCAGTGGATTAACCGCTGTGCTGTGTCTCCTTATTTGCACAAGAGCCTTTAAGGTAGACTTTGCCATTGAGTTCAAAGAGTTTGAAATCGGGTCAGATATAGATTATCTGGTCAGCTCCTCAGTTCGAAGGGAACCGCCTTAGACAGAGAAGGTGTACAGGGAGGTGGAAACAGAAACCACAGCAAGGCAGCAGCAGCCTGCGCAGGCCCCAGGAGGAGAAAGGGGAAGGATTCCCACAGAGGTGGAATCAAAGAATGAACGAACTCTATTGGAAGACTTTCTGCAATCTGAGGATCATTTTACACATAACCTCTGCTCCAGGGTGACCTATGCCAATTGTAATTGATTCTCACAAGTAAAACCAGCACATAACCCATTAGGGGGAGGGGAACGCATAGGAAAGCTAGGATGACCCCCCTACGTGGGATGGGAAGCAGTGCTGTCCCGGGCCTGTTTCAGTGTTACACCTAGGAAGAGAAAACCTTCGGGCATCCTTTTCCTGCTTTGAGACACAAGGTGGGGTCCTTTCTTTACCTGCCATGACATTGATGTCTCTTTTACTCTTCCTTCTTTTTTGTCTGTCTGGGTTTGGTTTGATTGTACCTAAGGCTGACCTTGAACGTCTCCCTCTCCCATCTTCACCTGCTAAGGGCTGGGATTACAAGCGAATACCATTAGGCTCACTTTAGCTTACCCGTTTTTCAGTGTCCGTCTTGTAAAGGGAATCGGTCTGTAGGTTTTCAGAGGGTTTGTCTTTTTCATCTGGTCTGTCTGAGATGTGGTCCATTTCTGAAACTTCCCTTATCAAATGCAAACAACACAAACAAATCAAACAGAGGTAATTACTGTATAGTAGGAATTTAGACTGGTCCTCTGCCCTACCCAATTCTAATGGAGACCTATAGAACACACCTCAGCTCCAGGTATATCTGCTACCTTCATACTGACTTTGTCCTGTGTGAACAATGCTATATACAGTACATTTTGTAGAAGAGAAATAGAAAGGTTGCATAAATATTTGTTGGCTGAATCCATAAACTATTTAACAATGAGGTCCCAAATTCCAAAGTGCTGCTATTTGTGTTTATATTTACTAAAGTGTGGAAAAGATAAGCAGTAAGCATACAGGTAAGGGTAGAATCTCAAAAAATCTACCAAAGGGAAGATGGGCAGAGAGGACCAGGTCTGTGATCAGACTATGGGACAAAGCCCTTAACAGGAAAGACGCTAAAATCTCCTGGGAGGTGGGCCTCTGGGTGTGTTCTGGAGGACTGTCTTGACTGAGTTCATTGGGCTGGAAGACTTGCCAACTATGGACGGAGCCCTTCCCTGGCTGGGCTGAAAGACACGTCCACCATGGGCAGTGCCATTCCTTGGCTGTGCTGAAAGACCCGCCCACTGTGGGCGGCACCCTTCCCTGGCTGGGCTGAAAGACCTGCCCACTGTCGGAGTGTATAAACAGAAAAAAGACACTGGACAGAAGTACAGATTCATTGCTCTATGCTTCCTGTGTATAATGGATGCAATGTGACCAGCTGCACCAGTCTTCTACCTGCCTGATTGATCCACCAAGATGGACTTTGCCTTGAACTGTGAGCAAGATAAACCTTCTCTGTCATGGTTGGCTTTTGCTGTTGTTTTGTGTTTAGATTCAGCAACAGGAAAAGAAACTAAGACATACTGGCTACCTTTCTCGTTGTTGGGATAAATTCCTGAGAACGAACAGTGAGGGGGACAGTCCACCGTGGTGGAGAAGGCATTGGGGAGAGCTTAAGGCTGCCTGCTCACACCCAGTCAGCAAGTAGAGAGAGACCAGCTGTAAGGGAGCCCAGCTCCAACCTCTAAGGCTCACCCCCAGTGACAGGCTTCCTCAAGCAGGTCTCACAAAGGTTCCCCAGTCTCCAGAACAGCACCCTCACTGGGGACTAAGAGTTCAGACACACATTTTTACTTCAAAACCCATTAATCACATCTGTGAATATTTAGTTCACCCACAACATTCTTTATTCTTCCACAATGTGTATGATAATCATGCAGGTTTCCACAGGTCACTATAAATATGAGTATATTTGTATACATTATTCTGAATTTTGAATTTCCTTTGTAATGACCTATTTGGAGTCCATTTCATATTAGTACATGAGGATTTCTTCATATGTATGACTCTGTGTTGGGGTAGTATAATTTTCTATTTCTCTGTGTGTGTGTGTGTATCCATGTTGGGTGCACGTGGGTGCAGAGGTCAGAGATCAACATAGAGGTCTTCTTCTATTGCTCTTCATTTTATTTTTTGAGCCAGGGTCTTTCACGGAACCTGGAGCTCACTGTTGTGGCTGCACTAGCTAACTAGGCAGTCCCCTAGGTTCCCCCAGTCTCTGCTTCCCAACACTGGGGTTTTACAGTAAGCACTGCCACACTGTTTTATGTGAATCCCCATGCTTGCACGACCAGCACTTTGCCAACTGAACAGTCCAGGAAAATAACAATACAAAGCAGTGCTGTAATGGGCATGCTCCTGTCTGTGTGCTACGTGTGGGAGCCAGCACAGTGACAGGCAGTTCCTGAACCCTGCCTTGCTAAACGTTCCCAGACTGCACTTTGTTTATTTATCGCTACTGCTTTGGCTTTTGTAGACAAGGCCCCATGTAGTCCTTTTGAACTATGTGGCTGGGGCTGGCCTTGAACTCCTGGTCCTGCTGCCTCCACTTCCAAATGCTGGGATAACAGGCATGCACCAGTATGCCTGGCTTCTCACCCGTGCTTCAAAGATGTGGAATTGATTTACATTCCTGGCAGAAATGGTGACTGAGCCACGGCTTCTTCCAGAATTGTGTATTTTTAAAGATCCTGTTCTCGGCCGATCTGATGTTTAAGCTGGAACCATGGTTTGATGTTAATTTCTCTGGGTGAGTGAAGCAGAGAATCTTTGCCTGTGTGTTCACAGTTTAGTCCTGTTCTTGCCTGTGTGATAACGGTCTTAGAGGCCCCGCCTATCCCCTACTGGGTTGTCGTTATTTTACTAAACTGCATATATGTGACACATACACACATTTTAAAATGAATCACAACAACCTTGCAACATATGTCTGTAGTAGGTCATATCTGTGGACCCTGAGCCCAAAAGTGGGCTGGGGACTTGTCACACCTACCTTACTCTGGTGGTATGAATGAGAAGTCCCTGTATCCTTAGTCATTTGACTACTTGGTCCCTTATTGATGGTGCTGTTTAGAAGGTTTAGGAGTGTGGCCTTGTTGGAGGAAGTTTGTAACTGGAGGTGGACTTTGAGAGTTCAAGACTCCTGCTGTTTCAAGATGTGAGAGCCCTCAGCTGCTGCTCTAGCTCCTGTCTGCCACCCACTGCCTCTGCTCCACCATCATGGACTCACCCTCAGAGAGGCCAAAAACGTTATTCTGTAAACTGCCACTGTCCTGGTGCTCTATCACAGCAAGAGTAATGAATGAATGTTCATACATAGGAAAAGGTCCTGGCATTTATAGGCTATGTAAGCTATCTTTAATCCCAGCACTTGGGAGGCAAAGCAGGCAGATCTCTGTGAATCCAAGGCCAGCCTGGCCTACTTAATGAGTTCCAGACCAGCCAGGGCTACACAGTGAGACACTATCTCAAACACAATCAATAAGCAACAAAAGTTACCCATTGGATCTGTGGTTGCTGATAATCACACGATTGTGTAACTAATGAAATGTACCTGTGCATTCTAAATGGCTACGTCTTTAGCAACTGTAGATAAGGGGGGCAGAAGGAATCTACAAGAAACAGCCAATTTTCTAAGTGGAAACTGGAGTCTTGCCAGCTCTGCTGCTGATGCCTGGCTCACACTATAAGCCTCACGAGTGGCCCATAAGTCTACTCCGGTAGTGTCTTAGTCAGGGTTTCTATTCCTGCACAAACATCATGACCAAGAAGCAAGTTGGGGAGGAAAGGGTTTATTCGGCTTACACTTCCATACTGCTGTTCATCACCAAAGGAAGTCAGGACTGGAACTCAAGCAGGTCAGAAAGCAGGAGCTGGTGCAGAGGCCATGGAGGGATGTTCTTTACTGGCTTGCTTCCCCTGGCTTGCTCAGCCTACTCTCTTATAGAACCCAAGAATACCAGCCAAGGGATGGTCCCACCCACAAGGGGCCTTTCCCCCTTGATCACTAATTGAGAAAATGCCTTACAGTTGGATCTCACGGAGGCATTTCCTCAACTGAAGCTCCTTTCTCTGTGATAACTCCAGCTGTGTCAAGTTGACACAAAAATAGCCAGTACAGGTAGATACTTATGAGTTAAAACTAGATGAACTGGAGAAGAGAATGTCCACCCTGATGCTGAACCGATGTCTCATGACCAGTCTCTGGCTGAGGCAGGTCCCAGACATGACTCCGGTGAGCTCAGCCCTACTTACTCCGAACCTTCCATCATGCTGACATTTTGGAGATCACTGCTCTTCTCAGCCAGCTGAAGTTCCTTCCCAGCTGTCCCCAACTGCAGAGACATCATGTCTTTACTGAGGGTTGCTGGTGTGAGAGCTGCCACTTCAGTGCTGCAAGGAGAGAGACAGGAATCTGTCAACAGGATCAACATTCCTCTGGCTAATTCTTCCACAGAGAAAGCAGCCTGTTTTCAATGCCGCCAAGATGGCTGTCCATTCTATGAGACCCCAAAGCAAGCTCTTGAGAGTCTCTGTTCAAATATACAGGGAAAGGATTTGTGTGTCATTGTCCCCAAGGATGCAGTTCGTGTCTAAGTCGATAAATCACCCTTAAATAGGAACATCATAGAGAAATGTACAACAGCCATGTTGGGGTTAGAACTCTCCATGTCTGTAAGTTATTTCTGGTTATATAGCATTCACGTTGCAAAAACTAGAAAGCAAAGTATAAAGCCACTAGTATTTCAGGGTTAAATAACCAGAAATGGTCTCCAGAGACATCCAGATGTAAGCATTCACCACTGAGATGGCTTGTCCTATCGCTCTCTGTCTTTAGACCTCCCGTGTGTTTCCCATTGCTGACAACTGTGTCATTTCTAACTCCTCACTAGTATAATACATTAATGATACACTGATGTAATACATTCTCATTAAAATGGCCCTTGGGCCCCTAGCTTCTCAGGCTACTTTCCTAGGACTGCAGTTATTAAAATCAAAGTGGGTATCATACAGATTCTTTAGAATTTAGAGAAATATTTCTAAATTGAACTTCAAAATAACAATAAACTGTATATAGTGAGGTCCAGGAGCCAGGGCTAATCAGAGAAAACTTCAGAAAACAAAAAAAGTTTGTATGAAAGACCTTGAACTGAAACGGAATCCTTTGCCAGAGCAGTAAGTGCTCTTAACCAAGCTCAGCCACTTCTCCAGTCCCCACTCCCAGATTGAAGCTCTAAAGGCTCAATCAACACCACCAGCAGCTGTGTGTGATCCCTGCCCTTCCCTTTGGCCAGGTGAGCTCACTAGAGAGCAGAGAATCCCGCAAGCGATGAGGATTAAAATAAAGAAAAGGAATGCAAAGAAGATCCCAGCGGCTTACATCTAAAGTCCTAATGCTTCTGAGGCTGTGGCAGGGGGATTACCTTCAGTTTGAGGCTAGCTCAGGCCAGCCAGGGCTACAGCTAGAGGCCCTAACTCCAAACAAACACACAGGCAGAGAAGGCTGAGACAGAAACATGTGTGAAAAACTTTAAGAAGGTGATAGAATGAGGGCTCTCTTGGTACAGAGAGGCAGATCTCTGGGTCTTGCTAGCTAGCCAGCCTAGCTTAATGAATCCAGAGCTCCAGATCAGTGAGAAACTGTCTCAAAAAAAAAAAAAAAAAAAAGCAGGTTTTTGAGAGGGCTATGTAGGTAAATGCACTCACTGTCCAGCCTGATGACTTGAGTTCGATCCCCACCCCCGCAACCTGCATGGTGGAGAGAACTGATTTCCACAGAGGTCCTTTGACCTCCGCATGCACACATGTAAATATCGATGGATTTTAAAGAATTAAAAGAAAAGTGGGTAGCAAGCAATACATATCCGCACACTCACATGTGCACAACAGAAAAGGAAATTAATCCGTGTTATATTAACTTCGCATGACATGGTGGTAGAAGTAGTGGTAACAATACTGATTACATACTCAAAGCGCTTTCGCTTTCCTTAGTAAGGCATGTTGGTTACATTGTTTCCCTTTGGTTTGGTAAGGCATGTTCGTTACATTGTTTCATTCAGTCTTACCCTGTGGGGAGGTAACAAGCCAGAGCTTGACCGTTCCTACTTTTACATTAGGAAACTGAGAGCACTGATGACCTATAATTTGTCCAAAGTTTCATTGCTAAGATATAGTGGAAGCAAGATTTAAACTGTCAGTCTGCTTCCCAATTGCCTCTGCTTCCAAAGGTTTGGCAACAGCCTGCTGACCTCCGAGGCAGCCCCACCTTCTGTAGGTAAATTCTGAGTCTACACAGCCGGATGAAGTACAGTACTCTAAGCCTGGTGTGCAACGCCAGTACACAGCTCTGTGCTTGCTGAACACACAGAACCTCCCATCCTGCCCAGCCTCACTTTATCAGTACACAGGGAAGTCTGGGAATTTCTCCCTATACTACCCTATTTTTTGTTTTTACTGGTTGACCTTCAAGGCTTTTTGGAATTAATCAACGAAACTGAGTGAACCCTTGTTCTTTTCTCCTCATGCCACAAAAACATTTAGAATCAACACTTTGAAAGAAAAATGTGTCTTCATCAAAAGGAACTGATCAACTTTAAAAGACAGCCTCTAGCCCATCCCCTGCTGGAGAAGTTGGGAGGAGCATGACTTGAATAATCAGGGAGGCAGCACATGGAGGGGCCCACATTCTTCTGATCTTGTTACCATTTGTACCTCAGAGTTCCCTGGGACTTTTGGCTGGTGGCAGAGCCTGCCCTAGCTCCTGGGGACGAGAGGCCTTGCAAGTTGTTCCACACCTGAGGAAGAAAGCTTGCAGTTGGGCCTGCTCTCTCTGACATTCTACTTGGAACCCAGCATGCGAAGCTCCTAACTCCCTCCCCTGAGAGGGAAGACAGCAGTGTCCCCTGCCTATCTCTAACCTGCATCATCATCAGCTCGCCTCTTAGCCTTCTGGTTTCTCCTCTAGGGCTAGAGCCATCTCCCATTCTGCCATCTCTTCATCCATCAACTGGCCTCAGGCATACAGTGACCTGGGGTGCTCTGACCTCAGCTCCCTCCACCACACACACGCTTTCAACCCCACTGTCTTTTGACCTTGGAGCCTCCAACTTCCTCACCGATGCTCCAAGGCCTCCCACCCGGGGGAGCTGCTCCTCTCTGCTCTGCAGAACAGTTGGCAGTGGTTGCAAGCCTATGGCTCTGACCCTCAACGCCCACACTTCCTCTTTTGTTTTGTTTTGTTTTGTTTTTGTTTTTGTTTTTTCTAGACAGGGTTTCTCTGTGTAGTCCTGGCTGTCCTGGAACTCACTTTGTAGACCAGGCTGGCCTCGCACTCAGAAATCCGCCTGCCTCTGTCTCCCAAGTGCTGGGATTAAAGGCATGAGCCACCACCGCCCGGCCACACTTCCTCTTGAAGTCTATCTACATTTCTCTCAGTCATTTCCAGCCATCATTTGTGGGAAGCCAGAATCCACGACAGGACCTAACAGGCTGACCTCCACGACTCTCAACTCCTGAGTCCCTTCTCCCCCACCGGCAGGACAGAGATGGAAGTGGAGCGGCCTACAGGCCTTACCTTCAGTTTGTATCCATGTTTGAAGCCTGGTTTTGCCACACACCTGCTGTTTGGTTTGGGGCCAGAGTAAATTACTTTCTCTGGAAGCAGGGTTTGGTAATGGCTTCTGAACTGAACCACTGGAAAGATTAAGGTGATAATTGGGAAGGAGCTGGGAGCTGGGCAGTTGCAAGAGCTCCAGGTAGAGAGCAGGTACCTGGAGGACAGCCATGATTGCTTGCCTGGATGGCTTCCCAGGCTTTCTCCGTAGGTGCTCAGAATCTTATCAAGGGTATTGGTGGATTGTACAGATTTTTAACAGGACCTCTGAGGCCTTGTGCTCACCACCACCTCAGCTTGAAGCTCCAGTCAGGAGCCTCTTTCTTATGATCTTTACTTTACCCTACCTGGTTCAGAGGTCAGATTCTGTCCCCTGCTCTCTAAACAGTGCCTGCAGGGACAATCTCCAGCCTTCGGGTTCCTGCCTTGTATCGTAACTATGCCTTTGTCTTTAGTGGTCCCCGGACTCCATGTTTCTTTAGGGGGAAAAAACACAAAATCCTTCTTTTATATATATATATATAAAATCTATTTATTATTTATTTTATGTATATGAGTACACTGTAGTTGTCTTCAGACACACCAGAAGAGGGCGTCAGATCCCACTACAGATGGTTGTGAGCCACCATGTGGTTTCTGGGAATTGAACTCAGGACCTCTGAAAGAGCAGTCAGTGCTCTTAACCGCTGAGTCATCTCTCCAGCTCCCACAAAATTCTTCTAATTTAATCAACACCACAATAGCAAATACTTTTTGAATGTTGACTAACATGCCAGATATTCTTGTGTATATTTTTTACATATATAAGCTATTGCTCTAAACAATTCTTAACAGAGGAAGGCTCTGTGACTTGTATCCAAACCTAGATAGTGTGGCCTCAGGCCCTTTAAATACACTGTATTGTGATCACTCTCGATACTGGATTCTCAGGATGACGGTTGTGGTGGATCTACATACTCAGCCATACAAAATAAATAAATGTAGTTTAAAACTTTGGAGAAAATGACGTGGAGGTGCTGGAGAGATGAATCACCAATTGAGAGTGCTTACTGCTCTTCCAAAGGACCCAAGCTTGGTTTCCAGAGTCCATGTGGGAAACACCTGTAACTCCATCTCAAGGAGTTCTGGTGCTCCATCATGGCCTCCAAGGGCACTGGCACACATGTCACACATACACACACACAGATAAAAATAAAATCTTTTACAACCAACACACATGGCACTCAAATTTTAATATGAAATGAGTATCATAATCTTGTTGAAAGTATAAATTATATAACTGATTTACTAGAGGCTTGGCACAGGCATCACACTTTTTATCCAGTCAATGCCCCTGTCAGAAGGTCAGGGATCTTCATGCTGACCTTGACAATGGCTGCAATCAGGGGAAACAAGTGTCAAATGTAAACTAAAAAAGAATGTTAAATGGACCGGAGAGATGGCGCAGCGGTTAAGAGCACTAACTGCTCTTGCAAAGGTCCTGAGTTCAAATCCCAGCAACCACATGGTGGCTCACAACCATCTGTATAGCTACAGTGTATTCATATACATAAAATAAATAAATTTTTTAAAAAAAGAACATTAAATAAGAAGAGGCAAGCTTTTATGGTTTCCTGTAACAGAAGACCTTGGGGTTTCTGCGGAAGGGAGGACATTTGGCCAAACCTCACCCAGTCAGCCAGTTCATCTCCATGAGGCTGCAGGCAGTTTTAAAATTTGGGGGTAGGAGGGGTGCTCAGTGGAGAAACTGCTGGAGTCAGCATTTCTGTTCTTAGGGGGCGGGGGTATCAGGTACAGAAACAGTCTTTCTGTTCTTTGATGTTGGAATACTTGTGACCTTTTTAGGGAATATGAATGAATGAGTTCCATTCTCTTGCTGGGCTGTAATTCAACGTATAGATTTTCAGAGATTGCACACAGCCACTGAAGTGGAGAAGCAGCTTTTGTCTGGGCAGGGTCAGGCTGGAACTCCAGACAAGCCTATGAACAGCGTGCAGGCAACCAGGCTACAGAACCACCTGGAAGAATGCAGTGGGATCAGTGGGATAAGCGTCCCACCCACTCAGTTCCTAGAAGCCACGCTCCGAGGCCACGCTGCCCCAGAAAGTGGCCCAGACTCGAGAAACTTCTGAGACACGGAGGCTTCTAGATTTCTCCTTGGACACTGACATATCGGCTTGAAATGCCCAGGGAGAGTTGGCTGTGACACTGATGCTCTGGGGCTGCTGACATCAAACTCCAGGACCCAGCCTATAAGGGCCTAGGAAGAAAGTTCCAATTCTCAAACTAAGCAACTCTCTACAATGTGATCTGAGGACTAAGCTCTATTACCCAGGGTCCTCCCTGCTCCACGGCAGTCCTTCTGTTAAACTGAAGGGTTCCTTCTAAGCCACAAGCCCCACACCGGCTCAGACCTCTTCACTGGGATTGCGGTTCCTGTACCGGGTTCCTCTTGGCTCACAAATATTCCCTGTGGAAAGGGGTAGACACAAACAGTGGGGAAGGAGAGATCTCTGTTAACAAACACCAGCTCCAGAAGACATGCCCAGGAAAATTCCAGAGGAGGACACTAAGAATGGAAGTGTTTGGCAGAGCTATGGCTGGGCACAAGGACATGGGTGGTTCCCTATTCCCCATCAATCCCCACTGTTCAGATTCTGTATTGGTCAACTGACTCTGGCTTTCAGAAATGAACACCTTCCTGGCTGCTGGGAGCCCAGGGACACGCTCTCTGCTATGAACACGGTTCTCTTCCAGGTCTAGTCAGTACGTGCTTTCTTCGTTGTTTTCTGCAGCCTTGTGTCTGGAGTCACGAGGACTGGCTGCCAGCTAGGGTGAAATGGCAGAGATAAACTTCAGGGTTGCTGGCAGCCAGCTCAAGGCCAAAGAATCAACTAATTGAGCAGGGTGTGGTGTTGCAGGCCTGTGATACCAGCGTTTGGGAAGCAGAAACAGGGAGATCAAATCCAAGGTCATTCTGGGCTACAAAATGAGTTCAAGGTCAGCCCTGGATACATAGATAATAAATATGTCTTTAAACAGGAATGCACATAAACCAAGCTCACAGATTGGTCGGTGGATGTCAGTGTGAGCAGAGGCTCACGGGGCCCTGACACTGCAGATCCCTGGGGACCAGCATTCACTCAGCCTTAGCTCATGTACGGTCACGGGGGTGGAAAGAATAGATGTGAGAACTGCCTGCAATCTGGGTGTCTGAAGGATGATCCGAAGTGGCAAAAAGTCCGTTCGGCACAGTAATAAACCGAAAGGCAGGTGTGTTTGTGCCTCTGATGTCTACATGAAAAATGACTGAGGGCTGGTTTGACTATTTGGATTCTACTAAAAATCAAGAACCCCTTCAGATAGAGCAATGTCTCAGAAGAATTCTCAAACTTCTCTTCGCTTCCCCCTAGGAGATGTTTCCGGGAGCTGGGGGTGGGGTGGGGTAATGCCGTTTAAAGACACCTCTTTGTGGCATTGAATAGACAGAGGCAGGAGTGCGGCACACCTACAGACTGAGCTGCCATCTTACCTTGGTCCTATCTATTTCCTCATTCTTAGATGACACATACATTTACTTGAAATTAAGCTTCTCTATAATCATACATTTCTCACAGAGGTTTTTATTGCACTTATGTGGAGGGGGACAGGCTCATGCAATATTGTGCATATGGAGAGATTTGGGGGTTTGGGGTGCATCCTGGGAAATCAAGCTCAGGCTGTCAGCCTTGGCGGCAGGTGCCTTTATCCACTGAGCCATCTCCCCAGCCTGGTGGACATTATCTCTAACAGCACTAGCTAATTAGGGGATTCTCTGCTTGGGACTTGGCTGTGGCTGGCAGAGCTCTCTCTGTGAGAACTTTGGTTCCTGATACTTCACTACCTTTGAAGAACAGATTCCCAAGAGGACTTGGGATGGGAGATGAATGCTCATTTACACACAGGGTCATGCTCAGCAGTAAAGTCACGCCTTGGCCAGTTTATAAAATCTCCGTGGAACAAGTTCCCATGTGGGAAGGCCATTAGGCATCAGAAGGCCAGGTCACAATGCTACCCCTCAGCAAGCCCAGGGTGAACAGGCATGGAGGGAGGAGTATTGAAAAAAAAATGCGGTGCTTGCCTCAAACTCAAGGACAGGATAAGGAGGCTGGAATCAGTGGCAGGACACCAGTTATGACCCCCCGGCATAGGACACACAGGCTGGCTTCCAGGGAGGTCAATGATCTCCATGGAGCTGTCAAGCCTGGCATACACCACGTTCCTGCTCATGGCTTCTGGAGATAACAGTGCATCCGACAAGAGCAGCTCAAGAGGCTATTCTGGTTGGAGTCAGGATCCTGACCAAGCTAAAAGGAGAGAAAAAGAGAGGAGGGAGGGAGAGAGAGAGAGAGAGAGGCTGGCAGGGCCCTGTGCTTTCAGATCTCTGCAGCAGTGGTGTGGCTACAGAGTTTGGGGTTTTGTTTTTAATGGGGTTTCACTGAATATGCCAGATTGACCTTTAATTTGAGATTTCCTTTCCTTGCCCTCCCAAGGCATACACCATTATGCCCAGTATTGGCTACAGACTTTAGACACAGGCAGCCAAGTACTAAAGCCCAAGAAATTGGCTTATCATGGAGAACCTCCTTCTCTTGGTTCTCCAGGGGAAACGCTTCTCCGGGCCAGAGAAGCCGAGCAACGTTGAACAAAGGCATGAGTGTCAGGATTACTCAATTGATTTCTATTATATCATTATTTATTTACTGGAGACATGTTCTTATGTAGCCCAGGTTGGCCTCAAACTATGTAGCCAAGGATGAGTTTGAACCCCTGATCCCCCTGCTTCTTCGTCCCTAGTGCTTGGAATATAGGACTGCTCCAACGTAGACAGCTCCTGCAGTTTATGTATTAGTTAATTTTTAAGACAGAATCTCACTATGAAGTAGCCTGACACTCATAGCAATCCTCCTGCCTTGCCTCCTCAGATGCAAACTGTAAATCCATCCAGGGCACAAATGCTTTTAAGATAAATTTTCTCTGTGCAAGAAGTTTCCAGAAGGAAGGTGTGTGTGTGTGTGAGAGAGAGACAGACAGACAGACAGACAGACAGACAGAGACACAGAGAGAGACAGAGACAGAGAGGCAGAGAGGCAGAGACAGACAGATAGGAATGGGGCAGGGGAGGAGGAGAGAAAGGCCTTCTCAGTTTTGTGCTACTGTGATGACCAGAGCCCTCCTCCAGCACTCACTGTCTTGAGCACAGTGGACTCTATAACTTACGGCTGCCTGGGAGGTTCTCTGTAAGCGAAAGCTGGCTGACCCGTTCCTTGCTTTGCTTTCTGGAAGCCCAGAGCACAGAAAGCCTGCTTATCCAAAGGCTTATGCAGAGACCCAGGCAAAGCATCTGCTTTGAGTGAAATTATGAGAAATATCTCTGCGACCATAATGCTTCATCCAGCAGCGGCCTCTGCCTTTGATGGTGCAGAGGCAGAGATGCCCATCATGATAACAGCCTTTGGAGTAACCTGGCACTTGAGGAGAGTGCAGCTTTGGAAGAACTGACACAGTTGACTGGCCCATACAGGTCTGGCAGGGTGGCTGGGACCTAAAATAACCTTAGGACCTCACGGTGAAGGGTCAAAGGACTGGAATACCTTTCTCTATGCAGCTTCACCCTAAAGCTGGTACAATAACTAGACTCTTCTGTTCAATGTTCCCCTGTCAGCCTGGACCCATAGCTCAGTTGCGATGATGCTCACCTAGCAAACATGGAGCCTTGGGTTCCAAGCCATCACCTCACAAGCTAGGCCTGGCAGTGCACACCTATAATCCAAGCCCTTGGGAGGTGGGGGAAAGGAGATAGGAGATTAGAAGCTTATGGTCATCTTCGGCTACATAGCCAGTTCAAGGCCAGCCCAGGCTACATAAAAACAAACAGATCAATGAATAAATAGTTCATTTGTTTGCCAATCCACATTGAATCATATAGAGGCTGAGGAGAAGATTAAACATATCATTTCCAGAGGCCCAAGGCCTAACTAACAATGGGCAAACATGCCTTCAAAAGAGCATATCTGGAGCTCAAGTACTCTTGTTATCCTGACACAAAGAGAAAACATTAAGTTCCATTCTCGACTGTCCCCTGTTTTCACTTTCCCGCAGCAAGAAGAAAGCAGGGTGGGGAACGGTAATGGATTTAACATGGCCATAACTCACAAGAAGCATTGGCTTAACTCTGTAAAGTCTCTCTGCTTGGGAGCTGCAAGGGGGAGGGCCCCTCACAGTTACTGTATGCCTGCTGGTGCTTGCTGTTCTGAGTCCCTACTGTTATGTCGATAACCCTGACACAATGTGTCTGAGAGCCCTGCAAACCACACATTGGGGGAGGAGAGACTCACTACCCCCTGCAGGGCCCCCCAGTGGGGACACTCCAACAGCTCAGGGGGTGGTGCAGGCAGCAGAGTGTGGGTGCACCTTGTGTACCCTGAGTTAGTGTGTCACTCCATACTTGGTGATGAAAGTGGGGTCAGACATGGCTAATGCTGGCTCTCTTGTTTGTGGGGTTTGGCCCTGGTTTTGGCAGTGGTGATGAGGGGCCTGAAGCACTTTGTTCTGTGACCCATGTATCGGCTCAGGTGCTTCCCATGACACCTATGTGTTGCTCACAGGAGGCAATGATAACACTGGTGGTCAGAAGAGATCAGGGGTGGTAGGAACCTCTAAGAGCTGAGGCAATAAGACCTGCCTAGGAACAGGACCTCAGGTGGCTTCTACACCATGCCTGGGAATGCAGAGTGGCTGGGACTTTTCTCACCCCAGATCTTAGCTAAATGTCCACGGGGAGAGGAAGATAGAATGAGAGCAGGATATTGCCTTAGTTGTGGCTTCTCTGGGCTAAGGCAGCAGCCAAGCTTGCTTGCCTCAGCTCCTTCAGGTGAAGTGTCACAATGTTCAGGTGTCACAGTGTCCAGATGTTACAGTGTTCAGGTAAAGTGACACAAAGTTCAAGTAAAGTCACACAGTGTCCAGGTGAAGTCACACAGTGTCCAGGTGAAGTCACACAGAGTTCAGGTGAAGTCACACAGTGTCCAGGAGTCTCAGTGTCCAGGTGTCTCAGTGTACAGGTGTCACAGTATCCAGCTATCACAGTGTCCAGGTGTCACAGTGTCCAGGTGTCACAGTATCCAGGTGAAGTGACACAGAGTTCAAGTAAAGTCACACAGTGTCCAGATATCTCAGGGTCCAGGTGTCACAGTGTCCAGGTGTCAAAGTGTCCAGGTGTCACAGTGTCCAAGTATCACAGTGTCCAGGTGAAGTCACTCAGTGTCCAGGTGAAGTCACACAGTGTCCAGGTATCACAGTGTCCAGCTGTCACAGTGTCCAGGTGTCACAGTGTCTAAGTGTCACAGTGTCTAAGGGTCACAGTGTCCAGGTGAAGTGACACAGAGTTCATGTGAAGTCACATAGTGTTCAGGAGTCTCGGTGTCCATGTATCTCAGTGTCCAGGTGTCACAGTATCCAGCTATCACAGTGTCCAGGTGTCACAGTGTCCAGGTGTCGCAGTATCCAGGTGAAGTGACACAGAGTTCAGATAAAGTCACACAGTGTCCAGATATCTCAGAGTCCAGGGGTCACAGTGTCCAGGTGTCAAACTGTCCAGGTGTCAAAGTGTCCAGGTGTCACAGTGTCCAAGTATCACAGTGTCCAGGTGAATGACACAGAGTTCAGGTGAAGTCACACAGTGTCCAGGTGAAATCACACAGTGTCCAGGTGAAGTCACTCAGTGTCCAGGTGAAGTTACACAGTGTCCAGGTATTACAGTGTCCAAGTATCACAGTGTCCAGCTGTCACAGTGTCCAGGTGTCACAGTGTCTAAGTGTCACAGTGTCCAGGTGAAGTGACACAGAGTTCAGATGAAGTCACACAGTGTCAAGGAGTCTCAGTGTCCAGGTGTCTCAGTGTCCAGGTGTTACAGTATCCAGCTATCACAGTGTCCAGATGTCACAGTGTCCAGGTGTCACAGTATCCAGGTGAAGTGACACAGAGTTCAGGTAAAGTCACACAGTGTCCAGATATCTCAGGGTCCAGGGGTCACAGTGTCCAGGTGTCACAGTGTCTAGGTGTCACAGTGTCCAGGTGTCACATATCCAGGTGTCACAGTGTCCAGGTATCACAGTGTCCAGGTGAATGACACAGAGTTCAGGTGAAGTCACACAGTGTCCAGGAGTCTCTGTATCCAGCTGTCACACTGCCCAGGAGTCTCAGTATCCAGCTGTCACACTGTCCAGGTGTTTCAGTATCCAGGTGTCTCAGGGTCCAGGTTTCTCAGGGTCCAGGTATCAGTGTTCAGATGAGATGACACAGTGGTGACATCTGGCTGTATTTATGAATGGATTGATTGGCTTTTCTGAGACAATGACTTGCTGGGTAGCCCTGGTTGGCTTGGAGCTCACTGTGTAGACTGGGTTACAGTTGGTCATGGTGAGGAAGTCAAGGAAGGAACTTCTGTCGCAGCACACCCACATTCAAGAGCAGAGGGATGAATGCATGTGTGTTTGCTTATGTTGGATATCTTCACTCATACAGCTCATGACTCCCTGCCTAGGGAATAGTGCTACCTGTTGCGGCCTGCCCGCAGTCCACAACACGAACGGTTCAACTGAGAATGGCAGTTCGAGCTGAAAAGAGAGGAATCTAGACGGGGCGGAAGAAAGAATGGAGCTAAGACAAGATTCTGATCAAAGCTCAATTTTACTATTTCCAGACACTCAGTTATAAAGGAAGGGGGAGGGAACCCGATTTCCCGCCAAGTAACTCAGGGTCCAGTAGCAGGACGAACATGTGTGTGCCTCTTCCAAGCAGCAAAGGCAGGGTCCAGCAGTGGGCGTGGCAGGACGAATGAGCAGGAAGCTCCACCCTTGAGCAAGCAGGTTCCAGGCTGGGGGAAGGGAGGCCACATCTCCTCCCATTAGTTAACAAAAAAAGAAAGGGCTGGCCTGAGGCAGAAAAATTATCTATGCTAAATAGTTCTGCCTGAGTTCTTAGGGCTAAAGAAAAAACCTGTTTCCGTGGGATTCCCTAACTTTTCTAATGGTAAACTGTATTTGGCTAAGACTGTCTTTATTATCCTAGTAAACCACTAACAGAATAGGCTCTGACTTTATAATGCTAATTAGTGCTGAATAGGTAACTACCTGTTTGCATTTTAAGTAGGGCGTTGGAACCCTGGCTAAGTTTAACTAAACAAATTTAGAATAACACTGAGCTGATATTCCTCCACAATTTTGGATGACAGGCAGGGAAACAGGGAGAAGGGGTAAGACTGGCTGGCTCCTAGTACAAGGCCAGTTGGCTTTTTTTTAATTTGGGTGGGAGGCAGTGAAGGGCTTGCCCTTTCGACAGTAAGGTCTCCAACCTCTCTCCCCCCTATTAATTAAGTTTAAATAGGCAATGCTTAACAGAGGTGATCAAATGATTTTCTCATCCGTAGATGAGTGGGCCTTTAACCTTGACTTGGGTGGACATTGACCTGATTCCTCCCGTGAGCATTATAACAACCCACATCTGTGGCTCTTGGTATCTTTTGGGGAGGGGAGGCAGAGCCTTAGGTACTTTTGGTTTTTAGCTGGAATCAGATACCAACCTCCTTCAAATCAGGTGTGTCGCACAGGGAACTCAGAAACGGTCAAGCTGGACCTTCCCTCCGCAGTAATCTCCTGCGCCAAGCGGTACCCATACTGTATTCATATGATTATGAATCAGTACGCGCAGTTCTGAGCGATGCGCGGTCTCTATATGAGACTTGTCAACCTCAGATTTAGCAAGGCCTAGACAAGAATTATGTCAGTATTAACACCATGGATTGTGGTTAAAATAGGAGCTGGAAGTCTTTTCTCCTCATCCCTGTTATTCCCTAGCCTGAGGAACTAAGGACACCTTGCAGTAACAGCAAGGGTGAAAAGCCAGAGGCCAGCTAAGGGACTAAGCCCATCTCTATCAAAATAAGAACTAATCTCTGTAAATATATGAAATTTCTACTTCCCTAGCTCTCCTGGTAAATCTAAATCCTATCTCAGACTGAAAGCCACATGCTGGGATGTCCTTGGAAGGGAGATTAGCAGTACCACCTGTTTGCTCTTAGGGGCGGAGAACCCGGAGAATGTAGATTGACCTGCTTGAGAAAAGAAAGAAATCTAAACAATGAGAGAGTAGCACTGTAAATTTTCTTTTTGGAGAAGTCAAGGTACTTTATTTAGATGCAAATTGTAAAGCTAAAGCTAATCTCCGGCCTCCTGTAGGGGAATTGGCTCAGAGGAAAACAGTGTTTCTGGGAGCTTCCACTCCCAGCTGAATTCTAAGCACAAGAGGAATTTTAGTCTTTAGAATGATACTTATGAGAAGAGACAGAATCTGTGTTTACCAGACGAATTAATCTCTCTGGTAGCCACCGTGCTCCATCTTCATCTCGTGAAAAAACACAAACCGAGCCTCTTCCCCAGATTAGAACTGGATCCAGACCCTTCCATTCATTAGTCAGGGCGTCCTTCCATTTTACCAATGCGTAAGAATTAGAAGTAACTGGGTGCCAGTGGCGTTCCGCTGCAGACTGACCTTTAATGTCAGTTTGCAAAAAGTTTAGGACAAATAAGGTGAAGGCAAGATGAGCCTTTGGTGACCTTGGGGGATATAGATGCCCCTCTTTTGTTTTAAAAAGCCAATTCTTTAAGGTGCTATGAGCACGTTCAACTATTCCTTGTCCCATGGGGTTGTAAGGAATTCCAGTTTTATGTTTGATACCGAATTCTTTACAGAATGCAATAAAGTTTTTACTAGAATAAGATGACCCGTTATCTGTCTTAATAAGCTTAGGCAACCCCATGGTATTAAAGGCTTGTAGGCAATGATCAATTACGTTTTTTGAAGCCTCCCCTGTATGCAGAGAAGCAAAGAGAAATCCTGAACAGGTATCAATGCAAACATGTATATATTTTAGTTTTCCAAATTCTGCATAATGGGTTATATCCATTTGTCAAATATGATTAGGCATAAGGCCTCTAGGATTGACTCCTAGATGTGGCACTGGAGATAATGTAATACATTTAGGACATTGTTTTACAATCATTCTTGCTTGCTCCTTAGTGATCTTATGTCGGAGCCTTAGGGTGTGGCTAGAGAGGTGAAACCTTTCATGATCACGTTGGGCCAGAGCAACAGGATTCGAAACTAAAGCTTCTCCTATTAGAGCTCTGTCAATGCGATCATTACCCTCGGCCAGAGGCCCAGGAAGACCAGAGTGAGACCGTATGTGGCCAATATAAAACGGATTTTTCCGGGCAAGAATGATGTTTTGCAATTCTGAAAGTAAGGATCCTGATGGCGTATTGAAGTTAAACGTACCACAGGTTTCTAATAAGGGTACTGACTGAGCAACATATAAACTGTCAGTAAAGATATTAAAAGCCTCATGTACAGACTGAAAGACCTTTAGCACTGCTGTTAATTCGGCTAGCTGAGCCGAGAGACCAGGAGTCTCTACGATAACCTGTTGATCATTAATAAGATATCCAGCTCGCCCTTTAGAGGAGCCATCAGTAAAAATCAATAGAGCATTATTTAAAGGCTGTAAAGAAGTCATCTTAGGAAATATCATATCATGTACATTTAAAAATTTTATTAACCTATCTTGAGGGTAGTGGTTGTCTATAGTTCCATTAAACCCTATTTGTGCAAGCAATCAATCTGTACTATGCTGTTTCAGCCAAGTGTCTTGACTTACGCTGTAAGGCTGAACAATGATATCTGGCTCTTTTCCGAAATAAGTCAATGCCTGCCTTCTTCCAGTGATAATCATCTGAGCCACTGCTTCGTGATATGGCAAGATATTACGTTTGGGAGAAATCCTTGAATGTATCCACATTATAGGAAATTTTTGCCATAGCAGTCCCGTAGGCACATGAGTCGTATTAAAAATTAACAGGTGCAGCGGCAAGGAGTAATCTATATAGGTAACAAATTGCTCTTCAATAGACTTTTCCACTAGCTGTAAGGCCAGCAATCCTTCTGAGGTTAGGGATCTAGGGGAAGTGGGATCAGAACTCCCTTTAAGAATATCAAATAAAGGTTTCAACTCCCCTGTAGTAAGCTTTAAATAGGGGCGAAGCCAGTTAATATCACCTAACAATTTTTGAAAATCATTTAAGGTCCTTAAGTTATCTCTACGAATAACGATCCTCTGGGGAAAAACAGCTTGATCAGTGAGTCTAAAACCCAAATAATTATAAGGATCCTGAGTTTGTACCTTTTCAGAAGCAATTTGCAATCCCTTATCAGCTAGGGCTTTTTGTAAACCTTTATAACACAAAAGAAATTCTTGGGGGTCTTTTCCCACCATCAAGACATCATCTGTGAAATGAACGATGTAAATATTTGGCCATTGTTGTCTAACAGGCTGAATTGCTTTCGCCACAAACCTTTGACATAATGTGGGACTATTAGCCATCCCCTGCGGGAGGACTGTCCATTGATATCTTTTCATGGGTTCCTTGAAATTTACAGAAGGAACACTAAAAGCAAATCTCTCACAATCCTTTGGATGCAAAGGGATGGTAAAGAAACAATCTTTCAAATCTATAACAATCTTATAATATCCCTTAGGAATGGCCACTGGGGAGGGGAGCCCCGGTTGTAAGGTTCCCATAAGTACCATGGTCTCATTAACTTTTCTTAAATCTTGTAACAGTCTCCATTTTCCAGATTTTTTTCTGATAATGAAAATGGGTGTATTCCAGGGAGAGTGAGACTCCACCAAATGTCCTGCTTCTAACTGCTCCTGCACTAGCAAAGAAGCGGCCTCTATTTTTTCTTTAGGTAAAGACCACTGATCTACCCACACCGGAATATCATTACGCCATTGAATTTTTTTGGCGCGGGATGCAGGCAAGATAGTGGTCGCTATTGAAAATACTTTAAGCCTCTCATGTTAGAGTGGGGTTTAAGATCCTCAAAGGTCTTAATTCCCTGTCCTTTCTTTACTAGTTCACGACCAGGCAGGGGTCCCTGCCTGAATGTCTGCTCAGTCACCATCTCCTTAGAACTGCACAGAATAACACCCATCTGTGACAACAGATCTCTTCCCCACAGGGTCACAGGCAAATTTGACATAACATACGGCTGAATCTTTCCTGATTTCCCTTCCTCATCTCTCCAGGTTAGCAATTTGGAACTACGTTTTGGGTTACTGGCGTACCCAATTCCTTGAAGGTGAGTCAAGGAAGCAGTCAAGGGCCAGTTTGAGGGCCAGTCCTGCCCTCTTATAATTGTTACATCGGCCCCGGTATCTATTAATCCTTCAAAGCCTTTTCCATCAAGAGTCAATTTAAGGTTAGGTCTCTGATTTGTGATAGATTTTACCCAATTTACGCCCGAGGAGTCAAAATTATTTTGTCCTTCCTCACTTTCAAAGAATCTATACAGTGACTGGCGTAAAGGGATCAAAGTAAGTTGAGCAATTTTCTGATTAGTGGGTATAGTTATAACACCACGAGGGCAAGCGGCTATGATTTTAAGTTCTCCCTCATAATCATTATTTATAACACCTGGATAAATCTGCAGGCCTTCCACAATAGAACTGCTTCGTCCCAAGAGAAAGCCACAGGTTTCTACGGGCAGTGGTCCAAAGACTCCGGTAGGCAGAGTTTGGACTCCCATTTCTGGGGTTAATACTGCGTGGACAGTGGAACAGAGGTCCAGTCTTGCATTTCCTGGGTTTGACCTGACAAGCTCAAGAACTGATCTTGTTGGCTGGGCAGCAGATTTATAGCCCCATAAGCTGTCTTCTTTGAGTAACTCGGGGCCTGGGGCTGACCCCTTTCCTCGTTTCCCGGCACCAGGCGGCTCAAAACCCTTGGTTTATGCTTACAATCTTTTGCCCAGTGGCGGCCCTTCCCACACTGGGGACATATTCCTGGGGTACGGCCTGTTTGTCTACCCTTGGCGCCCTTGTTCTTAGGACAATTACTTCTAAAATGATCCAAACTTTCACAATTAAAGCATGCATTATTCCCTCGTTTCCTCGAGAACATTGCTTGCGCGTGGGTTCCCTGCGAGAACTCGCAGGAAGGCCCGATGTCTGCGCAAAGACGGACATATCCCACCAAATCTGTCTGTCCCTTATGCGGTTGAATTGCAGCTCGGCAATTTGCGTTAGCATTCTCATAAGCCAGTTGCATAACGAAGGGACTACCTGTGTCTGGACTTCCAAGGATTCTACTAGCAGAAATCAACAGCCTGTCCACAAAGTCTTGATATGGTTCATCAGAACCCTGCCGAATGCTAGCTAAACTTCCACTAGTATCTCCTTTAACTGGCAACCTTCTCCAAGCACGGCGTGCGGCTGTCGCAATTTGCGCGTACACTGCAACGGGAAAATCAATCTGATTTGTCTGTCCCTCATATGGACCCTCTCCTAAAAGCATGTTGCTATCCCAGTCTGAGTTACCAGCCTGAGCATTAAAAGCAGCAGTTTTCTTACTGGCGTCTCGCCATTCAGAATCCCAAAGCAAAAAATCTCCTCCTGACAGGGTAGCCTTGGAAAGAGTCTTCCAATCTGAGGGGGTTAAGTGTGACTCCGCAACTGTGTCCAGTAATGCTTGAGTGAATGGGGCTGAAGGACCATATTGCACAACAGCCGCCTTTAACTCTTTTATCAACTTGAAATCCAAGGTCTGGTAATGTCTGGTCCTAGCATCTTGCTGATCAACTACCTCGACCACAGGAAAGGCCAGCGTATTAGACGAATTCTGTCCTTTCCCATGAGCCTGACTCACAACTCTTTCTAGCGGCACCTGGTGAACTACAGAAGAGTTACTCTTCTCCGCTTCTGAGATCTTTTTTAGTTTCCAAAGCTCATTAGTCAGCCTCTGAAGCTTAATCTCAAACTCTAACTCGCTTAGCCGTGTGTCCCTATGAGTAGCACCTCCCAAAGTGGTGACTATAGGTGAAGCGGGAGATTCGCAAGAGGACCAATTCTCATTAAGGTAATGGGCAATTCCTCTATCTGAGTGATTTTTGTTAAAATTCAGTCCATCATCAGAGTTTCCACATTTATCAATTTTTGAGTTAAGAAGATCTTTTTCTGAGGAGGCCTTCTCTGATAGGCACTCCTCCTGAGATACCACAAGCTCCGCCTGAGGGCAATTTAGCCCTGGAGAAGTTGCATCTTTTATAGCATCATTTACAAGCGCCCAGAGGCCTAGGGTAAAATTATCTGTCTGAGCGATATTCAAGGCCTCACCAACTTTCTCCCAGGTTCCACAATCTATCATTTCTTCTTCCTTGAACCATGGACAACAGCTATCTATCTTATCTAAAAAATTTCTTACTAATTGTACTTCAAGCCTTACTCCTCTGGCCTGAAACAACTCCTGAAAACTAAAAACAACCGCCTGATCCATGACTTTAAACCCTTCCTTCTTCCACCTAAGCAGCTTTCTAAAAAGCTGCGGCACAACACCTGTTTCCGTATCTAGTTCCGATTAACGAGCTGCTGACCCAAGCAGAAACAGTGTTGGGTTAGCACTGATTCAAACTTGATTCGTATCCTACCGCATCCTCAGCAACACTTTACAAAACTGAAATTTTAGGCTAGCGCTAGCATGTGTACCTATCCGTTGCTCCGATGCTCCGATACGAAGATCCTTTCCTTTCTTGTGGAGCTCCACACAGCAGTAGTTTCTCTTAGCATCCCTCTGCCATTCTTCAGGTCCCTGTTCAGGCGCCAACTGTTGTGGCCTGCCCACAGTCCACAACACGAACGGTTCAACTGAGAATGGCAGTTCGAGCTGAAAAGAGAGGAATCTAGACGGGGCGGAAGAAAGAATGGAGCTAAGACAAGATTCTGATCAAAGCTCAATTTTACTGTTTCCAGACACTCAGTTATAAAGGAAGGGGGAGGGAACCCGATTTCCCGCCAAGTAACTCAGGGTCCAGTAGCAGGACGAACACGTGTGTGCCTCTTCCAAGCAGCAAAGGCAGGGTCCAGCAGTGGGCGTGGCAGGACGAATGAGCAGAAAGCTCCACCCTTGAGCAAGCAGGTTCCAGGCTGGGGGAAGGGAGGCCACAGCTACCCACAACCAAGATGCCCGGGCCGTCCTCCTCAATTAACAGAAAAGCTCTCAGAGGTGCACCATAGGCCAACTCTTTAAGATAATTTCTCGGTGGACCTTTCTTCCCAGGCAATGGTAGGTGATGTCAAGTTGACAATTAAAGATGACCATGTGGGGGAGGTAGGTGTGTGTGTGTGTGTGTATGTTCTGGTAAGGGGGACAGAACCTTACCTGATGGTCACAGTGAGTCACTCTCTGGCATGAGAAGGCTCCCTCCCTCCCTCCCTATGGTGTACTTCCCACCCATTTCTTTCTTCCCAAGAGCAGGAGTCTCATAGCATCAGTCCAGTAGAAAAAGAACACCTTGATCCTAGGGAGCCAGTGATGAGGACTGAGAGCAACCAGGGTGGTAGAGATTTCAATGGCAGCAAGGAGGATGACGGGGGGGGGGGGCTCTCCCCCCCAGCCTTGTTCCACAAAAGAAAGTAAAATCTTCACAGAAGAGATTTCCAGTCTAGGGACCAATGAGACTTTTAACCCTCCCCTCAGGGTCTTGGCAGTAAAAAGACACAGGTATTTTGCTTTTGGTTTGTTTGTTTGGGTTGGGTTGGGTTGTTTTGGTTGTTGTTGGTGGTGGTGGTGGAGGTGGTGGTGATGGTGGTGGTTTGGTTTGGTTTGGTCACCACACTGAACTGCTAGTAGCATCTAGTAGCCAATATCTCTAGGTGCACAGGCCAGGTTCGCACACCACACAGGAGGACTGTCACAAATGCTCACAATACTGACGAAGAAATCCTAGACTGTCATGGTGACCTCAACATTGAAGTGTTCCCAGATGGAAACCTCACTAGGGGTTTATAAGCATGCCAGCATAATTCACACTACAAATAGTTCACACTGCACATGCATAGTTCACACTGCACATGCATAACTCACACTGCACAGAGTTCACACTGCACATGCACAGAAACAGGAAGGCAGCTGGACTTTGGGAGCAAGTGTAGGATGGTGGCTGTGACTGGTGTAAGCCATCCACTAATGGCCTGATGCCAGGAGCCATCTCTCTATGGCAGACATTCTCCTGCAGATGTTGCCTCTGCCACAGAACGTAGAATATGCCCAAAGCAAAGATGTCCTCTTGTCTGACTCGAAGCAGTCCCCAATTCTCAGAAATCCCTGTGTTTTTCTGAGTTTGGATTGTTCATAGCTGGATGGTTGTATTGTTTTCCATTCAGCTGTTGTAGTCATTAGACAGCTCGTAGTTAAATTCCTCACCCTGGTGTGCATTTAGTGCTATTTATAGGCTAAATATTCTAATTCTGGAGGTAAAAGAGAATGCATTTTTAAGTTTCTTTTCTCAAAATGCCAGCCAGTTTTCTTTTTCTTAGCCTAGAATTACAAAGACAACTTGTGTCCTTTGGCAAAAGGGTCATCTATTGCTTGCCTTGCAGGCTCTATTTGGAAAGCTGTCTCTATATTCTGCTCTTTAAACTGTAGGGAATTTTATTGTGTTTTGAATTATCTGTTTATTGACCGAGGCCTGATCTAGCTATGGAGCCTAGGCTGACCTCAAACTCACAAGCCTCCTATCTTTGCCTCCTAGGCATGAGAGGATTGCTGCCATGCCCTCCCATATCCTACTGGAGAAATCTATCACTATCAAGTCATGCAGGAGGGCCCTGGAAGTAGAGGCCTTGGTGAGCTCCATCAGCTGCACTCATTTCATCACAGATGTTCCTATGGGAGGACTGCTGGGTCCTATTTCTGCTTTTCAGCCTGTGGAAGAGTCCTGATGTGTGTGCTTCTGAAGTGATCCCATCAGACACAGATGGCACAGTTCTGATACTATAGACAGGACCACTGTGGATATTACATCCCTCCCTCCTGACAGGGTCACACGGTAGCCCAGGTTGGCTTCAAACTTACAATCCTCCTGCCTCAGTTTCTGAAGTATAGACACACCCATACCTGGCCTTACATTTCTTTTTGATGAGTTCTGCTTCGCTGTTAAGTATGTTTGCACTGGGTCTTGGGCTTCAGCAGCACACAGCACATGGTAGAGGGAACAGCCAGCCAGGCGTGATGGGTGGCCCAGGCCTGTGATGTCAACACCCGGAAATAAAGGCAGAAAGGCAAGTACTCAAAGTTATCCTCAGGAACAGACTGAGCTAAAGGCCATCCTGGGCTCCACGAGAAAAACAATCAGCCAAGAAAGGCCATAGTATCTTTTAAATAGGTAGTATGTGAACTTAGATAAAGGCCCTAGGTCTGAAGGTGTGTCCTTGTCTTGCCTGGTGATGGTTCCTACTGGTGTCATTTTTAACGACATCTTCTCTGAGCTCTTGAAAAGAACCAACCGAAGAGTTGCTCACTGAAACTGTGAGAACACAGACATCAAGAGCTAACGGATCATCAGGCTGTGGTGGCACTCGCCTGAGTTCCCACAGCTCAATTTTTTTTTTAAATAAAAAGAAGGGCTGCAGAGAAGGCTCAGTGGTTAAGAGCATTGGCTGCTCTTGCAGAGGACTCAGGTTTGGTCCCAGCATCCACATAGCAGCTCACAACCTTCTATAACTCTAGTTCCAGGTGAGCTAATGCCCTCTTGTGGCTTCTGTAGGCACCATGCATGCATGTAGTACACAAACACACATGCAGGCAAAGTACTCATACACATAAAAATAGAGTGAGCTCAAAATGTGATCAGAGAACCCCAATATGTATTTCTCCAAGGAATATATACAAATGGCAACAAGCGTACGAAACACTCTCAGATTTGCACAGATCAAAACCACAATGAAGAAGTACCAAAGACCCATGAGTATGAACCCCATTGGAACTTGGAAAGGAAGCCAAAATCTAGAGGTGGCAAGACTGCAGAGGACTTCTGTCTTAGCTAGGTTTCCATTGCTGTGAAGAGACACCATGACCAAGGCAACTCTTATAAGGTACAGCATTTAATTGGGACTGGCTTATAAGTTCAGAGGTTCAGTCCATTGTCATCATGGCAGGAAGCATGGGAGAGTCCAGGCAGGCATGGTACTGGAGGAGCTGAGAGTTCTACATCTTGTTTTGAAGGCGAACAGAAGACTCTTTTTTCAGGCAGCTAGAGAGAGTGGAGTGTCTCTTCCACAGTGGGCAGAGCTTCAAAGCCCACCCTCATGGTGATGCACTTCCTCCAACAAGGCCACGCTTCCTAATAGTGCCACTTCCCATGGGCCAAGCATATTCAAACCATCACAACTAGCAACATTATATGCTCTTGGCCAGAATATGAAATGGTGAATGTTTATAATGGGATTCAACTCATCCCTCTCTTATTCTCTTATATCTCTATATAGATAGATACAAGGTTAGATTAGATAGATAGATAGATAGATAGATAGATAGATAGATAGATAGATAGATAATATAAATAGCTATGTAGGTAGATGATATATATAGAGACAAATTAATAGATAGATGATAGATGAGAGAGAAAGAAAGAGAGGAGAGAGAGAGAGAGAAAGGTAGGAGGATAAGTAGGTAGAGGAACGCACACACTGAAAGCAGGATTGTGAAGAGATATCTGCACATCCATGGTTATCACATTCCTAGTAGCTAAGAGAAAGAAGCCACAAATCTGTCAGAGGATGAGTGGGTAGTGTGGTACGTGCATACAACAGAAGTTTACACAGTCTAGGAAGAGAAGGGAGCCTGGCCACGTGGTATAACAACAAACCTCAAGGATAGTGCAGTAAGTGAAATGAGACATTAAAAAATTTGCACAGTATCTAAAAATAGCCTGACTCGTGGATACAAAGTAGGGGCTGCCTGTGCTGGCGATAGGGAGTCATTCAGTGTGAAGGGACCAGGTTTTCTATGCCCATCCTTGTTCTCAAATAACGACGTGGAGACCTTTATGTTATCAATAAGCTTCTTGCACTGTAGCTGGGCAGATACTGAGCTATTCAAACCCGACAACGCTGGCCTGGCCTACTTCCCAGCCATGTGACCGCTGCCGTCTTAGTCTCTCTGGTGCCTCCTTCTCCGTTCACATCCTGATGGTGACTCCCCAGTGGTGGTGCCCTCTGTCCCATCTGAGACCCTCTTTTTCTCTCTCAGGGATGGCACAGGGACTCTCCTAATGTATGTTAGTGGGTCTTCTGTCAAGACTCTTCCCCAACTCCTCTATGTTATTATAGTTGTAATTCTTAGGGTTAAAAATCCCAAACCTGAGCCATGGCCCAGGGGTGTAGTCAATCCTCAAACCGGCAGCTGGGGCAGGAAGGCTGCAGAAAGTTCTAGGCTAGCCTGGGATACAGGGTGTGTCCAGGTGTAGCCTGGGATACGTAGGAAGACCCTGTCTCAAAAACTACACACACACACACACACACACACCCCAAACTACAGTCTTTATAATACTTTGATGCAATTTTTGGATAATTATTTCTTACTAAAATTTTAACAAATACAGGAGAAAAAAAAGTAATATTATGTAAGCTATAAGAGTCTGTCACACCAATGCAATGGAATTGACCAAACAGAAACAGGACACACTGGAAGAAAACACTAAACATCGGAGGGTGGAGTACCACAGAGCATGTGGGTGGGGCTGGGGAGGGTGGATTCTGGGACCAGGCCAGTGGGATCTGTAGAAAAACAAATTATAAATATTTTTTAAATGCTCCAGAAAGAAGAGATACAAGAGAAAAAGCAATATAATGGCTTATGGGGAATCCAGGATCAAATTCTACACTAAATGGTCAGTCATTGAACAGCACGTGAATGCGGACAGATGCTGTGCTCTGCTCTGCCCAGAGAGTCAGACGACGCCAACCCTTTCCTCAGTCTTGTTTCTATATTAGAAACTAATTCACAGCTTCAAGGGAGAAAGTTTATTAAATTAAAAAAAAAACACAAACTCATTTTTCACATAAATATAATTTAATTTCACTCTTCTCATTATTTGCCAGAGACTCTTAAAAAATATCAATATATACAAACAAGAGAGTCAGAAAGAGCAGGAAATGAACTACAAATCCTCACTTGAGAAATCTGGGTGATGACAGCGTCTCAGAGGTCAGAGGGCACCAGCCTGCCAGGCTCTCTGCCGTTTGCACTGACTGGCACTCTGGGAACTTCTCTGTACAGCGTGAGAAGGATCTCCAGGCCCCTCTGGCAAACAAACATCTCTCACTCAACAGTCAAAGGGCCACTGCATTCCCCACAGAGCCCTCAAGTGCCTCTCCCAGGCCCCAGGGAGTGGGAATTAATCCAAGGAAAGCCCCTCAGAAAGGGGAGAGAGGCACCTACTAGCCACTCCGGCAATTTCCCTGCTGTCTCTGGAGAGTTGTAGACATCAGCCCTCTTCTATCTACTGCTGGGCACACCAGTCGCAGTCTGCTCTCCACCTGGGTCTGACATGGGCTCCAGGGACACAGTAGGCTCAGGAGAGCTTGCCTGGCTCACACCACAGTGCTGAGCCTGAAGACTGGGACTGCAGTTTATTATTTATTCTGGTTTCAATGAGGCAGAGCCTCATCATGTTGCTCAGACCAGCCTCAAACTCACATTGATCCTTCTGCCTCAGCCTCCTGAATACCAGCATTGCAGATACAGCTTTTAAAAGGCGACTACAAACAACCCCCTTTATTCCACCAGCTCCTGTTTCTTCTGTATTTCCTAGTGTCTTCCTGTCTCTCAACAGGTTTCTGTATTTATCAACCATATGGTGTCACTATTGAACTAAAGCCTTGTTTTTCTTCAGGCTATGATAAAATTCATGGCAACTTTGAAATCTCACTTTGCAGCTCGGGTTGGCCCAGAATTCTCAGAGATCTTTTTCACTCAGTCTCTGAGGACCAGGAGTAGACTGCCCCATCCCGCAGCCTTTCCTCTGTTATTTATAATATCCACCGAGTAAACGTCCTGGTGTGCTGCTGTTCAGTAGAAGCACATGCTGGCCACATTTAAAAAAATGAAAAGAGCAAGGTTTATGGATGTGACCCCAAAACTTGGGACACACAGCCCTGTGTCTACCATAGGCTCCACACTGTGGGTCAGAGTCACAGGATCAAAGCCAGGACCAGAGACCAAGCCTCTTACCACAGGGAAGCAGGCACAGGGACTCCCCTGATGGGGTCTCTGTCCAGGCTCTTCCCCAACTCCACTATGTTATTATAGTTGTAATTCTTAGGGCTGAAAATCCCAAACCTGAGCCAGTACCCAGGGGTGTAGTCAATCCTCAAACTGGCATCTGGGGCAGGAAGGCTGCAGAAAGTTCTAGGCTAGCCTGGGATACAGGGTGAGTCCAAGTGTAGCCTGGGATACATAGTAAGGCCCTGTCTCAAAAAAACTACACACACACACACACACACACACACACCAAACTGCAGTGCTGTCTTTATGACACTTTGATGCAATTTTTGGACAATCATTTCTTACTAAAAATTTAACAAATATGTCAGAAAAAAGTAATATTGTGTAAACTATAAAAGTCTGTCACGCCAATGCAATGGGATCAATCAAACAGAAACAGGAACACTAAACATCGGAGGGTAGAGTACCACAAAACATGGGGTGGGGCTGGGGAGGGTGGATTCTGGGTCCAGGCCAGTAGGATCTGTAGAAAAACATTTCAGTGGGCTGAAAAGGGGTGAAGATATCCTCAGAGCTTGAGCCCAGCCATCTGCTCCTGAGTGTCAGGAATGGTCTGTCCTCTGGCTGAGAGAGGAACCGCCATTGTGAAGGGTGGTCATGGCCCTCGAAGCTCCTCTCAGACCATGAGGGTTGTCCCACCTGCTTTTGTTTTGAGATAAGGATTCACACTGTAGCCCAAGATGACCTAGAACTCCCAATGTAGCTCAGGCAGACTTCAGACTCACAGGCGTCCTGGAGCTGGGATGACAGATGTGTGACATCCTGCCCACCTGCTCTTTAGGACGTATCACCATAACACAAGCTGCTAGAAACAAGTCTGACTATGTCCTGTCCCCTAATGCAGTGTGTGGGCAGACCCTCTGTCTGCTGGACTCCAGCATCCTTCATGCTTCAAGGCTGAGGCTTCCGAATCACCCTGACCCTTGGGCAGGGTTTCTTCAGCTTATGCTGAACATGGATGTCTTAAGTGGATCCCAGGAGGGGTGCTGGCCCCTCAACATCAAGGACATGTGTCAGCTCAAATAGATAGTGTGCTAATACATCTTTATGTACCCAGCATCTCAAAATTGCACACCAGGACCCCAGCACACTGGTGACGCTTGCAAATCACAGGTCTGACAGAAGTTCTGTTTGACCTTCTATAGCCCAAGTAGTTGGCACAATGCAAGGTCAGAGAGGGACACTAGGGTGAGGGCTCAGAAGGCCATTCAGGGGCTGGGAGGAGATGTAGCAACACAAAGAAGAAAGAGTGGGTCTGAACGCCGTTCTGTCTCAGCTCAGCTCATCTAGCTGCATTTGAGGAGCACAGAAGAGGGCCTGTGTGAGTGTACTCAGCAAAGACAATTAAATTAAAATACAATCGGTGTGACTTGACTCCGTGGCTAAGAGCACTAGCTTCTCTTCCAGAAATCCACACTGCAATTCACAACTGTCTGTAATTCCAGTTCCAGGGGACCTGATGCCCTCTTGTGGCCTTTACAGGTACAGGCATGCAAGTGGTACACAGACATGCGTGAAGGGAAAACACACACACACAGACACACACACACACACACACTAAAGTATGACTCTTCAGAAAGGCAAATAGGCAGAAATTTAAATAATCTTTTTATTTTATTTATTTTTAAAGACAGGGTTTCGTGAATCCCAGGATGACCTCCAATTTGCTATGTAGCCAAGGCTGGCTTTGAATTTATGATCCTCCTGAGAGCTAGGATTACAAAGTGTGCACCCAAAGTGGTTTACAGTGCTAGGAACTGAACCCAAGACTTGCTGCTAGGCAAGGACTCTGTCACCTGAGCTGCATTCCTGGGCCAGAATTTTAAATCATCCTAATTCTTACAGTCCTCCATCTGAGCTACCTCTGGGTTAGTTACTTTTTAAAAATGCCTTCTACATTCCAAATTATTACAAGAAAGTTGGCTTCTAAGTGATTTCTCATTGCCTCATGATTTCAGGGACTGTATTTAAGCTGGGAATTGTGATGTATGGCTTTAATCTCAACACTTGGGAGGAAGAGGCAGGCAGATCTCTGAGTTCAAGGCCAGCCTGGTCTACAGAGTGAGTTACAAGACAGCCAGGGATACACAGAGAAACCCTGTCTTGAAAACAAAAACAGAAAACAGACAGAACAAAACAAAACAAAAATCCCAAACTCAAAAACAAAAGCATACCAAAAAAATAATAAAAAAGGAGAAAGAAAGAAAGAAAGAAAGAAAGAAAGAAAGAAAGAAAGAAAGAAAGAAAGAAAGAAAGAAAGAAAGAAAGAAAGAGTCCCAACAATATGGTTCGTAGCAGTTTTTGGTCAGAATATTTTAGCAAAAATATGGCAGCCTGACCCCAAAGCTGCCTTCTCACTGTGTAAAGAGGGATTAATAAACTTGGCTGTTTCTCTTTGGAGGAGAATGTGTGACTCTGCACATGCCAGTGAGAATAAAGGGCAGATATATAAAAGTCAGTAGACTAGTAATAAGAGATAAAATGTCCCAATACAGTGCTCCAGAGTAGAGTGTTTTGTCAATGAAACACTCTGAAATGATTCTCATGTTAGAGTACAAAGTCAAAATGCTAGAGTGCCCACTGGATGTCACTGAAGTCCCCAGGGTCACCCAGGCCCCCCTCTGCTTCGAGGTAATTCATGAATGCAGCCATGTCTGTGCTGTCACTGTCACACAGGACATCAAAACCCAGCTGGGCACTGTCACCTGTAAGTTAAAACACAGGACTATGTAAGTACGGGCAGGTCATAATAAATACCTACAGTCAGTGAGACTGGAGAGAAGGCTCAGAGGTTAGGAGCACTCTTGCAGGGGCTCCACAACCATCTATAACTCCAGCTCCAGGGGATCTCTAGATGTAGGCGCTAGACATGTGTGTGGTACACAGACATACATGTGGGCAGAACACTCATGCACGTAAAATAGATGTAAAAATACAGCTGTAGTCAAGAACAGCAAGGCCAATGGCAGGGTCCAAGGTTCTGTTAGAGAAAGGCTTGCCTAGCACGCACGAAGCCCTGAGTTTGATGCCCAGCGCTGTATAAGCCAGGCATGGTAGTGTACACCTGCAATCCCAGCATGAGGTGGGAGAACCAGAAGTTCCAGGTGATCTTTAGCTACAGACATGGGTGAGCCCAACCCGGGATACAAGAGGTAACCTGGGTGAGGCTTAGCGTTTTACTTTTATTTTATTTTATCTGCATTGGTGTTTTGCCTTCACATATGTCTGTGTGAGGGTGTCAAATATTGGAGGTACAGACAGTGGTGAGCTGCCATGTGGGTGCTGGAGATTGAACCCAGATCCTCTCGGAAGAACAGTCAGTGCTCTTAGCCATTGAGACATTTCTCCAGCCCCCAAGTCTTAGCTTTAAATGTCAATTTGCTGCAATCTAGAACCTGGGAAGAGAGCCTCAGTGTGCAATTGTCTGGACCTGTGAGAAGAAGGCCTGTGAGGAACTTTTATAAAAGAGCTGCCCTGACTGTGGGTGTTACCATTTCATGGGCTGTGTCCTGAATTGTGTGAGCATGCAAAAGCAAACAAGTTAGCGTGAATCATTTCTGTCTGCTTTGACCATGGCTTGACTAACAGCCTCCTCTCAGTGATGGACTGGGAACAGTGAGCTTTCTGCCCTTTCTTCTCTAAGCCACTTCTTGCTTCATCACAGTGACAGGAGGAACTCAGAACACATGTCTTTCAATCAGGTAAAGCCAGGGAAAGCGAAATGTCTTAAATTGCAGGAGTTGGATTTTTAAAATATTATTTTATTGTACGTATATGTGTGTTTTACCCGCATGTATGTCTGTGTGTCTTGTACATGCAGTACCAGAGGAAATGCCGTGTGTGTGCTGGGAATTGAACTCGGGTCCTCTGCAAGAGCAGCCAGTGCTCTTAATCACTGCGTCATCTCTCCAGGGCTCCTGCACTTTTCCTTTATTTATTTTATTTTATTTTATTTTTTAGCATGAGCCTTTTTTAATTCCTTGGTAATTCTTGAGAATGGACATTTTTTTTCCTACATGGAAATACTTATAAATTTTTATTTGAATTATGTGTATTCAGTAAAATGCAGAAGGGCTTAACTGATGACTGCACCCTTTGTGACAGGTTTAGTGACTGACACACATCTTCATACCAAGAATAACTGATCGGGGCAGGAGAGAGAGATCAGCAGGTACGCGCTCTTCCAGAGGAGCCCTGTTTGATTCCCAGCACCCACATGGCAGCTCACAACCCGTAGCTCAGGTTCTAGAGTAGACAATAACCTTTCTGAGGAGACTGTATACGTGTAGGACAAAAAACATCCATCCACATACGATAAAAATTAAAAAATTGTAAAAACAAACAAACAAACAAAAAAAAAAAACAGCCGGGCGTGGTGGTGCACGCCTTTAATCCCAGCTCTTAGGAGGCAGAGGCAGGTGGATTTCTGAGTTCGAGGCCAGCCTGGTCTACAAAGTGAGTTCCAGGGCAGCCAGGGATATACAGAGAAATCCTGTCTCAAAAAAAAATTGTGGGGAGGGTATGGGGGACTTTTGGGATAGCATTGGAAATGTAATTGAGGAAAATACGTAATAAAAAATATTTAAAAAAAACAAATTGAAAAAAAATTGTCAAAAACAAAACAAACAAACAAACAAAACCCCCCAAAAAACAATGACTGCTGACCATTGTGTGCAGGTGCTGAAATCCTGGGTATGTTTTGGGAGGGGGCTTTTTTTTTAAAAAAAATTAGATATTTTCTTTATTTACATTTCAAATGTTATCCCCATTCCTAGTTTTCCCTCTGAAAATTGCCTATCCCCTCCCCCTGCTCCCCAACCCACCCACTCCCACTTCCTGGCCCTGGCATTCCCCTATACTGGGGCATAGAACCTTCACAGGACCAAGGGCCTCTCCTCCCACTGATGACCGACTAGGCCATCCTCTGCTACATATATAGCTAGAGCCACAAATTCCACCATGGGTTTTCTTTGATTGGTGATATAGTTCCAAGGAGCTCTGGGAGTGCTGGTTAATTCATATTGATATTCCTCCTATGGGGCTTCAGTCCCCATCAGCTCCCTGGGTACTTTCTCTGGCTCCTTCATTGGGGACCTTGTGCTCTGTTCAATGGATGGCTGTGAGCATCCACTTCTGTATTTGCCAGGCACTGGCAGAGCTTCACAGGAGACAGCTATATCAGGCTCCAGTCGGTCAGCAGGCTCTTGTTGGCATCTGCCTAGTGACTGGGTTTGGTGGTTGTTTATGGGGTGGGGTGGGGGGTGCTTTTTGAGACAGGGACTTTCTATTAGCCCTGGGTGGCCTAGTGCTCACTATGTAGCCCATGATAGCCTTGAACTCATGGTAATACTCTGCCTCAACCTGTAAATGTTGGCATTACCGAAGTGTGCTTCCTGATTGGGGGAAAAATCTTATTTTAAAAACTACCTGCTTCTTCAGAAGTCCCCTGTGTTTAAGGACACAGTGTCAAAGACAGAGACTGGGAATGTACATGGTGTCTGATGACAAGGACAACTTACCGGGAAGTGGTCTGTGAGGGTGGGCGGGTTCAGTGCTCTGTTGTTGCCTGGCAGCCTCCAGGACCTCTGTTTCAGAAGGACTCACTGCAAAAAGCTCCCTAGTGGATGCCTGAAAAGACAGGATGGAGCGGTCAGCAAGGCTCCTTCCTACCTGAGCAGAGTGAGAACCATGGGTGCTGTCAGAACGACCAGCACCAGTACCTTCATCAGCCATGCGTGAGGACTCTGGTGCCCACACACTCCATGTGCATCTTCCATTTCGGAAGCTGAGAGCCACCAGATTCCAAACCAAGGCATCTGACACTAAAGCCTAGATCCCTTTATATGAGTGTATGTGCATGCCTGTGTGTGTGATGTGTGTGTGTGAGATGTGTGTCTGTACATGTGTGTGCACACATATGCATATGCATGCGTGTGTGTGAGATGTGTGTCTGTACATGCGTGTGTGTGTGTGTGTGAGATGTGTGTGTCTGTACATGTGTGTGTGTGATGTGTGTGTCTGTACATGTATGCACGCACGGGTGGAGGCCAGAAGATTTTATTACAATGGCTTATATGTCCATTTCTATGAGATTACTGTATTTGCTAAATGAATAAATGATAAGATAGGAAGATACATTATATTTCCACACAAGTTTTATCCATATCATGTGATGTTTGTATTTTCTGGCCCACGTTCCCCCGGTCACATCTCCTCCTCCTCCTCCTCCTCTTCCATTCTCAAGGCTAACTGGCCACCTCATGCTGTTTGTTCTATACCACACTAGCATCATCATGCATTTCAGACTTCCAGATCGCAGTAGGCTTAGTGTCCTCGGCCCCACATGGGGCTCAAACCCAGGTCCCCCATGGACCATCCAAGTGCTCTACCACTAAGCTATCCATCCATCCCTTTGCATTTTTTAATATTTAAAACCTTTTTATTCTGAGACAGGGTCTCACTAAGTTGCCTAAGCTAGCGTTGAGGCTACTCTTTATGCCTGGGGGGGCCCTGAATGCACTTTCCACCTCTCAAGCTGCCATATGGCAGGTGAGCCCCACCAGCCTATGGCGTAATTACTATACATGCAACATGTATTTCAGTTAGCTGTGTTTGTCAGTTTGACCAAGTGGCCTCTAGTACTTATTTCATTTAAACCTCTTTCAAACTACGTGAGTACTCTGAAGCTGCCACGTTAGAATCTGTGATGATCGTAAAAGCTCCTGCTCTCTGAGCACCTAGCAGGTGTGGCAGCCACCATTTGGAGAGTTTGGATTTAAATGGTGTGGTAGTGAATGCCTGTGATCCTGGCACTTGGAAGGTAGAGGTGGGAAAATTAGTTTAAGGTAATCCTCAGCTACACAGCGAGTTTTGGGCCAGCCTGGGCTACATGGCACCCTATCTCCATCGCCTAATCCACGGTATGTTATCATCATACCTGCCTTACAAGTGAGGACACTGAGGCAGAGTTTAAATTCTGAACCCAACATTACAAAGACTAGGTATGTGAGCCACACACACCCTGGAGCCCTTTTGTAAGCCTCTAACCGTGTCTCCTGTAACCACTGACCTATACTGTCCCTTAAGATGACCGAGTCAGCAGAAAGGTCCATGTATCTTCATAGAATGGTCCTGACACAATGACAATGAACATTTACTTCACTCACAGGCCCATAGGCGCTCCCACCGTTTACACTGTGGTCATCGCTCACTTCTTCTGAAGGGTTTGCATCTTCCGGGGATGAAGAGTGTAATCTGAGAAGGGAGACAAGCGATATTTATTACTCAGACAGGATTTTAGAAGGAGTCTTTCTCCTCTGAAGGTATCATAAGTCACTGATAAACAACAGCAAAGAACCGCAGACTAAATACTCCGTATTCAGTACTTGAGACCAGTTGACTTCTTACATCTCAGACTTATTTTTGACCCCGAAGCGCTGAAAACACTCCACACACACATGCAGTGGTGTGCACTTACCCCCCCCACACACATGCATTCTGTGCATGCACCGACACACACATGAATGTTGTTCATGCACTGACACAAACATATGCAAGCTGTGGATGCATTGCCACACACATACAATGCACACACTTTCTGGTATATATTCATTTATTTTAACTGTGTAGTTTATGCATCAATTTTGAACTTTTTATGCAATTAAATTTATCGATTTTTTTCTTCCTGAATTCTGGATTTCATATGATGTTTTGAAATAACTTGTCCAAAATGAGATTATAAAAGTCCTTGTCTGGGTGGCTCCCAACCGCTGGCAACTCTAGCTCCAGGGGATCTGATGCCTCTGTCCCTACAAGCAAGCCACTTATAGGCACACACCACACCAGCTACGCTGTCCTGCCCTACTGCATGCTGGTACACTTACACACACACACACACACACACACGTGTGCACACATGCACACGCATACACACATGCACACCCATACACACATGCACACGCACACACACACACACACACAAGTAGGAGAATGACTGACCTATGTACTGGTTTAATTACAGCAGCCATTTACACGAGAATATTTGCAGTAAAACATCTTTACCTCTGTAAACTCAGAACCTCATTTGCAATATCTGTTCCAATACTCCCAGCACCAAGGACGGTCCCCGTGGATACGCCGGGCACATTGATGCAGGATTGTCTAAATGAGTCTAGGCAACAGCACAAGAGAAAACTCAGGGAAGGGCGCTAGAGTGCACAGCCCTAGCTAGTGGCTTTCTTTCTATTCAGATAATTCCCTAATTTTCTCCTGAAAAGAAATAGATGACCTACACCTTAAGGTAACAGAAAACATGCGACCTTTTATTCTGCAATTCCCAATGTTTGAGATGCTGTGAGCGGCGATCACAGATGTGCGCAGAGTCACAAAGGCACAGCAGTGACCCATGGCCTTCAGCATGGTCTTTTCCCTTCTGACCCTTACAGCGAAGCCACGGAAACACCACTTCTTCATATTTCATTGCTCCTTTTGTGTTGTTTGTTTATGTTTATTCTGTTTTATGTGTATGAGTGTTTGCTTGTATATATGGAGGTGCATCAAATGCATACACTGCCCATAAAAGTCAGAAAAGGGCATGGAATCACCCAGAGTTCCAGGCAGCTGTGAGCCGAGATATGTAGAGAATCAAACTCAGGTCCTTCCAAAGCAGCCAGTGCTCTGAACCTCTGAGCCGTCTTTTCAGCCCCAGATGTGTGTTTGTTTGTCTACCCATTTTTACTTTTTGTTGTCTCAAAACAGAGTTTCTCTGTGTAGTCCTGGCTGTCCAGGAACTCTGTAGACCAGGCTGGTCTCAAACTCAGAGATCTGCCTGTTTCTACGTCCTAATTTTTGCTTTGTTTTGTTTAGATAGTGTCTCAAGTGGCTGAGGCCGGCCTCTCACTCCTGATCTTCCTGACTCTATCTCCTAAGTGCTGGGATTACATGCATATGTCCCCACCATATTCAGATACTTAAAAAAATACATTTTGTATATAAAACATGAGCATATCCCTGTGGTTAAAAAAAAATCTGAGATGGAAAAATAGGCCCTTCGTGACAGTCTTTCATTTATCTAGTGGTAAGCCATGAACACCATGGATAAGGCTAGAGGGAGACCATGTGACACCACCAGTCTGATTACAAGAAACTCTGTCCAGTCGGGAACCAGTCAGGTGAGCAGCGACTTGTGTGTAGTACCATGTTACACTAAAGGTGGAGACATGAACCAGGTGCTCTGGCACCTCAAGGGGACTTCTGCTCCTGGAAGTTTCCTATGGGGTCTATGTGACTTCTGAACTTGGTCTCTTGTTCATTATTGTGTGTGTGAAGAATGTATGTGGCCGCATGCATGCTACAGCATACACTTGGAGGTCAAAGGACCATGTGTGGGAGTCTGTCCTTTCCCAACTTGTTAGTCAGTTTAGAGGCAAATACCTTTATCTGCTGAGCCACCTCACAGGCCCTTAGTTTTTAGTGAATGTGCATGTAAGATATTGTATATATGTGATGCATACATGTATGTGTATATGTATATGTTTGCATGTATGATACATGTGTGTATATGCATGTCTATGTGTGTTTATGTTTATATATGTGTTTTTGTTTACATGTGTATGATGTATGTGTGTACGTGTGTTGGTGTGTATGCATGTTTTGATGTGTATGTGTATGATATATATGTGTTTTGATATGTGTGTATATGTATGTATGATGTATATATGTTTTGAGGTGTATGATGTATATGTGTGTATGGGTATATGATATGTGTGTATGATGTGTGTATATGATGTGTGTATGTGTATGATACGTATATGTATGATGTATGTGTATGGTATATATATATATATATACCTACATCATACATATATATACACACACATATATATATATGCATACATGGTATGAGTGTGTATGATATATGTATGTGTGATTTGTGTATGAAGACACACTGTGATGTCAGTCCTTTCTTTCTACCTTCATGTATGTTTTGGAGATTAAACTCAGATCAGTACCTGTATACAACAAGGGCCCGGACTTTCTGAGCCACCTCTCCTGCCCCTATCTCCTTCTATAGCCCAGTGCACAGACCTGTCCAGTCAAAATGTTTTCTAACTTTCCCTGGAAAGTTTCTCCATTCTTAGACAGAAAAGCACGTCTTCATGGAATCCTTACCGGATGATGCATCTGAGTTACCACGCCTGATCTGAAACTCTGTCTTACCTTCCGAGGACTGGCTGCTGCCGCACTGAAGCAAAGATAGTCTGGTCTCACTGCGCCCCCTGGAGGTCAGAAAAGCACATGACACTCCCTGAGGGGCAGGGCATCTATTAATGCATCCACATTGGCTCCAAGTATTTGATTTGCCAAATTTCCACTCATTTGTATTTTATTGTTCACGTCAGCTAAGATCAGGATCTGTGGCAAATGCCCCAGTGGTCTCATTCCCACAGTGACGGTTCACCTAGTACAAAAGGTCCACAGCTGCATCGGAATGGCAGACGGAACATGGGAGGTACAGGCCTCCTAGTACTGTGTACACTGAGCATAAGACAAGCAAATGGAGTTGGTTTGACAAAACCTTACACCTACTTAAAAACTTAGCAGGGCAACAAAGCTCAGGCCAGGATGATCGGGCAGTGAGCACCAGGCTAGAGGAGAGCTTCCCCGAGGACACTGGCACATTTCTGCTCTCTTGGCTGTGCTGGGTACAGTTTCTTGTGGCAAAGAGGCACAAAAAAACCACACTGTTTCTTTTTTGTTTTATTTTTGTTTCAAGACAAGGTCTCTCCTGGCTATCCTGGAACATGTTACACAGTCCAAGTTTACCTCAAACTCAGAGAACTGCCTGCCTTTAGTCCTTAGCATGTGCCCGGCCTTCCTTCCTGGGGACTGAACCAAGGGTCATGTACACTTTAAGCAAGTACTCTACCACTGAGCTACATCCCACCTACCTTCTCCTCTCCTCTTCTTCCTCCTCCATCCTTCTCTTCCTCTCCTTCCTTTCTTCCTTCCTTCCTTCCTTTCTCTCTTTCTTTCTGTTTTTTTGTTTGTTTGTTTTTTTCCTCTGAGACAAGGTCTCACGCAATCTAGGCTGGCCTCAAACTCCCTAGGTAGCCAAAAATGACCTTGGATTTCTCATCCGCCTGCCTCTTCCTCCCGAGTGCCAAGAACACAGGTATGCATAACAATGCCTACCCTTGCCACCAGATGTTTACCAAGCACGACGTGGTAGATTACAGAAGGCCAATGGTCAGCTTAATCTGAACAACTAACATCTATGGAGAGAAAAGGAAGTTCTCAGACCGCTGGCTGCTGCAGCCTCGGGTTCTGCTCTGTGGGGTCACCAGCTGCACACTGTGAGGAAACCCTGTACCTCCCCCAAACACAGAGGTTTTTTTTCCCCTCTTGTTATTCCTAAATGAGCTGGAACAACAACCATTTCCATGACTTTATGTTGTATCAGGGGCTGTAACTAATGCAGACATTGATCTGGGGATGGATATGGGAGAAGCCCACATAGATCTGGCATCTGTGCCCCCTCCCCTGAGAGACGGAACTGTCATATAGACAGAGAACCAAGCAGTGTTAAAGGTGTTCGTGATGGTTTAATATGCTTGGCCCAGGGAGTGGCACTATCAGATGATGTGGCCCTGTTAGAGAAGGTGTGGCCTTGTTGGAGTAGGTGTGTCACCGTGGGTGTGGGCTTTAAGACCTCACTCATAGCTGCCTGGAAGCCAGTATTCTGCTAGCAGCCTTCAGATGAAGATGTAGAACTCTCAGCTCCTCCTGCACTATGCCTGCCTGGATGCTGCTGTGTTGCTGCCTCAATGATAATGGACTGAATCTCAGAACCTGTAAGCCAGCCACAATTAGATATTGCCCTTATAAGAGTTTTCTTGGGCTGGGCGGTGGTGGCGCACACCTTTAATCCCAGCACTTGGGAGGCAGAGACAGGAGGATTTCTGAGTTTGAGGCCAGCCTGGTCTCCAGAGTGAATTCCAGGACAGCCAGGGCTATTCAGAGAAACCCTGTCTCGAAAAAGCCCAAAAAAGCCCCCCCCCCCAAAAAAAGAGTTGCCTTGGTCATGGTATCTGTTCACAGCAGAAAGACCCTAACTAAGACAGTGTCTTAAGAGAAGCAGAGCTGGGCGGTGGTGGCATATGCCTTTAATCCAGCACTTGGGAGGCAGAGACAGGCAGATTTCTGAGTTCTAGGCCAGCCTGGTCTAGAAAGTGAATTCCAGGACAGCCAAGGCTATACAGAGAAACCCTGGAGAGAGAGAGAGAGAGAAGCAGAGATACTCATTTGAAATTAGATCAAAGGTCTTAAGAGCACAGAAAACTACTCACAAAACCAATTTGTTGACAGACACAATGTACTCCAGCTCTTTGGTCCAAGGGTTTGTGAAGCTGAACCACTCGCTCTTCAGAGTCACGAAGGCACCATCCTTCACTCTGAATTTGTACGAGTCTGTAAGTATTTTCTCCTTACTCTGCAGAACTTCACAGGAAAGCCGCAGTTAGCGGAATAGCCTATACAACCAAAGCCTTCATGCTGGGAGTGGTGGCTCATGCCTGTAACTCCACCCCCAGAGGATGGAGAGGGTGCCTGCGGGTTCCGGGCCAGCCAGGGGGCTATGCTGAAACCCAGACACCACCAAAGCCAGACCAGGGCCTTGAGAATTAATTTTGGATTTCATAAGGAATTCAGAGTTGATGGTATAATCATTTCTTTCTTTATTTAGACAGAAGTTTGCTATGTAGCCCAAGTTAGCCTAGAAGTCCTAATCCCCTAAGCCACCTCCCAGATACTGAGATTTTTTTAGTGTAATCCATCACACCTGGCTGAAGTCATTTTTAAATTACCCGAAAAGCACCTCATTCAATGGATTACCTACCTGCTTTGTGCTTGTCAGTCAAACTACTGTGGTCATCCTGATGAAAATATTCATAACATGAAGTTCCCAAAAGTTCCTGAGGCAGGTATCCTAAAATTGCCGTTGCTCTGGTTTTGAAATAGAAAAACATCATGGCAGTTGCTGACGGTGATGCCTCCCAGAACACTGCAGGTCCAGCACAGGTGGGGTTGCAGGAAAGCCGTCTGGAGAAAGAGCTAGCCTGGGCTCCTACGGGCTGCCTTGGTCCTCCCCATCCACAGCTAGACTGCAAGCAGGACCCCAGGTGAGGCCCCATGATGTCCTGCTGATGCCTGTACAGGGTACCACCAGTACCACCATCACTGCAGCCATGGAGCAGGGCAGACTCAACACCACTGCTAGGAAACACTTTCCCAAGTTTACCCTCTAGTTCTACCAAAATCACCAACATCACCATCTCCGTATTTCACTTAAATTATACTTCCTCTTCTCAAGCCCTAGTTAGGAGAAAACTGCAGCGAGCTTCGAAGCTGTGCTTCAGCTGCCCCAGTGGCCTCTGGGTAGTGAAACATGGAGTGTTTACCTTTGGTCAACATAGACGAATTTCCCGTTCATTGCGAAGCGAGTTATGAACTCAGCCGGTCTCACGTTGATCTTGCCACTCTTCTGAGGGACAATGTATGGATGCAACCGTCCCATAGCCACAAGGCAGGTAAGAGGACCGCTGTCCTTCCCACCGCCCGTCTCTTTCTCCATGCCAACAACATTCAGAGGCCAGCTTCTCAAGTATCCAGTGCAATGGACAGTGTGGAATTTTCTACGGTCTAACGAAAAATCATAGCAATACACTTAGGTCACTGTGGATGCTGATATTTCTCCTTCTTCTTCTTCTTCCTCCCTCCTCTTCCTCTCCCTTCCTCCTCCCCTTCTTCCTTTTTCCTTTCTTCTCCCTCTTTCTCCACTTTTTCCTTTCCTTTTCTTTTTTTCTTTTCAAGACAAATGTATTCTGAAGCCCAGGCTAGCCTCTAACCAGCTCCCTATGTATACCAGGCTATCCTCTAATCCCTGATACTATTACCTCAGCCTCCTAAGTGATTACAGGCCTATAACACTACATCTGACTATTATGAAGAAACTTGCAAATCTCTTACTGTTAGTTACGATGATGATTTATAGACATATATGGCCATACATACTGCATCCCCGCCCTACTGGACTACATAGTAAGACTCTGTCTCAAAAAGAAGCAAGCAGGAGTCTGGAGTGGTGGTTCAGTAGTTAGGAGTGCCTGTGCTCTGTCAGAGGAGCTCGGTTCAGTTCTCAGCACGTGCATCAGGCAGCCCACAGCTGACCTGGAGTTTCAGCTCCAGGGAATCTGATGGCCTCAACTGGCAATGGTCTCACTTGTGTGGGCACACACACACACTTAAAAAGCAAGATAAAAAATTATTTTAGGGTTGGACATAGTAGCATGCACCTTTAATCCCAGCACTCAGGAGGCGGAGGTAGATGGATCTGTGTGCATTTGAGGCTAGCCTGGTCTACACAGTGAGTTCCTGGGTAAAGCTACAAAGTGAGACCCTGTCTCAAAACAAAAACAAAACACAAAATAAAAAGACAAACAAACAAGCAAAAACTTTTTTAAAAAGAGATTGAACTTTGTTGTTGTCTGAGTTTTTATTTTACTATTTTATCTTTGAGATAGGGTATTTCGACATAGCCCTGCTGGGCTTGAATTCACAGAAATCTTACCTGCCTCTGTTACTTGAGTGCTAACTACGCTTTAAGGCCTACATCACGTCTAGCCCCAAATCTAACTTAAAGTTCTCTTCCCTACAGGTTCAGTAGCACAACAGGATGTGCACCTGGTGGGGAGCCAGTGTAAATAATTTCAGTTTAGAAACAATCTTACTTAGACGCTTTGAATCCTATTTCTTGCCGTGACTATGAAACTTACTTTTTCCTGGACAGAAACTACTTAGGACCTTGCGTTTTGCACCAGGCTCCGAATCACCGGCTCTCCCAGGAGTCTCACCTTTCTTCTTTGAGCAGGACGAGCATGGGTGCTCTTCTTTGACAGGGATGGAACAGCTCTTCATTCTAAAGAAGAAAGATCGTCTGGAGCCAGAATGCACGCATGGTCGCCCAGTGTGGGGGTGACTGTAAACCTGAGAGGCTTTCACAGCAGCAGGAACGAGAACAGAATAATCACAGACATGCTTACAATCCTCCCCGTCCCTTTCTCTAATTCTCTTAAAAAGGAGATTCATCTTTGCACATGCTCATGCGCGCGCCTGCTTGTGTGCATGCTCAAGCGTCACGGTTACGACTGGCCCGATGTGGGTTCTGAGAACCAGCTCGGGTCTTGAGGGACAACAGTAAGCGTTGTTAGCGCTCCAGTCCCTTCTAGTGTTTCATCACATTCAGATATATTCAGTTTGTGTTTGCTTGGCAGTGTTTTGTTTTTGAGGAGAGAGTGTAGGTCTGGGGGCCTCAAACTTTAGAGTGTTGGAGTTGCAGGCACGGATTACCACACTCAACAATTTAAAACACTTGCAATTTATCTTAAGACTTCCTTCAGGGAGTGAGTTCAAGGCCAGCCTGGTCTACACAAGGAGCTACAAACCAGCAAAGGCTACATAGTAAAACCTGTCTCAAACCAAAATTAAAAACTGGCTAGATCATTATTTCTTTAACTTTTAAAAACTATGTTTATTTTATGTGTGTTGTGTTCATCCAAGTGAATGTCTGTGCACCGAGCACATGCCTGTGTGTGCCTGTAGAGGCCAGGAAAGGGCATCAGACCCTCTCTGGAGCTGGAGTTCCAGGCAAGACTGTGTGTGTGCTGGGTACAGAGCCTGGATCATCATCTGCAAGCGCTGCAACTGCTCTTAAGTAGAGTCATCTCTTACCGCTGTTTCTATATCATAGTAGTCATTTGGCACTAAACATTTTCATATGTCAAGTATCTCTGGGCAATGAATATGTATACTTCCTAAGCCCAATTATACAAGATCTTTCATACCAGGGAAATCTGGGTCATATACAGAAGAGAAGAAATCCCCAGCAACTTTTTTGTCTCAAGTAATATTGTCTTACAAAAGTTCTATTTAGATTGAAACTATAAGCAATCATATATTCCCGCACGGTTATCTTCATATGAATACATTTAGTGTATATGTCTGTAGGGTAAAGGAATTTTCCTTTCTCCCTCCCTCCCTCCCTCCCCCCTCCCTCCCTCCCTCCCTGTCTCCTTCTAATTCCTATATGTGGATAAACTTGTAATTAGCCAGCTCCCTGTCCCTGCTTCCACGGTATCTCTTCCCCACAGTGATAGGCTGTATCTCTCTGAAAGAGTAAGCTTAAAAAGCAGCCCTTTGTTCCATAGGTTGCTTTTGCCGTGGTAGTTTATCATCACAACAGAAAAGAAGCCAATACAAAGACAGAAGGAAGACCTCACTTTTGGTGCCTATAGGTTTTTCTCTTGGTGAACCATCACAAGAAAGCTGTTCCTTCACTTTGGCGACATCTTTTGGGTGTAAGAAGTCAAACAAATTCTGTCCCATCAAGCTAGCCTGTTTAGACGACAGACACACAGTCAGTATCGGTTACAACACTTCTGGGCATTCCTTCACACACATAAGACAAATACCTTTTCCTTGTTAAAGATTGATTCTCCCATCCTTCTCCACCTCCCACCAGTGCTGAGGATCAAACCCAGGGCCCGAAGCCTGCCAGGAAAGTTCTCTGCCTCTGAGCTACATCTCCAGCCCCCAAAGGTGGATTTTTCTTAAACTCAAATATTAATACATTGCACCACATGACATCAACTCAGGGTTCTGTTTGTAAATACAAACAAAAATGCATTCTGAGGGGGCTTGCTGCTCTTTTAGAAGACTCAGGGCAGCTCACGGCTTTCAATACTCTAGTCCAAAAAAAAAAAAAAAAATGTAATACACTCCTCTGGCTTTTGTGGTACACAGACATACAAGCAGACAAAATATTCATACATATAAAATGAAATCTAAAAAAATCCATATAAGCTGTATAAAAACAGCAATTCCTGATTTTCTTTTAAATCTTGTTACTCTGCAAGCTTACTTGATAGCTCTCAACTTAGGATCATTTCTAAGGCATTAGGATTTAAATTTCACCATTTTCTGCATATGTATGTGTGCATGCATGTCTACATGTGTCCATCCCCCTCTTTCTGTCTTCTCTCTCTCTCTCTCTGTGTGTGTGTGTGTGTGTGTGTGTGTGTGTGTGTGTATGTGCAAGCACTGAACCTGGAATTCACTGATAAGGCTAGAATGGCCATCCAGAGAGCCCCAGGATCATCCTGTCTCTGCCTCTTTGGTGCTGGGCCATACCCAGCTACTTGGGTGGTTGAGATTCGAACTCAGATTCTCATGTTAACACTGCAAACACTGTGTTGACTGAACATCTCACAGACCATAAAATCTATAACCTTTAATATAAGGGGAGGGATTACATCATAGTAGAAAATGAAGCCTAGAACATCTGCCACATCACGACTCAACATGTGAAGAAAATGCAAACCCAACATTTGGTCCCTTCCTACTCCACAACTTCCAACACTGGGCATGTCTCACATAAAATTCATTGCTCTTCTCTCTAAACTCAATCCATGTATAAAGTGAGAATTTTGGTTGCTTAAAAAAAAAAAGTTATTGGGGGCTGGAGAGATGGCTCAGTGGTTAAGAGCACTGACTGCTCTTCCGAAGGTCCTGAGTTCAAATCCCAGCAACCACATGGTGGCTCACAACCATCCGTAATGAGATCTGGCGTCCTCTTCTGGAGTGTCTGAAGACAGCTACAGTGTACTTACATATAATAAATAAATCTTAAAAAAAAAAAACAGTTATCTTATATGTATATGTTTTTGCTTTAATCTCAAGTGTGGATATGGGGCTGCTACAGATTGCCCACAGCAGCTATGTTTTGTCTCATGCTCTGGCAGGGGTGTGATCCTGCCAGCTGAAGATTTTTGCACTTGGAATTCTGGGGACTCTTGAGAGGGTATAAAAAGGCCGGAGCCCTGAGAATCTGCAGTGGCTGCTGGTCCCTGCTGCTGGTTTTGCTGTTTGCTGATTGCTTTTGCTGTTTGCTGGCTAGAGATATCATGACAATGAAGATTAGATCCCCCCCCCCCCCGCGCCCAGGACCTCGATGCCCCTAAGCAGCAGCAGGAAGAAGAAGTCTAACGAGGTCTCTGCTCCCTTTCCCCTCTCACCTTCTTTCTCACTACCTCGTCTTGGGGGTTGGAAGGAATTGGGGTGGAGAAGGGAGGTAGATGTAAGAACTCAATAAAGTAGCCAATGGTGGGGCAAGTGGAACTGTGTCACAAATTGGGAAGGTCAAGGAGATTCAGGGGCAGTTCTCATACCTGAGAACAGTAGGTGTTTGAATTTGCTTCTGACCTGCTGCCTGTTCTGGAGCACGTGACCATGCCACCCCACGTAGGATCGTGACAACTAGTCACAGAGCACAGAGGCCAGAGTTCTCCATGCTAATGAGGTTTCTAGATGGACCCACCCCAAGGGTTTAGCCAATAAGCTTCCCTTCCCAGACATTCCCTCCTGCAAAAGGTATTTAATCTCTGGTCCACCCTGAATACGTTGTATGGATCCATTTTCCACCGTGAATAAACAGCTTAAACAAGCAAGGACTGTCTCTCTTCACTGTAGAGCTATGCCACCTAAGTCTCCTGCAGAAGGCCCTGCTGCACTCCAGACACTCACCCCTGAGCTAAGCCTGATTCCCCCTCTTCCAGCCCAGGGCTCATCATCAGCCCTCCAGCCCTGGTTCTGATTCCTCTCAGTTCCTAGTGGCATCTGGGTTTCTGGGAGTTTGGGAACCACAGCCTTGGCCTCAGCCTGTGCTGTTTCTCACCCAGAAAGACAGGGGCTGAGGTCCTCACCTTAGGCTGCATTCCTCCTCCCCTGAGTCATGTGACACCAAAGATGTCGAAGCTGGAATGTAGCCTAGTGAGCCTGTGCTTTGTCAGCCCGTGCTTTGTCACACACCCCAGCAGCAAGGCTAAACATAGACCCACAGCCAGTGGGTTCTTGGAAAGAATACCTAGGCTTTCTGGGGTTTGTAGATGTGGCAAGGGATGCCATTGGACCAGTGCAGTGCAGGCCCAAGAGAAATGTCCGAGGTAATCTCTTACAGTCTGGAAATCAAATAGGGGGCCTGCCAGTTCGAGGCTCTACAGCAAAAGTTATGAGCCGTTTGTTTCCCTCTGGTCAGCCAGGAGAAAACAGGCAGAAAAACCACAGCTAAGTATTGGTTACCTCATACACACTGCTGAAGGCTGTCCTGTTCTGGATCTGGCCACAGATACACCTCTTACTCTATCCCTCAGAATTCAATGTTACAAAATATCCACTGGTGTTCCGGGACAGCAGGGCTGGTCTTGGGAAGAAGTAGATTAACGTCCCAAAGATTCATTGTGTCCAGGTGTTATAGACAGGGATTTCAAAGAAGAGATGAAAAGTATGACTTATGTAAAGGAGAGAGACAGACAGACAGACAGAGGCAAATTAATGCAGGGGATAGGACTGCTCAGCTGCTACTGCTTCCCTACATTAAGGGCAAAGCCACTTCTACTGGCTACTTTTGTGTCAACTTGACACAGCTGGAGTTATCACAGAGAAAGGAGCTTCAGTTGAGGAAATGCCTCCATGAGATCCAACTGTAAGGCATTTTGTCAATTAGTGATCAACGGGGAAAAGATGGGTGGGACCATCTCTGGGCTGGTAGTCTTGGGTTCTATAAGACAGCAGGCTGAGCAAGCCAGGGGAAACAAGCCAGTAAGTACCATCCCTCCATGGCCTCTGCATCAGCTCCTGCTTCCTGACCTGCTTCCAGTCCTGACTTCCTTGATGATGAACAGCAGTATGGAAGTGTAAGCTGAATAAACCCTTTCCTCCCCAACTTGCTTCTTGGTCATGATGCTTGTGCAGGAATAGAAACCCTGACTAAGATACCACTCCAGTAGAAAGAAGGGGATTTGGGAGCACTGGAGAGCATGTGTTCTGGCAAACAATGGTTAACATTCAGAGACCAAAATTAAAACTGCAAGTAGTGTTGAAATACAGGGTTTGGTGGATACAGGAGCTGACATGACTATCATTTCCCAAAAATCCTGGAATTCAGGATGTCCACTTCAGCAGGCTTATACACAGCTTACAGGAATTGGTAAATTATCTCAAATAAAACAAAGTGTCCAATGTGGGACCTGTGTGGGACCAGAAGGGCAAACATGGAAGTTGAGACCTTAGTCTACCCTCTCTCGCCTTGGTCAGCAGTAGATATTCTACAGGAGACAGAATAGGTGGATCAGCCAGCTATACTGCTCATATTAAAAACACCAGCAATCCACCTTTCGTATCAGAAGACTGTGTGCTCTGTTCATATATGTTCATGTGGAGAACTCACACAGCAGTGTTAGGTTTCTGACTCTGGAAAGCCAAGAACTGTATAGTTACAATGGTTTGCAACCATTGGACCCAACATCATGCAGAGCAGACAGGGAGTGTCACCAATGGCCACAGATACGCAGTCAGTACCCAGTATCACTAATATGGAATTGAAGGCTACTTTGAATTATTAGTTTCTTATGTGTGTGCACATGTGTGTATGCATGTGTGTACAGCATGGGTGCACACATGTATATATAAACAATTATGTGTACACATGTATGTATGCATGTGTGCACACATGTATATATAAACAATTATGTGTACACATGTGTATGCATGTGTGTACAGCATGTGTGTACACATGTATATATAAACAATTATGTGTACACATGTGCATGTATGTGTATACATACATGTATGTATATATGTGTGATATGTTCCAATTAGAGGATGGATCATCTATTCTTTTTTTTTTTTTTTTTTTAAAGATTTATTTATTTATTATATGTAAGTACACTGTAGCTGTCTTCAGACACTCCAGAAGAGGGCATCAGATCTTGTTACGGATGGTTGTGAGCCACCATGTGGTTGCTGGGATTTGAACTCTGGACCTTCGGAAGAGCAGTCGGGTGCTCTTACCCACTGAGCCATCTCACCAGCCCCGGATCATCTATTCTTACACCTAGCTGTCTTCAGCTTTGGGTTCTTTGGTCTCCAGTCTCCCTCACAGAGGCTCAGACTTCTCCTTTTGTCCTCTGTCCTTTTACCTGCTAACCCTAAAACAACGCAGTAGAAGCCAGAGGGAGGCACTCCCCATCAAAGCTGTGCTCCACCTGGGTTCTTCAGCCACACACAGCCACACACACATGTGCTCTGTGGGACTGCTTTGGGGACAAGCTTCCCAGTAGCTCCCTGAAGCAAATGGAGGTTAACATGAGGAGATAGTTAGCAGGCTCGTTACATGAACTGTGTGGCTTGAGTGTGTTGCCAGCAGTTGGATCAAAGCTATTATTCGATGAACATAACTTAATAATGAGCAATAATGGGGCTACTGGAAGGGACCCACACTTTTCAGAGACTCAAGTATGTCATCTTATTTGGTCATTATATCCTGACTGCAGGGACTGCTTGTGATACTGGACAAAGCTAGAGTCCAGAAGATGACATTGCCTTTCAATGTCTGATGGAGACGCCAATGATGGTCACATGACATCACCCCTCAGTGTCTGATGGAGACACCAGCGATGGTCACATGACATCACCCCCAATGTCTGATGGAGACACCAGTGATGGTCACATGACATCGCCCCTCAGTGCCTGATGGAGACTCCAGTGATGGTCACATGACATCGCCCCTCAGTGTCTGATGGAGACACCAGTGATGGTCACATGACATCACCCCTCAGTGTCTGATGGAGACACCAGCGATGGTCACATGACATCACCCCTCAATGTCTGATGGAGACACCAGTGATGGTCATCAGAATCCACTTTCCCCACCACCATCCATCTCTCTCCAAGCTCTAATGTAGTGGCAAAGAGGAGGGACTAGACCCAGCTTCAAAGTAAAATTTGTTAAAAAGAGACCAGTACTACATGAAAAACAGCAGTTTGATACCTGATCATAATGCAGTGTTTTGGAGACAGACTTAGAAACGTAAAAAATTCTCCCTCTTTCGCATCCAACCACAAACAGGAAGCCTTCTGCTGCCTAGGATTAAAACAAAGCCAAGACTGAGTAATTTCTCTCATTCTCACTCAGCTTTCAAGAGAATTACTGTGGCACTAAAACTCAGAACCATTAGAGAGCTGGCAGATTTCAGTCAAAAGTTTTCATACAGTCTATAAAGAACGTCAAATTGAATTCTAGTGTAAAGGTTTTGACATGAAAATTTTAGCTATAGCTTATTTAGTTGAGATATCTCTTCTTATCAAACTACTTTACCATGTGTGTAGAGGTCATGGAAGTAGAAAGAGCCCAGGAGAGAAGAGACAGGATTGGGAGGCAGGTGAATGGAGAAAAAGATGTAGCTGGATATTGTGACATGAAAGTACATGAGTACCTCTCTCAGGGTGCGAGAGGGGAGGCTAAATGGACAACATATAAATATATGTATGTGACAATGTTACAATCAAGTCCATTACTTTGTATGATAACATCTTAAAATAAAACTACCTTTGCCAAAGCCCACTTTGATACACAGAGAAACCCTGTAAAGTTCTCAAAACATGTCACTTGCAGCTGCTGCTATGGGCGTGCTGAGCAAAGCAGGAGAGGAAGGGTTAAACATTGTGTGTGTATGTGTGTGCGTGTGTGTGTGTGCATGTGCATAGGCATGTGTGTGTGCACATGTAAGTCTGTGCACCACGTACATATTTGGTGGCCATGGAAGCAGAAGGGCACCTCAGATCCCCTGGAACTCGAGCTAAAGATAGTTGTAAGCCACATGTGGGTGCTAGGGATCAAACCTGGCTCATCTGGAAGAAAAGCCAGTGCTCTTAACCTGCAGGCCATGTCTCCAGACCGGACATTTTTGAGAGAAACCCTTTCTATGCTTTTTGAGCTATGATGTCATATGTTAATAATAAATTTTTAAATATTCAAATATATTTTCTATTTCTATATTTCTCAGCCAGCTAATCACCCTGGGTAAGCCACGTGCACAGAAAAGTGTACAGCTGGACAGGGCCCAGCATGGTATGCTACAGGGCAGTGTTCTCTCTCCTTTGAAATAGTCTCTTGGGGTTCAGGCTGGGCTCAAAGTTGCTCTGTAGTTGAGGACAACGTTGAACTCCTGATCCCTGTCTGCACCACCCAAGTGCAAGGACTAACCACACGTGGTGTGTGCAGAGCTGAGGCTCAGACGCAGGGCTGTGTGCATGGTAGGCAGGGACTCTGCCAACTGAGTTGTATGCCTAGTGTTCTGATGCATGCTTGCATGCAACAACCAGGAGAAGAGTTAGGCAGATGGGGAGAGCTGGGTAACAGGAGTGGCTAGTGGAAAAAGCCTCCATGACAGCGGCTGGGCTTCCAAAGCACTTTGAATGATTATCCAACCTAAAGATTGCTTTGTATCCACAGAGTTCACTGTCCGGGGCCAGCAAGATGGCTCAATGGGTAAGGGTGCTTGCTGCCAAGCCTGATGACCTGAGTTTGAATCCTCAGAGCTATATGATGGGAAGAGAGAACCCACTCCCACAGGTTGTTCTCTTATCTACACATACACACACACACACACACACACACACACACACACACACACACACACTGCGACATGCATTCCCCTCCCCTGACAAACCAGCATAATAAAACGTTTTAAATGAACTGTCCTGGAACCGGGAGATACAGTTCGGCTAAGAGCACTTGCTGTTCTTTCAGAGGACCAGATTTTGGTTTCCAACACCCACATCGGGTGATTCGAACTGCCTGTAACCCTGCCCCAAGAGAACCTCTGCCCTTTGAGGGCATCCCATGCCCACACACACACACACAGACACACAAATACACACATGAATGAAAAATAAATCTTAAAGACCAAGTTAAAAAAGTAACTTTTTTTTAATGTGAAGGAAAACTGAACAAAAATATGCATGCATATTGTAGTTAGTAAGATGTCATAACACCTAGCAAGACTGTGAATCAAATTCTCTCCTGTGGAGTCTGCAAAGCCCTGCCCGAGAGGGACTAGGCCAAGACAGAAGATCTCCAAATGCCTCATCCCTAATCTTCAGATGAAAGATCCCCAGGAACTGGACTCCAGGTGGGTGGCTCTGAGATGGGGGCAGCCATGGCTGATCCTTGGTGTGAGAGGAGTGTTTCCAGGCATAAGGGGTCTGTTGTGGACAAGTCTACTGCTCTTCCTTATAGGAAGTGTGTGTTCTCCCCAACTAATATGGCATTAGCTCCTTGTCTTCCTAAGTTAAAGAGATGTGAGACACAGACTCTCTGATGTCTACAGCAGGGTGGACTCAAGAAAACCTGCCCCCATCCAAATCCAGCTACAACCACTTACCTTGAGGATTAAGTGGCTGAGTTCCTTATCCTGAATAAATGAAGGTTTGGAGTTTTCTCCTAAGTAAAGCTCTGTCGTGCCTAAAAACAAACAGGCCTAAGTTATTGAAAATACAGAGAAAGAAATTTAGTAATTGCTGAGGAACACTGGCCGTGCCCTGCTGCTGTTGTTACAATGACTTGAGGTGACATTTACAATGTCTTGGGACTTTAGCGGCCATTCATTCCCCCTCCCCTCCTTCCTTTCTTCCTCTTCTTCTTTTTGTGAAATAGGGCCTTCTATATCCTGGGCTGGCCTTGAACTCACTATGTAAACCCATGATATCCACTTTGCAAATGCTCAGATTACAGGTGTGCGCCACCACAGTTTATGTAGTGCCAAGGGTGCAACCCAGAGCTTCATGCACACTAAGCAAGCACTCTACCGACTGAGACGCATGAGACAGGATTAGCCAACTGAATCTCGGCTTCGATTCTCCTCCCCCTGGGACAAGGCTAATGTGAAGGTACTTGGTTAATCTCTGGGATGGTACCAAATGACCTCGAAGAAGTCTGAGAGTTTTCATCGCTAAAGACTCAAGGGAAACACAAGCAACTTGCCCAACCCTCAGGAGTGGATAGAGACTGGTATTTCCCAACCAACAGACTCATGAAAACCAGATCTCCAAGCACTCTGAAAGGACGTCCATCCAGCTCTGCTCCGCTCTGCTCTGCTCTGCTCTGTGTCAGCCCCAGCCCAGTCAAGTTGCTGCAGGTGTCCGCACAACAACCTCATCTCTGAAGTTCTTGCTCCATGTTTAGTTTCACAGACTGAGATCTCTAAATAGGACATGAGTCAGCCAGTGTGCACTCCATTTTTATACATTTGTTTGTTTGCTTTGAAACAAGGTCTCACGTAGCCCAGGCTGGCCCTGAGCTCCTAATCTGCCTGCCTCCCCCTTGGGGTGCAGGGATTTCTGATGTCTGACACCCTACCTTCTTACATGAAAACAAGGTCACCACTCAGCATGTGTGTGGGTAAGATGGACAGACATGTTTGTACCAAATCTTCACGGCCAGGACCAACCAGAGCATCCTGGTGCAGAGTCAATGCCTGGTCTGGAGCAGCCGTCGTTCTGTCTTACCTCTCAGAGACCTCAAGTACTGCACTGCCCTCCTCAAGACACTGAGCTTGTCCAGTTTGTGGGCCTTGGCGATGTGTGGAGGGATCATAGATGACAGTTTCTGAATCAGATGGTTCATCTTGTCTCTCCGACGCTTTTCCATATGGCTGTGAGCTTCCCTGGAAGGAAGAAAGGGAGGGAGGGAGCAAGGAAGGAAGGAAGGAAGGACCTCCTTGGCTTGTTCACCCCACCATTCAGAGCCATGTGGGGGTACGGATCCAGCTCACCACACTCGGGACGCTCTTCCTCCCAGATGCATTTTAAGCGAGAAGCCAGAGCTGCTGGGAAAAGTGCTTGCAAAGCCATCTTCCCTCCACCATATCCAATCAATGCCTTTGACCGTGACCTTCCTAAGCTGAGACACCTGTGTTCTGAGGCCCTGGCTTCCTTCCTCCCTCCTGTGCAAGAGCAGGCAGCCTCTTCTAGTTGAAGCTGACTTGGTATGTGCACAGCTGTTACACGCACATGCTGTCACATGCTCCATTCTCATCCAGCTCCTGATTATGTCTAGAAAGTGGTTGAGCCCTACTCTGAACAACGCCTGTGCTAATGCAAGCATTATTGTTGCTGTGACCTTTGACCTCAAGTCTCCAGCTAGCTCCCAGAAAGCACACAGTCTCCCCTGGAGCCAGCACTCCATGTTTAAGATCATGGTGGCTCAAGCCTGCAGGCCTGGCACTTGGAGATCAATGCAGGAAAACCACTGCAAGTTTGAGGCCAGCCTGGTCTACGCAACTAAACCCTGTCTCAAAAGCAGCAGACCAATGATTAAGTCCACACTCTGCCCACCAACCTAGAAAGTATTTTACAATTTGTATTTCATTTACTACTGCTACTATTTATCATCATCACCATCATCATCACCACCACCATCATCAACATCATCATTGGGGGGTGCACACCACAGCATGCAGATGGAGTTCAGGCAACAGCTCTGTGGAGTTGGGTGTCTTTGCACTTGTCATGTGTTCTAAGGCTTGAATTTGGGTTATCGAGCTGACGGGACCTTTGCCCTCTGAGCACTGCATTGGCTTGGAGGTCTTCCATTACTCTTGGCTTCTGTGATTCCACCCCGTCTTCAGCCTCCTTGGTTCTCCTTGCTCGGCTCAGTGCCTTAGACAATTTGTCAGCTTCCCTTGGCCTTAAATATTGGTGTCACCATGACCCCCTGCTTAGTGTCTAGCTCTCCACTCTGACAATGCACCCCTGCCTATGGCTCCCCACGGCTCTCTGGCTGTGAACTATGAAGACGTCTGTCATAATTCCTCCTTCAGTCTGTGGAAGCAGTCCTGCCCCCAAATGCCTCCCAAGAAATCTTCAACTAAAATAATTCTAAACTAAATGCATTCCCTGCAACCCCCCTCCCCCACCTGCCCCTCCCCCTGTGTGGTGGACCTTGGATGTCAGGGCACAGATATTCTTTCTCAACCCTCCCTCTTCTTTTCTTCAAAGTGTCTAACTGTCACAAAGCTCAGTAGAGTCTGGTTTTTATGATATTCCACATATGTCTCCCCGTCTCCAGCCACCATCAGCCTCACTCTGGGGCCATGCATGGCTCCCGCAGCCTTTAAATCAGCTTCCTTTTTGTTCTGTGCTACCCACGCTTCCGGAATTACCACTCAACAATCCTCACCCAAAGGATACCGCTCTCTATTTGAAACACAGTGTGTCTTCCTCTATCAGGTGTCACACAGTAGGTGCTTTTATTGATTGATTGATTGATAATTGAAAGCTAAAGAAATGGCTCATGGCTTAAAAGCATTATTGTTCTTATAGAAGACCTGGGTTCTGTTCCTATACTCACAGATGACTCACAACTGCCAGTAACTCCAGTTTCACGGGGCCTGACACCCTCTTTTGGCCTCTGTGGGCACTTTACACACACACACACACACACACACACACACACACACACACGCACACACGGTGCACAGATATGGAGGCCTACACTCTAGATACATACATTTTTTTTTAAAGATTGATTTTGTTATTTCTTTCCCTCTGTGTGTGTGCATGAGTGTGTGTGTGTGTGTGCACATATGTGTGTGCCTATGCTTGTGTGTGTTTGAGGGGGTTGCCATGGAAGCCAGAAGAGGCAGCTTCCTTAGAGCTGGAGTTGCAGGCAGTTGTAGTCTATAGGTGCTGGAATCCAGACTCGGGTCCTCTGCAAGATCAAGTGATCTTAACTGCTGAGACATCTCTCTAGCCCTTCATAGTAGATTCTGGATAAATGTCGGATGAGTACATACCACAGGATCTGGTCACCATCTCTTTGAGAGGATCAACTATCTACCCAAAGCCAATAGGACCACAGGAAAGTGGCCATTCTCATGTGATCTTCTTTACAAGTATTAAAAAAAATCTGGGGCTACGGGCACAAAAATGCTCATACGTCCTTGGACTGCTTTTCTCACCCTGGGTGAGATATCACAGACATCCAGGATTTGGCAAGAACTACAGTCTGAGAAATCACATAAAACGGTGGGAGCAGAGGAGAACTGGGCCAGGGCGAAACTCTGAGGAGCAGCCGCTTCCATGGCAGGGAGACCAGCAGGGAGACTTACCTGATGCCACTGGGCGCCGCTACTCCTGTTCTTGTTGAAAGAAGAGAGGCAAAGGGATTCTGGGGAAGACTTTCCACCGTTGTGTCTGTCATGAATTCTGACCTGGAAGAAAGGAGGTCTCTGGTCACCCCAGGGATGGTGAATCTCCATCTTCACCTTGATGACATTTACTGTCATCTAGGAGATGCACCTCTGGGCATTTCTAAGAGGGTATTCCTAGAGAGGCTTAACCTAGGAAGGAAGACCCACCCTGAATGTATGGTGTTCTAGGCCAGCCTGAGCTACATAGTGATACGAAGTGAGTTCCAGTGTAGGCATACTTACATACTGAAATTATGTCTCAAAACATGACAAAAACCAAAAATCCATAAAATACAAAAAAAATGAAACCCCAAAATCCTAGTAGGAATGAACTGATAACTCAGGATGAAGGGAGCTGGGGTGTGGCTCAGAAACACAAATCTTGCCTAGCATACTTGAGATCCTGGGTTTATTTCCAGCAACACAAACACAAACAAACAACAAGGAACCACAGACTGGCCATTCTCTTTATCATCGAGCTGGCTTAGCAAACATAGAATCAAGAGTTTTATACGACTAAACTGATCACAGATCACCAAGGCCTGGTTGGCCCGAAACTGATGAGCTGAGTGGCCAGTGAGGGCAGAACGTTTTTGGTTTTGTTTTTTAAGGCAAACACGCATGGATAGTTTGCTCCTGGTAGAGTAGTCTGACGAGGACGGAAGGGAGTTAGCTGTGACCATGAGCACTGTGTATTGATTATGCACCAACATCACCTTCAGATTCTAGCCAACCCTCCCAGGTGTGCATCGTCACCAACACTAGAAGGAAAGGTCAGCAGTGGGCGGTGACCTGCTGCCATGCTGCCACAGACTCAGAAATAATGACATAAGCATAGTTCCCTTTTTCTGATCGATGGAAAATTTTCATGGAGTTAGAACAGCATGCACTTACTGGAGTGGCTCGGAATCACTTCCTCTGCGTTTCCTTGGAAACTCCATTACAAGAGAGTTGACAGGTCCGGGAGCTGTGAGTTTTGTCCCTGGGCTCCTGTGACTAGAAACCCTAAGAGCAAGGCTCTGTCTCTCTAGCAGCCCTTTACCTGTAAGTGAGGAAAACATGCTTTAGACACTGACTTTCACCGTACGTATTATCATATTCCACGATTTAAGCAGCAGTTCTGACTTGATATCTAAAAGCTCAGCCAAGAAAAACCATGACAGGATGAGAGGGTATCTAGAGAATCCAAATATTAGTTTGAAATATATGTCCATCCATTTTCGAAAGTTTCTCGTCTTCACCGACTGTAACAGACAGTCAGACAGGTGTATGAAGGGCACAGGCAGCTGGATTGAAGACAGTTAGGTTACAGTGGAAAACAGCAACAAGATTAGATGAATGGCAGCCTCACTTCCTGGCTCTGGAATACATGACTGTGATCAGCTTCCCTCACAAGCCTGTGGTCTTCTAAGGACTGATGATTACGAAAGAGAATTGCTAAATTCAAGACCAAGACATTGTAGAATCCAAAATAAATTCAAGACCACCCAGCCCCCTTCCCCCTCTGAAGGGACTTTCCAAACTGTACTAGCAGGCCAAGTGCAGAGCCAGATAAGGAAGCTGGCCGACTAAACAATGCTGAGAAAAACCACAAGGGCAGCCAGAGTGAGGGGCAAGGCCAAAGGTAGTCACCCTATGCAAACCAACCAATGCCTGGAAGGGTTACTTGCTACACCAATTAGAATAAGCCAGCTAGCCTTGTTGCCTAAATCTACCCCTTACAAGGTATAAAAAGTGTGTTCTTTGTTCGGGGTCTCTCCTTTTGCCTTCGTGCTGGGGGTGGGGTGGGGTAGACAACGAGTTGGATAAAAAAAAAAAAACCCTCTTGTGGTTTGCAGTGATCTCGATCTCTGTGGTCTTTGTGAGTGAGGGTCTTTTGGTGAACTCCAACAACATAACACCAGGGGTGTAGCTCAGTGTGGAGCACTTACTTAGCACACAGATCCCACCCTCGGTACCCCAAAAACCCATAACAAAAATAGACATGGGTTTTATATCATGGTAACACCCACCAATCAGTTAACACTGAAAAATACAGAGACCAAGGTGCCTTACGGAGGACAGGAACCAGCCACATCAGTTCCCGTTACTTTGAGAGGAATAAAACTTGTAAATTTTTGGAAGGCAATCTGGAACACAGTATCAAGGACCATGGGACACACTGCCCCTGAACCAGCATGCATCCCTTTGACTGACCCTGGAATACCAGAGATGCACACTAAAGACTTTCCTCCAACAATTCATCCACAATGGCTGAGTGTGACATGCAAACCTCTAGCCCCAGCACTCAGGAGGCAGAGGCACGGGGAGGGTAGGTTTGAAGCAAGGCTGGGCCACAGGAGGTCTCACTTGCCAATCATCTACGAGCTCAGATCCTCTAGCATCCTCAGATAAACCACAGGACCAAAGGAAAAGTCAGAATCAGGCACTGTGCCTGTCAAGGTTCAGCTGTCACATCTTGGAGACAAGACCAGGTGGGGAGATGTAGAGGGCAGACCCTCACTTGGGCAGCGGCTTATGTATTGATCGTCACAGAGGACATGGCTGGGAATCTCCCTCACTCATTTCATATCTTAGCGGTTTGGGTCTTCTCTTCCTCCCGATCCACCACAGCACCAGCACAGTGTGCAAGCCTCTCATGAGCCAGTGAGATCAGAATCCTACCAGGGAGCTTCATGTGCAGAGTCAGTCAGCGCTTCCAGGGAGACCAAACCCGCCATCCTGCCCTGTGGCCTGTACAATGCCTGATTGTTTTGTTATGAGACAGGGACCTAACTGGTGGCTTCCCGCAAATCTTCACGGAGACCTTTTTCAACAACCTCAGTTACGTTAGAGGTGGAACATTTTCCTTCCTGCGGTTCCCTACAAGCCTGGTTAGAGCATGGCCTCAAGCTTTATGTAACTCAGTCTTCCCTAAGCAGGCTTAGCAGACCTGCATAGATCAGTTTACCAGCCTTAGTCTCTCCTAAATCAACCCACAGGTGCTCACTGCCTCTGACGAACCAGCCGAGAGATGACTGGTTCCCACCGTTGGGATACCATCGGGCAAGGAAACGCTCCCAGGCAGACCTAATCCATGGAAGGGCCTGAGACATAGCTGAGGCTTCTTCCTAGAGAAAACACTGCTGGTGGACAGCTGCGGCAGAGACCCTCGGCCTGCCTGTTGACAGCCCACCCTGAGGTTCCAGACTGCTTTGTATTCTGACTCTTTGCTCCTCTGGCTGACACTCGCACCTGCCAACACCATTCAGTTGTTAGGTGAAAGAATTCAGAATCCCTCAAAGCCACGAAGGCCAGCACTCCACTCCTCAGACACCAGCAGGTCACAGAAATGGCGATGTTGGAAGGCTTATGTGCCAAAGCTCTCAGCTCCTTATCTACGCATCTGGACCACAGAATAAAACCCATTCTTACCTGCTGCAGAGCCTGTGAGTTATAGAGCGGAAGGTGTTCTCAGAACTCACACAGAAAGAAGTAAACCACAGCTGAGGTCCATACACTGAACAATCTGAAGGGGAGATGCAGGGGCAAGCGCCGGAGGTGGCTGTAAGGAAACTGAGTAACAAGAAACCACTCAGCCATGATGCAGACTATATAGCCAAAGTGACACGGCCCAGAGAATGTCTCTCTGATGATGACTTCCAGAAAATGCTGTCCCCCTAATCCCAGAATAGACAAGAACAAGACAAAGCAGTTCTTCAGAACTTCAGAGCCTCCTCCAACCGGTTCCAGACCTGCTGGGCTCCACCAAGGCTGTGGCAGGGTTTTCCAAAGGGCCTGGGGCAGCTCTCAGAGTTAAATGAGAGCCCCTCCTTCACTCACACAAGACATCCAGCCCTACCAATACAGTTCCCTCAGGTTCTGCGCAAACAGAAGACAATATGCGGCCACTGGGATAATTAACGTCAGTGGGTAGGCTCTGACCCAAGGAAGATAGCTCTGCCATGCTTCAGGGGCAGAAGAGAGACCCACCAGTGCTCAGAAATCATCTGCATGTGTTTTCAGAAAGTGTCAATTATTGTAGCAATATAAAGGAATCAAAAAAGAAAAAAAAGGAAACCACCATCTAAGACAGCATGAAGTGTGTGTGAGTGTGTGTATGAGGTGTGTGTGTGTGTGCGTGTGTGTGTGTGAGTGTGTGCGTGCACATGTATGCGTGTGTGTGAGTATGTGTGTGTGCATGTGTGTGCATGTGGATGTGTGTGCACGTGTGTGTGCAAGTGTGTGTGAGTGTGTGTGTGTTGGTGCCTGGGTATGTGTGCGTGTGGGTGTGAGTGTGGGTGTGAGTGTGTGTGCATGTGTGTGCGGTGCATGTGTGTGCGCTGTTTTGGAGGAGGTTATTTTTGGTTTCCGTTTTCTTTTGCTGTGTTCTGAAACAAGAACTTGTGTTATATTGTGTTATACCTGACCTTGGCCATGAGCATGAAATCCTCCTGCCTCAGCTTCCTGAGTCCTGCGACTGCAGGTGTGTGGTTGTAGGCTTATGTAACCAAACTCAGCAAATAAATACTTTAAAAGCAATAAAATAACCCTATAATTTATACCCTGAATACCACTGTTACCATAGCAACAATGATGCCCAGAATCTAAAACTGGTGTCAGCCCCTAGAGAAATCAGAAACAAGTCATTTCTAACTCTTTCTCTGAATAGCTTACCCTCACGACATTTTAAATTCTGAGATGTGGATTTGATACCACTCCCCTCCATCAGCCATTTTGCTTCCTGTCACATGTCCCAGAGGTATCTGTGATGATTGTGTAATAGAAGCAATAAGGGCCGGACAGATGACCCAGGGCACAAAAGCACCTGTCACTCCAGCCTGAGACTCAAGTTTCATCCCTTGAACCGTCAGTGGGCAGAGAAAATTGCCTCTCATATGTTATCCTCTGACCTCCACAAGTCTGCCTCTGCATGCACACTCACATGTGCACACACACATGTGCACACACACATGCACAAATAAGTAAACCAATTTAAGAAATCTTTGAAGAAGTGACAAGCCAGAAGTGCTAATGCTTAAGGAAACTGGAAGTGCCATGACCCCAGGAGAGCTGGGTCTTGTCTCTCTTCAGTAAGTCAGTGTCATTCATTGCCTAGGAGACCCATTAAAGAAGTGGTCGCTGGTTAGAGCTCAGTCCTGTGTGTCTCCATGGTAGTGCAAGGACTGCTGGCCTCTGGCTGCCATGTAAACTCAGGCGGGAAGTTTAATTCTCCAATCAGGGAGCTGGTACACATTCAGAGAGTGAAAGCTGACCTGGGGGCTCACGTTTAATATTTCATCAGAACATCCCCTGGGCCCTGACAATCTTCCGTCCCATTAGACATCGATCTGTACTGCCAGATGTGGTGGTGAACATCTGTAGACACAGTGTTCAGGAGGCTGGGTCAGGAGAATCTGAAGTTCAGGGTGAAGCTGGGCTACATCATGAGTTCCAGGACAGCTCAAGAAATGTAGTAAGAACCTTTTGAATGAGAAGAAAAGGTGGGTGGGTGGACTGGTGGGGTCTGAGTCTATTTTGTATATATGTGTTCAGGTACAATAGTGTGTTGGACTCTCTGATGACATTGTCTCCTCTTGAGACAATGTCTCTGGCCTGAAACTCACCAAGTCCACCAAGCTGGTTGGGGGAGCCCCTGGAATTCTCCTGTTTCTGCCTCCTCAGCACCTTTCATCAGCCCTGGCTTTCTCTCCTATGAGTTCTGGGAATCAAAACTCGGGTCCTCGTGCTTTTAAACCGTTTACTGGCTAAGCCTCTCCCCAGCCCCCAGATCTGTGTATCTTAGAAAGACACCAAAACTTGAACATTTCTCTGAGTGCAGCAGTTACAGCCTCCAGCTAAAATTAGATGAAGACGACTCTGCTCATTAATACCACCCCCTCATTTGGAGCTTTTTTGTTTGTTTCCGGTTTGAGAAAGGATCTCTCTGGTAGCCCAGAGTCACCTCTGATACCACCATGTAACCTAGTTTAGACTCAAATTTGTAGTAATCCCCCTGCCTCCTGAAGGCTACGATCACAGATGCAATTATTTCACCGTACCCACCGCTCATAAGTAACCCACAAGTCACAGAGCCTCTGCTCCGCAACTGAGTTGATACGGGAACATGTTATCGCAGATGAGGGTTTCCAGGTGTTTTTCTCCCACATACTGACAACCTTGGGCTGCTCCTGGACAAGCCTTCCCTCTATAAGTGCATTAGAAGTCAAGGCAGAGGGTCTCAGCTCTGCCCTACAGAGAAGGCTCTTGGAACACCATGCACTTTTTTGCTCGGGTTTTGGTTTTTTCCTGGTGAGTGCACAGACCACAGAACCACACTGGGAAGCAGAAGCAATGGCGACCGTGGGCTAACATGGCCTGGGATGTGGACAGACAAGAGAGGGTCAAGTACTTGCTTCCCAACGGTCACGGGGACAGACTAAACAGTTCTGAGCACACTTTCTGAAAGATGGATGTGAAGTAGCTTGAAAGTCATAAGCAGCTGCTTTTCCAGAAAACGAGAGAGGATGAAGAAAAGATGGGTGTGGAGGAGGCAGGGCTGCCCTGCCCGCCTGTAGTGAGAGGCGGTGCTCTTCTTCCCGGCCCTCTCCCGCAGAGGGTGGGTACAGCTTACTCTCTCCCATAGTGAGGAAAATGCTGTTACCAACAGGAACCAAAAGATAAAGGATGCACGTTTCTAGGCTAACGTTTATATGGGGGTTCCCCAGACTTTGCAGGGGAAGTCCAACACCACACAGCAAGGCAACTTCAGCAAAGCTGGCCTTCCCTTCCCAGATTCTGCTCAAATCAATGAATACAAACAATACAATGAACCAACAATGCAAAAACACTCCAGTCACCAGCCATCTTCCATCTTTGCTCCTATTCTGTCCCCTGAAAGAGGTGCCTGTTGCTTCTCTGAGAGATACCCACCCACAGATGGTGAAATGCTCTTTCTTCATAAACTAGTCAATGTCTCCCTGGGTTTTATTTGGGGGTGGGGGGGGGCTCATGCTCAGTGGTTGGCCTATTGGTTTTTGTTTTGTTTTGTTAGCACAATGCAACGTTGAAGCCCATTTCTGTTGCGGTTTGAATGTGAACCATCTCCCACAGGCTCGTGTTACTGAACATTTAGTCTCCAGATTGTAATACTGTTCCGGAAAGTTGCAAGATCAGAGGCGGAGCCTGGATGGAGCGTTGGATCATTGGGGTGGTGCCTTGAGATTTTAAAGCCCAGCCATGCTTCCTGAATGTTCTCTGTTTCCTGTGGGCACAGGTGACCACTGGCCTCACGCTTCTGTTGCCATGCCTTCTCCACCATGGTAGCCTGTCTCCCCTTGAACTGTGAGCCAGAATGGACCTGTTTCTGAGTCGCTTCTATGACATACTCAGTTAGAGTAGGGAGAAAGGTAATAAATACAACCTCTCACCCAGTCATGTGCTGCTGTTGCTGCCTCTGACCAGAACCTGTCTATTTGCCAAGTCAACAGTGTGAACTTGATGGGTGCTTTGTGAATGAATCAGCCCTGTGCACACTTTGGCAAAGCCTCATTCATTTAAGAGCTACAGTTTCTACTGGGCACTTACTATGGAGACAGAATCAGAGGTGGAAAGGGTAGATAAGAAGCAAGATAAGGAGAGCGCTCTGCCCTCCTAGGACCAGCATGCGGAAGGCGGAGCCATGAAACCAACACATACAACTTGTGACAAGCAGACAGGAGTGCTCCCAAGACAAAAACATCATAATTTGAAAATAGGAATCAGAAAGGGTTTCTGTGGTAAAGATGACATCCCCGGAGGTCAGGGAGGAAGCTGGAATGGTCCCCATGGTTTGTAATCATTGCCTGTTTAACTGCCCTGCCACCTGCAGAGTTTGAGAGCTTTAGCACAATCTTATAAAGAAGGAAAATGGAGCTCAGAGAAGCTAAATAATTTGGCCAAAATCTCACAGCTAGTAAACAATGGTTTTCTTAAAGAGATCTCCACCATAAACAAATAGGAAAGAAAAGAGGCTGTTGCCCAGGACTCAAGTCTGGTTAGATTCCGCAGGCCTTGGGGTGGAGCCCAGTGGTAAGGCAGGAGCTTGGCATGCACAAGGTCCTGCCTGGGCTTGATCTCCAGCACCACCACCACCACACACACACCCCTGAAGATATCACCCAACAGAGTTTTGTGTGTGAGTGTCTTGCCTGTATGTATGTGTATGTACCACATGTGTGCCTTCTAAGCCAACAGAGGCCAGAAGAAGGCATCAAACTGCCAGGATCTGGAGTTAGAGGCAGTTGTGAGCCACCATGTGGTTTCTGAGAACCAAACCCAAGCTCTTTGCAAGAACAGGCAGTGCTCTTAACCACCAATCCATCTCTCCAGCCCCTAAATATACACCCCAGTCTCACCTAATCCTAGATATCCCATAAAGCAGATGCCCCCATTGTCCCCATTTTACAGAGAAGCTAGATCCTGAAAGCTGGGAGGAACAGGGAACAGATTGGCGAACACCAGGACAAGGAAGCAAACCTTCAGGGCAGGCAGATGGCTCAGCTTCCTTTGGGCCTTATAGGCCAACACTGAGTCCCTGGTAATGTCGAGAGAGTTCTGGGCTGACTAATGAACTCGATCCCCACAGCAGAGCAAGTCAGGCCCCGAGCCCATCCTGGATTAGCTTGTGTGATGCACTCCTGGAAGGAACTGCCTAGGACACAGGCCAGGAGCAAACAGTTTATGCAAAGCAGAATGGGATAACTTCTGAGTCAGGAGCATGAATTTAAGCCACCACCATTGCAAAAAACGACAACTCAAAAGAGCTAGGTCCAATAACACCACAGAGGAGATGAACAGCTGAGAAGGGGAGGAGGTGAGATGCTGTTTCAGAAGCTGCCCCCGGCAGGCGATTCTGGCCAGTGCATGGCTTTCTGGAAGGGTCCTCCCTCTAGCTCCAAGGGTTCTGGGACTGTCTTCCAAGAGGATGCTCAACTGGGCAGGGCAGCAGGCTCAGCATCAGTGTCTAATCCATAAGCTGCTCTCATAAAATGTTAAGTGAGCAGACAGTTATGTTTGGCCCCACCTATTGTGTGTGTGTGTGTACCTTCCAAACAGCCCAGAAGTTCTGAGACCTATGTAGTCATTGCCCCCATTTTACAGGGAGGAAACTGAGGCGCCCAGAAGAGAGTGAAGCAGAGCTCAGAGCAAGAAGGGACCTTCTTTTTAGCAAAATGGATTTGAGCACCATGCAGGCAGGGAGACCACAGGAACCCTTGAAAGGTCACAGGCAGAAATTTCCCACCATTGATTAAAGTTACACCAGAAAGTTGAGACAAGCCTGTAGCTGCTTCAGATGCAATCTAGGTTAAGTTGGTCGTACAGCAAGTTACAGGCTAGCCAAAGGCTACACATCAATCAATCAATCAATCAATCAATCAACCAATCAACCAATCAATCAAGCATCAATCTCAGTCAGCCAGCTAGTCTGTTAATCAAAATAACTGTGACCTTGACTTCCGTGCCTGCTTTTATTTATTGGTGTGTTCTTTTCTTCCTGACTTCCGCCTGCCATAAATAACAACTTTTTATGATTATCCTCTGTGAAATAATGGTTACCATGTTCCCAGGGAGACACCTCCCAGTTTTATCACTGAGAGCAACAGAAAGGACAGGTGAGGCAAAACTCCCAACTTGACTCACAAAATGAAAGGAGCCGAGATTACAGTAGTAGCCTGGAGTCCTGGATTCAATACCCAGCCCCGGAAGATAAGAGGTTTGCTTCCCCACTCCCACCACAAGCCCAGAGAGACTGTGATAAGAGGGTGCTTGCGCGCCTCTGCACTCCCCAGGCCCAAACTTGGCCATTGGAACGCAGCACAACGAGGCCTCCAGCAGCACCCTGGATCCTGGTGCTTCTTCCAGAGAGGAGCAAACTATAGAGTATGCAGACTCTGGATTGTACCCGCAGCTCGCCCACTGTAGGACGCAGCTGGGACTGGACCCCACACGCTGGACTGGGTCCCGGAGGTGATACAACTGCGCTGGGGCTGTGAGAACCTACCGCCTTGATCCACAGCCATCAGATGAGACCCTGGTGTAGACATGCGGGGACCCCTTCCCCAGCTTGGAAGGGGGTACTGGCTCGCTGTCAGGGATGCCCGACACAGTTTCGGGGGCTCGACAAGTCACTCACCTGGAGCTGCAGCCCCGCGGCTCCCTGCATGCGGCCCGGGCGCACAGGTCTTGGGCACCGCAGGCCCCGCAGCCCTAGCCCAGCCCCGGGCGGGACAGGCACGCGCACGGGCGGAGCCTCAGCAGAGCCCCAAGCGCAGAGGCTGGTGGAGCAGCGTTGAGATCCGCCCTAAACCAAGAGGAACGTCCTCAGTGGCCCTGGAAAGGCAAGAGGAAAAACAAGAGGTGGAGGACAGGGAGACCCTTGCATGGTGCAAGAAAGACTCGTCTGTGGTCCTGACCCTTTTCTTTTTACAACCGCCCCAGGGACTCCTGTAACAGGCACAAATGTAATCAAGACACCTTGGAGCTCCGGATCTCCCTTCATCCTACGCTCGCGAGGGGGATTCCTCAGTTACACTCACTCTGCCCACATAAATCAACAGGACTGAAAACGCCAGGACTTGGCAGGAGTCACTGGATCTCCAAGGGCTGGGTCGCACACTCTTTTTGTTAGGTCCAGAGGGCAAGAGGGTGTGGCCCTTCTTAGTTAATACAGTGTGGCAAATGGGTTCCCAAGCTGCTGTTCTATCACACGCAAAAACCACTCAAAGTCCCGAAAGCTAATAAACTACAGCTCAGAAAGAACTCACCGGCTCTGGTGCATAGTTCGGAGATCCACCTAGGTCGCCCAAAACTCTGGCTTTCTAGACAGACCGTTTGTTCAGAGAGAGATCAAGCCTCCTGGACAGGAGCTTGATCGAAGTTCCACTCCAACAGCGAGGCAGAGTTATCCTGTCCTGACTGCACAATGCTGCCTTTACCTCTGTCACCCAGTCATTCCCTCAGCCACCGCCAGAGATGAATGAACACCCACCCATCCGCTTCTGTTTACTCAGTCGGGGGGGGGGAAAGTCTAAGAAATGAAGACTGCAGAACCGGAGAAAATCTTGTAGTACAAGCAATGTAAGCTTATCCCTGACTAGCTTACAAATAAATGAGACTCAAACTATGGTTATTTTATTTGGCTTTGACTATTACTGGGGGGTCACCCCTAATCTACCCTTCTAACTGCTGGCTTGGCTACCTCCCCAGCAGTGTACCCCAGATACTTGCTGTTTCTCCTGGCCACGTGCTTGTGGTCCATCTCCTCTCATGGCAGCTTCCTTTCTCTTCCCGTTCTTCCACCTTCCCCCGTCTTTCCTCCTCCAACCGGGTTACTCCAAACCCACCTATCTCTAATCCCTCCAGTAAATGATATAGATAAAAACTGATATTGCAATCTAATATAATCAAACCAATTGACCAAACCTCAACAAAGTCTTTACTAACTAAACATCTGGCAGGATTATTATTTACACTACATCAAGAACCCAAAGAAAATGCCAAGAAAGAAAAAACTCACTTAAGGTGCTGGAGAGACGATGGCTCAGTGGTTAAGAACACTTGCTGCTCTTGCAGAGATTTGGGTTCTTTTCCAGCTCCAGGGCACCCGTCACTCCCTTCTGACCTCCACAGGTCCTGTGGCATACATACATGCATACAGGCAAAACATTCAAACATAAAGATACATCTTTTTTTAAAAAGCCCAGTCAATAAGTAGGCTAATGAAATAAATGGTCATTTCTCAAAACATGAAGTACAAATGGCCAGGAAACAGGAACACATATTCATAAATGTAAATTCAAACTACGCTGAGATTTCATGTTGGTCAGAATGGCAGACATGGGCTCAGAAGGATTGGACAAAGGACACAGGACACAGTTCTGCTGGGAGCCTAGCCAGTCTAGCATCTATGGAACTCAGCATGGAGAAGCCTTAAAAACTGAAACCTCATCTAAATGACTCAACTATCACCAAGTCCACTCATCCAGAGATGCTGAAGCATCCATGTGTGTTGTAGCCCTGATCAAATAGCTTAAGCTTTGTCACCAACACATTTCTGTCAACAGGTGAGCATGTAAACGAGGTATGTATGCTCAGGGGACTTTTCTTCAGCCACAATGAACAGAATTATGTCATTTCCAGGAGAACAGACCCGAGTGGAGATAACAATGAATTAACTCAGGCTCAGAAAAATATTGTGAGTCCTAGATTTTATGAAGCATATATAGAAAATGAAACTGTCTCTAGGGACAAAGGAGACTGGAGGGAGAGGTGAAAGAGCAATAGGGAGACTGTGGTCAAAGTAATTTATATACTTGGATGACGATGTCCTTAGGAAACCCAGTACTATGTGCAATGAATACACTTCAATTAAAAGAAAAAATTAAAAACGAGTACTTTGGCAGAAAGATAACAGAAAGATCATAGGTCAGGTATCCTCAAGAGTTCGCACCCTACATGGTAACCAATGAGCTTATGTGTGAATCACCATGGGACGTCTCTTCCCTGAAATGATGACTCATTTCTCCCAAAGCCTGAAAACAAAGAGAAGAATGTAGTTCCCCCAGGAAAGCAGGAAGCTGTAGGCCCAGGCAGGGCCAGGTCCCTTGGGACAACTGTTCTCCCTCTTGTACCCCCCACCCCATCAATAGCATCCTCCTTGTGTTTCTTTATGCCTGGAAGCTTTATTAGGTAAAGGGTTTATTTATTTATTTATTATTTATTTTAATTAGCTAGGCTACACTCTTGTTATCCTAGCACTTGGGAGGAAAGGGTGGAAGGACTGAGCAGTAGTCGAGATTATCCTTGGCTTCAAGTGCATTTGGAGGCCAGCCTGGGCTGAGACTGTCTCAAACAAACCCCAAGATGAGGGTGAGAGGAAGGCTAGGAATGCAGTTTGAGCTCTAGAGCCCCATGAACACATGATGGTGCACATATGCGATCCCAGCTCTGCAGAACTGAAAGCCAGATGCTCAGGAGCTCATGGCCGTCCTCAGCTGGACACTGAGTTCAAGGCTAGCCTGGGCTACAGGCGAGCCTGTCTTAAAGATAGGAAGGCACTTTCTTATTTCTAACCAGTAGTTCTCTCTTACTTTCTCCTTGGAGAAATTTTTGATAAAATGGATTTGCAACCCAACTCACAAGAGTTCTGGTCAACACTGGTCCCTTTGTAGCTCAGAGCCCAAGAATGGCCTTGTGTAACGGGAACCCTTACTCATTCCAAGTGGGCAGTAATTTTGCTTCACCACTAAAGATCCTGAAAGATCAGTTTTTGAGGCAGAGCCAGTGCTCTTTTGCCCACCTGGGAAGGAGCCTGCTTCACAACCATGATCGGAGACTTTCCCAAGAGCTGGGCCAAACAACAGCACAGCCAAGTCTAAGATATTTTACAAAATTCATACAAATAACAAACATCCAACTTCAAGCTTTCAAGAGCATGGCAGCGAATTTATTAAACCACTTTTACAACCAGCAGGCCATGCAAGCCCTGCACCTGCCCAGGAGCTCACTGGATTTGTGAATGAAAGACACACATATGCCAGCTAAATTTGATTTGCCTTGACTAACTCTATGGCTGGATATTTCTAAACCTCCCTGAGGCTAGCACACCCTCTGGCATTCCTGGTTTAACACCTTCTAAATCTACATTTTATCTTTGCTGCCCTGTTACCTTCTGGGAAGCCTCCCCGCCCTACACCCCATAGGGCAGCTTTCCCTTTCCACCTACATTGCTGGATGACTTCTCTCCTGCAGCTCTTAAATCTGATCCCTCTCCCTCGAGTCATGGCAATACTCTTCTTCCTCCCCTCCCTCTCTGTGCCTTGCCTGAAAAATCTAAAAGTCTCTCCTCTGTCTTTCTGCCCAGCCACTGGCTATATGGCAATTCTTTATTATCAATTGAAGCCAGCTGGGGGCAGGTACCCTCAGGTCTGGAAGTGTGACTTTGGGAGCCAAATTAAGACAAAACATTAGAACCAATTCCCAACATCTCACCTTTTCTGTCCAATTTTTTAAAGGCTCTTCACTGCTTACGTACAAATTGAGCATGACTATAACATTATGTAAATTACAAACTATGATATAAAATTAACATCCAGTCCATCATATTTGTCAATTAGTTAAAATACTCTACTATTTATCCTGACTTAAAGAGTTTACAATTCTATTCTTGAATTATGTTTTGACTTTAACTTGTATTGCCATCTGAAAACCATCCTTTCTATATCACCTTCCTCAATGGCAAGCAACTTGAGTTTGATTATGAAACTATAATTAGCTTCAACCCCATCAGAAATCCAAAACCAAATTATTATCTGAATATATAGGAAGCACAAAACATCGGTTTCAAAACTTAATCAGCTGTTAGATACAGCTGACTACTTGGACAGTCCCTCATTCCTCAAAACATCAGAGCATCTGTCTTCAGCCTTCTGGCCCAGAACCATCTTGAAATGAAGCAGGGATTATGAGAGACTTGTTTACTCTGTCTTGGCAGAGCTTTCAACTATCCTGCATTGTGTACAGTATTTTTTGTCTGTAGATGAATAGGGTAATTTTTGTCCAGTGGATATCCTGCCACACTTGGAGCAACTCCACGTGGAGATTTTAATGCTCAGTTTCTTCTTTGAACCAAGAAGGGGGGACTGTCAGGAGCAGAAATGTCTGTAGTCAAATGATCTTTAATAATGAATTAATATTAAATGTCATATTCTGTGGATTTCTGATGTTTTTTGAAGACTGTCTACCTATATAACATATATCTGAACTGTTGACTATTCTTAGCTATTTCTATTTGAATATTGTAGAAAGCACCTTAATATAATTAGATCAGAATCTAATATAACCATGAGTTTACTATTTGGTCCTTAATTTGCCTTACTTAATCATCCTAAAGAGTTTGTAATAGCAGTTATTAGAAGGACTGGGTCTAAGCCTTGTATTCTTAAATGAGTTGCATAGGTACAATGTCTATCTAAGAGTAACAATATTAATTTCAAATTTCGTATTAATATAAGAAATTAATTTATTAATTCTATATCTATATATAAATTCTGTACCAATGTAAGAAATTATAAATTTATAATTTTTCATCAATTATAAATATTTCTACCAATGTAAGATTATGGCTATATAGTGCTTTGCTCAAGAATAAATTTAGTAATCCATCCCATCTATTTCCTCTCTGTTCAAAGTTATGACCATTCCCAAATTATCCCTTAAAATGACAATCTATCTATAATTTGTAAAAATGACCATAACCAGACACCCACACCTAAGGGATCGGGATGACTGCTCTCCACAACTTCTCCCTGCTAAATAGGGGTGATGAGAAATTCTTTAAAGGGGTGGGGAGGGATAGGAAAATTAGAAAATTGGCTTAGACTTAAGAAAGCGAGCTTTAGCATCTGTTATCCAGCCTCTGTATGCTTAGAAGGCTCAGGGTTTGACTGAAGTTCTGACTGGATCCATCTGAAAAGTTAGATGAAACGAGGCCGTCTGGAATCATCAGTTATTCCTGAAGCTGTTTTGGAAGCACGCCTTTGGAAAAAGCTGCAGGAGGTAGGGGGTCGGAACTGCAGGTCAGTTCAGCATCTCTGAGGATGAATCTTGCCAAAGCTGTACATTCTGTAACATATGAACTTTACAACCAAAATATTAGTACTATTAAATATTCATATGGATTGTGCAAGATGCACAGATGAGTTAAGGATGAATTTTTGCTCCTTGTTTGAGCAGGTGAAAGACAACTGACTTTTCATGAGTTGATCTGATCAGTAACTAATTATAATAAATCTTCATTCGTGCCATATGAAGGAGGGCACAAAGAATCTTAAGGGTTCCATAATCAACAAGACTTATTGTCTAAATTTAGCTGAAGTTTTGGCTACAGATATTTTTATGTCTAAGCTAGTTACTGGGCTGTTTCCTTGTCCAGGAATCAGCAGATCAAGTTACCTGTGCTGTTTGATTTTCTCAGACTTTTCTTTTCTGTCTGTGGCTAAGATCTTCAGGGGGTCTTCCCCTATCATATCTGATACATATTACTTTGGAAGGGGTCCAAAGCTTTTTCTCCTTTCCTGTCAACACAGAGTCTCCCTCCCAAAATAGCATGACCTCGGTCCAATAGCCAGAAATCATTAAAGGTATAGAATGAATCAAGTTAGTAGCTCAACCTCTCTCCCAGAGGGTTTTTAATATCGTAGATACTATTGAGCTTATGGTGATCTTCATTTTGATAATTAAAACAAAGCAATTAAAACAATCTAAACAAATATTATCTGTTGGGATAATGCTCTTCCACTATCTCCTGTTTTGTTCTTACACAATTAATTTTTAATAGTGAGATCAAGGCCTAAATTTCTACTGTCTGAGATAGGTTAGGTTCCCTATCACCTGCTTTTCAACATATAATTTAAGATCAAAAGTCTCAAACATTTATGTAAGTATACTTAAATCCTTCCGTCTACAGAGATTACTATCTCTATAGGTACAACTGCCCCATTCTCTTATGTAACTTGTGTAGCCGCCTGTGGCCACACTAACTGGGTTCCTGAGTGGGAGGCCAGAGCTGTATGGGAGAGAACGGTTACGGTTACAAGAAGAGACCAAGACAGATTTCTGATCAAGGCCCAATGTTTACTAAGAGTCTGTGCTTATAAAGGGGGAGGCCCATCCCCTGCCACGGCCAGGCTTCTTGGTGCTTTGTTGCTAAGTTGTTAGCACTAGTCTGTCAGAGCTGTTAGCATTAGGTTGCCAATTCCACAGGTTGTCAGCTATCCAGGAATAGCTCAGGAAGACAGGTTCAGCCTCTCAGCGGTAGCAACTGTCTTGGAGAAGAGCAGCGGCAGGTGCCATCTAGGTCGGAAGACTCCACCCAAGGTGGTCTCATTCTCAGTGGCAGCAAGGTCTGCATCAGCCTGCTTCAAGGCTGGGGGAGGCTATAAATTTGAATTAACCTAAGTTTCTTTTTTTTTGATTTTTAATATTTTTATTACATATTTTCCTCAATTACATTTCCAATGCTATCCCAAAAGTCCCCCATAGCGCCCCCCACTTCCCTACCCACCCATTCCCATTCTTTTGGCCCTGGCATTCCCCTATATTGGGGCATATAAAGTTTGCAAGTCCAATGGGCCTCTCTTTCCATTGATGGCCGACTAGGCCATCTTTCGATACATATGCAGCTAGAGACAAGAGCTCCGGGGTTCTGGTTAGTACATCATGTTGTTCCAACAATAGGGTTGCAGATCCCTTTAGCTCCCTGGGTACTTTCTCTAGCTTCTCCATTGGGAGCCCTGTGATACATCCAATAGCTGACTGTGAACATCCACTCCTGTGTTTGCTAGGCCCCGGCATCATCTCACAAGAGACAGCTATATTTGGGTCCTTTCAGCAAAATCTTGCTAGTGTATGCAATGGTGTCAGCGTTTAGAAGCCGATTATGGGATGGATCCCTGGATACGGCAGTCTCTAAATGGTCCATCCTTTCATCACAGCTACGAACTTTGTCTCTGTAACTCCTTCCCTGGGTGTTTTGTTCCCAATTCTAAGAAGGGGCACAGTGTCCACACTTTGGTCTTCATTCTTCTTGAGTTTCATGCGTTTAGCAAATTGTATCTTATATCTTGGGTATCCTAAGTTTTGGGCTAATATCCACTTATCAGTGAATACATATTGTGTGAGTTCTTTTGTGATTGTGTTACTTCACTCAAGATGATGCCCTCCAGGTCCATCCATTTGGCTAGGAATTTCATAAATTCATTCTTTTTAATAGCTGAGTAGTACTCCATTGTGTAAATGTACCATAATTTCTGTATCCATTCCTCTGTTGAGGGACATCTGGGTTCTTTCCAGCTTCTGGCTATTATAAATAGGGCTGCTATGAACATAGTGGAGCATGTGTCCGTTTTACCGGTTGGGACATCTTCTGGATATATGCCCAGGAGAGGTATTGCTGGATCCTCCGGTAGTACTATGTCCAATTTTCTGAGGAACCGCCAGACTGATTTCCAGAGTGGTTGTACAAGCGTGCAATCCCACCAACAATGGAGGAGTGTTCCTCTTTCTCCACATCCTCGCCAGCATCTGCTGTCACCTGAATTTTTGATCTTAGCCATTCTGACTGGTGTGAGGTGGAATCTCAGGGTTGTTTTGATTTGCATTTCCCTGATGATTAAGGATGTTGAACATTTTTTCAGGTGTTTCTCTGCCATTCGGTATTCCTCAGGTGAGCATTCTTTGTTCAGTTCTGAGCCCCATTTTTTAATGGGGTTATTTGACTTTCTGGAGTCCACCTTCTTGAGTTCTTTATATATATTGGATATTAGTCCCTTATCTGATTTAGGATAGGTGAAGATCCTTTCCCAATCTGTTGGTGGTTTTTTTGTCTTATTGATGGTGTCTTTAGCCTTGCAGAAGCTTTGTAGTTTCATGAGGTCCCACTTGTCAATTCTCGATCTTACAGCACAAGCCATTACTGTTCTATTCAGGAATTTTTCCCCTGTGCCCATATCTTCAAGGCTTTTCCCCACTTTCTCCTCTATAAGTTTCAGTGTCTCTGGTTTTATGTGAAGTTCCTTGATCCACTTAGACTTGACCTTAGTACAAGGAGATAGGAATGGATCGATTCGCATTCTTCTACATGTTAACAACCAGTTGTGCCAGCACCATTTGTTGAAAATGCTGTCTTTCTTCCACTGGATGTTTTTAGCTCCCTTGTCGAAGATCAAGTGACCGTAGGTGTGTGGGTTCATTTCTGGGTCTTCAATTCTATTCCATTGGTCTATTTGTCTGTCACTATACCAGTACCATGCAGTTTTTATCACAATTGCTCTGTAGTAGAGCTTTAGGTCCGGCATGGTGATTCCACCAGAGGTTCTTTTATCCTTGAGAAGAGTTTTTGCTATCCTAGGTTTTTTGTTATTCCAGATGAATTTGCAGATTGCACTTTCTAATTCGTTGAAGAATTGATTTGGAATTTTGATGGGGATTGCATTGAATCTGTAGATTGCTTTTGGCAAGATAGCCATTTTTACAATGTTGATCCTGCCAATCCATGAGCATGGGAGATCTTTCCATCTTCTGAGATCTTCTAGAATTTCTTTCTTCAGAGACTTGAAGTTTTTATCATACAGATCTTTCACTTCCTTAGTTAGAGTCACACCAAGATATTTTATATTATTTGTGACTATTGAGAAGGGTGTTGTTTCCCTAATTTCTTTCTCAGCCTGTTTATTCTTTGTGTAGAGAAAGGCCATTGATTTGTTTGAGTTAATTTTATATCCAGCTACTTCACCGAAGCTGTTTATCAGGCTTAGGAGTTCTCTGGTGGAATTTTTAGGGTCACTTATATATACTATCATATCATCTGCAAAAAGTGATATTTTGACTTCATCTTTTCCAATTTGTATCCCTTTGATCTCCTTTTGTTGTCGAATTGCTCTGGCTAGGACTTCAAGTACAATGTTGAATAGGTATGGAGAAAGTGGACAGCCTTGTCTAGTCCCTGATTTTAGAGGGATTGCTTCAAGCTTCTCACCATTTACTTTGATGTTGGCTACTGGTTTGCTGTATATTGCTTTTATCATGTTTAGGTATGGGCCTTGAATTCCTGATCTTTCCAAGACTTTTATCATGAATGGGTGTTGGATCTTGTCAAATGCTTTTTCCGCATCTAACGAGATGACCATGTGGTTTTTGTCTTTGAGTTTGTTTATATACTGGATTACGTTGATGGATTTCCATATATTGAACCATCCCTGCATCCCTGGGATGAAACCTACTTGGTCAGGATGGATGATTGTTTTGATGTGTTCTTGGATTCGGTTAGCAAGAACTTTATTGAGGATTTTTGCATCAATATTCATAAGGGATATTGGTCTGAAGTTTTCTATCTTTGTTGGGTCTTTTTGTGGTTTAGGTATCAGAGTAATTGTGGCTTCATAGAATGAGTTGGGTAGAGTACCTTCTGTTTCTATTTTGTGGAATAGTTTGTGAAGAACTGGGATTAGATCTTCTTTGAAGGTCTGATAGAACTCTGCACTAAACCCATCTGGTCTTGGGCTTTTTTTAGTTGGGAGACTATTAATGACTGCTTCTATTTCTTTGGGGGATATAGGGCTGTTTAGATCATTAACCTGATCTTGATTCAACTTTGGTACCTGGTATCTGTCTAGGAACTTCTCCATTTCATCCAGGTTCTCCAGTTTTGTTGAGTATAGCCTTTGGTAGAAGGATCTGATGGTGTTTTGGATGTCTTCAGGATCTGTTGTTATGTCTCCTTTTTCATTTCTGATTTTGTTAATTAGGATGCTTTCCCTGTGCCCTCTAGTGAGTCTGGCTAAGGGTTTATCTATCTTGTTGATTTTCTCAAAGAACCAGCTCCTTGATTGGTTGATTCTTTGAATAGTTTTTCTTGTTTCCACTTGGTTGATTTCACCCCTGAGTTTGATTATTTCCTGCCGTCTACTCCTCTTGGGTGAATTTGCTTCCTTTTGTTCTAGTGCTTTTAGGTGTGTTGTCAAGCTGCTAATGTGTGCTCTCTCTAGTTTCCTTTTGGAGGCACTCAGAGCTATGAGTTTTCCTCTTAGAAATGCTTTCATTGCGTCCCATAAGTTTGGGTATGTTGTGGCTTCATTTTCATTGAACTCTAAAAAGTCCTTAATTTCTTTCTTTATTCCTTCCTTGACCAAGGTATCATTGAGAAGAGTGTTGTTCAGTTTCCACGTGAAGGTTGGCTTTCTATTATTTATTTTGTTATTGAAGATCAGCCTTAGTCCATGGTGATCTGATAGGATGCATGGGACAATTTCAATATTTTTGTATCTGTTGAGGCCTGCTTTGTGACCAATTATGTGGTCAGTTTTGGAGAAGGTACCATGAGGTGCTGAGAAGAAGGTATATCCTTTTGTTTTAGGATAGAATGTTCTGTAGATATCTGCCAGATCCATTTGATTCATAATTTCTGTTAGTTTCACTGTGTCCCTGTTTAGTTTCTGTTTCCATGATCTGTCCATTGGTGAAAGTGGTGTGTTGAAGTCTCCCACTATTATTGTATGAGGTGCAATGTGTGCTTTGAGATTTACTAAAGTTTCTTTAATGAATGTGGCTGCCTTTGTATTTGGAGCATAGATATTCAGGATTGATAGTTCCTCTTGGAGGATTTTACCTTTGATGAGTATGAAGTGTCCCTCCCTGTCTTTTTTAATGACTTTGGGTTGGAAGTCAATCTTATCAGATATTAGAATGGCTACTCCAGCTTGTTTCTTCATGCCATTTGCTTGGAAAATTGTTTTCCAGCCTTTCATTCTGAGGTAGTGTCTATCCTTTTCTCTGAGATGAGTTTCCTGTAAGCAGCAAAATGTTGGGTCTTGTTTGTGTAGCCAGTTTGTTAGTCTATGTCTTTTTATCGGGGAGTTGAGTCCGTTGATATTAAGAGATATTAAGGAAAAGTAATTGTTGTTTCCTGTTATTTTTGTTGTTAAAGTTGGCATTTTGTTCTTGTGGCTGTCTTCTTTTAGGTTTGTTGAGGGATTACCTTCTTGTTGTTTCTAGGGCGTGGTTCCTGTCCTTGTATTGTTTTTTTTCTGTTATTATCCTTTGAAGGGCTGGATTCGTGGAGAGATAATGTGTGAATTTGGTTTTGTCGTGGAATACTTTGGTTTCTCCATCTATGTTAATTGAGAGTTTGGCTGGGTATAGTAGCGTGGGCTGGAATTTGTGTTCTTTTAGTGTCTGTATAACATCCGTCCAGGATCTTCTGGCTTTCATAGTCTCTGGTGAAAAATCTGGTGTAATTCTGATAGGCTTGCCTTTATATGTTACTTGGCCTTTTTGTCTTACTGCTTTTAGTATTCTATCTTTATTTAGAGCATTTGTTGTTCTGATTATTATGTGTCGGGAGGTATTTCTTTTCTGGTCCAGTCTATTTGGAGTTCTGTAGGCTTCTTGTATGTTCATGGGCATCTCTTTCTTTAGATTTGGGAAGTTTTCTTCTATAATTTTGTTGAAGATGTTTGCTGGTCCTTTGAGTTGAAAATCTTCATTCTCATCCACTCCTATTATCCGTAGGTTTGGTCTTCTCATTGTGTCCTGTATATCTTGGATGTTTTGAGTTAGGATCTTTTTGCATTTTACATTTTCCTTGATTGTTGTGCCGATGTTCTCTATGGAATCTTCTGCACCTGAGATTCTCTCTTCCATCTCTTGTATTCTGTTGCTGATGCTCGTATCTATGGTTCCAGATTTCTTTCCTAGGGTTTCTATCTCCAGTGTTGCCTCATTTTGGGTTTTCTTTTTTGTGTCTTCTTCCCTTTTTAGGTCTAGTATGGTTTTGTTCATTTCCATCATCTGTTTGGATGTGTTTTCCTGTTTTTCTTTAAGGACTTCTACCTGTTTGATTGTGTTATCCTGTTTTTCTTTAAGGACTTCTACCTGTTTGATTGTGTTATCCTGTTTTTCTTTAAGGACTTGTAACTCTTTAGCCATGTTCTCCTGTAATTCTTTAAGTGAGTTATTAAAGTCCTTCTTGATGTCCTCTACCATCATCATGAGATATGCTTTTAGATCCGTGTCTAGCTTTTCCAGTGTGTTGGGGTGCCCTGGACTGGGCGAAGTGGGGGTGCTGGTTTCTGATGATGGTGAGTGGTCTTGGTTTCTGTTAGTAAGATTATTACGTTTACCTTTCGCCATCTGGTAATCTCTGGGGTTAGTTGTTATCGTTGTCACTGTTTAAAGATTGGAGCAGAAGCTGTGTTCCACTCACCAGCAGTCTCAAAATCCTGTGGCGGGGGTCGTGGGTAGCTGGCGGTACCCCGGTGCTGGTCCAGCCGGAAAAGGCCTGTGGTCCTACTCAGGCCAGTTTTCTGCTTCCCTAACTAATGCAGTCTCTGGTCCCGCGTGCAATTGGATTGGAGCAGAAGCTGTGTTCCACTCACCAGAAGTCTTAAGATCCTGCGGAGGGTGTTGTGGGTAGCTGGCGAGTGTCAGCCGACCCTGAGCCCTAGCTGCCCCGGTGCTTTTCTGACCGGAAGAGGCTTGTGGCCCTATGTAGGCCGGATTTCTCTCTCCCCAACCAGAGCAGTCTCAGGTCCCGCGTGATTGGACTGGAGCAGAAGCTGTGTTCCACTCACCAGCAGTCCCAAAATCCTGTGGCGGGGGTCGTGGGTAGCTGGCGGGTGTCAGGCAACCCTGCGCTCTAGCTACCCCGGCGCTGATCCGGCCGGATGAGGCCTGTGGCCCTACTCAGGCTGGTTTCTGCTTCCCTAACTAATGCAGTCTCAGGTCCCTCGCGCAATTGGATTGGAGCAGAAGCTGTGTTCCACTCACCAGAAGTCTTAAGATCCTGAGGTGGGTGTTGTGGGTAGCTGGCGAGTGTCAGCCAACCCTGCGCCCTAGCTGCCCTGGTGCTTTTCTGACCGGATGAGGCTTGTGGCCCTATGTAGGCCGGATTTCTCTCTCCCCAACCAGAGCAGTCTCCTAACCTAAGTTTCTATTACCTGTCTAAGTGTATTCTACTTACCTTCGACTTCTGACTTACAATTTAAGATCAAAAGCCTCAAAGTATTCTTTATGCCATGTATATTTAAGAACATTTAAGCAATTACTATTATATTCCCTTTTATCCTTAAAAACAAATCAAATTTGATTTGTCTCTAGCCTTTGATTAGCAGGCAGTGTCTACCATCTGACTCTCTCTGCCTCTGAGCAGCCAGCCTCTTTCTTTGCATAGCAAGGAATCCCAGAGCCTCTGAGCCCAAACTCTTTGTATCATTCTGTGGGGAGAAATCCCCATGTGGCTTGGACAAAATATGTAGCCTGCTAAAAAGCCAATTCTCTCCAAATCCTAATCTTATATCATGGCGTGTATGTATTTCATTTGGGAATCTCCAATTAATTTTAAAAAGTGAGCTCTTCCACTAACAAGCCCTGCACCTGCCCAAGAGCTCTCTGGATTTGCGAATTGACTAGTTCAATGGCTGGACATTTCTAAATCTCCCTACAGCTAGCATCCTGTATTACTGGCTTAATATCTTATAAATCTGTTTTATCTTTGCTGCCCTGTTACCTTCTGGGAAGCCTCCTCACCCCACACCCCAATGGCCTACTTTCCCTTTCCACCTACATTACTGGATAACTTCTCTCCTGCAGCTCTTAAATCTGATCCCTCTCCCTGAGTCATGGCGATATTCTTCTTCCTCCCCTCCCTCTCTGTCCCTTGCCCCCAAAATCTAAAAGTCCCTCCTGTCTTTCTGTCCAGCCACTACCTATAGGGCAATTCTTTATTCTCAGTTGAAGCCAGCTGGGGGCAGGGACCCTTGGGTCTGGAAGTGTGATTTTGGGAGCCAAATTAAAACAAAGCATTAGAACCAATTCCCAACACAAGAGGTTGGATACAAATGATTATACTAATACTTCAAATGACCTTTTGCCTCCAGAAAAAGTTCAGGAAAGAAATTCTGGGGAAGATTCCTGGACTTGTGCAGTGGGTTTGTGAAGGATAGAGTTGTGTGGAGAAAAAAAGCACAAATCCTCAGAGGATCTAGATAGACGGACCCAATATGGGCTTCTGGAATAAAAAGATGGGTTTGAGTTTGCGTAAGACAGGGAGGTGTGGCAGAGAAGACACTGGGAGCAAAGTATGTTCATGGGAGAGGGAGAGAATCTGAGGGACGTAGAGGAACTGGAGTAGGGTCCTTTTAAAATGGGTATTTAGGGCGTTCATCTGGTTAGTGCGAGCCCTGCACTGCTTGCTAACCTAAACAACTTCAGCAAAGCTTCATTCTATCTTCAATGTTTTTGGAATTGTTTTTACTAAAAGCCAAGCATGTTTTGAAAGTGGTCTTGGATACAGAGTAAGGCCACCCAGCGCTTTCCTGTGCGCTGTGCTCAGTGAAGCTCTGTCCTGCTCCTATTGCACGTGGCCCATTACGTTATTCAAGTTGTTCCCGAAATAACCAATAAGAAACGTGTCACATACTTTTGGTGAGTCTACCAGTGGCCTCTCAAAAGTCTCCAAATCTAACCAGGATGAGAGCATGGTCTCAGCTCTACCCCACAGCTCCTGATTAAGACACAGTTAATTTTTTCCCGAAGGTTAGGAGTACCCTCCCTTTAGACAGAGGACTTGAGTCCAGAAGCACAACAGATATGATTAGCTCTGGGAACTTCTCAGAGCACAAGGAACCTGGGGTCTAGCACCCTGCACAGTGGGTCTCAATGTTCATCTTACAGGTGGGTCAGGAAGGATGAGAAATAGCCTGCAGCTCACCGATCAAGACACACTTAAGGGCAGGGTTTTTTTCTCCTTCTTCGAGATGGGGGTCTCACTGTGTAGCCCAGACCACGCTTGCAGGTGTCTAGAGCACACTTGTTTCTAGGGCCTTTTGATTAGATTAACTGAAGATTCTTGGAAGAACACTTATTTGGTTTTAGGTATCCGCAGATGTACAGTGAGATCGACCCTGCTACTACAGACCTAAATCCTACGTCAACCACTGGCTAGGTACCATTTAATTAGAAGTTGATACAATCACAGCCAGTAACAGGGTGAGGGGAGGGCGTACTTTCTGGCTCATTATTTTATTATTTATTTTGTTTTTTTGAGACAGGGTTTCTCTATGTAGCCCTGGCTGTCCTGGAACTCACTTTGTAAACCAGGCTGGCCTTGAACTCAGAAATCCGCCTGCCTCTGCCTCCCGAGTGCTGGGATTAAAGGCCTGAGTCACCACACCCGGCTCATTATTTTCTTTACTATCAATTTTATTTTTATTGTATCTATATTTGTTTATGTGCCTATCGGAGTCACCTGATCTCCCTGGAGCTAGAGTTTCCAGGTGATTGTGAGCCACCTGGCATGGGTACTGAGATCCAAATTCAAGTCCTCTCTAGGAGCAGTAGTCACTCTTAACTGCTCAGTTCTCTCTTCAGCTGAGCAAGGTTCTCTAAACAACTTCAGTCTCTATAGCCATCTAGCTTGCTAGCTCATGCTCTCTCCCTCTCTGACCAAGGACAAAGCAACATGGATGACAGAAGTTAATACAACGGAAGGATTCCCATACTTCATGTTTTTGTGCGGCTAAACTGACTACCCTGAAAGAGACCATGTGAAACCACTTTTACCTTCCTGTGTCACCTGCACTCATTATTATCCCACATGACAATTCTGTCATCTCACTCTTGTATCCCTATGAGGTTCTGGAAGCATAAGATGATCTGATGGAGCACGATGCTCCATGCTTTGGGGAGAAGTACTGGTGTGGAGCGCCAGGGCAACAAGCTGTGCTCTGGAGACTCCATTTCTTTACAGAACAGTTTTAAGACACTACATCGTGTAAGTAAAAATATGCTTGTGAATGTAAGTTGCTTCACTAGACATTTCTGAGAGTTGGATTTAAGAGCTTTTAAGTTTGCTCTCTTCAAATTCTAACCTTGTGTTCCCACTGTTCTTATCACAGCATCATTGATACATGCTGGGGACACCAGAGTATAACTAGGCTGGGGGGTGCTGTTGGGGTCCAGGGGATTTTGCCTGGCTCTCTCTGGCAAGTCCTGGTTGTGACCTCCACAGGAAGGGACATAGTGGGTGGTAGCTGAGTCAATCCTATCTCTGAACCCTTATGAGTACCTTTCGTTTACAGATGCTTTCATGTTCTGACTCACTGGAGGGGCTGCATAAGACCTAAGACCAGCAAGTACCTAAAATGACAACCTACAAGGGTGTATGTTTTCAGTTATGGATCCAAATAATTTTAAACCTAAACTTGGTTCAACTATCTTAATTCAAAACTTCAAATACTTTAATCTTTTTGTGATGTGATCTTCAGGTGTAATAGCTATTTGGTAATTTTACTAACAATATAGCATTTAAGTTTTGGATAACACCAATCTGAAACCCAACAACAAACAAAACAAACACCCCACCAACAGAGCTTTTGTAAACGTGGCTTTATTCTCATTGTGCCGTGAATGAAGAGGCCCTCGATGCCCCTGCCCAACAGTCTTCAAAATGCTGGATGGGCTCAGAAGCCTGATGGTTCTGGACAACTGCTGGATTATATTGCTTAAAAAAACAAACAAAAAACCCAAAAAAACTACAATACACTTCTATTACTTTATTCCTTCATCTCCTCACATTTTGTAATAAATATCTAAAATATTTCTAGTAGTCTTAAGTGTCTCATATTTATTAAGTGTTGGCTTAAGATTTTTCAGAAATAAGTGCACTTCTACAGAGAAAATAATTTTGAAATAAAATGAGAAATAATCATGATCATAGCAAAACAGTTGCTTTTGAATTTTCCAGATTTTAACAATTCAAAGAGAGGATGTGCCAGGACCCTTTTCTGACCCTCAAGTAACTTACTTGTAGACTGCCAAAAGATAGGTGGCTAGCTATCTCTCCTGCTGTCAGAGACTGACTGGTGGACTAGATTCTCAACACCAAAACAAACTATGCTTCAAGATATTTTAAAATGTACAGCTTGTACAGAGCTATGCATGTGTTTAAGAGCTATGCTGATATGGAAATAAAGAAGCCCTATCTTAAGCCGTAGCAGCTGAAGAATGCATTTAATATTCCATAGCTGGCACTTTCACCACACAGCTCATCGGTGGTTAAGTGGTCTCACCTTACTTTGGACAGCCCGGGTTTCATACATCTCCAGACTTAGCTGTGAACAACTGCTTCAACACAAAGGTTTTAATAAAAAATACAAGTCTCTACTCAATCAGGAAACCAATACATCTGGATTATACACATTTCCTGTATCTTTAGAAAAACCCAAACCACCGTTTATAATAAAACTTCCTAGACTCAAAATAGAGATTAAGAGAAAATGTCACTATGCCCAGTTGATTAAGATAGGGTTTTATCACTTAAGTTACATTATTTACCTAAAATATGGTTAGTGTATAATGGGAAAAAGTCAGTATCAGAGGATCTCTGCAAATTATTTGCGCAATTTGCACCATGCCTCGCATTTTTGCTTCAACAGGCAGACAGTCTTTAGGGGCCTTTACACTAGCTTAGGGAACACTTCCACGAGAAATTCCTGAAAAGAGGGCAGCCATGTTAATGCCAGGGGAGGAGGCAACCCGCAAAGCAAACTTCCCAAAATGCCTCTCCACCACCAGGAAACCTGCCTCTCACAGCTTTTACAACCACAACAGAGAGATTAGACGAAGTGTTCTGTCCCTACATCATGGAAACATAAGTTTGGTAATTCTCCTGTACACTAATCTCAAACTACCCCAGTTACCTGGATTGACAACACCCACCCTACGATAGTTAGGTAGCTATCGCACCTGAGCTAGAGAATTTGGCAAGGTCTCCTATCCAACCTAGACACTCTCATACTAGAAAAGTCCCATTCTAAAAGAAAAGGTAGAATCCCTATATTTAGGGGTCTCTGCTGCTCAAGTACCCTTGAGACAGACTACTTGGAGAAGCTCATATACCCTGCAGATATTAAGGCAGCTAAAGTCAGGGAGGCTTATCTACCATTTTCAGTGCTTTCTCCAAATACTTGGCATAGGATTGATCAGGCTACAGCTGAGCCAGTAGATAACAAGTGGTGTTGACTACCAGGCTCAACAGCAAAATGGGGGGGCCTTAAAGGACTCACCAAAATATATCAGGAGCTGATGGCCTTGATGAAAGAGGGGTCACAAGGCATTGCTCAGTGCCCTCAGGAGAAGCATTCCTCTCATAAGGCCTCACTATATCAATCATAGATGATAAACATTAGCCATTCCCTGAGAAGTTACTACAACTACAACTCACAAAACTACATCTCTTCAGAAAGTTGTTTCAGAATCAAGATGCTAAGCAAGAAAAGATGATGTAATCCTTAGGGAAACACCCCAAGAATCTGATGCTGGCTTTTCTGCCCAGTCTCCAGTCACACCCTCCCAGCCAGCACCCACTTCCTTTATTTCGTAATGGGCTTTAACCACAGTGATGAGCTAACAGTGAACAGGGCTGGCCTCTGTCAAGGGAGTGCAGCACCCCTGTAAAGCGGAGCTCCACTCCCTGCTGACAGCCACTGTCCAGGATCTTTGGTTCATTGGAAAACAATGGCACTAGTGCAATCAAGGGAACAAAGGGTCACCAGCACGACAAGTACCACCTCTGCAGAAAGCCACAGTGAGTCACACTCTGCTCTCCACAGTGTCCATTGACTGATCAGAAGTTTGACATTTAAAAAAATAGTTTAATAAAAACACACTAGGTTCTACAAGCAGCTTTCATGGTCATTTCTGAAACTCAGCTCACCATCCTCAAACTAAAACAATGCTACAGCATTGTTAAAAGTGGAGTAGCTGACAATCATTCAGGTCCATCTCCCTGTGTGCACATCAGTCGTCGAGTCACAATCTCTCAGCACCGTCAGCCTTGGAGATGCCGGAGTGAAGGTGAGAAATGCCCTCACCCTAACAGAAGCTCATCTTCCCTATCACAGGGTCTACGTGAGAGCTTGACAGGAAATTCTAATGTCGAAGTCAGCGTCCTTAAGTTCCTTGGAGCCGGTACAGAAACTGTCTTCATGTCTAAACCAACAGGGCAAATGTTCTACTAACAGCAGCTACAGAAGATGGCTTTTCACTGATTCTAGACCCACGGGCTCTACAGTGAAGTAGGGACACTGAGAGCAACCTCAGGCTGTCATGGTGCCGTCAGTGCTATGCAGTTCTGGCTGGATTAGTGTTGCAATCGGAAGCGCAGCACATGGGCAGGATGGACCTCTCAACATGCACGTAGGCAGTGCAGTTAGGAGGGAATGTCTGTTCCTTTTGTTCCAGTACCTTTGTATAATAAAGTTAATACAAAAAAAAAAAAAAAAAAAAAACAAAAACAAAACGCTGAGCAATTCCCATAGCCATAGCAGCCTCAGATTCCCAAGCTGAGTCGTTCCTCTGGCTGGAGAGCAGCACCGTCCTGGAGCTCCTGGCGCTGATGCCGAGCCAGCCTGCAGATGCAGCTACCTGAGTTCTCCTGGCTATGGGCGACTGTGATCATCATAACTTCCCAGCTTTCATGTACGTAGGAATGGAGCCTCTCTGGGTCAGCCCTTCAAACCTTTTGTAGGTGTAATTGAGAAAAACCCAGTCTTTGGATTTGTAGTCGGGCTCTGTGGTATTCGGCACTAGAAAGAGAAAAACGGCAACTAAGGGCAAAGGGGTTTCACTGGTGACGTGTCCATCACTTCACGGGTGACTGCAGTGTGGGTATGCTGTGAACCTCTTACCTGGCTGTAAGATATCAGACTCAGGGAAGTCATCAAAGTTTGAGGTGTCATCTATACTTCGGATTTCTATAGGAATAGCTGCTGGTCTTTCCCTGCAAAAGACAATTCAGCAGCCATGAGGAACTGTATTTAAGGGTCGCAGCATTGGGAAGGTTGAGAACCACACTTAGACTAAGCACAAGAGGTAGTGCTGCCGCCTCTGAGAAGTCACTGCCTCTGCAGCTTCTCAGTGCATCTTCTCTGGAGGTCACGCTGTGTGCAGCTGTGATCATCGTCTTGAATTCTAACTGTCCAACAAACCACTCTAGAAAAGTCTTGCCCACTGTAGCACAGGACAGGAAACCCAAGGGTGTCTGTCTGCTGTGGCTCTGAACACAGCTAAGTGGATGACAATGTTTTCATTTCCAGTTTTACATGAAGACTTTCTCATGCTTTTCCCCTCCAGCACTGGGGACTGAACAGAGCTAGGCAAGCACTCTACCGCTGAGCTCCAGTCCCAGCCCTTCATGCCTGTTTTGTTTTGTTTAGGTGAAAAGAAAATTAAAAGAGAAGGTATTTTACTGAAAAGTGGGAGACAGGGAGATCAGATCTATCTAAGTGAATTAGGGCTAGAATTCTAGTGAAGATTAGTAAATACAAAGACATCTGTGAAAAAAGAGGGGCACACGTATTTGTGATAAAATCTGAATGCAAAGCTTGTCAGTCATATACACTTTAAGAGGACCAGAGCGGTTAGGTTAAAAAAAATCTATTCACAAAAATGCCTTCTTATGCTAAAAACATTTAACTATAGAAATAGTTAAAATGTCATTTAAAACTTTTAAATTGGCCAGGCTGTGGTGGTATACCTTAAGTCCCAGCACTCAGGGACAGAGGCAGGAGGATCTCTGAGTTTGAGGCCAGCCTGGTCTACAGAGTGAGTTTCTAAGATAGCCTGGGCTACACAGTGAAACCCAAACAACAATAAAAACAAAAACAAAAGCCAACAACTACTTCAAAACATGACAAAACCCTTATAACATTATTTATGTATTTATTTATTTATTAAGTGTGCACCCACACCCCATACCATATCACAAGTGTAGAGGTCAGAGGACCACATTCAGGAGTTGGTTCTCTTCTACCTTGAAGGACCCAGGAATTGAACTCAGATTATCTGTCTTTTCCCGCTGAGCCACTCCAACAGCCCCTTTATCAGCCTTTTTAAAAATTTCAATATTTTTTAAAAAAAGATTTATTTAGTATGTACAGAGTGTTCTGCCTACATGTATGCCTACACACCAGCAAAGAGCAACCAGATCTCATTATAAGCCACCAAGCAGTTGCTGGGAATTGAACTCAGGACCTCAAGAAAAGCAGCCAGTTTTCTTAACCTCTAAGTCAACTCTCCAGCCCTGAGGTTTTTGTTTTTTTGTTTGCTTTTTTCAACAAAAAACCCTGTACTGTCCATGTCTGTACAAGAAGACTCAGGTGAATGGAGAGAGTGGGAGGCCCTGGGCTTCTGTGACCCAACTTTCTGGTCCTTACTAGCAGTGTGAGTTTAGGCAGCCACACTCTGCTCTGTGACTGCTTCCATAATCAGTATGCTCTGTCTAGAAACTCTAGCTCAGACCCCATGAGCCAGACACTAACAGTGCCTCAGGGTAAGATGAGAGATGTACAGGACAGGCTCATGAAAGTACTAGGCACACAGCGTGACCTCCAGAGAAGACGCACTGAGAAGCTGCAGAGGCAGTGACTTCTCAGAGGCGGCAGCACTACCTCTTGTGTTTAGTCTAAGGGTGGTTCTCAACCTTCCCAATGCTGCGACCATTTAATACAGTTCCTCATGGGGTGCTGACCCCTCAACCATAAAATCATTTTCATTGCTACTTCATAACTGTAATTTTGCTACTGTTAGGAATCATAGTGGAAACATCTGTGTTTATGATGGTTATAGGTGACAGCTGTGAAAGGGTCACGACCATCAGATTGAGAACCACGAGTCTAGAAGAAACAGAAGCGCACTAACCACCAAATCCAGAAGTTGGTGTTTGTCAGCTCAGGGTGCAGAACATACCTTATGTGCCCCCAGTCTACACCCTCAAAGAACAGATGACCTTTGATTTCTTCCACACCACCATTCCCAATTCTGTTTTCAGAATCAGTACAAAATCTAGAAAGGAAAACCAATTATCAGCCACATTTTTCACCTCAAACACTCTAATTGTTATTAGAATGTTTTTTAACATTGAATGTTTTTTAGAAAACATTTTAATTTAGATATTGAAGCTACTGTGGTAAATACAGAGAAAGTACAAATTACCCATAAACCTATCCTTTAGAGATAACTGGCAAACATTCCAAAGCTACTTTTTAACTTATAATAATATTAATGTAATAGTACAATTAATAATACAATAATAAAATGTAATGATATTGTGTTAACACAATAATAATAATTTTAAGACCTTTCCTTCACTGACTACACTAAGAACATTTTTTAATGCTGATCAGTATTTTCCTGTGAGGTAACTTTCTGAGATCTGCATACAGAGATATCAGACTGTTCTATCCACTGCCACTGCCGAAGACATATATTATGCTTCAATTTTTCACAACTAAAATAACATAAGAAACACTTAACCCTTTACACCTACATGGTTATTGGCCCAATTAAATTCCTTAAAATGAGACTGCTGGGTCAAAGGTCACGTCCAGCTTAACAATTTCATACAACATGCTGCCAGCTGGCCATTCACAAGGGTTGTCACTCTGTCAGGCACTGGCACGGCAGTCTTCTGCTTGAGACCCTGTGCTCTTCTCAGGCAAGAGCTCCTGATCCATTTTTTCTCCTTCCTCGCTGTGCACTGAGCCCTTGCAGTCTGACAGGAGTGACTCTTTGCTAATAATGTCACCAGGATGTCCAACAAGATCTCTTCTCTCTTCTGAACACCATCTTCCCACAAAATTCTTTTCAAGTGCATTTTGAGGGTCTGGGGAAATAGGAAGTCAAGAGCACTTGCTGCTCTTGTGGAAGGCCTGGGTTCAATTCCTAGCATCCATGCTGGGTGGCTCACAACTATCTGTAACTCCAGCTCCAAGGGATCTTCTAGCCTCCATGGGCAAGTGGTAACCACACACTTACACATAAAAATAATTAAAATCTTTTTTAAAGTTTGAATTTTGTAAAACTTTTCTTTATACTGACCTCCTTGACTAATGAAATCAGCGGTATGTTTCCTCCCAAGACCTTCCCTGCCTCAGAGACACTGACCTGAGAATCAAGTCCTTGGCTTTCTCAGAGACGGGCACTTCCGGAGGAAATGCCAGCGTCTCCTTCCAGCTCATAACTTTTCTGTACGTTTCTTGTGGTGTTTCGGAGCAGAAAGGTGGAAAGCCTGGGCATCAGAGAATCAATAATTTATCAGTTTTTGTGATCAATTCAAGCAGACCTACAATATGTGCCACATGAAATGAAACAGCCCTGAGTGCTCTACAGCAATATCTCATGCATCAACTTACTATAAAATTACTAATAAAGTCCACATGGATTTAAAACCCCACTTCATTTTATCTGAGCCCTGCATCTCCAACTTGATAAAGGAAGCCAAGATAATTAACTACCTCCTACCACAAGATCCCAGGGCAGTTTATTGGGTATTTATCAATATGTATTTAACTGATAAACCTGAGAAACAGGTTCAAAATGACTGTGCTCTATTTTTCTTTAATAGCTGTAATATGTTCAAACAATGGCACCAAAAGATGTGTATCATCACACAAACAGAACCTACCTATTAGCATCTCATACATAATCACTCCCAAGGACCACCAGTCACACAATTTGTTGTAGCCAGTCTGCATGAATACTTCTGGAGCAATGTAGTCTGGTGTTCCAACTGTGGAGTAAGCCTACAAAGAAGCAGAGTATCAAACTGGCATTCTGAACCACTTAGAAAACATCTGAGTATGGCTTATTACAGGAGGACGCACTAGACAGAGGAGACAAGTTTTCAGTTATAGGTGACTCCCATGTAAAGCTGACTGACAGAGGCTGAGTCAGGCACTATGCATACAACACAGGACTCTGGCTCCAGGAGAGGCCTTGAGTCCACTTCAAAAGGAAATAAAAGGCTGAGTCCAGTAGGCCTGACTTCCCTGCTCATTACTCATGTGCTTTTGGGCTCTCTGAACCCCAGCTCTGCTTACCAAATATCCAGGTAAGAGAACCTACAACAGCTTGATCTGAGGATAAAACAAGAAAAGGGACAGGCTCTGTAAGCTAGAGGCACCTTCCTTGTAACTCAGTTCCAGGCATCCCAGCAGGAGCTGTCTGAATGCTCCTTGCTCCACATCAAATCCTACAAAAATGACTTCTTAAAGGAGGGACACCACTCTAGGAACCAGTGGACACCTGTGACAGCAGACTGTCATTTCAGAACCTGGGGAACCACAAGACTGGCAGTTGGTGGGCTGAAGGAGCTGCCTGCTCCAAGCATCAATGACCTCGCCTGTGCTTCTCCCTTGGGAGCTCAGGGCTCTCGGCCAACAGAGGAGTCCCTGTGCTTAGGTAGAAGCTGATGCATGGGAACACTCAGAGTTGGAGAAATCCTCTGCTATGATTTCATTTACTTTTAAAACAGGGTCTCAAAACTCGGGATGCCCCTGACTCAGTCTCATGGGATTACAGGTGAGTACCACGTTTTTAAACAGTATTCACTTCTTTAAAAATAGTAAGTCTGTAATATTTTTCTCAAATGTAAACTCTGACTTAAAAATAGAATGTTTTTCTCCTTAATGCACAGCTGAGCACATTTCCAAATCTTTGAAAGTTTACTAGAATATGAAGGTTGTCACTACTTGGCAAATGAGCTCAGAAATGCAAAAGGCCATGTAATTGTGCTGGAGGCGCCAGACTGCTGCTACCTCTCAGTCTAGCATGTCCCAGGGGATGGGAGGTCAGCGGCTTCTGCATTGTTTACTTGAACTGAACAAACACTGACAAAGGTGCCTGCTTATGCTGGACACTGTATAAGAAACTAGGAAAACAAGTCAGAGCCACTTTGCTAATCATAAATGTTTACATCCCGGCTAACGATAGAAATGCAAAGAGGAAGAAAGCAGTTCTTATATTCATTAAAACCCAGAGGGAAATAGCATAGGGCGAGAAGTAGCCCTGAAATTCAACACTGAAAGACTGGCTTGCCTACTAACACACTGTTCCACACCCCAAACTTCCTGTTCCCTTGGTTAGCTGTAAGACTGGTGGCTGTAGGAAGAGGAGTAAGTGTGCCAGCAGGGCAAGGAGAACACTGGCTACAGAAGCAGAGACATTCCTCTGTGGGTCTCTATAAGAAGTAAGGGGAAGGGCCACAGTGGAAATAGGAGTCAAAGGAAGGTTTGAGTTAAACCAGCTGAATCACAGTTTGCAGCTGGCTAAGATACCAAGAGGACCTGGTAACAGAGACTTAGGATCTGAACGAAAAGGCCAGTGCTGGGGTAGCTGCAGCTCCATGAGACGTTCTCCTTGGGAGATGTCTGTTAGGCTCGACTGCTCTTCTATGTCTGCTTCTAAGGTTGCTAACTCACAGAGACTGCTTCCAAGAAAATCCCCACCTATCTCAGAAGAGACCCAGACCATTCCACTGACAGTTAACCACATGTAGCTACAGTTTCTTTCCTGTGGTTGTGAGGACAGCTCTGCAAGGTAGAGGATAGCAGGTGGGCAAGTGCCTAACAGCTGACAGACAACCATGGGCAGTAACTAAGAAAGCTGGAGTCAGACACAGTGAGAAGGCTTCAACCACAACTAAGTGGTGGACAGCATGTGAAGAACTCATGATCATCTGCCTGGTGTTGAGGGGAAATACGTAGTGTGCGTCCTCAGCTGGCTCAGCCCATGACAGCTAGAGAACCGGGCCTTCTCAGCAACCACTTCAGGCTTTTTTCAGTTTCTGCCAAAGCCACAAAAGATCCTTACATGGGGAATTTCAACAGCTTTTTCTAAGGACGACACCACCACTACCAGAACCACCTCCTCCTTTTCCTCCTCTACCACCACCAGCACCTCCTCCCAACTCCTACCAAGTTTCTCTCACTTTCCCTCAGTTTCTCACTTAACAAAACATGCTGCTCTGCTAAGTCCCCCAGATGTCTGAGTGGGAGAAAGTACAATCTGGAGTCACTGTCCCATGGACCTTCAAGGACCTAGGTCCTTAAGTCAAGCAGGGCCACGCCACTCTGCCTGCACCAGTCAGTGCACTGAAACGGAGACATGCTGTGTCCTCTGGGTGAGGGTACAACACTCTTCAGAAAGTGGCCGACTCACCAGCTGTCTCCTGTTCTTCTTCCATGTCTCTGCTTTCCGCTTTGAATTCATGTTCTGAAATGCTAATTTCAACAAGACGTAAGTGTAACTGGAGGGGGAACTGACCACACCTACATCTAAAACTCCCGAAGCTCAGGAGGGGGGTGGGGGGAGCCTCCCTTCCTCACATAACCAAAGTTTCAAAAGTACAAAGGTTCAACCAAAGAAAAATGCAAACTTACAGAAGTCGCTTGGCGGGTTATGTGTGAGGTTTCTGTAGAATTCAGTCCTGTGAGCTTTCTTTAACCCCGTGCACAAACCAAAATCAGATAATTTTACATGTCCCTAAAACAACAACAAATTCTAGTAAGTCAAATTATGTTAACTCTCAAAACAACAAAAAATTCTTATAAACTTTTAATGCAGTTATTACAAAAACCCAAACTTAGAACACCACATATAGATGATATGTGAGATTATGCATGCTTGAGGATTTTTTTTTTTAAACAAAGGGAAAACAGGGATTTTTTAAAACCATTTCTCCATGATCTTACTCCAGAGGTCACTTTCTGTACTGTCTAAGAAAAAACTTCATTAACCCACAAGAAGCTAAATCACAGCTGCTATCTGCAGCCAGGACACTGGCTGCACTTCATGGCACAGCCAAAGCCCAGGACTCTCACTCTCCTCCTCACATGCCTTGGCATCCAGTAAAAGGTTGTCTGGTTTGATGTCCCGGTGGATGAAGCCCAGCTGGTGAATTGCATCTATCGCCAAGACAGTCTCTGAGATGTAGAACTGTGTCTCCTCTTCTGTTAAGGTGTCCTTCTTCATCAGCAATGTCATCATGTCACCTGAGAAAGACAACGTACCAACTTATGAAAACAGACTACTCCTGTTGTTTGTTTTTGAGCTAGGGTCTTGGGTAGCCTAGGCTGGCTTAGAACTCACAAAGCAGCTAAGAATGACCTTGGCCATCTCATCCTCCTGAACCCACCCCACTGACTCACTTTCCCAACGTCCTCCTTATCAAAGCTGCCTCTGCGTTGCTCACTCAATGCTGCCTGCAGCTTTAACCTTCACCGGAGTGCGACAGTGAACCCTGAAGCCTCAGTCTCAGATCCATCTTTTATGATTTTAGTAACTGTGCATGGAACCCTGGTACTGCTATAATGGGCATGCAGTAGCACACACCCAGCTTAAAGGGAATGCTGTTCTACACTTTCTTTGTATGTACAAACTATGTCAGATTTTCAGTTTTATGACTTGCCCAGCAAACACCCTGAAAAATGCATGCCATGGTACAGTGGGGAGCATGCAGAGCTATCGGGAGCAGAGCTGCAGTTCAGAAACGTGAAGAGTGAACAAGCATGCCTAGAGACCAGCATCTTGTCTTTCTGTTCTATATTCAGGCTTACTGTACTTAACTTTACAGAGGGCTACCATGAACACAGAATGACACAGTATTTAACATGTCAGTTAATAGTCCTTCAAACTCACATGATTTGGGGCCAAATCACCTGCCATTATTCTGAAAGTAAGTACTGAAAAACAATGATTAGGTATAAAATTCGGTAGTCAGACTAGCTGACATTATTGCTGCATATGCAGATGAACTCAAGTCTGTCTGTCCCTATTTACCTCCAGGAAGAAATTCCATGATGAGATAGAGATTCCGTTTGTCTTGAAAACTGTAGAACATCTTCACCACCCAGGCTCCATCTGCTTCCACCAAAATGTCCCTTTCTGCTCGGATATGAGCCACCTAGGTAAATATATTTTGAAAAGATAATAGACCTCTTCTAATTATCCATGCCTAACAGTCGTGCAGGAAATCTGTAGTTTTAGAAAGTACTGAAACATACAGACAGATGTTCATGTTCTCATTAAACATGCAAAACCAAGGAGCAGTTTGATTTAGCTTCTCTCTTTAAGCCTCAAGGGTGACTCTGTAAAGGCAGCAGATTCTTATTTGCTATGTAACAGGACTAGTGTTCTTCTAGAAGAGGCATCAGGAGTGTTCCTGTGCCGGCCCCCTTCCTGCAGTCACCAAAGAAGAAAGCAATCATCAGAAGCTAAAACCTATGGGAACTTTCTGATCCTGAACAGAACCACAAGTAGGCAAAGGCTTCTATGCTTACAGCCTCCACCCTGTGTTGTTCTCTAATAGCAACCGAGCAAACTAACACAGAGATTATAAAACTGAAGATCCTGAGATTTAAATCTAAGAATTGAAAACATTAGAATAGATTATCAAATTCAGAAATTACCTAGCACACTGGACTTCTTTTTACCATTCTCAACATTTACACTACTCTGAGCCCTCGTCACCTGAGGCCCTTGGTGCTGCATGCGTGGTGAGACACACCTGCTCTTTCTCAAGCATGTCGGCTTTCCTCAGGATCTTCATGGCATAGATGTGCCCCGTGTCTTTCTTCTGGACCAGCCGCACCTAGAGCACAAACATAAACGCTGGAACAGCGGAAGGAGCTGCCTTTGCTGCACCCTGGAATTTACAGTATCAAAGAAATTACACCTACATACACACACACACACACACACACACACACACACACACACATTTATGGGAGGTGGGGGTCTCGTGTATTTCCAGCTGGTCTTGAGCTTATTGTTATGTAGTTGAGGATGAGCCTGAACCTCTGATCCTCCTGCCTCCATCTCCCAAGTGCTGGGAATATAGAGGTAGCCATTACACCTGGCTCCTACGGTGCTGAGTCAGATGCAGGGCTTTGTGGATACTAGGCAAGCATTCTTACCAACTGACTTAGGACCTCAGAGCCTAGTAATTACATTTAAACAACTTACAACATCTACTTTCACAGTGGTGGCCTGAACAAAGCAGCTTACCTCTCCGAAAGCTCCTCTTCCTATAACCTTCAGAGACTCAAAGTCATCCAGGCCAAGTCTGGTCCTCTTAAGGCGTAAGAACTCTGTTTCTTTACGAGCATGCTGCGATCGACGTAACTTTTTCTATTAAACAAGATTTGAAAAGATGATTTTTAAACAGGTTGTTTCAAAGGCATGTGTAATGCTGGTGGCTGGAGATGGCTTGAAGGCTAAGATATGTGGTGTTCTTGCAGAGCACACAAGCTCAGCTTCCAGCACACACACTTGCCTCCAGCACACTCTGGCTCCCTCAAATCCACACCCACACACATATAACTTTAAACAAATAAACAGGTGTATCTTATATGTTTGTCAATAATCTATTTTCCTAAAGCAAGTATTTATTAAGCAAGGGAAGAATTTAAAAGTCTTAAAAAAATTCTTTTTTTTTAAAGATTCATTCATTCATTATATTTACATATACACTGTACACTGTAGCTATCTTCAGACACTCCAGAAGAGGGAGTCAGATCTCATTACAGATGGTTGGGAGCCACCACATGGTGGCTGGGATTTGAACTCAGGACCTTCGGAAGAGCAGTCAGTGCTCTTAACCTCTGAGCCATCTCACCAGCCTCCAAGAAAACGTTCTTTAAACAACTGTCAAGTATGTACCCTTAGAAGTAGACTTTATGGACTATAATGTCTTCAGCAGTTTACTATGCATGTAAACCACTGCCTTCTGAGTGTGACTGAACTCACAGAAATAAGTCCTAGAAAGCACAAACGAGGAGCACTCTGACGTGTTTATTTACTCTGACATGGGCTTATTGATTGATTGATTGCTTTTTGAGACAAATCTCACTGAGTAGCTCAGGCTTGCCTCCTGTCTCAGTTCATGAGTGCTGAGATTACAGCACCAGGGCTCTGATTCTTCTGTCATTCACTGTTAATTTGTCAGGAAATCTCCAACTCTTTACTTTCCAGGTGCCCTCACAGCTACCGAAACCCGTGATTCAAAAGTCACATGGAAACAGCAGCACTTCCATGGGGATTTACTTAGAGTAAAACTGATTCTTGCATAAACTTCAGCAAACAGCTTAAAATATCATACAACTTTCTAAAAACATAAAATTACAAAATAATTGGGTCTGGTGGCACACATCTTCAATCCTAGCACTCAGGAGGGGAGGCAGATAGATCTCTATGATTTCCAGGTCAAAAACAAACCAAAACCAACAAAACAAACAAACAAATCAACTCCCTAAACCCTCTAAGTCAGAACCCCCACAGCAATAATGATTCAACAAAGATAACAAAATAAGAACTATTAATTAGCAACATTTTTAAATACCTGAAGGCTGCATTTGCAAATCATTAATTTTCTTGTCCTAACCTCACTGACCTCTCACCTCATAAAATTCAAGTTCATGGTACAGGGATAGTTCCCAAGAGAGGCAGCACACAGTGGAATAAGGAAGTCACTGAAGGTATTCAACTCCAACTCAAGTACAGTGGCCCCATCAGCCTCTCACAGACACACGACTCCCAATACAGCTCACAGCTGAGCCACTCCCTGTCCTGCTCATCTGTCTAACTTTAGATGTCTAGTTAGGTGTCTAATTAGAAGTCTGGGTATCATTAAAACAGAATTCTAACACATGTAACAGAGGAAGCGGCAAGCAAGAAATTATGTCAGGAATTCACACAGCTCACTGAAAGTACATTAAAACATTTTATTTTAAATATATTTTATGCATCTGGGTATTTTGTCTACATCAATGTCTGTTATAACGTCAAGTTACAATGGTTTTAAGCTGCCATGTAAGTGTTATGAATTAACTTGAGCCCTCTCCAAGAGCAGCCAGTGTGCTTAACTGCTGAACTATCTCTAGCTCACAATTTCATTATGCACACTCATGTGCATGCATGTGTCTGGGTAGGAACAACACAATAAAGGAAATGAAGAATACAGCAAACACTGCTTTATCAAAACTACCCATATCTAGCAGTTACTAGTTTAAAAAGTAAACTGCACTTATCTTGGAGTTGGGAAATCTTTACCTTTAAATAGTTTAATACAGCTGAAATCACATCTATATCATTATAAAGGCAAAGGTGGGCCTCACAGCACAATGTGGTCCGTGTATTCTTCTCTTACAGGAACCCACCATCAGCTGTTCTGTGCTTGGGGGTGGCAGTTCTGACAAAGAGCTTGCTTTAAGTTCCTGACCTGGAGTTCTCTTTAGAAGCTACTTGGTGGTACTCTAGCACTGTCCCTCATGGTAATGCAAGAGCTTGTTTTAATTTAATTACATGTGATAGATGAACATAAGAATATGAAAGATGGTTTAAAATTTTTCCTTTTTCATGGTTACAGAATAGCACAGTTCTGTTTAACTACAGAAACCTGTCTCATCTAAACAAAAGAGACCTGGTAATCCAGTTTTATAAAATGTGCTTAAAGTCTAGACAAAGAGTCTACCAGAAACCAAAACAACAACAAAAATTAGTCACTGAGTATCTGATAGGTGCTCCTGTCTACCAGAGCACAGCCCCTCAACAACAAAAGGGAAACCACAGTGTGCGTTAAACCATTCCCTATAGAGTACTGGCCCCAGGAAAACCTACTCAGTGACTTTAGCCCTTCAGTCAGTACTGCAGTCTGGGGGTAGATGAAGCAACATCGGAGTTTTAAAGCCCATGAAAAGCCCTTGCTGCATCTGCAGTGTGTACTAAAAGCCAAGGTCTCTGTGTTCCCCCCTTCCCTCCTGCTGCTTCATGGCTCTCTTCTGCAGCTTAAATCACTCATTTCAGTTTTCCATTAATAAACATCCATTTTTGATGATTCTTGTTAATATATATTCTCCCCCATGTTTTGAATCAGTCTCATTCTGAAACTGAAAATCTTTTATCTCTCACTCCCTAGTGCCAAGATTACAGACTCCATTCCTTTTCAAACGGGTGAGCGTCTCAATCTGCACAATGCCAAGGTGTTTATAAAACAGAAAGGGAATTTCAAAGTTCTGAGATATTAACACTAACAACTTCATCTTGGCCACTGTTTTGTTGTAAATGGTCACAATTTAATGGTTTCACAGCTCACTCATGAACTATTTCACAGTACACAATAGACAGCAGACAGTACTGCTGAGGACTGACAACCCAGGCTGTCCTCTGGGTGCCACATGCACTCCACATTCACATTGTTTAAGAAACCTTAAGGTTTTTTTGTTTTGTTTTTAAGAAATTCCAATCCCTTATACTGATAGTTATAACATCAAGGTTGAGAGAATTTGTTCTCTTCTCCACAACATCTTCAAGGCCCTAGCACAGGGCCTAACAATAAACACAGGCACTTTAAAGTACCTCTACAGAAAAAAAGGGGGATGTTTAAAAACAGATATTATGAGTCGTAGACTTTTAGAAACAAAATGAGTTAACATTTTCTACAAGCTATTTACAAGAATTAAGAAAAAAAGCAGGGCGGTGGTGGCGCGCGCCTTTAATCCCAGCACTTGGGAGGCAGAGGCAGGTGGATTTCTGAGTTCGAGGCCAGCCTGGTCTACAGAGTGAGTTCCAGGACAGCCAGGGCTACACAGAGAAACCCTGTCTCAAAAAAACCAAAAGGAAAAAAAAGAGAAAAAGAAAAAGAAAAAAAAATCACGAATGGCCACCAGGGGGCACTACAAAGTCAGGCCTTCCCAGACAGTTCCTAACTCCCAAGAAACCTTCTCATCACTTGGCAATAATTTTAAAAGCAAGCCAATTTATATAAAAGTCCAGGCTTCCAGATCTTCTTGCACAACAGGAACCTAGCCACACTGGGCTAATCTGTCACCTGACATGGGTAATCCTGAGCTCTTGATATCTAACAAATGGGCAGGTCTTCATTAACATAAAGTGTGAGGAACAAACATTAAAAACCCTGTTTCTTCATCCTCCTTTTTCTTTCCTTTCCTTTTTCCCCTGAGACCTGGTCCTTTATACAGTGCATGCTATCTTTCAGTTGAGTCTCCACTGTGCTCGGCATGGACAGCTGTTTTGGTACCTTTCCCTAGACTTCAAGATCCTGTGTTTAACATTTCTAACAGTGAGTTCCAGGACAACACAAACAACACAAAACAAAAAAGACTTCTGTATCAGCACCATTATTACTAGCTAGAAAAAAAGTTTTAATATTAGTGAGACAAATAAGGAAAGATCTGCTCACCTTTCTCTATGAGCTAGGATGAAGCCCTTAAATTACTGCCTCACAATAAAATTTAAGAAGATGGGGCTTTAAGATATGCATTAAATTTATATATAAACAGAAACTTTAAGTTTCCAGCCTTCCTAAGAGCCCAGCTAGACGGATGGCACACAGCTAAGGCAGCTAGCTGCAGGGCAGATTAACTCACTTGGTCAGTGTCTTCAAGCTCCTTTCTGACCACTGAACAGTCAGTAAGCCTAGGTTATAACTCATTCTCATCTGGAAAATAAAGCTCTTTTTAGTAACTGACCTAAAGCTAGCTTTCCATGGCTTCAGCTTCCCTTGCCACTTTAGCATGCATGGCCACTATTGCTGTATACAGTGCTGTTTATGAAGTAACTTCTTCCCATCAAGAACGATTCAAATCAAGTGCTACAAGTCCCATAAGTCTTTTCCGAGCCCCTGTATTGGAAGAGAGTCTATGTATTTTCAAAGTTTGCTATATTCTGTAATGTTTACACATTTTTGACTTACTGGGTGGTGGCTGCTGGAACTCAAACCAGGGCTATGCAAGAACTCTATCCTGAACTATACTAGCAGCCCCTATAATGCATACAAGTTTTCATGCATGTGTGTGCCCCCTGCAAAAGCCCTTCGTCTGCTCTGGGATGTGAAGCTGAGTAAGACACACACAGCTTCTAGTCTCTGGGAAGATGTCCCTTATTGAAAGGCTATCATAAGGACAGAAACACTGTTAGTATAGAATGTAGGACGAGTAGCTAAGCGATTAGGATTTCCCAGTGAAGTAAGACCTAAGCTCCTTGAAGAATAATTGGAGTTCAGAGGAGAAAGTTTCAAATGGCAGAAATAGCATGTGAAAGGGGCCATAAATAAGCAGGGAAAAATCACAGCAACTCAGTACTGGTCACGGTTGGATGGGGTGCCAGGAGCTAAGGCTAGAGAGAAACAGCCACTGGGAAGGAAGCCTGCATTGCAGTCCTTAGCTACTTTTCTACTGTGATAAACACCACAGCCAAGGCAACCTGTGAAAGAGTGCACTAGGGCTTTCAGTTCCAGAGGTCGGTCCACGACGATGGGAAAGGTGTGGCAAGAGAAGCAGCAAGCAGAGGACAGTTTGAGCCATAAGCAGGAAGCAAAGAGCAAATGTGAAATGCTGAAGTCTTTAAACTCTCACAGCCCCTCTCTAGTAACAAACTTTCTCAGCAAGACCACATCTCCAGAGCTTTCACAAACAGCGCCACCAACTGGGAAGCAAGCATTCAAACACCCTAGACTTCAGGGAGCAGGGTACAACATCTCACCAAAACCACTACACGCAGGAAGGAAACACCAGACTTGTTTTCAGAGTGCAGAAAAACTGGGCAGCATAAGGAAGAAACCATTTCAAGACAGTCATTCATCAGTGAGGTACAAGGGAACCTTAATTAGAGAGTAAACAGTTTTAAAATATTCAGAAATAAATGTGAGAAGAAGGAATCAATGGATAGTGCCCACCACCTGACCCCGTCTTGCTCATCCAGAGTAGCGTGGATGGATGGATGGTGTCCAGCACTGGACCCTTTCCCACACATCTAGAACAGGTAGATGAATGTGTCCACCACTGGACCCTGTCCCATCTCCCATAATGCTGTGGATGGTGTTCAGCAACTGTATGTTCTTGAGGGCCAAGGCAATTTCCTAAGGTGCCTATGACAGCAATACAGTAAGAAGCCATACTCAGATGGAGAAGCCAACCATAGCCAACCCACACATCAGCTAACACTTGACAAGGGACACTTCCGTTTAGTATCGTTGGTTACGTTACCTCCTCATCTGCCAATCCTTCTTCTTCCATAGCCACTTCTAACTTCTTCTGCCTTTCCAAAGAAAAAATAATTAGACTTTTAAAATATGTTTCTATTTCCATTTAAGATATAAGTTATTTATCGAAGGCAACCACTGGGCATGCTATGCTAAGGAAATCTTTCAAACTGAACCAAGATTCGACTCTTCACCATGATCAGTACTCCTTCTCAGAGACGCTGGGATTTACTGTTCTGTGCTGACCATCGCTTCACTGCTTTCTCTCCCAGCACAAGATGACTTTGTGTGAGTCTTAAGCTCAACCTCCCAACTCAGGAAAGACCCTGGTGGCAAGTGTATGTACTTATTAAAATTCTTTGGAAACTGAAAAGTCATATACATGTAGAAATAGCCATCGATCATAACATTTGCTTTTCTAGCAAGAGCCAAGTTCGGCTCCTTGGTCTTTTTTCCTTAACATGAAGTTAGTTAGGCTAAGCATTTCTGATGGGGCTGCAGATGGAAATGAGGACTGTGGAACACATTTCGCCACTCACTCTTAAGTGAGTACTATTTCATGTCTATAGTCTTGGTTTCCCTACTATGTGTCTAGACAACTCATCTGAATTATCTTTGCATTATGCCAGAAAACCGACATGTCAAAGATGGAAGACTTCAACTACCAGAGTGGTATGGACCACTCTTGCCATCTATCCACCTATCCCAGCATTTGAGAAGCAGAGGCAGAGGCAGGAGGATCACAAAAAGTCTGAGGTCACCTTGGCCTGTGACACTGCCACATGGCAGAGCAGCTACAGCTCAAGATATTCAGCACTTGCTATGTCCTTCTCTGTATCTCCTCCTTCTTATATGTGTGAACTGTGTTCTTCCTTTAGAGCCCTGTTTCAATGCCACTGTCATCTGGGAAGTTCTCCCACTGCCCTAGTCAAAGCACTGCCCTAGTCAGTGCTCTTTTTGGTCCCTCACTGCTTCGCCACTTCCTCCTGGAGCTTCTGTGTGTACCACTCCCTCACCACACTTCAAGTTTCACTGAGGCAAAATGGCATGCAGTTCTTTCTTCCTATTTTTTTCACTAACACAGCGCAGCACCTCCAATGTTATGCATTAGCAATTTCTAAAGCATCTTGGTAAAGGACAGCACAAAGACATGCCATAATGCCACAGCTGGAAAGATCTGTTTGAAATACAAGTGACATGTGTGCACATGTGCACACGACTCTGGAAACCCAGGAAATGAAACAAGCAGCCAGGTGTCCTGCCGGTGTGGGAAACTGAAGACGAAGAGCAGGACTCCCATCTAGTCACAGAAAACTAACTAAAGTTTTAGCCTTTACTGTACCTGGTTTCTCTCTCTTCATGCTGTAAAATTAGGTTGCTGTAAAAATTCTCCAGTGTGAGCTTGGCCACAGTTACTCTTTCCCGGGTATGGTTGCTCATAGGAAAGGTAGTTGTTGCCCCTGCCGTCATTGCCATAGTAACCGGAACTGAAATGACATTAAAACCAAGTTCTTTAGCAGTTTTTTAAAAACAAACTTCTAGTTTTATCAAACTTTTAAGATGTTTAACTTCTATTAAGAATAATTCTACTATTAGTTAACCACCCAGGTTTCTTATTATAAATAATTCAAAACTAATACTAAACAGGTGCATGCCAGGTATGGTGGCTTACACCAGCACTAAGCACTCCCAAAAGATGCACTGGTCCCAAAGCCAAAGAAATTAACTCTGTCCTGGGAAAACCAGGAATTAATTATATATATTAATATATAAAGATGTATTGGTGGCAGTCTACATATTAACAGGCACACTGCTCACAAAAGGCCATATGTGGCAGTGCTCAAAACAAGGAAGTATTAATCCATTTTGTTGATTTATTGATCACTTTTCAAACTTTATAAGATTTTTGCCAATAGTTACATTCCCAATAAATATGTCTCTTAAGCTAGAATGTAGTTTTGATGGTAAGCAGTCTCTGCTGCATAAATCCCGTGAAACTTGCCATGCCCTGTCAGACATTCATGCAGGCATATGTGCATGCAGGTCCAAGTTTCAGGCATAGAGTCATGAATGCTCTTTACATTCTGAATTGTTATTGAGACAGCACAGATGTAGCATAAATTTCCAGACTCTGAGGCACATTTCATTTTCAAATGAAGTTTAAATGCCTGGATAGTATATATCCACTCAGAGGCAAGCAAATGCCAACTTTGAGGAATTATTTATTAGAGACCTTAGGAAAACAAGGAATTGGTGAAATAGCCATTTCACAAGGACAGCTCTACAGGCCACCATGGTACTGTTTCTGGAAACACCTGCCTATTATAGGCTTTGATAAGCCAAAAAGACGAGAGTAGCGTATACATTAAAGGAGTTTTAATACCTAGAAGAGGGTCCTAACAGACCATTCTGGACAACAGAAAGAGCTTGCTAGGTGAATATCCCACGTTCCCACTGTCAGCAAACCTTCCACCACCCACCACTTCAAACACAGGAAGACATGGGGCTCTGCCTGCAGACCTGAGTAGAGCTGGAGGCCAGGATAGCGAAGAAACAAAGAACTCCTGTTCAACAACCACAGATTGGAAATGTGTAATTTAACTGTGGTGAACTTTTGTTTCCCTTGTCTCATGAACTTAAGCAGACAGTGTACTACATTAGCCTCAAACCCAGTACAAAGCTATTCTGTAACTGGTTAACTCTCCATAATGAGAGGCTTGACCCTAGCCCTTGTTTAAATTCTTTCATGACTTTCCCTGCACATTCCACATCAAATTAGCTTATAAAGTGTAGCTGGTCGACACCAGAGATGGGCGTCTCAGGATAACTATGTTTTATTCACTGATGGAGGACTTACAACAGCAGCTCTCACCTCATCCTTAGAACAGGGAACTAGAGCTTGGGGCAGCTCATATAGCAATGGGAGTCAGGACTAAACTCCAACTTGCTTTTGAGCATTACCCACGGCTTCCCTCATGCTGACAATCCCTTACATGACTTCCCTTAAACCACATAGATGTGCAGGAATCTTCTCATCCTCTGTGGCTCTAGCCTGTCCCTAACCTTCTCTATGACAAGACACTGCTCATTCTTGGTGGGTGGCCTATGAATCTGCACATCTCACACACTGGTGTGTATCACTGCCAAACATTTCACACTGCTCTAAATTAGAACTTCTCTAGGCACTGTCTCCCCAACTCCCCTTTGAACATTCACCACCATAACATACCTGACACAGAGCAGTCAGTAATGAACAATGGAGACCACTTTATAAGTGAGAACATCAGGAAGAGATAAAGTTGGAAAAGAAGAAGGTTCTCTGACCCTTGAGATCATGACATCTGACCCCAGCCATCTTTCCCCAGAGGCGACTGCAATGTGTACTCTGCTGATTTCCCAGGCCTTTCTGAGGCCATGTGAGGCTAATGCATGGGAAATCCATGGAAAGTCAGGGTTGCTCATACCAAGTTAAGGTACCTCTGTAAGCACTGTAGTACATACCTTCATTTAAAAATAATCTGCTGCATGATCGACTAACAGTATTCCTTTAAAAGATAATAATAATGAGGAGGATGAGGAAGAAGAAGAGGAAGAGGAGGAGAAGGAGGAGTGCCTCAAGAACTGTCATGGCCACAGACCAGTAAAAACTTCACTGCTTTAACTAAACACTATACAAAACTATTTTTTCCAACATAATATTTTTATTGATTATTAGAGAATTTCACATAAAGCACCCGTCTTACTTCCCGGTCCTCCTAGATCCACACTCATCCTTATGATCCTACAACAAAAAACCACAAGTCTAATTTGTGTTGTCAATATAGTCACTGGAACATGGTCAAACTTTCAGTGTCCAACACCTTAAAGAAAATTGAGTCCTTCCCCACTCACACCAGTCAGAAGCCATCAATTATGAAAAGCTACATGTCAGCATTCCTATCACAACTTTTAAGAGTTCTCTTCAACAGTTTCATGTTATTTTTTGTTGGACCCCATTTTGGCCCTGGTTTGGGCCTTGAGGACAAACCCAAGCCTGGTTTGAGTTTTGAGACTGTCTCAGTCACTTCTGTATTGGGGTGACTCAGCAAGAACTATTTGGCTCTGCCTCTGACCCGCTGTTGCTGATGTAGAGCTTTGCCATTGGCCCTATCAGTCACTCCATACCCTCCATCACCCTTCCCCGCCTCTTACAGCATCTTACCCCACCAAAAATCCCCCTCCCTATGTTCCGAACATCTATAAGCAAGAGCTGATGCCATAAAGTTGAGTTCCTGCTTTGACAGACTCCCGGCCCTGGGTGTTTCTTTTGGGCCATCGACACTTGCCATCCCACTGAGCCCTGGAGAGATCCTGGCAGGACCAGGACCTCTTACCTGGACCTGCCAGCAAGGAGTCGGCAACTTTTTTTCCCTTTTTAGGAAGGAGGGGTAGGCACTGTCACAGAAACCTTCTATGGTTCTCTTTCTCAACTGTGAATCTACAGTCATAGATACCACTGCAAAAGTAGCTTTCTCGCTCTTTACAGTTAGCGAGAACATGGCTTACAGTTTCAGGTGATAGCATGGACCACAGACATCCACAGGGCCTTTGGCATCAGCACAGACCACAGGTCTCATCATGGTTTCTGGTGGCAGTGCAGACCATAGCTATCAACACTGCCCTCTGTCACAGCATGAACCACAGAAACTATCATGGTCCTCGGTAATAGCAGGGGCCATGAACCACAGAAACTATCGTGTCCCTTGGTGGCAGCAGAGCCCATGGAAACCAACATGGCCTCTGGAGCACTGATCATGGACATCACTATGGTAGCAGTGTACCCGTGGAGATCAACATGGCTTCAGGTGGCAGCACAGAACATGGACATCCATATGGCCTTTGTTATCAGCACATGTGAACCTCAGCATAGTCTCTGATGGCAGCTCAGACCACAGACATCAAATAAAAAACCCCACAATCCCAGAGCTCAAATTCTGTTTTGAGATCAGATATGGAAATGGCAAAAGTAGGGAAAAAGAAACAGCTATCACATAGCTAGCATTTCCCAAGTCATGTCTGCTGTCAGGATTTGAAGGAGAAAGAATAGACCAGAATCAAAGCTTTCCAGTAAATTTAAGAAATCTAGATTACAGGTAAGAAAGTTGCTCAGGGCAGAACTTGCCAGCTTCCTTATGTCAGCATGTGCTCACCCTCAATAGCAACAGGCACACCATCTGCATGAGTATCCTAGAGAGCTTCCTCAAGACACATATGTCCAGGTTCACAGACCTTCAAAGCTTAAGGAAGCAAGTGTCAGCTACTTTTCTCAATAAACACTACTTTGGGGGCAAGGGTCTTTAAAAGCTCCAACCAAGTGCAATTCCTAAGGATTCAGGATGCTTTCTGTGCCTCTTCCTTTTGGCAACAAGCAAACAAACAGGAACATGTCTAGAAGATAGGTGGCTGAGAAGATAACATCCAAAGGGAAAACCAGGCAAGAGAAAACTGTACTACTCCAGGCCAACACAAACCTTTAACAAAGCTAAGGAAGAAACAAGCTTTTCATTAAGCCTCTTTAAAAAACACAAAGTGACACAGATCATGGAGTTACATGACTTGTAAGTAATGCCTTCATGAATCAGAAAGAAAGATGGAGAAGGGAAAGGAAAGAGGAAGGTGGAGGAGACACAGCCTTGGAGGGAGCAGGCGAGCTGCAACCAGGAGGTGCAGAATATACTCCTGCTCAGTTGGATGACGTGTGAAATCTAGTCCCCAGTCCAATTCTGAACTACTCTATCCTACCCAAGCTTACTGGTATACAGAAAGAACAGCAGTGTGCTGACTTACACAGTAAGAGGTGAACAAAGGAGAACAGGACCTGCATTTATCACAACTCACTCCATCCTTGCAAGGGACAGGCTGCTGTCAGGAAACCAGGTTGATGTGGAGAGAACAATGGAAACATTCAGTGATGTTAGGATGGAGGGGCATGGCCAAAGATTGATGGATGCCTGTCTCCCAGGGGCCCCAGACACTGCCAAGTGCTGGAGGAGAGGACACACTAACTTTCAAAGCTGAATAAAATTCCTTCTGGGAGCAGGTCTGTGGGCCAGAGGAGAAAGAAAAATGGCCGGGTAAAAATCTTTGAAGATGTTTTTTGTGTTACACAAAACATGTGAGGGAATGTAAAACAATTCTCAAGCCCTGGAGCATGACTGCATTGAAAATATAGACAAACCCGGTCCTGAGATACACATTGTGAATCTGGATCTATATACAAAATAAGCAGACAAGGCCTCTTTCCTCCCCCCAGAAGATGATGTAATAAACTTTACTCCAAAACCCAAAACAGATGTTGATGAAAATCTAATCTTAGGTACTTTATAACTCTCATTAGCATATTCTTTACATTCTTGTTAGACACACCTGAAAGTTCATATGGCTTGATTGAAAACCAGGTCAAAGCAAATGCTATCCATCACCTCTGTAACCAATGCATGCAGCACTAGGTAGGGATTCTGCATGCCATGCAAACAATCTACTTGGGTATAATGAAGTTCAGTCAGTGCCTATGCCCCATTTATAATCATTTCATAGGTTCAAAGCTACAAAACACCTGGTGCTGTGTTTGCCTTCAAAAGGAAAACTTCCTCCTAAGTAAGATGCATGCACAGTAAAGCCGGGTCCCAGGTCTCAGTGATTAGCTTTAACAACGAAGAACTTTTGGTTCTAACCAGACACAGACTATCTTTATATATTTTTAATTATATAAAAACTAACAAGTGTTCAAAGTTCAAAGAATGATCTGGATAATCAGTTGATTTACACTGTAACCCACATCTTTAACTGACTCAACACTGGCTTTTGTCTTTTATTAAAGCTCTTTCCCTAGCCAGAAAAAAAGAAAGGATACAATCTGTAAGCCTAGAATTCCCCGATTGAGAAACATAATGCTAGTGTTCTTTAATTTCCTGTTCATTTAAACAAGTGACCCCCAATTCATCAGAGAAATATTACCAACAGTGAAGTACAACATTTGTTAGTTGAGTTGGTAGGATTCACACAGATACACACACACACACACACACACACGCATGCATATCTATAAATAGAAATGTGTCCCCATTACCAGCAAACTTCAAAGGCAGAAAGCTTTTCAATTTCATCTCGGTATCTTTGATGCTACTTGTAATGCCCAGCAGTGTGAAGTCTCTTAATCCATCCTGACTTGTGGTACCAATGCCTGAGGCTGCAGGTCCTCAGACTGCAGCCCCAGATGCTGGGTCCCTAATGAAGAGTGCCAGTCACAGCCTCTTTTCATAGGCATATATGAGGAAGCCAGAAAGCCAGTCAGCTCAAGTTCAACACTATATATTTAAAAACTCAAAATATAATATATGTAGATGTCATATGAAACTTTTTATCACTAAATCTGTAAACAAGGACCTAATAAAGACAATAAGTGGAAAGCTTAAGATAGAAATGTTCAAGGTTACTAACCAATCAAAGCACAGAGATTCCACAGGATACAGGATGCTCTTTGCAGTGGAGGAGGGTGCTCCTTCAGATGTTGGCAGTGAGGCAGAGAGAGGGAGTCAACCTGTACTATGCCACAGAGCCAGTGCCCTGTACCACAGTGGACCTGGATTTTGTCCTATGAACCAAAAAATTATGACAAGAGTGTGTCATGGAACAAAACTAAAGATGAGGAGGATGACTACTGAGGAAAACCCCAGTGAGTTCTTCAGCATAGCTCAGACTTCCTTTCAGGGAAGCAGGATTTTACAGGTAGCTGCAAAACTGCATTATTTAAGGGGCTCAAATTATCACTGTCTTTTTAAGTGCCTTTCCTGCCCATGACTCAAAGGCTTAAAGTCACAAACCAGGGCAGCACAAGCCCGAGCTCAACTACCTTCAAGCAGTATTTATGGAAAGGGAAACATGGAGAGAAGAGAAACAAAAGAATGTTCTAGATTTGAGGAGGAGCCTGCTCCCTTTGTGTCCTCTATATTCCAAGGAAGCTTAGACAGACCAGAGGCAGGTACTGTGCCACCAGTGAGGGCTTGGTGTGAGGTGAGAACCACCAATGAGTGAACTGGCAGGGAAAGGGCTGAGTGGTGAGAGGTGGTGTGACATCCTGGTGAGGGGAGGAGCCAGCTGGGGAAGCAGTCTGGACAAGTGGCTCAGCCAGGCTATAAGTAAAGCTTGCAAGTCTGGGGATACTTGCTGTTTACTTTCCTAAAAGTGGACTTCTAATAGGAATAGACTACACATTCATTCTCTTTCTCTCTCTCTCTCTCTCTCTCTCTCTCTCTCTCTCTCTCTCTCTCTCTCACACACACACACACACACACGCACATATGAACACACATACTGACAGACATACACGCACATATACTTACTCACATATAAGCAGTTAGTCATTCATATTCAGAGAGAGGGCATGAATTTGTGTGTGCGCACATTCGTGCATGTATATGTGTGTGTGTTTCGGAGGAGTACTTTCAACTAAACTCAAAAGTGATAAAGCTACCTGAACAATTCTGAAGTACAAGTAATACTTTATGGAAGCAAGAAATTAGCACTAAAATTAAACCACAGTATAGTCAAGAGTATAACTTAAAACCTAAATAGCCATGAGTGACTTTTACTAATTTTGAGTCATTTAAACTCTCCCAAGAGACTTTTTTGGCCATCACAAGTAACCAAAGAAACTACTCCCAGCTAAAAACAGACAAATGTGACTTCTGACTGGCACTGTCCTGAGCATATGGACCACTCAATTCCAGCTACTCTGACATGATCCAGAAGGTACCTGTCCCAACACATCAGAACACAACAAATTTTAAGACTTAAAAAAATGCTAAGGAGCTCTTCAATTGACTTCTGAACACTTTATAATTGAGCCCTGAACATTGCAGCAATTTAGTGACTCATGGTCTTCAGAATATAACCTAGATTGTTTAGGGGAAAAAAAAAAAACCACATACACACACAATAAGAAAAAAATGTAGAATGAAATTTAAAAACCTGTGTCCTGGCTGCCATCAAGGAAACCTTCCATACAACCTAAGAACTCAGGAAACTCTCCACTAAAGCAGCATTGGCGTGTAAAGCCAGGCACAATTTCCTTAAGTCAAGTACAGGTAACACTACGGAAAATATAGCTGAACACAGGGTAACACCTTCCAAAGGCAATTTTGCTTACAGAAAGCTGACACTTAAGTGATGTGAGGATTATCTTATCTGTCTTAAGTGACGGGGTCATTCCCCCATTCCCCTCACCGTACAGAAGTGAAGCACAGACACGGGGAGAACAAGCTAAGTGGTCCACAGACAAGAGGTGGTGCAACAGGCTATGTAGTAGCCTATAGTGAAGCTCCCACTGCGGCTGGTAAGGGCACAGGGCAATGGCAATCCCAGGACACTGCACCACCCTGCAGAGCAGCTCAGTGCCAGCACTGACTGAGGACTAGCCCATAGACTCTGTGGTCCCAGTCTACTCTAACATAGACCCCAATAACCCGGCCACTGCTTCCCATCTTGCCTTATGATCTGGGTTCTACCTACTTTGTCCAGATGGTCAAAGAAAAAAAATAATAACCACAGGCTTCTTGAAAGCCAAGGTGAAGATACTACAGAAGATCTTGGTTTTATTTACATGTTTCCTTCCCCTGCCCCTCCTCCTCCTCCTACTAACCTCCTCTCTCCTCCTCCTCATCCTCCTCCTTCTTCTTCAAGATAGGATCTTACTATGATCTAGGGACCCTGGAACTCTCCATGTAGACCAGGCTTACCTCTAACTCACAGAAAAAAATCTGCCTGTCTTTGTATTCAGAGTGTTGGGATTAAAGGTGTGCACCACCATGCCTACCCACCTGATTTTAGTCTTTGTTCTACTTATCTACGGAAAAGCTCACTCATTTAAGAGACAGGAGCACATCTGGATGCTGTAACAATCACATTCCATTTTAGTAGCTGAAATCACATCATAATGCTAACAGTTAAGTAACTCCAAAGCCCTGAAAATGGGGAAAGGCTCACAATGTCTGAGCTCACAGAGGAACTTATGTTAAAAGAATGGTACTTTCCTACAAACCCACAGGCTCACATCAAAACTACTTCAACAATTCAAAGACTTAAAAGTTTAAGTAAAAATAGTTGTAAACTAAGATATGTGTACCCAGATATTAAAAGTTTATTATTCACTTATTTGAGCCAGCATATGTAACTTATGTGTGTATACACATGTATGTATTTGTGTGTGTGGGTGTGGGTAGATGTGAAAGTCAGTCCTTCCCTTCCACTTTGTCTGAGGCAGGCTCTCCTTGTAGTTCACTACTGAATATGCCAGGCTAGCTGGTTGCAACCTACTGAGAATTCTCCTGTCTCTAGATCCCACCTCACTGTAGGAGAGCTAGGATTGCAGGTGTTCAACCTACCATGTCTAGCTTTATATGGGTGCTTACGATCTGACCTCGGGCCCTCACAGGTGCATGATGCTTATGATGCTTCACCCACTGTGCTGTCTCTCCAGACAGTTTTTATTAAAGTAATGGCCACACCCCAGTATGGATTGTGCTGTGCTGACCATCACCCAAGCATCCCCCTTCTCACTGTTATCATCTGGGGGGGGGGGCCTGCAGGCTTTCTTAGCACATTCAAGGGCCATTTTTAAAGGAATCTCATGTCAGAATCCCTGCAACTATTTCCGAGTTTTAAAATAGAATCTGCCTGTGCTCTGCTGCCTCATCCGTTCATCAAATAAGGGAAAGGACACTGAATGCTCACTGTCTGAGCAGGGAGAGTAGTCATCACTGAAGGCCAGATAGAATCTCGGCAAAGATGCCACTGCCCATGAGCTGGGGGTAAAATTCAGGACTGAGTTGCCTTTAGATGCACTCCTATGAGCCAACAGTCTTGGGCCCAAGAGGAACATCCCGGCAGGTGCTGTCTCTACCACTGAAAGAGTAGCTCCTCTGATCTGTCTGGCAGCCTGTTGTCAGAAAGTTCTTTTTACAGCTAACCTAATTCTCTTCCACTCAAACTCAAATTCATTTGTTTTTCTCATATACTCCATAAATACGAAGACCTTCACTGCATCAAATGCTTACTTAGAGTGGGGTGTGGGGGGCTGGAGGACACACGGGTTTTGATTACCTTTTACTGCACAATCATAAGTTCTTGAACTTTCATGCATTTTGCCAATGGGAGAACTGTTCTGTTAGTCAAGAAGCTAAGTAAGTAATGCCAAGTTTTGAAATGTGCATATATCTGAAATTGCTGTTTGAGAATTTAAAAGGAGTCCTTTCCAGCACTGACAGGTCTTAAGATAAAACAGTGACAGCAACTGTAAGGTGGCCTTGTCAGGCACAGTGCTCAGTGTGCAGTGTGCAAAGAGTATCCTTTTTATCTATGCTATGTGAAATAGGTGCCTTTCAAGTTCAGGGACAGGCCGAATTACATCACCAGTTACAGAACTACCAAATGCAACCAGAGCTGTGCGCTGAAGGTATTCAGTCATCTGTTATCAGCACTTTCACTTCAGTGAGCCCCATGGTGCTGGGGATCCACTGAGGCCTTGGGTGAGCAAAGCAGGCAGTCTTCCCCTGAGCTCCACCTCACTGAACAAAGAACGCTATTCTTAAGGCCAATTTCTTTGTAGCCAATTTTACTTTTCTCACTTCTTTCCATTTAAAAACTTATGGCAAAGCAAGAAATCTAAGCATTCACAAATTGAAACATCCTAAGATTCATGAACAAAGGGGCTAGAAGGAAGGCTCATAGTTAAGAACACTAGTTGCTCATGCAGAAGACCTGGGTTCAGTTCCTAGTACCTATAGCATGGCTCACAACCATCTACAATTCCAGTTCCGGGATATCTGATATCCTCTTCTGTCTTCCAGAGGCAGCAGGCACACACACAGTATACATACATATACACAGGAAAAATATTCATACACATAAAATAAATAAATCTGAAAGATTTCTTTAAAAAAAGAATGTAACAACATTCTTAAAAATTAGATGAGAAGTTCTATATGGTAGCATATGACTTTAATCCCTGCATTTTGGAACCTGTGAGTTCAAGGTCAGCCTGGTCTACATAGCAAGTTCCAGGCCAGCAAGGGTTACATGAGTGAGACTCTGTCTTTAAAAAAAAAAAAACAATGACCTAAGACTAGATGGTATAAGCAACTGCAGAACGTGGCTGACTCCAGCAACCTCTCTTCAGTGTTAACACATGAAACCAAGCTTTCATTTTCATAGCAGTATGCTAGATTCTGACATTTAGTTAGGAATCCTCTCACCTCTGTCCTCAGCTGCACCTTCCCACAAAAAATGTAGACTCTTCCCTCTAGGGTCTTTACTTGGAAAGAATGTGGTTTCCCATCCCAGCCTCAGGCTGACTCTGGTTCCTTTGCCAAGGCATTTCTACTACCATGGAGACAAGGATACAAATGAAAGACCCTTTCTAAAAGTTGCATATAAACCAACAATATGTTATAATTATAGAAAGCAAAATAGGATATTTTAACCCCCCCTAGTGAACAGGGGTGATGGTGCACAGCTGAAATCCCAATACTCCAGGAAGACTGTGTTTGAAGCTAGCCTATAGGTAGTTAACAAACAGCCCAGCCTATTTGTGTTTGCATGTCATGTGGGTTTCTAGGGCAACAGTAGTAAAATCAAGCAGGTAAGCTAACAGCAGGTAAGACTGACCCAATAACCACACCATAAGACTGTGGGTGTGCCAGGGACTAGAAGAATAAATGGTATGGAAAAGTACCCAGTGTTGTTAAATCTACAATACCACTGAAATGAAGTAAGACTAACCCATACCAACAGCGGGTGCAAAAGCACAATGGCCTGGGTGGGAATTGCTGATAAAAGCAAGGCTTTAGACTAGGAAACAGTCACATAAGCTACTGTGCCAGGTACAAACTATTAAAGTAGGTAGCTCAGCTTAGCCTTAATTAAATGCCAAGTGGCAGTCACAGTTTGGAGATAGCTCTTTAGAAGCTCATGAAGGCTGGGGCTGCTGGAAGGACACTGCAGTCACAGGACAATGATCTAAAAGCCTTTGCCTGGCCAGAACCCACCCCTCTAGACTAACCTAAGTGAGGTCCTTACCATGGTCTGATCCTGACAAGTCCCTCTTTCATGAGACCTGCATCCACCCAGTCCACCCAGTTTCCTGATTTGATGGAAACTTACTAATACATGCAGAAGACCCGACGTGTGAGCTCGTCTATTTCCGGAAAGAGGTAGTTCTTTCCAAAATTACTGCGTCAGAACTTTTACCAGCACTAGGTTTGGTTAAAAAGGGGGCGAAGTTTATTTTTAGTTAAATAAACATAATGGAAATTCTGTCTCTTTCCAAGAAGCAAAAGCTAAAGCTACAGTAGCTTATGTGACACAGTTGGGAAATTACTGCAGAAGGACTGGGGCAGAGCTTGCTTTATAAAAATTTAAATTACAAAAAGTATTTAATTATATGCAAATTCTACAGTTATTTTGCCTTTTAAAGTTTTACTCATTTAAGTGACATAAAAATATGCTAATTTATGGAGTATCATATGATGCTGGACACCTGTACACAACATCTAATGCTCCAATCAGTATAGTTATCTGATTTACAAAGCCTATGAGATCCTGTTTCTCTACCCATTTGTTTTCTAGCAAGGAACATACTACAGCCTTCTTCAGGAACTCACCTTTAAGTAGATTTCACATCAATCTCACTAAAATAAGACTATGTAACCCTCTGAGTTTCCTTCCTGTTGTTTCTTCATGTATAATTGTTTAAAGTAATTGCTGGTGATTTGACTTAATCACAGCACACAGCAGGATGTGCAGGCTTCACACAGGTCTCTGGGCACTTTGTAATAAAACACAATGGTGGTTACACAACACTATGCTTCACACCCAATGCAGCACACATTTTAAAAAAGTAAAAACAAGTGCTGGAGAGATGGCTCAGAGGATAAGAGCACTGGCTACTCTTCCAGAGGCCCTGGGTTCATTTCCCAGCAACCACATGATGGCTCATAACCATCTATAATGAGATCCCGTGCCTTCTTCTGGCCTGCAGGCATACATGTAAGCAGATTGTATACATAATAAATAAATCGTTTTTAAAAGTGATGAAATTTAAAAATAAAAAAGTAAAAGCAGAAGAAATGTTGCATATAGTTCCCTACATACCTCAAGAGTGGTTGAGGTCAAAGATTGAAGGGAAGAGCATAACTTGAAGACCAAGTTATGTTTGGAGAGAGCAGGTATCTTTTATTGCACAGTAGGGTGAATGTAGTTTGTCTTTCTTTCTCAGAGGTAAATGTGTTAGTGAACTTTCCACGGCTGTGACAAACACTGTGGGCCTGCAGTAAGGCAGAGCTCTGGTACATAGAGGCCAGCACAATGCAAGCACATCTCAATGAAAGCTGGATCCAGTGGCTAGTGAACAAGCTTTCAACACATGGGGCTCTTTTCAGGGAGACAATTTATATCCAATCCACAGCAGCAGCAGCAAAGCACTCTGGGTGATAGTGAGACCCTATCCTAAAATACCAGGAAGGAGAAAAGAGGAAACAGAAGTAAACACAGTGTGAATGAATCAGATCCATCATGGCTCCACTCTGTTTAAACTAGTAATGGACTCACGCAAACACCATGCTCCTCCATTTACTTTTTCTGTAGAGTTTGGGAGGGAAATCCTAGATGGGTGTAATATCAACTTGACAGAATTTAGAATCACCTTGAAGACAAGTTGTCATGTGAGTTTCTGAATTAGGCTGAGGTGGCACACCACCTAGATGTGGGTAGTGCCACTCCACAGACTGAAGTCTTGGTCTGAATAACAAGAAAAAAGCAAACTGAAGGCCAGTATTCACCTCTCTGCTCCCTGGCTGCAAGTACAATGTGGCCAGCTGCTTCAGGCTCCTGCTTCCATGCCTTCCCCACCATGGTAGACTGTACCCTCAAATTGGATTGAAATGAACCCCTCCTCCCCAACACTGTTTTAACTAGGTCACAATGACAACAGGATAGCCTAGCTGTACAGACAGCCTTGCTGTCTGGCAGACAGATCTTAGTGACATGATGGAGTACATACAAATGAAGATAATTCATTTCTGATGGCTAAATATACTTCTGTCATCTTCGAAACTCCAATAACTATGTAAAATACCCTCCATGTGCTGACATAGTAGGCTTTTTTCCTAACAGGTGTCTTGTCTTATATCTGTGCCTCACAGAAAGGTACATCAGAAACAGCATCAGAGAAAAGCAGTCTAAATGACTCAAACTACATAGACTTTTGATTCAACTTTTACAATACAACAGCATTTTTTTTTCCTCCATGCTATTTGTGGCCAGACTTGGTGGTGTACACCTAAAATCCTAACACTTGAGAAGTAGAGACAGGAAGAACAGCAGTTCTCGGCTACACAGATGAGGCCGGCCTGGGCTACATGAGATTTTGTTGTGGAACACCTGACTGACAGGCAAGAGACTCTAAGTAAGTTAGAGACAGAGCACTGAAAAAGAAACATTGAACAGATTTAAAAGTTAACCACAAAAATACAGGGCACCTCTTCTAGACATGCCCCATTTCTGATGACTGCTGTTCTGAAATTTCTGCCTCTTCTATTTATTTCTTCCATTATTTATTCTCCTTGTCTATTAAGACAAGGTCTTACTACACAGCTTAGGTTAGCTTTATACTCTTGCCCTCCTACCTTAGCCACCCAAGTGCTAGGATTACAGGAGTGTGCCACCATGCCTATTAGGATCAGCTCTGTATAACAAACATCAAAACCTTAAAATCTGATTAGTCTATCCCATATTCCTAAGTTTAAAAAATATTAGCACTATTCCAAAGTTACTAACAATAAGAGTATAATTCAAAATCCATGAACTTTATCTGTGTACCAGGTAATTAATATACTTAATACTTGACACATATTATTTCTTCTTGTATGGATGCTCTACTCATCCTAAGATGTCACTTCACTTTGCAGAAGACACTGATGTATGAAAAGATACATATATATCTTACTCCAAGTCTCAGTCAACACCAGCCTGACTCCAGCCAAGGCTTCCCTTGCACTATGCAGTTCTGTCCCTCCTGAATGAAGTTGGGTACCTGGGAAGGCACTTATTATTCCTGATTTAAGAATAAAGAAGCTTCAGACTTGAAAAGCTGATGACATTTAGAGATACACAAGTAAAAAAGAAGCCACTCTGAGTGGAGAGCTCAGGCCCCTCTCACTCCCCTGCAAGACTGAGCTTTACTCTAAGAAGCAAATCACCTGTTCCCTGGGTATCAGCAGAGAAGACAGTCCCTACTCTTGTTTGAAGTAAACAGATAAACTCACAAAGTAAAGAAGATAAGAAAATCACACACAATGGCTCTGTCCGCCTAGCATCAAGTCAAGATACTGAAGATCTTTAAACGTGAAGTTTCCTTTCATGCCCCAGGCTTCTTACAGCCCACAAGAGTTAACTACTGTTAATTGTTGTCTGTCCCTGTATAGTAATGGCACTAGCTCTTTCCTCAGAATATAAATCTCTTTCTTCCTTTTAAGAAATGGAGACAGGGTATCTCTGCAGTTCATGCTGGCTTCAAATTAATTCTGCATCCTTCTGCATCATCAGGCTCCCTTGTGCTGGGCTCATGGATGTACAACCCCATGCCCAGCTCCAAAGTCAGGTTCCCAGAGTCATGAGTCCCAGCACTGCAGAAAATCGGATAGGTACTGTGCGTGATGAAATGAGTACTAGGAAAACAAGGCCGGCTATGAAGACAAGGAAGCTGGACTGTGTTTATGTTGTCCTAGTATCCATTTTACACACAGAGAAACTGTCAAACTTTCTGCTGTGTTAGCTCTCAGAATGTCTACAATTAAGTCCTTCCAAAGCAAGCAGGTTCAACAGCTCTGACACCCTGTGCACACAGGGACAGGGCTGTCAGAAAACAAAAAACAAAGCACAGGAGCAATTTTGTATCTCAAGGAGAATGACAAGAGAACCCACCCTAGAATACACAGAGGCACAGTCCAGTCATCAGATACAGAAATCTGGATTTCCTTCTACGACAAATATGGAATTCAATCAGTGAGATGCCTTCCGTACAAAGAGCTCATTTTTAGTCCTTATTTGACTATAGAAAGTTGGGAAAGAGGAGACTTTTCCTCTCCTTCCTTGAGGATGCAAGAGAGGAAAATGTAATATTTAAAGTTGATGGCACAATTTAAAAACTTTCCACAAAGGTGCACACCCAGCTGAGTCACACGACTAAGCCCTCGTGGGTCACTTCAGTCCTGGCCTTCTTAGCCAAGGTCCTCCCGGCTCTTCCATTCTCCTTGGAACTGAAGGGGTGAGAAGCCCCACAATGACAGATCCATGGGGTTTGCTGGCCAGCCAGCCTAGACTTCTTAATGTGTTCCATACCAGTGAGAGATTTTGTTTCAAAAATGTTTCTCAGGATGATGATTGTGAGAAATGCAGAAACACAAGAGAGACAGACACACAGACACACACACACACACACTGGGATCAGGGGAGGGAGAGAGAATCTGTGTCTGGCTGTCTCTCTCAGGATGACTACATCCAAGTGGACAGTAACTTTAAGCCTAAGAGCTGGTAAAGGCCTCTGGGATGTTGCCTATTCCGTCACTACTGGCTCTCTCTATGGCACAGAGCCTATGCAGGACTGAGTTAAAGGCACCATCATCTGACATTTTTCAGATTTTTGTCAATTCACTAAGATCCACGAAGTGTTCATATGGAACTCTCCAGCAACTCAGTACTAAACTTTGCTCTTGTCTTGACAGTCCTATGCACCACACTAATATGTGTTTTCCCAATTTCTGGCTATTAAATTTTTAGGTAAAGTCTTTTAAAACTATAAATAAATATTTCTTTAGAGCTCAAATTTGATTAATGTACCTACTTCTAACATTTCACAAGGACACTGCTGAGTTAGAGAGTCCCATCCCATCCTTACAGCTTCTTAGGCAAGTCACTCCATCTGTCTAGGTCTTGTGTTCTTGTGGATAAAAAAAGATACCTATGAGATACTGGACACAAAGTGATGACCAATCTAAAAAAAAAAAAAAAAATGACCACTGTCAATGTCAGTGCATCATTCCTGTGGTGGTTACTCTGTTAACTCCCCTGTCACCATCCTACTGATAAGAGGGAAGTCCATCAGCAGACGATAACCAGGATCTCTGAACTATAAGCTAAGGAAAATAACACATGAACAGGCAAACGAGTCACATACTCCAAGGAACTTCAGTCTGACCACACCACAAGACCCAAGGCAGTATCAGTTTAAGACTCATCTGAGTTGGCTATCTTCCCAGGGCTTGGGGAGACGCAGAAGCAAGTTCATGCTCATCCTTGGCTACACAGGAGTTCAAGGACAGTCTGAGTTATAAGAGACCCTGTTATATCAAATACAACAAATAAACAAGATACATTTAATGTCCCTGGCTACTACTACAGATCATACATCTGGTGAGACAGGGAGGTCTTCAACTACATTACAACATGGAATAAAACAATAGTGTACTGGCTAATTTTATGTCAACTTGACACAAGCTAGAGTTACTGGAGTAAACGGTACCTCAATTAAGAAAATGCCTCCATAAGATAGGGCTGTAGGCAAGCCTATAGATTATTCTCATAATTACTGACTGATGTGGGAGGGCCCAGCCCATTGTGGGTGGCGCCACTCTTGTGCTGGTGGTTCTGGTAGCAAGCAAGGAAGCAGCACTCCTTCATGGCCTCTGCCAGTTTCTGCCTCCTGGTTCTAGTCCCCTTTGAGTTCTGGTCCTGACTTCCCTCATAATGGACTGTTACATAGGAAGTAAACTGAAATTAGCTCTTTTCTCCCCAAGTCGCTTTGGTCATGCTGTTTCATCACAGCAATATTAACCCTGAGTAGAACAAAGTGATCTGAACAGGTAATTAAATAGGCTATTTTCTCCCTTAGGGAAGAGAGGGGAAAAAATCATAGCAAACAATGGTACTAAGAATTGGATATTATGGGTAATAAAATATATGTGCCATGATGTGCTCATTGCCACAAATGTGCAGAATATTCAGGACTGTGTAGAAGGTTCACGTCCATATAATCAAAGTCTTTAAAATGTCACCATACAATAAGATCGCATAAGTAAGCAGAAGATCTATACGACAGAAGGAAAGACTGAGCACACTAGTGACATTATGATTGTTTTTGGTAGCTCTCTGCTTTAGGCACTGATCTAAGTGCTGACCCATGTCTCCAGTCCCTGGGAAATTTTAACATGAGATTTTAACTGAGATTATTCTAAGGCTTGTGTTTTATTAAATATAATCTAGGAACTACAGAGCCACCCAGATGGACCCAGTAAGAGGCAGCAGCGAGTAAGGGAAGAGGCCAGGCATCCTGATCCTAGTGGCTGACTGTGCAGCATGACCACCTGCATCAGAGCCACCACCTTCTTAGAACCAAAGGGCTATTTTGTGTTGTAAAATAATGCATGGATTTTATTTTTTACTCTTTCCCTTTGTGATTCTACTGTCAACTGAAAAAATAAAGAGAATATGTACAAAGTGAGAAAAATTGTAAGTGGAATATAAGAATTCTAAACTTTCACGATTATGACAGGCTGAGACTAAAGAGTCACTTGATATAGGAAGAACTCCACAAAAGTCTTCTACTTATATTTCGAATCAAACCTCTGAATTAAAAAAGTTGTTTTGTTATGTTTTTTAACTAGTACTTCAGTAGTAAAACTAATAAAAGAATTTTCTGGTTTTGGCTTGTCCGTTTTAACCAAAAATTTCCTTTGGTAGAAGTAACTGAGCAGAAGTGGAGGCTCATGAATTCCAGGCCAGCCCATATAGGAAGAGCTTGACTCGACAAAAAACAAGCAATGTGATCTTACACACATATGTGCATGTACACATAGAATTCCTATCCCGTTCTAAAAGCAAGGCCAGGAGGGAGGCTGCATTAGGTACATGAATCCTCTTTTCTCCTTCATACCTTTTGGCATCTTCTAAGTTTCTAAAGAGCATTATATGCATTACTCCTGGAAGTAATTTCAGTCTGCATGTATAAGAAGGGCTATTCAGCTTTGTATTAGAAGTGACTGTAAAAGTGTCCTTGACCCTGTATTTGACTCTGGGGGTGCACCTTTCTCTGGGTTAAGCATCCTCAACAAGGCTGAGGGACTGACCTAAATCTTCTGGCTCTATCACCCAATCTCATGTTTCTACTCTCTGTATACATTTCAGCTTAAACATCTAAGAGTTAACTCATATTTGTCATATCTGACCATGGTGGTGTCCCCTCTGCAACACAGGCAAGAAGCCTAGAAAGCAGCTGGTCTTTGTCTCCCCTTTACCCACATTAAATTCATTCATAAATTCTTAAATCCTTCATCCCTCCATCTGTGACCATGCTGCAGGACCTCTGTCTACTGAAGCAGCATGAGGGCAAGCTTACAGATGCCAGGTCTCATCTCTAAGCTACTGCTCCTAATTTAGAACTGGAATGATGCCACACTTGGCACAAAACCTCTTAAAGTCATTCCAATCTAAACTTCTAGGCTCAGTTTTTATTAAATCTTGTACTGTGACCCACTCTAAATATTTGTTTACTTCCTACCATTCATTAGTCCCCTCCCTCAACAACCAAATGGTATGCTATAATCAATCTTACTACCAAGTCATGGCAATCTAAATTTTAAAATGGTCCTTCCTTAGGATTCAGAGGTATAGATCAGGGGCAGAGTATGTGTTTAGCAAGTACGGAGCCAAATTCCATCTCCTGTACTACGAACAAAAAATAAACAAACAAACAAAAAAACCTGTGGTAGAGAACTAGATCAGTCCACACAGTATGAGCCACGCAATCACGAGGACCTGAGTTCCACCCTAAGAACTTATGTAGAAAATCCAGGCACTGGCCTGAAAAGACAACTCATTGGTTAGGAATGACTCCTGCTCTTCCAGAGAACTGGAGTCTAGTTCTCAGCACCCACATGAGATGGCTCACAACTGTCTCTAATTCTACTCCAGAGGATCTGATACCTTCTTTTGAACTCCAAAGGGCCCTGCACTTACACAAGGACACTTTTACATACAGACACATACATATACACATAAAAATATTAAAACAAAAAAACTACTCTAACACAAAGTAGACAGCATCCCTGAGAAACAAGGTAGACCTTTGGTGTCTACAAGGACATATACATACATAGATACAAAAATGCTCCTTCTTAGCTAGAGAAAGGACCAAAAGAGCAGAAGGGGTTTGCAGCCCCATGAGGAACAACAATATGAACCAACCAGTACCCCCAGAACTCTCAGGGACTAAACCACCAACCAAAGAGTACACATTGAGGGACCCATGGCTCCAGCCGCATATGTAGCAGAGGATGGCCTTGTCAGACATCAATGGGAGGAGAGACCCTTGGTCCTGTGAAGGCTCTATGCCCCAGTGTAGGGGAATGCCAGGACAGGGAAGCGGGAGTGGGTGGGTTGGTGAGCAGGGGAAGGGGGGATGGGATAGGGGGTTTTTGATGGGGAAACAAGGAAAGGGGTAACATTTGAAATGTAAATAAATAAAATATCTAATAAAAATTAAAGAAAAAAGAAAATAGATGTGACATACAAAAAAAAGTTCCTTCTTTTTCCTGCTATTTGCATTTATAGAAAATAATGAATTTTCCCTCCTTTGCTAAAATATTCATATCTCCAATTTCAAGTGCCAGAACTTTTGTGGCACTTATCACCAATCTCACAATAAGGTGTTAAATAACACAAGTCCAAGAAGGCAGATTTACAGTCATGTGTACTGCGACCACAAAGTTCCATACTTCTTGATCCCCAGAGCCTTCCTATATTCACTCCCCATGATACTCAAGATAATGCTAAATGTATAGAAATGCTCAAATCTTGCTGACTGAGCTAGCAAAAAGCCCAATCAAACTTCAGCCCAACCTCTTGTTAACACAAAAGAGCAACTTGGGCGGTCAAGTGTGGTCCTAGAGTGCAAGACTGCTGAAATGCACTGCTCTATGGGAGGCCCTTCAAGTGCAGTGACAGCAGAGATGCTAAACCCTACACCAAGGACAACAGAGCTGGCTCTGGGTATCCTCCAAGGAGACAGTGACTGAGAATCTCAAATGTTTCTCATCTTCAGGAAAAAAAAGGCAGTAGGGTTTAAAAGGTGCTTAGACTGCAGAGAAAGTCAAAACTGCCCAAGAGAATCCTGCTTCAAAGATGCTGCCACCTAAGCCATGAATCTCTCTGGGATGGCCTGCTGCAGGTCTTTTGGGAAGAGGCAGTTTTCACACAGAGTGGCACTAACCTGCATTTACCCCATGCTTTAGGTTTTCTACATAAGCTATCCTTCCCTCACTGACTGACTGTAAACATGGGATGAGAAGGACATGAAGTGCCTTATTAAATCAACCTATACAGGAAACACTTGTTTCATTCTAAGTGTACTAAACACATGCCTCCTCCTATTACCCTACCTCAGAGCCACTTCAGAAAGTCAATGATCATATGCATTTTCACAAGAGAAATGCTTATCGTGGAAGTGCACGCCTGTCATCCCACTTGGGAGGCTGAGGCAGAAGACCTGAGTTCCAGGCTAGCCTGTCTCAATAAACAAACAAATAAAAATTTCAAAATGAAATGTTTTAGAATGTTCAACTTACCAATACCTAGCAAAAATTTTAAAGTGCTTTCTCTCTTCCTAAGGAAGCATTTTAATTTGTTTATTTCATATCAAATCAGTTAAAACATATGGAACTTATCAAATGTAAACTACAAAACTTGTTTTGTACAGTTTGGGGCTCAAATAAAGACCTTCAAACATATTAGGAAAATACTGAAGTACAGAGAAACAGCCTCAGTTGACATTTCTGTTTTGCAAAGTTGACATTTTCCTTTAAATTTAAAGACATACTTGAATTCAATTCCAATGTACAATGATTAGGTTCTCAATACAGGCATCACTATTGCCTAGACTCAAATTCTAGGAGACAAGTTTTTAACTTGTGAGTTTTGTTTTGTTTTGTTTTTTAACTGTATGAGTGTTCTTATACTGAGTGGGTGACATAGAGAAGGCAGAAATGGAGCCTGACTGGTCTGTACCTCAGCATACAGGAAGGGACCCTGCTGGTGAGAACATCTCATTAAAGAGCATAAAGAACGTGCTTTGATGGCAATCAGACACCCTGCATAACACCTGCCTGGCACTTAATTTCTGAGGAACATGACTTCAGAACAACAACCTGTAAACTATGTGCTGCAAGAACAAACGGAAAGGATGTCAGCAACAATATGGCTTAGGTCCATCTCCCTTGCAAACCCAGCAAGCCCATGAGACCATGACTGGAAGCTGGGTACTCAACAAAGAAAGCACTTAGGCCGGGCGTGGTGGCGCACGCCTTTAATCCCAGCACTTGGGAGGCAGAGGCAGGCGGATTTCTGAGTTCGAGGCCAGCCTGGTCTACAGAGTGAGTTCCAGGACAGCCAGGACTACACAGAGAAACCCTGTCTCGAAAAACCAAAAAAAAAAAAAAGAAAGCACTTGACCCTTCACCAGCAAGCATCACAGAGAAGGAGGGTGAGGCAGGGCTCTGGATTGGATGCAGCAATGGCAGGAGAGCAGAGGCATCAAAGGCACTGATACTCTAGAGACAGGAGCTGATGCAGAAATGAGCTGAGGTTACAAGGACCTCGACTTTGAGGATATCTGCTAGAATTCTCCCACAGCAAAAACAAGACATATAGGAGTGCCTTGCTAAAAATAGTCCATTATGTCTCATATAGTGAAAGAAATATTATAGATATGAACGTGACCACTGGGAGGAAGTGAGCTGACTGAATGGAGGGCAATTAAGCACAGAATTCTGAAATTTGGTATGCTAGCTAGAAACAGGAATATGAAACAAATCAGGGAACACAAATTACAAAATGTTCAGAACAAAGCAAAGTCAATCCTGCTTGAGATGCTAAGGGAGTGTGAGTCATGTTTAGGAGCTCTCAAGAATAGAACTCAAGTGAAACTGGCTTTGATTAATTAGCCCAAACAAGCACCAAGCATCACTGTGTGCCAGCACTGCTCCTGGGATACAGGTCATTGATATGAAGGGTTCTTATGGTTCAATGGGGGGGAGGGGAGATGCAAAGCCTAGGTGCTCAGAGACACATCCAAAAAGCATGGACAGTCGTGGGGAAGATCTCACTATGGGAGTTTACAGGAGGTAGGAAAGGATGAATTGGAATTCTGGGAGAGGAGGGTACTTACTACCATGCTGCCGTTTCTCTTGACAGCAAAGATCTGGGACAAACAAACCTCTACGACTTCCCTGGATGGATTTTACAAGTTGCATTCCACTACAGGATAGGGAAATGCGCTCAGAATTAGATATATTTGGAGACTGATTAAACACAATGGCTCAATGCAAGGTAAACTTGATGGTGAATACCTGTCGCCATCCTGGTACACCATCCTAGTACTTGGTACTGAGACCAAGACACAAGAAAGGCCAGCTCAAAGCCAACTTAGGCTACATAGTGAGACCCTATGTTACAAAAACAAACTAGACAAACTTAAAATTGTTCATAAATTTTGCAAGACTCACTTGACTTACCACTACCAGTAAACTGGGAAAGAATTTTAGACAACATCCTTACTAAGTAATTGTGGGCAACTCACCAAAATCTGGGAAGAATAAAGCCAAAGTAGGAAACCAGCATCAAAATTCAAGCAATTTAACAGAAGATTAACTTAAATTTAATACAGAAAATACAAATTATATTTGAGTTAAAAGTTTTTAATCAAATGCAGGACTGGGAAGATTTATAAAGTGCCTGCTGAATTAGTATAAGGGGCCTGAGTTTGGGTCATGGTGGCATACACATGTATCATGGGGAGGCAGATAGACAGATTTCTAGAGGAGGCAAGCCAGGACAGCTGACCTGGTGAGTTACAGGTTTAGGGAAAACCAGGGTCTACACACACACACACACACTCACCTACACAAGCCTGTACACACACATGCAAAGAAAAGCAAATGTTAAGTGTGAGACGGCTACCCTGATACACAAATTTCCACATTCTTAAACCTCAGGCAGAAATAAGGAAAGTGAGTATCATACCTAGTATGTGTCCAACCTTTCCATACTACATCTACAAAGTTCACACCTGGAAACCACATTGTTATAGGTCAATTTACACTTGAGGAAGTATTCACCACTCTGCCAGCCCCCATAGTCAGGCATACATAGAATAAGTGTTCTCATGTCTTAAAAATTTAGTTAACACCCACTTGGACCATAAGGAGTGGGTGAAACCAGTCATCAACAGCAAGTAATTCTAAGATGTGGCTGTGGGACCTGCACTGAGAAAGATGCAATTTCTGAGAGGCAAGACTGGAATGTAAAAACAGAAACCCTGCTGAAGAAAAGACCATGTTAATAGAGGGGGTGGTTGGATGAGATCACTTGAATGTTTGGTCCCCAGCTGGTGGAACTGTATGGGGAGGATTAGGAGGTGTGTCCCTGTTGAAGGAGGTAAGTCACTGGGGACAGGTTTGAGGTTTCAAAAGCCTCCCACCATCCCTGAAGCACTGTTGCTGCTTCCTGCTTGCAGATTGGGATGTGAGCTCTCAGCTGCTGCTCCAGATGTCTGCCATGATGCCTTTGTTCTACCATGATAAACTAACCTTCAGAAACTGTAAGTCCAATTAAACTCTTCGGTAAGTTCCCTTGGTCATGGTATTTTATTGCAGCCATAGGACAGAAACTAAGACAACAGAGAACTGTCAGTCTGGGGTGAGGAAACAAGAGTTAACAAGCAACGTTTTACTCTGAACCCTGCAGTCTGTCTGAGGAACAAGTGCACTGCACACAGTAAGAGTGAGGCAAGCCAGTGTCTTTACAAGGAGACCAACCACAACAGGTTATCTTGGCTTAGTGACTCCCTATTGAGATTGCCCACTTGATTAGACTGTCAGTTCCCAAGGAAATCCCCCTATAGGGGGCAGTATGCTGACCTCAGCTTCACTCTACTCAAGAGCTTATGAACAGAGTTGCTAACTAGCAATCCTGTTTATACATCAGGTTCTCAATAACTTGGCAAATTAAACAAATTCCCCAAACCTGATGACTTCTAGACTCAAAACAAAATCTTCACAGGCACAAATCTAGAAAGGTGAGAGTCATGTTCTAAACATCTGTGATTTTGCCTTCCTTATGAAAACGCCAATCAAAAACTGACAAAATAAAGCCGGGCATGGTGGCGCACGCCTTTAATCCCAGCACTCGGGAGGCAGAGGCAGGCGGATTTCTGAGTTCGAGGCCAGCCTGGTCTACAAAGTGAGTGCCAGGACAGCCAGGGCTACACAGAGAAACCCTGTCTCGAAAAACCAAAAAAAAAAAAAAAAAAAACTGACAAAATAAAGATACAGAGAGGAGTGGCAAGGAAGGTAAAATATGCAGAACCCATATTTGAATGATGAAATAAAAATGTTTCACTTTTAACAGAGGGCATAAGATAGTCATCATCAAACACTCCTTTTGCTCTAAGAAATTACTTAATTCTGTGGTAAGAACAGACCAAGTTACACAGGAAATGATTCAGTTCCATGCCTGATGCACAGTAGGTAAAGGACTAGCATGTTATCTACAACTGCTTTAGGATGGAAAACACCACAGAAAGCACATGTATAAAGACACTTAAGAAAGCCAAGAAGCAGCACCTAACTGCCTGAAAGGAAGAGGACATGGAAGGTGTCCTTTAGAGAGGAGAAACCTAAGCAGAGAACACAGGATTACCCACAAAGACGGGGAAAGGGCACAGAAGGGCCAATGAGCTGACTTGGTTGCTGAAGGCACCTGCTGCCAAGCCTGACAACCCAAATTGGATCCCTAGGAGGTGTAGGTGAGTCAGAACCAACATCCACAAATTATCCTCTGGTTTCTACAGAACATCAATGTGCCCCCCTCAATAAAAACATATAATTCTTTATAGCCTCCGTGCAGACATTCTTCTCAGTTTTGGTTAAACCTGGGAACCTCTAGATCATCACACCCATGGATTACTAATGTTAAGGCTAATTTCTCTCCATTTAATTCATTCTAGTGTTATTCCTACACCATGACTTCATTTTGGATCTTGATGGCTCAGCACTTAAGAGCACTGACTGCTCTTTCAGAGGACCTGGGATCAGTTCCCGGGATCAGTTCCCAGAACCCACATGCAGACTAACTCCAGTTTCCAGGGATCCAGTGCCCTCTTCTGTCATTCAAGGGTACTGTACACAAACAGTGCACAGACATACAAGGCAAATACTCACACACATAAGCTAGAAGTGAATCTTTTAAAATTGCTATCTCACACAAACACTCCTGGTTTGTCTTCCCTTCACCTTTACCCGACTAGGGCCCTATACAAAAGGAAAGAAGAGAACATAGCAATTATCCACAAAGTATAGGAAAGGGTATATCAGAAAATAGTTCTTATGGCCCAGTGTCAGAAAAACTATAGATTATATCCTAAATCCTTCTTCTACATTTCAGAAATATGGCTACAATATTCATTAATATGTAAAGTGTTGATTTTTTTTGTTTCCCATTCTGCTCAAGACTAGAGAGTCTCTAAGAGATACATTTAAATTGGATCTATAAATACTGGGTTAAATCACACTGTCATCTTTGCCCTAACAATACCCCCAGGACATTGTGAAGCAACTGTAGCAGTTAACCTGAGCTTAACTCTCAACTTGAACCAAAGCACCTGGGCAGGTGTTAGAGGTCTATTATTATTATTATCATTAACAACAACATGATCATCACCATCATCGTCCTATTTATTTACATTCTGGCCACTGCCCCCACCTCACAGTTTCTCACTCCATCCCTTCTCCCCGTTGCCTCTGAAATAATGCATTCCCCCCCCCCCAGACCACCTGGTCTTTTCTAAGCATATGAACTTGCCCCTCTCCACCCAGGGCCTCCACACTTCTGTAGGCCTTCTCCTTCTGTCCTTTTGTCTTTCACTTCCCCTAGCCCTGCCTATTGCTCATAAATGTTTATTATACCCAGTTATGGTACTAAAACTAACACAGCTGTCTACCCTGGTCCTGGAAACACAATGGCCACTTCCTACTTGCAGTCTGCTATTAACTTTTCAGTTGTTCTCAGAGAACTGCAGAAATCTGTTTCCTGGGCCAAGTCCACAGAAGAACCACACCACAGAAAGTACATTGATGAGCTTCTAGCTGCAATAGTGGAATGTGCATCAGAACATAGTACACTGAGCAGCAGGGTGGGCCAACAATGCCTGACAGTACTTGAAGGTATCCCACAGAAAGTGTTTCATCAACCTTACAGGAAAGACAAATGCTGATTTCCTACCAGAATGCCACTTCCCAGGACACCTGGACTTGAAGCTATGCTTTGCTACAACAATTTCTCTAGAAGAACCCGAGTAGGGCCTTGCAGTAATTAAAGGCATTCAATAGACTTTTCTTCCCTTCCCTTCCTGTCACCTTCTCTATCTAATTTCACAAAATAAAAGCAAAAATGCTTCCAGCAGGCCTATATGAGGAAACAAAAGCACTTTCAAAAGGTCAGGGTGTTCAAGCCAGATAAAATAACACCAAAAAGCACTGAAAATAAAAGGCTCATTTATCCTACCTAGCCTCAGGTCCCAACAGTAAAACAACGCAGGGCTTGTGGCCCCCAAATGTTTCAGTCTGTTACATCACTTAATGTTGTCTTCTTGTTGTTAGTTGGCCTTAAGAACTGCTTATCCTTCAAATGGCAGCTCAAACACAACCCCTTCCTGGGAAAGACCATGTGGTTCCTAAACAGGTGCTCCTTTTCTTTGTCATCTCATTGCTTCTGCAGCAGTGCCCTACTGCAATGCCCCACATAGAAATACCATTACAGAGTTGATGCCTGGCTGCCTGCCCAGAGAGGGGAGCACCATGACTTTCTAGCCCTACAGCACCTGGAGCACAGGCAGGCACTCAGCACAAAGGATCACCCCAGGTCTAAACTGGAAGGCAATGCCCACCACTCCAGTATCTCCCATCTTGTTTAGTTGAAAACAACATGACCGCATGAATAGTTCAATCCTGTTAGTGGTCTTCCCAGTTCTGGCCTCCCTTCTCTAAGATTGCCCGCTGTGTATTCCTACCACTGCAATCTTCCTAACGCACAGCTTTAATTAAATGTACCAAGCTGTGTGGCTGTTGAAGCAAAGGCTGGGATGCTGAAAACCATCTCTCTCCAAGCTCAACAGCCTCAAATTAAACTGGACGAAAGAGTCACATAATTAGCATGTAACTTATCAGGTGTTATAGGGACACACCCAAATTATGCTAATCCCTTTGCCTGGCATGTCCTTCACTCTTTTTTTTTTTTTTTTTTTTTTTTTTTTTTTTTGGTTTTTCGAGGCAGGGTTTCTCTGTGTAGCCTTGGCTGTCCTGGAACTCACTCTGTAGACCAGGCTGGCCTCGAACTCAGAAATCCGCCTGCCTCTGCCTCCCGAGTGCTGGGATTAAAGGCGTGCGCCACCACGCCCGGCGCCTTCACTCTTAAATGGTCAACTCACAATAGAGTCCACACAAGAAACTTTCCTAATCTGCCCACTAGCAATCTCTACTTCCTCTGCTCTCTAGCGGCTTCACTGGGTTTGTACTGCAGTTATTTGTATATTCACAGTAACACTTATAAGTCAGAATCCAGCCACACAGAATGATAATACATCATACTGTCAGTTTTTCTAGGTACCTAACACAGAACTGGGCAAGAAGCTGAATTAAAATTACCTGCCTTAGATGCATCAGGAGTCTGGCACGCCTTGAGTGCTAACCCATATTAAGAACACCAATGGGGCAATATGTGCAGCTCAGTCAGTACTAACATCTTTCCACTCCAGTCACTGAAAGAGGAAAAGTCTTTTCTGTTTGGCTTGATAATGGCTGACATATGGAGAATCTCCTCACCAGATGTGAAAGATGTGTCCAAAGGAATGAAATGGATCTCTGTTGTACAAACACAGCAAAGGGCAACTCTGAGTACTATAAACCAGGTGACCAGCCCCTGCCACAACACCGGACAGCCAGCCCCACAGGGCAACACTGCATGGAGTTTCCATATGGAGGCCTGTCAGCAGGCCAGTGCTTAACTACAATGCTCCTGGCTGGTATAAATTAAATGGCATGAAGCAAGATACCGGTACAAGATGGTATTTCCAAAAATAGACCATTAAAAAGTTCTCTGATCTCTCAAAGAATCCATCTTCCCATGCTATGAAGTGTATACTGAATTTCCTATAACACTAGCACTGTAAGTAAGGTACCTCATATCCAAGCCTAGTAGAGCATACCTTTAATTACAGCAGTTAGGAAGCAGACACATTTCAAACACACACACACACACTCGCGCGCACACGTGAGAGGGGGATGGTGGGGGATTTGAGATTGAGAGAGATTGTTCTTGTTCACCAAGCCTGGCTCAGATCCTCTGTTCTTTTATTTAATTTCTATCTGTTCTGCCTTACCCTTCCTTCAGCACAGAAGAGAGCAGCTGAGCTCAGGATGAGCAGAGAGGAACTTAACTAAGAATCGAAGACTGGGAGTTTCAGGATTAAAAATGAAAAACTGAAATCCAGCCTCACGATTTGACAAATTCAAGAACAATGCCCAAGGCTCAAAACTATGACACAGTTAAAGAAAATGCTGGGGCTGGTGAGATGGCTCAGTGGGTAAGAGCACCCGACTGCTCTTCCGAAGGTCCGGAGTTCAAATCCCAGCAACCACATGGTGGCTTACAACCATCCGTAACGAGATCTGACGCCCTCTTCTGGAGTGTCTGAAGACAGCTACAGTGTACTTACATATAATCAATAAATAAATCTTTAAAAAAGAAAAAAAAAGAAAATGCTGTGTTGTAATATTTAGCCAACTCTAACTGGTTTTAATTATATCACATGGTTGACAGTATTGTTTACCTTGGCTTATTTGTTGAGGCCAAGAACCAGGTCTCATTAACTAAGTTTGTAGAGTTCTCAACACCCTGCCTATAGTGGCTTTTAATCTATTGAGACAACTACCATGTACATACTTGGGTTAAACTCATGCACTCAAGTTTAAGGGTGGTTCTCTCTATAAGATTCCAGGTAAATTAATTAAATCTTTCTCTCCCTGTATGGATCTAACAGTGGTGTCATCACTACATACCCACGAATGAGTTAAGAATGTATAAAAGTGCTTCACAAAACTGTAAGACAACACAACATGCAACTAGTGGTCTTAAAATAAGTTTTCTCCAGGAGCAAGCCTCTCCTTGCTATAATCCTGCGCACAGTTGTACATTTTTCCCAGAAAAATTTATATTTGACATGCAAAACTCTAAAGAGCTCCTAAGGGGAATTATCCAAGAGGTAGAAGGGAAAAATGAAAAGTCAGATAAGACTGGAAGCTGGATAAACAGACAGCAAAAAAAAAAGCTTTTGCAATAAAGTAACAGGAGATAGAGAGAGAGCAATTCTGGGTCTTAAGGGTCACTATCAAACTCTACCTCTATCTCCCCATATACCTGGACAGGTCACCTTAGCTCTCTAAGCTCCAGTTTCCTCAGATAATAATCCATAAAGCTCCCCTGGATATCCAATCAGATTATCTATATACAATGTATTTATGCTAGTGAGGACTGTGCCAGTATATATTAAGTAATAAGTTAAACAGCTATTGAGAAATTAGATGTATCCCTGGTGAGAACAGAGTGAAGCCTCTGTAAGAGGGAGAGAACAGCTCTGAATCAAATCTATGAATCAAATTGGGAGATGACGCTTGATCAATATAAAGCAGCTTCTACTGGACAACTGAGAATTGTTGAGAGAACCACAGTCAAAATTCCAAGTCACAAAAGCACCAGGCACAGCAGCTCACGCACATGTATAACAGATTGTGAAACCATACCAAGAAAGTGAGTGTTAATGTCTACAAGCATTTCTCTGCCCAGACTCAACTATCTATAAACTTTGATAAAGACAATCAAAGCCATGACCCACAGCAAAGGGCCTGTGATTTAGCATGCAAAAAACTGATGGCACCAGCAATTAGCAGTCATCCGGTGCTGCCATCTTGATTCTCATTGGAAGTGTTGATTTGCAGTGGATCTGAGGGGCTAAACATTATTAATTCCACCAGCTCAGGAACCACAATAAAGATGCTCCAGAAACCAGGAGAGGAGGGAATAAATTTGCTTTGTGAATCAAATACAAAGGTAGTAAACAATGAGGATGGTAATAAGAATAAGTGCTACCTTCGTATACTCCATCAGAGATTTGCATAAATGCAAACACTGTACATGCGGAATAAGACCCAACAAAGACTAGGAAAACAATGAACCTGTGTGTATGCACAGAGAATCAACAGCAACTTGGGTTGGCAAATCATCCAGTATTCACTACCGGGAAGGCAGGAGCCGGCTCGGGAATTTAAAAGTGAGGTGACAACAGGCAATAGAAGGTTGATGTGGGGTCAATGTACATTGCATATCCTATGAAAATGTCACTATGAGATTTCTTATTCTGTACAACTAATATTCGTAAAAAATAAATACATGAGCTAAGTTTCAAACAAGTACAAGTTCCCATAGGCTACTAGCAAGGCTTGAGTTTTGTTTAGATTCATACAACATGAATGTGTATGGTCACAACACCACATGACCTGTAACAGTCAAGGTTTTCCCTAAGATCTGTGCAGAGGCCTCTAGGAGGGAGGTATCATGCCTCAGTACTTTTCAATACAGACAAAACTATTCTACATGGGAAAAAGATGTTCTCCAAATTTCCATTCCCCAAGAAGGGTGCTTGCTTTCCCTTTGATGGAACACATGATATCTCTTAGGATAAAGAACCTTTCAAAAGCAAACCTGTACTTAAGAGAACCCTGTAAGCCAGAGTCCTCAACCCGTGGATTGTGACCTTTTTTGGAATCCAATGACCCTTCACAAGGGTTGCATATCATATATCCTGCATACTAGATATTTATATTATGAATGGTAACAGGAGCAAAAAAATTACAGTTATAGCAACAAAAATAATTTTAAGGTTGAGGGGCACCACAACATGAGGAACTGTATTAAAGGGTCACAGCATTAGGAAGGTTGAAAAGCAATGCTGTAAACCTTTTTGGTTTTGTTTTGTTGGTTTTCCGAGACAGGGTATCTCTGTATAGCCCTGGCTGTCCTGGAACTCACTGTGTAGACCAGGCTGGCCTCAAACTCAGAAATCTGCCTGCCTCTGCCTCTGCCTCAAAAGTGCTGGGATTAAAGGCGTGCGCCACCACTCCCGGTGCTGTAAACCTTTTTAACTATTAAAACAAACTTAAAAAGCATCTACAAAATTTTGGGCTGCAGATCTGGAAGGAACTGTCAAAGGTACAAATAACTGATGCTATTGCACATATGTGACAGAGAATTGCAGATGCCGAAACCAACAGGATGAGAAGTGGAAACAGAGATTTAAGATATGCTGATATCTTCTTTTTACTATCTTTGTCTTATTTCATGAACTTTAAATACTGACAGCTGCTACTTTTCCCATTAAAGCTTATCAATCATAAACTGTTGACTTAGAGAGAAGGATCCTAGAACCTATCATATTCAGCCAAGGAGAGAGCACTTTTTACACTCTGAGAGACTGGTCCCTGATCCTTAACAAGTAGAGATCATCTGAGCAAAGATGAAGAAGGTAAGAGCCTAGATCTCACAGTATGGTTGGTTGGTAAGGATAGGCAGGGCCCCACCAATGCTCACCATATACACGTTTAAGTGAATTTACTGACTCCAGTTTTCAGTTAACCAGTACCAAACATTAAGCCTGAAAATTCATAACTAGAACCTGACAGACTATTTTTTCAACATCCATTTATCTAGCAGACCTGTATGAAGCACAGTGTCTGATATTAACACCTGTGACTTCACATTCTCAGAGACATTAAATGACACTCCAATATTGAGTATCCATGGCTGAACTTCTCTCATTTTACACATGTACAAAACTCTATTCCAAACCTTGCTTCAGACATTATCAGAATAGCTATTTATGGAAATAAAAACTGAAAGGTCTGAGAGACTGACATCAACTCAATTTCAACTTCATAATTCAATCCAAACAATATCTAATGCCAAGTAGCCTTTACACAAGATATAATACAACAATTGAAATGGTGCAGCGGGGAAGGGGTAGTTCTAATTTCTCATTTTGAATCTACATGGGTCTTACTTGATGGCTACAACTAATTAGCATCAAAAGCAACTTTCAAAGTGACTAAATTTTACATGCCAAAAATAATATTTCCTTTGCTGAGTGTGGTGGTGCATACCTTTAGTCCCAGCACTGTGGAGACAGAAGCAAATGGATTTGTGTGAGTTACAGCCAGCCTGGACTAAGTTTCAGGACACCCTGGAACTATACAGCTACACAGTGAAACTCTGTCTGAAAAACAAACAAAAACCACAACTCATTTACCTAGGTTTTCACTTCGTTGGCATTCCCAAAATTTAGATGCATTTTCCAAAATCCACTCTTTGCAACTAGACCTGAGCAAGACCTTCCTGAATGACAATGGGAGGTAGTGTGTAAACCCACGGGTGTCTAGGCCAAAGCAACTCTACTACTTACTGTCTACCTGACTTTGACACCTCATTTACTCCCTCAGTAAGGCGGAAGTGGTAGAAACACTCCCTCTGGTAAACAAGATGTATAAGTGAAGGGTTTGGCAGCAGAGGCCCTGTATAAAGTGTTCTCTTACAGTCTTACCATCAACCAGGTCAGCCAAATCATCTGCACAGATGCCTTTTCCTCCCAAAACCCTTCAGTTGACTGGTAAAACTGACCCTTCCTTCCTTGGCTTCAGTAGGAATTTTATATTCTAGTTACTGGAAGTGGAGTCACATGTCTCTCCCTCAGGACAAAGACCACAGCATTTGTGTAAGTCAGGCAACTAGCCCTTCTCTCCCTTCATCCCTGCTTCCAATGCTTGTAAACAATAAGATCCTGCCAATCCGCAGAACCTTTACCTGGAGATTGAAGTGCCCTGTAACCTGTATATGGCAGCACTGATCATGCCTCACTAAATACTTCCTTGGGACTTGAACAAAAACTGTTGGGGGAACAAAGAAGAAAGGATAGGAGAATAAACCTGCTTGTTTAAACACAACGCTGCTGCCTTAAGCTTGCTTTCATCATCTCACTGAAAGAGACCATGGTGCTTTTCACATAAAAATTCAGGGGCAGGCTTTCTGCATATGTCTAGTCTAACCCAGTCATAGCTTGCCCATCTGTTGATTTGAATGTAATGCTAGGATTCTCAAACAGCAATATGCTTGCTTAACTGGTCCTACATTTATGGAAAATAAACTCATTTAACATTACAGCAAGATACAAAAATCCTCCTGGCTTTGGTGTCTTCAACTTTTCCTAGCTCTGTGCGAAGGCACTTGCTAAGGCATGTTACCAATTCTACTAACAAGATGTCACTGGTCTTTGAGGGAGTGGAACTTTTCTAAAGAAAAATGGCCAAACTGAGACTAATGCTTTATCATTTTGGTTTTTATCATTTTCTTTTGTTCTTAATGTCCCACTTTTTGAAATTAAAATCTAGTATTTAAAAAGCTGCAGAGTTTGGTTTTTGAGAAAGAACTTAAAGTTGGGTGGGTAGAGAGGAGGAGAGGATCTGGAAGGGCTTGAGGGAGAAGGGGCTATGATCAAAATATATTTAAATTTTAAAACTGTTTTAAATAATAAAAACTGCAGAGAACACCTTTTTATTTAGGCAGCCTTAGTTTCTATTCTTTGGCTTATTTGTAAGCAAACTCAAGAAAACAAGTGCTGAGACTTCCAGTATTCTATTTAATGTGGTTTTTCTGAGTCTAATTTGTTCATTACTTAACAGCAAGGCCTTTCAAAAGAGCACAGAAACTACAACGAACTATGCTTCTCATTCTAAACACATCCCAACAAATGGGAAACCTAATCAGGCCTCTAACTAGGAGAAAAACGCTCAGCAGAGCGAAGGCGAACACCAAACTTTTATCCCTTGTACTTCTTCTGAGACCAGGATTTTCCAAATAAAAGTACTTTTATGACCTCGCGCAATATCATAATTTATCGTATATTGAACTAAATTATCTCCCCAAATAGACACAAGAGCAACTAACTCAAATAAAGTGCCTCTTGGCCACGAGGGAGAGAGCATAATAAACTTAATTGTTTTATATATCCTGAGGCGTAAGAGAAAAAACCTTTCCATTTATGCTTGTGCGTGTGACATCAAAACAACTTGATATGCAAATAGCAAGGCTTATTGACTTAAAGTAGGGAGACCTGACCGATTTAAGCCACGACTGCCAAATAAGGGGTAATCACCACCTTAAAACCATTGAACTTTGTTCGCCTGGCTTCTTGGCAGTCTTCTGGTGGCTAATACCAGAGCCAAATCCATAAGTGGCTTCTACCGAAACGCATCCCAAGTTGCAGAGGAGCCGGAGGGCGCGCCGGCTCTGCACCGAGTGAGTCCCGAGGGGCGGCAGCAGCGCACTTCTACACCAGCCGCTGCTCCAGACCCACCTCGCATCTCTTCAGCGCGTTTTTCCAAACTTCGGGACCCAAGAGCGACCCCGCAACAGAGAAAGTAGCATCGGTGACAGGGACGCGGCGGCTCGGGCACAGTTTGCCGTCGCTGTGCACCGGCAACTTTGTGCCGGCGAGCCGTGCCCTCTGCGTCCCGAGGGGACGGGAAGGTGGGCCCGGAGCAGGGCGCGCGCGGGGCTGGCGGCTCCGCTCCCGGTGCGCAGGCTGCCGCACCCGGCTCGGCGAAGGCCCCAGTGACTGACAGGCGGTGGGGGCGCGGCCCCGCCTGCAGCCCGGGGACGCCGCGCACGGCCGCGGTTCTCCGCTCCGCCGGGAACACCTGGGCCGGGCGCCGCGGGCTGTACCACGCCAAGCCCCTCACACCTCCCCGCAGCGAGCGCCGCCCGAGCCCCGCGGCCCTGCCCCGCGCTGGCGCCGGCGCCCTCGCCCGCTCTCACCTGCCGGTGTCGCCCGCGCCCGCTCAGTCTCCTCCTCAGTCACCGCAGCCCGCGGCGCGCGTCTCTCGTGCCAGGACCCGCCCCGTCCCGCCCCGTGAGGCGGTGCCAAAGCGCCAGACTCTCGCGAGGCTTGACTCCTAGTTTTTTTTTTTTTTTTTTTTTTAAAGGGGTCGCCCCTGACGTCATACGCACCCAGGCGGAAGTGTCCTTCTGGCGTCAGCGCCAGTACCGACCCCCACCTTCGCGGGCGGAAGTGTAGTTTGGTCCAGGAGCCTGAGCTCAGTCTAGTCACTACTGGGCGGTGTAACGTTCTTGTCTCATGGCCCTCTCCAGTTCTAACTGGTTCTGCCTGACCCTGAGAGAGGCCTGGTGTGATGCAGCTCTCCTCAAGGCAATGCAAAGATGGCTCCATAGAGGAGAGATCACCAATGTAGCAGTTCTGTGACTTCCACGTCTCTATAACTGGACCCGAAAGGCTTAGGAGGATTAAGAATTTAGGAAGACCACAAGAAACTTACCAGCATACATGAAAATTTGCTAAACTTACCTAAAAATCCCCAGAACAGCTGACAGCATAACATACAGCATTAGGCTAGAAAATTGCCGTCGTCATTGTCTTTCTTCCCTTCCCTTCGCATCAAAGGTATGCAAACTTCAGGACCCGCGGACTAGCCAAACACTACACTGTGTGTCCTACACACACCTACTCTTAATTTATACATCCAGCGCGGTAAGAGATGAACAATAACCATAGATTTCAGCAACCTCAACAACATTTACTTTAAAAAAAAAAAAAACTTTAACTCCAGGTACAGTGCTTCATGCATGTAATCCCATCACCAAGGAGGCTGAGGCAGAAGCTGCGGCAAGTTTGAGACCAGCCTGGGCTACATAGTGAGTGAGACCCAGTCTTAACAATACAAAAGCAGGCTAAAGCTTATCTTTGACGTAGACAGCCAGCTGCTCTTGCGCTTTGAGGCTATGATGAAATAAAATAAGGATTATTGGAACAAGGACCATGCCTCCCAGGGGGCCAGGAGTTTCACATACACAACATTGACACTCCAGAGGACCTGCTAGCGTCCTGGGAGCAACACAGTGAGGGGAGTGAGAGACTTCATTGGCTACTTAGAACGACATTCAGTTTAAAACTGGTGAATCATTTATTTCTGGAATTTTCCACTTCGTAATTTTGGAACATGGTTGACTGTGGGTACTGCCAAAGTGAATCTGTGGATAAAGGGAGAAGAGTGTGTGATATTTAGAAAATCACTTTCCCATGGAGAACACAGGGGAGAGTTTTGGAAAAGTGACAAGAGTTTTGTTTTTTAAAATAAAACTGGTCTTTGAGTAGGACAAATCAATATTCCCAATCACTATTGACAAATCCATTCTTTAAGCAGTGGAATTTTGTGAAATACCCTTAGCTTTTACACTATTAAAACAATATATACAAGGGCTAGAGGATGGCTCAGTGATTAAGAACCCCTTCTGCTCTCACAAAAGGCCAGAGTTAGGTTCCCAGCACCCACAGCAAATGGCGCACACCATAGTAACTCCGGTTCAGGAAATTGGATGCCCCTTTTCAGCTACCAGAGGCACCTACATACATGTACATGTGCACACTTACACAGAGACACGTATACACAATGTAAGGGTCAAAAATCACTGAAGGAAGAGCCCAGACTCAGATAGTATGCAAAAACCACGAGTGTTTATTCCACAGAAACATCCAGTATGCAAGGGTCAACCATTCTTTGAAACGGCGATCCCAGACAAAGGCAGGCAGGACTTCTTACAGGAAACCAAGGCAACTCTCTAGAAGAATTAGGTAATCTATAATTTCATTGGTGGGTGCTAGGGGGCCACAGGTGATCAGTGGTCTACATTCCAATGTCATGAATGTTCAATCATATGTGGCCAGTGGTCCTTATCTCTAGATCACAAACATTCAACCACGTGATGAAGTAGGGCTGCCCAGCCAGATGGCCCATTCTGAGATAAGATATTTCCCATTTTTGTGTTTATCCCCACACTGTTCTTTGGGAGGGGGTTTTATGATCTTGTTCTGGATTTTATGGTCTGTTCCTAGAGCGGCTGTCTTATGACTTAGTTTTGGGGACTTATGGTCTATTCCTGAAGCTGGAGCCTTAAGGCCTTTTTTGAAATTAGGCCTGGTCCTTAAATGAAGACAAATTCAACATAAACAAACAAAAGTACCTAAACTGGTTGGGCAGTGGTGGCGCACACCTTTAATCCCAGCACTTGGGAGGCAGAGGCAGGCGAATTTCTGAGTTCAAGGCCAGCCTGGTCTACAGAGTGAGTTCCAGGACAGTCAGAGCTATACAGAGAAACCCTGTCTCGAAAAATAAAAAAATTAAATAAATAAATAAATAAATAAATAAATAAATAAATAAATGAGAGAGTTTTTAAAGTATCTCAACTTAAAATATTTATAGCAGTTGAGGACAGGGTGGGGTGGGGTGGATGGGCAGAATTCTGGAGCTTATTCCCATACAGCTCAGTCATTCCAAGAGCTCAAAGTTCATCGAATGATCCTGTCTCAAAAAATAAAGTGGAGGACTGGTGAGATGGGTCAGCAGGTAAGAGCACCGACTTCTCTTCTGAAGGTCATGAGTTCAAATCCCAGCAACCATATGCTGGCTCACAACCATCCGTAACAAGATCTAACTCCCTTTTCTGAGTGTCTGAAGACAGTGCACTTACATATAATAAATAAATAAATCTTAAAAAAAAATAAGGTGGAGAGTCCGTGGTGTAGCTTAGTGGTAGAGCATTTGCCTGGCATGTACAAGGCCCTGAGTTCAATCCCCTGTATCAGAAACAAAACAAAAGATTTACCTTTTGGCCTGGATGTGTGGCTCAGTGATTAAGAGTAATTACTGCTCTTGCAGAGGCCCTAAGTTTGCTTCCCAGCATCCTCATGGTGTGTCTCACAACCACCAGGAACTCAGGCTCCAGAGGAGCAGATGCCCTCCGGCTTCCACAGGCAACAGCACTCCCGTGAGCATAGTGACACACCATGCTCAGAATCAGTTTGCTTTAAATATAAGGTGGAACATTATTGAAAAAGTTGCCTCTGCACATGAAAGTATACTTGCATCTACCTGTGCATACACACACTCACAAAACACAGATAGATACACACAAATACAAACTAATATCTCTAAGTTTGTCATATGGAAGGAATCATAGCATGATTTCATTATTTCTGTCTCCTCTGTCTCTGTCTCTGTCTCTGTCTCTGTCTCTCTCTCTCTCTCTCTCTCTCTCACTCACTCACACACACACACACACACACACACACACACACACACATACATACATTATATTCTGTGGGGTTTTTTTTTTCGTGCATGGCTTAAGAAAAGAAGGAATTTGATATTCAGGTATTTGTGAGGAAATTTGTTCCACTTACATAATCATACAGTCATTGCAAATGGCAGGTTTAACTGTGATCCAACAAGCTTAGCAGAGGCCTGTACTCCTTTTACTATATGCATCTTATATATACACATATGCATATATTATATGCATACCAACTTGAGTGTGTAGAATCAAGAATAGTTTACTGTTTGTTTGATAGCAAATTCATGTTTCCAAATATGTATGCCTTTTCTCAACACTGTGATAGTGTGAACTAATCTAGAACGTTTGACTTGAGCAGAAGTTTGACCTCTGTGCATAGCTTGAGATCATGCTAAACAGCTTCCCTTAGGAGGTCATTGATGTTATCCAAACTGAAACCTTTTTGCAAATTCTGTGGATGACTTTTCAGGATAATATTCTGAAATGCATTTTAGAAAAGTATCTACGTCTACAGGGGAAATCAATTATGCCAATATATGCGTATCAAAATGCTAAAAAGTGAATTTGTGATGTTACTGTATAGTAGGTAGTGCTTAAGTTAAGATTTTTTTGCCTTATGTTTTTTATTGTTGTTGTTGTTTGTTTTGTTTTTGGTTTTTTCGAAACAGAGTTTCTCTGTATAGCCCAGATTGTCCTGGAATTCACTTTGTAGACCAGGCTGGCCTCGAACACAGAAATCCGCCTGCCTCTGCTCCCAGGTGCTGGGATTAAAGGCTTGCGCCACCACGCCTGGCTTTTTTGCCTTATGTAATTCCCTTCTCTTGAGTGTGTGCTGGACCTTGTAATATTGTTCTTTAAAAGGGAGTATAGCGAGAGTCGTGATTAGTCGTTTACATGACTGGATTACAAGGCACTCTAGCCATCATTCCACCCACCCTCTCTAGTTGTCACTCACCTGGGTGGAAACTAGCTGCTCTACTGTGGCTTACATTATAATGAGGGTCATAGCTCCAAGAACTAAGACACACCACAGTCAGAAGCTGTCCAGAGCCTAGACTTGATCTTGAGAGGCAAAGGCAGACAGATTTCTGTGAAATCGAGGTTAGCCTGGTCATAACGTCTAGGCCACACAGAAAGTCCCTGTCCCAAAATAAAACAAAAATACCACCAAAAGGTTAAGCCCTTCAACCTAATAATTCTCAAGGAACTAAATCTGCCAACAATCTTGGAAGTAAGTTTAGAGGTAGAGTTTGTGTTGGCTGCAGCCCTTTCCATAGCCTTGAGTCCAGTCTTGTGGCACCAGACCTAGCTGAGCCAAGCCAGGTCCTATCCCATACAACTGTGCAATAATGAAGAATTTGTTTGTTTGTTTGTTTGTTTGGTTGCTTGCTTGCTTGTTTGTTTGTTTTTGAGATAAGATACCCCTTATCTATGTACCCCTGGCTATTCTGGAACTCAATCAGTAGACCAAGCTGGCCTTAAGTGCAGAGATCTGTCTGCCTCTGCTTCCTAAATGCTGGGTTTAAAGGTGTGAGCCACACTGCCAGACAATAAATTGTTTTAAATTACAAAGTATTTTGTTGAGGTTTGGTATTTTGCTTGTATTGTAATGCAAGCAAATGTAATGTAATGTAACCCCAAGGCCTGGTTGCCTCAAGGATGGGAGAGTCTACATGTACCCAAGTGACTATACCCAAGTGTCCCTATGTAACCTTGCCCCTCAAATTACCCAATTGGTAAATAAAGATGCCTACAGCCAATAGCAAGGCAGAAGAGAGATAGGAGGAGTCTTGGGTTCCTGGGCTTGGGGTCTGAGGAGACCATGTGGGAGAGAAGGTGAAAAAATAAGAAGATGCTATCTATGGGGTAAGAATCTTAAAATAATGGCCATGTGGGTTGGCTAATTGGAGCTAAGAATAGCTCAGGCAAGATATGACAAATTATATAATGGAATTATTGGCAGGGAAATAGACATAATAGCATAGAGGATAGAGATCTGCCCAGCTCTTGTGCTGATTAAGGCTTACTGTAAATATAAAGGTTGTGTGTGTGCGTTTTATCCAGGAACTAAGTGGTCAAAGGCAGGTTAGAAACCCTGGATTGGGATTAAAAATATTCAACAACAAGTTTTGGGACAATTTGTTACACAGCTGTAGACAACTAGACAGTCTTACACCGTATTCTTTGTTAATGCATTAAACAACATCAAGACAGACAGGAATTTTATAATACAAATCAACAATATTTGGAGACAACTGAAGTGACTTTAATGTGATGTAGACAATGTGTAGCATTTGACAGGTAATAAAGTCACAGGTATCTCTAATATGACTGTAATTTCCTGCATCCCATTAGAATGAAAGAAATTATCATTTTCAGTTAGTATTTAGTGAAAGAAATATAAATGCATGTACATGTATGTTAATTAGAATTATATGCATATTTTATTCCATAAAACATTCTCTAGAAAATCCGTGAAGGTGGAGAGACTGTTCAGCAGTTAAGAGCAGAAGACTCACACTCAGTTCCCAGTGCCCTCACTGGGAGGCTCACAACCATCTGACACCAGCTCAAGTGATCTAACGCCCTCCTAAGCCTTCATGGGGGCCTGCAGTCACGTGCTCGTAAACACACAATTAAATTGGAAATACATCTTTTTTTAAAAATCCTTGTTTTAAATAATAGCTCATTTGTAAGGACTTCTAAAATCTTATCTATTCATCTATCTATCTATCTATCTATCTATCTATCTATCTATCTATCTATCTATCTATCTATCTAATCTATCTGCCCATCCTTCCATCTATTTGTCATCTAGCTAGCTAGCTACCCATTCATCCATCTACCTATATCTAGCTATTTATCCATCATCTATCTACCCATCTATCTATCTATCTATCTATCTATCTATCTATCTATCTATCTATCTATCTATCTATCTATCTCAGGATCTCAGGTAATAACCCCAAGTGAGAAATAGATGCTGTGGCCATTACTAACATTTTTTCCTGTGATTTAATATGGGTTTTATGTTCTTCCTCTTCTCTAAGTCTATGCTAAATTAATATGGAATATGTAAAGTAGTTGGTTTTTATAAGTGAACATGACTCAGCCTCAGCAGACTATTTGAATTGTTAAAATTAGCTCTTCAGAGATGTGTCAGCTCTTTTAAAAATCTATACACTAAGGAAGTTAAGGAGAGATGGTTTCCTTCAGTGGAAAGTGAAGTTTCTTTCCTGTTCTTATAGCCACCCTGATCACTGGCTTTAAGCACAACTCCAATCCTTTCTCTAGTTGTTTAGCTGACGAAATTCTCAGAAGTGCAGAAAGGAGGCAGATGGAGAATGTTGGAAGGGCTGGCATAATGATTTAGCAGGTAAAGATTCCTGCCACCAAGCCTGATAACATAGGTCTGGTTCTTGAGACCCACATATAGGAAGGAGGGTATCTCTCACTTACACCCCAGGAGTAGCCCAGATGCTACTAGATGCTCCCATTGATTGCCACCTGAGCCTCAAGAAAAAGTCTAATGAAGGCAACTGTTTGCCAGCCTGCTTGACTAGAGACAGACCGAGCACGGGCAAACCAAACACGGGAAGTGTTCCAATTGCTCATACGGGAAGGAAAGACACATGGGAGTCCACTTTAGAGGGACCAGCAAACCCCTGGGCTCAGGCACTTCTATGGTTTGATTGTGAAATGTCTCTCATACAAAGTACATGTGACCATAAGCATGACTTCTCTACCTAGAAGACCTAGAAGCTGTGTACTCTCTGACAGATGGCATAGAGGTCAGAAAGCCATAAAGAACATTTGACGTCTACCCTAAGGATGAGTAACAGTCTAGAGAGGGAAGGGTCTAGGATAATCATTCTGGGGAATTTGGGTGAGGTATGTCTCTACAGATAGCAGAAATGTCACCAGGATGTTAAGAACCTCGGCTCTTGGCCCTCTGGATGGAATGGGGGTGTTTGATTTTATCTCCTCCATCAAGGAAACACAGTGTGATTAATATTCCCAAGTCTCTCAGTGCTTCTCTGTGAGTACAACGTCCTCTGTGCACCCACAGTTTGTGCATGGTCTTCTCTATACAGTTGTAGATATTAAAGACTGATAAGCCCTCATTCAAGTTTCACATTTTATGAAAGTAGTTCTTTTTTAAAAAGTTTTTCTGGAACCTTCTAATACTGATGTTTTTTCTGTGTTAAGCCATTGTGTACACAGCCTTCTCTGTGTGAGAACAGGTGAACTCCCTCTCACATCTCTCTTCACAGCAGACTCTCAGTCAGAACAAAGACTCTGAAAGTCTTGGCAAATTCCTAGACAGGAGCAAGCAAAAGCAGTGACCACTGTACATTGGCAAGCCTTCACCAAATGACCACCTCAGGTGGCACAAAGCTCTAGCACCCTCCAAACCACACACCACAGCTCACTCCTTTTCATGCTTGCTCACACCAGCATCTGTCCATATTGTTAACTTTCCCACAGAAGGAAAGACTGGGGCTGAGGTGATGATGGCTCTGTGGTTAAGAGCATGTACTGCATGACTCCGGCACCTACCTCCTCGAGCAGTTTTATTTATACCTACAACTACAGGGGATCCAAAACCTCTGGCTTCTGAGGGCACATACACTGCATTCATGTGCACACACACACACACACACACAGATATACACACAGACACACAAACACTTAAAACTAAATAACAAAATAAAAAGGACGAAGACACTGTCACAGCTAGGATGGACATCTGGAGTGGAACAGAAAGGAAGCCTGTGTGGAGATTCATCCTGTTCAGCCAATTGCTGGTTGTAATTCTCATGTTTTGGTGGTTTTTGCTTCATTGCACAGTCTTCTAACTACCTGGGACTTGAAGAAGACCTTCCCTCCTTCCCAGAGCCATCATTGAACTAAAGGAGGTAAGGTATGAATGACTTCACTTCACAGGCATGAATATAAGTTCCTTTTTCAGTTCTGGGGCTAAGATTGAAGACAAGGCTTTAAGGGAAGTCAAAAGACCTGTGGTTTCTTTAATTATAAAGTCCTCTAGAAGGGTCTGGGGCAGGTATGAGCAGTTTTTGGATATGTGGTTATTGTGTTGATGATTGCTTTTTGCTGACTGTTTTACTAAAACTAGAGATGGAGAGCAAATGTCAGTTTGGAATCTACTCTCTGTTTGCTACCCTCTCCAGCCTCCCAGAAGTGGGGTTGCTGCCTTCAAAGGGTAACCTGCACTGTCTGCTGATTTGGTTCCCTGGACAAAGTAACCCAAACAGGGCTTCCAAAGAACTGAAAATGACTCCTCTTCCTCCTCCTTGGTTAGACCACACAGGGCCTGTGGAGAAGGTCAAAGCTTCACATAATAGCAATGGGCAGCCATTGAAGGTTTTAATCAAAGAGGTGATTGAGTCAACACTCTGGTGCCAGTGTGAACTACTCTGAGGGGAACCACGTGGACACTCACAGACCACAGGAGTGTGAGCTTTAAGCGTCAAGCTATATACGATTATATTTTTCAGACAAAAGTGCTTTGATGAACAGAAGTGCATATCTGGTCTCCTGGGAGTAAGTCTCATCAGGGCTGAGTACTGCAAGGTTGTGGAAACACGGGTAAATTATAAAACCACAGACATCCTCTTTATCAAGTGCATCTTCAGAAGGACTTCCCAGCTAGATTTCCCTGCAGGGTGTGCCAATCAGCAAGTAGAAACACGAATAGGAACTGCTGGAAACATAGTTCATTGCCAGACAACTGGCCTTGACATGCACAAGACCTTGGATTTATCCATACCCCAATATGTGCACAAGCATGCACACACAAAACACATACAGCAGTATATTTAAGTATAAAAACATAATAAAGTATTTCATTTAAACAGTACTACTTGAGTTTATCTCAAAAACCCAATTTTTCTGTGAAGAGCTTTAGTATCTGTCAGTGAATAATGTGATTTTATTTTTAAGATTAAAAAAAAAATGTTTATGTGTCTGTGTATGCACCTGAGCGAGCATACGTGCACCATATGTGTGCAGTACCCATGGAAGCCAAAAGAGGGCGTCAGATGCCCTGGACCTGGAGTAAAATGCAGGTGTGAGCCACCGTGTGGATGCTGAGAACTGAACCTAGGTCCTCTGGAAGAGCAGCCCAGTCCAAGCTCTTAACCATCCAGCTGTTTCTCCAGTCCCTGGTGCAAACTCTTCAAAAGAATAGTTTGTTGGGCCAATAAGGTAGCTCTTTGGGAAAAGGCTCTTGCCCTGCATGGTTGATGATCTGACTTTGATCTCCAGAACCCATTTAGAGGTTCTAGAGAGACCAATTTCGCAAAGCTGTCTTCTGACTTGTGCTTGCACGCCAGGGCACGTACATGCCCACCCAGAACAGGGACAATACTAAGCATTCACGGGGACTGGGTATCTATATAGTAAGTTGTGCTTTCTGTGTTCAGTCAGAAAGGTGTTTTGAATCTTGTTGCATCCAACTCAAGAAGAATGCTAGTGAGAACCTTTATAAACACTTAGTGAGGGCTGGAGAGATGGCTCAGCGGCTAAGAGCACTGACTGCTCTTCCAGAGGTCCTGAGTTCAATTCCCAGCAACCACATGGTGACTCACAACCATCTGTAATGGGGTCTGATGCCCTCTCATGGTGTGTCTGAAGACAGCAACAGTGTACTCACATACATTAAACAAATAAATAAATAAATAAATAAATAAATAAATAAATAAATAAATACATTAAAAAAAAACATTTAGTGATTCCATCCAAGGATTCCAAAGTAATTCTGTATACACATGTATGTGCCAGAGGACAGCTTCGATTGTCATCCCTTAGACACAATGCACTTTTTAAAAAAATACGTGTTTGGTCTTTTACCTGAGTGTATGTCTGTACCCCACATGTATGCCTGGTACCTGAGGGGCCAGAAAGTGAGTTCCTTGGAACTGGAGTTACACACAGCTGTGAGCTGCCTTCTGGGTGCTGGAAATCTAACCTGGCTCCTTGGTTAAGAGCAGCAGTGTGCTGGGCAGTGGTGGCGCACGCCTTTAATCCCAGCACTCAGGAGACAGAGGCAGGCGGATTTCTGAGTTCGAGGCCAGCCTGGACTACAAAGTGAGTTCCAGGATAGCCAGGGCTACACAGAGAAACCCTGTCTCAAAAATCCAAAAAAAAAAAAAAAAAAAAAGAGCAGCAGTGTTCTTAACTGAAGAGCCAACTCTCCAGCCTTTGCTTTGTTTTAAGACAAATTCTCACTATATACTAGCATTAGGTGTTCTGGGACTGTATATAGACCAGGGTAGCCTGAAATTCACAAATAGATCTGTCTTTGCTTCCCCAGGCTTACAGGTTCAGCGGTTCAGTCCATTATCATCAAGGCAGGAACATGGTAGCATCCAAGCAGGCATGGTGCAGGAGGAGCTGAGAGTTCTACATCTTCATCTGAAGGCTGCTAACAGAATATTCACTTCCAGGCAGCTAGGATGAGGGTCTTATAGCCCAGGCCCACAGTGACATATCTACTCCAACAAGTCCGCACCTTCTAATAGTGCCACTCCCTGGTCTGAGCATATACAAACCATCATACCCGATGTTAGGATTAAAGACATCTACATTCCTGGAGCTTGCTGGCTAGCCAGCCTAACCAATCAGTGAGCTTTGGGTTCAGTAAAAGACTCTGTCTCAACAAAACAAAACAAAAAACAAACATAAAAACCACTTCTGGCCTTTATACATTAGCATGTACTTGTACACACATGTATACTATGCAGACATATACCAAAATAAACAATCTCATGGCCAGTCATCTCACAGGACATAAAGCCCTGGCTTCAATCCTTAGTCCCACAAAAACAAAACAAAATGGAACAGAAGCTTACATCAACAAATCGACAGCAGGCATCATGAGCTGTAATATAATCTGGAGACAAAGGTCTCTCTCTCTCACACACACACACACACACACACACACACACACACATGCATTCGTGCATGTGTGCTATCATCAAAGGTGCTCCAGAGTCCTTATCAGTGACAGACAAGGCTGCCAACATTCAGAAGGGAAGTGTGTTTCTCCTTAGAATTCTCTGTCAGGTTTGCTATCAACCAGGTAAAGGGTATTTTCAGATATGCAAGCATCGTGAAAACTTCTTCGGAGGAGTCAGACAGATGGGACACTACCAATAGGCCAAAGACACTTCTGTTCAAGTCTAGCTTGTTGAACCAATAAGTTTAATTAGGGTCACTTACAGTAGCTAGTGAGCAGCTACCACACTGAGGAACCCCCCTCCATTCTGCACCCACCAATCATCAACTGCCTGAATATCTAGGGGTCTACAGCTTGGAGAGTTCACCCTGTGTGGCTCTCCCTTAACGGCATGTTTTCTTTTCCAAATCTTCTATTTCTATTTCATACTTTGGTCCCACAATCTTTGCTTGTCTTTGTCTTTCCCAGCGTGACTTCAATTTTCATTTGTTCCAAGCCTGTTCAAATTAATCAAGTCCTTCCCAAACTTGATCGTGGTCTGCAAATGAAAGGTTGGGGTTGAGATGGGTGGGGATGGCTTGCCAGGGGAGGAAAAAGCTGCCAGAAGGAGGTAAGAGGGCAGCCTAAATGGGGAATTAAAGAGGCAAACTCACATATGCACACTCCCAATCTGGCCAAGAACCAGACGTCTTAGGTTTTCAGTGCATTTGCTCACACATTTAAGCAGGATAGAGAAGTGACTGTTTCATTTATTAGGACTGGACTATTTATTACCAGATTAAAATAACCCATGCTCTTTCTGGGACTGCCATGGAGTCACACCCTAGGGACCATATATTTTTGTTCCAGACCTTCAGGTCACGCAGCAAACTCAAATCAGGGCTTGGGAGGGGCTGTTTGTCCCGGCAGGAAATGGCTCACAGAGGGGAGGGGGCAGGATCGGCTGCTTTTGGTCCTGGGAGTGGTTGCTCTGGGAAACCTCTCCCCACACCGTGGGCCTGTGGTGGCTTGGCCTCTTCCCCTGCCCTTTTCACTGGGCAGTGACTGCATTGGACTGGAAGGAACGTTTGTTCCTGCTGGGGACTCGCCCCATTGCAAGAAGGATTTGGGTCCATGAAGAGTCTGCCTTGGGTGGGGTGGATGGGAATCGTAGCCTTTGAGAGGAAGCTTTTTTTAGACTTCCAGGTTTCACCTTACAGAAAAAGGAACCTGCCTACAACAGTAGCCATCTGTGTTTGTACTTAAGACTGGGCCAGCTTGAAAAAGCTGCGGAAACCACTCAGTCCACAGTTGGTAAAGCCCTCTTAAGTAGGGAGAAGGGTGTGGTTCAATGACAGAGCGCTTGCCTGCCACTGCCAGGTACTGGATTCAGTCCTCAGCCCCGAACCCCTCCCAATCAAATCCCACTGAGGTGGGGTGTGACCTGACAAGATCTAGAATCATCTAGGATTATCTTGATTAGGTTGATTAAGGTGGGTGGATCCAACTTAAATATAGACAGTGACATTCCTGTGAGCGGGAGTCCTGGACTTAACGAAAAGGAGGAGGTGAGGTGAGCATTTATCTGCTGTCTGTCTTTCTGTGGAAGCAGTGAGTCTAATCACTCCCAATGCATCACGACTTTATCCCTACCTTGAAGGGCTGTACCCTAAAACCGAGTGCCAAAATAAACCTCTCCATCGCCTTTGTTGGGTGTTTTATCATAGCAATGGGGGAAAATAATGAATATACCCCTTAAATTGGACCCTGGCTGGAGAGGAAGTCTGGCGTTCTTCTCTGCACCCACAGTCACTTTGAGTGTTTGGGACAGATGAAGGCAGTGGACACAGAGGTCGGGAGTGGTGATTTCTACTTGGCTTGGGGGGGTGTCCACCTTAGTGTGAGCCCAAGAGTTCTGGAGCCAGATCACCTGGGAGCTAGGGACAAGGAGAGAGAGGAAGGGCAGCAAAGCCTGAAGGCAACAGGGCTTCCCTGTGTAGCTCTGGCTGTCCTGGAACTCACACTGTAGACTAGGCTGGCCTCAAACTCAGAGATCTGCCTGCCTCTGCCTCCCAAGTGTCACTACACCCCACAAGTTAATACATTTCTAATAGACTTTATAATTCATTTCAGAGCAGTTTTAGGTTATCAGCAAAGTTGAGTGGGAAGTACAGGGAATTCCCATCTACCCTTGGTCCCCCCACCCCACCCTATTGCCCACCTCTAGCACTGCAGTGACACATTTGTTACCAGTGATAAGTCTGAACTAGTGCAGCTGATGGTTCTGTGATGCCTTCAGTGGGTTTGGAAAGGGCCCAGTGACTTGTGTCTACACAAGCATACAAAGCGGTCCCACCCACCTAAACTCCTCTGTGTGCTGCCTGGTGGTCCGAACCCACCAGAAATCCCAGCATTCACAGATCTTTTTGGTGGTTTCTTACTTTTCCTGCACCGCTTTCTCATGTGATTGGAGCCATACAGGTGTGGCCTTTCCTGGTGTCCACCGCTTCCATTTTGTATGTTAGTGTTATGTAACAATTTCTCCCAAACTCATTGATATTTAGGAAATTAAAAGGTGGGTTCACTTTTTTTTTTTTTTTTTTGGTTTTTCGAGACAGGGTTTCTCTGTGTAGCCCTGGCTATTCTGGAACTCAATTTGTAGACCAGGCTGGCCTCGAACTCAGAAATCTGCCTGCCTCTGCCACCCAAGTGCTGGGATTAAAGGCATGCGCCACCACTCCCGGCGGGGGTTCACTTTTTAAGACTTAGGAAGCATTCTAGTCAGGGTTTTTACTGTTGTGAAGAAACACTATGACCAAAAACAAGTTGGGGAGGAAAGGGTTTACTTGGCTAACACTTGCACATCTCTGAAGGAAGTCAGGACAGGAACTCAAGCAGAGCAGGAACCAGGAGGCAGGAACTGATGAAGAGGCTATGGAGGGGTGCTATCTACTGGCTTGCTTTCTCTGGCTTGCTAAGGCTCCTTTCTTATAGAACCCAGGACAACAGCCCAAGGGTGGCTCCACCCACATTGGGCTGGACCCTCCCACATCAATTACTAGTTTAAAAGGTTCCCTATGAGATTGCCTACTGTTCTTCCAGGGGTTGTGAGTTCAATTCCCAGCAACTACCTGGTGGCTTACAACCATCTGTAATGGGATCCAAAGCACTCTTCTTGTGTGTCTAAAGACAGCTACAGTGTACTCATATAAATAAAAATGAATAAATCTTTTAAAAAAATTAAAATCATGTTCTATGAAAAACATTAAAAAGTCATATTACTACTTTTGTTAATGTTAATTACAATTAATAATAGTTATATTTTCAAAAAGTTTGTAAAATAAAGTCTTTAAACAAACAGTAAACAAAACAAAAAACCAAAAACCCAACCAAAACAAAACAAGATCAAATCCACAATCTCTGCAAGCTATATGTTTTAGCTATTTTCCTTTTCTTAGGACCAAACACCAGATAGAAGCACCTCCTGAGAGGAGTCGTTTGTTGAGGCTACAGTTTGAGAGGACATGGGCCATCATGACCAGGAAGACAGGCTTGGCAGTGGGTAGCTCCCTAGGGGTAGACACAGGTATGAGGCTGCCTGCTCAGGTCTCAGCAGGTTAGAAAGCAGAGAACAGAATCCCATGCTCAGGTGACAGTCTCATTTCCCCTTTCCATTCAGGCCAGGACTTAAGTCCAAGGGACATGCTCTGTGTGTGTGTGTGTGTGTATGAGGTACAAATCAAGGCTTATCAACACAAAGTTCCCAGTTGTCTTCCAGGTATGGTTTATATCTGACTTTTGCTGTGTTGCTGGCTGACTAATCCAATGAATGGTTTAGTTGAAAGTAGAGAACTTCAGTTGAAAGTCAAGAATCACAGTGGAATGTTCTAGAGAAAAGCAAATGTGAAGGGAGAATAATCCGGGGTGAGGTTGGAAGCAGAGGACAGAATAACATCCATTGTCAGTTTTTCTGAACCAGAAAGAACTGTAGGGAGAGAATAGGGTGTGAAAACCCCAGGGAGACTGAATCGTTCTACCAATAAAGCAACGAATGGATCCCAGGGGGACGCTGAGATGTGTCTCAGGGTGTTGAATGGGAAGAAAGAAGAAGGTGAGAAGAAGGAAAAACGAGAAAAAAAGAGAAAGCAGCCTTAAGAGTTGCCACGAAAAGTCTAGCCCCTGTCTTAGGGTTCTACTGCTGTGAGCAGACACCAGGACCAAAACAAGTCTTATGAAAGACAACATTTAATTGGGACTGGCTTACAGGTTCAGAGGTTCAGTCCATAATCATCAAGGTGGGAGAATGGCAGTGTCTAGGCAGGCATGGTGCAGGAGGAGATGAGAGTTCTACATCTTTACTTGAAGGCTGATAGCAGAATACTGGCTTCCAGGCAGTTAGGATGAGGGTCTTAAAGCCCACACCCACAGTAACACACCTACTCCAATAAGACCACAGCTACTCCAACAGGGCCACACCTTCTAATAGTGCCACTCCCTGGGCAGAGCATATACAAACCATCACAGTCCACTCCTTGGTCCCCATAGACTTGCTCAAACATATGAGTCTATGGGGGCCATACCTAACATAGCATAATACCGAATACATTTACTCCAAATTTCAAAGTCCCCATAGTCTACAGCAGTCTCAACAATGTTAAAAGTCCAAAGTTCAAGGTCTCATCTGAGATTCATCTAATCACTTAACCAAGGCAGAAAACCAGCTGGACAAACTCCAAACTCTGCATCTCCATGTCTGATGTCAAAACAGTCTTCAGTCTTCAGATCATTAACTCCTTTTTCATCTTTGTTGACTATAACAAACTTTTTTTCTCTTGGGCTGTTTCCACTCCCTTGTTAGCAGCTTTCCTCAGCAGATAACCCATGGCTCTGGCATCTGGAACAAATTGGGATCTCCAAGGCAACCCAAGGTACTATAGCTCTGCCCTCTGTAGTACTCTAACCTCAGGTTGATCCACTCCACTGCCGGTGATCATCCCATGGTACTGGCATGGTTGTGAGCCACCATGAGGGTACTGGTAACCAAACTTGGTTCCTCTGCAAGAGCAGCAAGCAGAATGCTGCAAATGCTCTTAACCACCAAGCCATCCCTTCAGCCCCCTTTATGCCATTTTTAAACCTAGGACTCTTCTCCATATCCCTAGGAGCCATCTCCGTCCACATCACCTCATTTATAATATCACATGATTTCATTTTAGCAGCACAGAGGAAGCACTGTGCATTTGAGTTTCCCTTGAGAGTTAATTTCAGAGAGAAGCCTTTAGTTCAGCACAGATGACAGTGACAACAGGATCCTAACTAAACTTTCAGGTTAACTTTATTGTTGTCTAAATCTGTGGGTCCCCCATGTGTGATCTTCCTCCCTTGAGGCACTTAGCACTGTGGTTGGTAGTTAATTCTAAAGAAACAAACAGGGGACTTAAATGGTTATGTCATTGTATGAGCAGGAGGAAACGAGGGAAGATGAAGGCAGCCAGCTACTTCATCATCCATTGTAAGGGAGTCAATATACCACACTGAACAGCAACAAATCACCAATAGTTGAACATTCAAGCTATTTAAAGGTCTTTAGTACTGTGAGTCATTCGCTCCACTGAACGTGGAGAGGAGGAGCCTGTTGACAAGGCGTGGGAACTTATCTTCTTGGAATAATAAGCAGGGCGACTTAGCAAGAACGCATAATAATTGGTCATTATGCCCAACAGAGTGGGCCTTAATTACCCATGAGGTAGGTAAGGGTTGCACCTGTGGTCAGAACCTTCACACCCAGGGCTAGACATTCTTTTTCATAAGATGTAAATACCCAAGTGAAGACAAAAGTGATGCTCTTTTTCATGAAAAAAAAAAAAAACCTTTTTAATTTAGAAAGTGGAAAATTTTAAGGTCTCACAGAGTCAGCAGCAGTGGGAAGTGGGCCGAAGACACAGCTTCACAGTGGCCTGTGGCAGCCTGAGGGATTCCAGAGATCTCCACTGGGTGACACCAGGGTTTTCGCTTGACCACAGAGGAGACTTTCCAGATGAGCCACCGTGAAGTAGAACTGCAGGCTTTTAGGAAGTGGGTGTGCATGTGTGTGTGTGTACATGTGTGCATTTGTGTATATGTGTATGCATATGTGCATACATGTGCTTAAGTGTACACCTACGTGTGAGTATGTTAATAGCAAGGAACAAAGAAAAGATATGGCATAACCATGTATGGACATGGGCATGGGTCTGGGCTTCTCAAAACAGAGTCCTGGGTGGAGGCAATGTGTTGGGTCCACAGGTAAAAGTGCTTGCCTTAGAGTCTGAAGACCTGAGAGTCAGTCCTAAAACCTACCTGACAGAAGGAGAGAGACTTTCACACACTTCAAGTTGTCCTCTCTGAGTTCCCACACCAGGATCTGCGTGCACCCTTCTCCCAAATGAACAAATAAATAAATGGACAGATGAATAAATAATTTCTAAAAGCACACATCGAGGGAACGATGGGCTGGTGGGAAGACTCCGCAGTGAGTGTGCTTGCTCCCAAGTCGAATGGCCTGAGTTTGATCCCTAGGATGAAAAGAGAGAACTGATTTCCACAAGATGTTCTTTGACCTCCACAAATGCCCTATAGCACACACAAATACATGCACACATTCGTGCGTGAGTGCACCCGTGAGCAAACGCACACAAATAAGTGTAAATAAGTAGAAGGGTTGTGTTTAAGTGTCTTTACAATTTTTTGTGTGTAGTTTGTTGGGCACTGAAGTTATGTCTCAAAGGACTTCGTTTCAAGGGACTTCAATGAGAGCATTGACTGTTTGCTGGGCCTTGGATAGGGTTATAGTTGATAAGGTGAGACCCTTGTCTGGCAGGCTACACAGAAGGGTAGGGTGATTTTACTGTAACCCAACGCTTACCTACTGTTTGTGAGATTCCTACAAAACTGCAGATTCTTATTCGGGGAAGGGTCAGAGCACATGTGCTCCGGGGTCATGGGCACTGTGGCCTTACTTACTTACTTGGGTCTCTCTAGAGAAGATACACTGTCGCACACAGGCAGCCTCCTCAGCAAATGGTAGCTCTATCACAGTTCTTGATTCTTACCCAGAGGCTTCAGCCAGACGACTCTGGGCCAAGGCTCTCATTTTCCTTCCCCCATCCCCCTAAATTTCCTTTCTCCTACCCTGTTTGTTGGGTCTTGGTTGTTTAGAGTCTCTGGGGCAACAGGTTTTTTGTAGGACACACACACACACACACACACACACACACACACACACGGAATTGTGTATTTACAACTCTGAGTAACTCTTTATTCCAGGAAGAGATCACTCTCCAATGTTACTTGACTTCAAACTTTAAATAGCTCCTAATGGCCCTGGGCAAAATGGACATTTCTCTAATGCAGAGCCTATTTTAAATTAGGCCACGTGATATTGTTTTGGTGGGGCTCTGTTAAAATAGATGACTCCGTGATAATTATAGGGTGTATTATTGTCTCTGCTTTCAGTAGAATGGCTTCCTACTGAAATCACTACATTACAATGTGGACAGGATACAAGATGTTTTGCTTCTTTGTGTTGGCGGGATAGAAAGAAATATTTCATTTCTTTTTATTTTATAAAATTTTAAATTGAAGTAATTTTACATTGTTGTTGCTCATTCTGAAATAAATGCTCATCGTAAAACTTGAAGCAATACAAAGTTACATAAAATAGGCTGTAGCGGATAATATTTTGCCATAAAGTTTCTGTCTGTGTGTACACTCTTACACACACTCCAATAATGGGAATTTTGACACCGCATCAGGGAGGGACCTATGTTATCTATTTGCATTGGGGCAGAGTTGTTTTTTGTTTGTTTGTTTGTTTGTTTTTTTCAGACGGTTTTCACTACTGTGACCGACATGCCCTCCACAGCTAGATCATTAATGGCAAGCTGGCTGCAGCCTGGTTTTCTGTATCTGCACCAGTTATTCCAACTCTCTGGATGCCATTTAAGAAGTCTAGCAATCATGTAGCCTCCACACTGGAGAGACCTGTGGAAGATTGCCGCAGTTGGGAGGTGAAATGTCTCGATTGGGGTATAGTATGCCCTTGAAAGAACCTAGTGGGGAAACCCCCACTCAATTCCCGTTCGGTGCGCACCCAAGAATCACGAACAGACGGCCAACTTGATGTAAGAACACGAGGTAGTTTAATGACGGAGCTCCGGGCACATATCTCCCGCAGGAGACAGAGGTGTTGACCACATGGTGGAGCCATAATGGTGGAGCTCCGGGTCGAACCGTATCTCACGCAGGAGACAGTGGATTTGACCCAAAGGCTTGGAAGCTAGGGGTTTTTATAGAAATGGGGTGGGTCTCAGGGAGGAATTGGCGCGGTTTCACATGATTGGTCCATTTAAACATCAACAGACTGTCAGAAGGGCAGGAGATAGGGAGGCACTAGGCCAGTCAGGACATGTAACGACGGGCCTGTCTGGGCATGTCCTGGCCTGTTCTGCTATGTTCTCAGCCCCAGGTTTCAAAGCTCACAAACAACTCTTTGGGCTATTTGACATAAATTACATGAATCACAGGTCTCAAGTTTTATTTCCTTTCACCCTTCATGTGTATGTTTGAATACTTGGTCTTCAGCTGTGTTTGAGGCTTTACAGGGTGGAGTCTCACTGGAGGAAGTAGGTCACTAGGGTGAAGGTCAAGATTTTATAATTTGACCCACTTCCTGTCTGGTTCCTAAGCATGAGCGGCCTCACACTCCTGCTGACACAGCACTGAGCCCCTCCCATGGCCATGCCCTCCCCACTACAACTGTGTCCTCTGAGACCAGGCGCCAAAAACGGTTTCTCCACTTGCTGCTCTTCCAGAGGCTCCGAGTTCAATTCTCAGCACCCACTCTGCAGTTTATAACCACCCAAAGCGGCAGTTCCAGGGATTAGATCGCTCTTCTGCCCAACATGGGCACCAGGCACACACATGGTGTACACACATACCTGCAGGCAAAACATCTATAAACATAAAGATAAATCTTCAGTAAGAATGCAAATGAAGCCGGACAGTGGTGTCACACACCTTTAATCCCAGAACTTGGAAGGCAGAGACAGGCAGATTTCTGAGTTCAAGGCCAGCCTGGTCTACAGAGTGAGTTCCAGGACAGCCAAGACTACACAGAGAAACCCTGTCTCAAAACCTCCCCCTCAAAAAAAATGCAAATGAACACATACAATGTATCTTACTGCCTAGCCTTTTTCTTTTAATAAATACATTATGATCATCTTTACACATTGACATATATTTTACTTTATTTTGCTTAGACAAGGCTGGCCTTGAACTCACAGAGACCCACCTGCCTCTGCCTCCTAAGTCGCTGGAGTTAAATCATGCCTCACTCTTTAGTCACAGCTCAGTCCTCTGCCTGGACTGACTACAGTTTATTTTCTCTAATCTTTAATGGAAGGGAGTCTCTGTTTAGTCTCTTAGAAATAAGTGAAATGTCTTATAAAAAGATATATAGCTAAGTGTAGTGATTCACATCTATAACCCCAATCTCGAAAGTGAGAAGAAGGGACATGAGTTCAAACCCAGCCTGTGCTGTATGAGATCCTGTCCAAAAAAATAAACAAACAGAACACCATAACAAATAGACATACTATAAAAATTATTAAAACTAATTGGTTACAGTAAAATACATGTTAGAGTTCAAAGGAACGTTAGGCTTAAAACAACAAACACTTGGGACGTTAAACATAAGAGCTGGCAGCTCATCAGGCAAGAGGAAATAGCAGGTCTGTCTCAGCGGGCTCTAGCTGGCTCCCAGAAAGCCCCCAATTCAGGAACATAAGCCAAGCACTGTTGTCCCCTCACATGCCTGTATATCTAACTATAGCAGGTTGACTTATGGGTAAGGACAGATTATAAAGTTTCCTGCTCTTCTAGGAAGGAGACCACCCCATACCATCCCACAGGCAAGAAGCTAGCTATGATGTACCCAGGAAAACACAGCTATATCTTGGTAGTTGTGGTAGGAGTTAGTTCCCCATACACAGAAAGACAGGGTCATGTGTTCATTTGCATTCTTAACTGCAGGCGGGTCATAGGAACGTGAGAACAAAGGCAATGCATGTAATTAATCCCAGCAGCCTCAGCTAAGGTCAGCTGACAGACCAAGCCTAGGTCAAAAGAGAATGAACAGGAAGAGCAGCTATGATACCTGTTCAGTGTCCTGAGTGGGCAGTGTGTGACCATCTCCCCAGCCAGGTCTGGGGGACATGCACAGAGCATGTGAGGCTCATTGGCTTGATCTGTTATGTACCCAGAAATAAACCAAACTCAATGGAAATGACCTTAGTTCTTGTCCAGTTTCTGCCATAATTCCCGTAAAAATCCCCAAGGCGTACAGACTGGTAGCTTTTCTTTTTTGGGACCCAAGCCTTTCTTTCTTGGGACCCCTTTTCACTTTGTAACAAGCCTACTTTTCAATCCCTTGCCCCTGTCTTTGTTCAGCCTGACCTTATGAAAGCATCTTCTGAACCAATTCTCCTTCTTCTCCAATGACTCTAGCTTGTGTCAAGGTAAGCGAAAACTATCCAGCGTACTTCTATCTTGTTTCTGATACAGTATCTCATGGATCCCAGTATCTCAAGCTGGTCTGAGGCTGGCCTGGAACTCTTGACTCTGCTGTGTCCAACTCCATGTCCTGGGATGGCATGTGTGTGCCACCACAACGTGTTTGTGCAGTGTTGGGGACTGAACCCAGGGCTTTCTAGATGACAGGCAAGCACTGTGCCAAGTGAGGGGCATTCCCACCACCACAGATTTTTTTTTTTAAATCCCACACTTTCAGTGAAACACAATAGAGCCATACAGCCACACTGTGTGCAAATCCCAGTGTCCACAGTGAGGGAAGGAAGCTGACTCACTGTATCCATGTGCTTAACACCTGATCTCCTAACACTCCCCTCTTCATTTTAGTCGTCCTGGTCACCAGTTGACGATATCCTCCTGCCAATATCTTGAATACTTTGCTTCACTGCTCCCCTCTCACCTGCAAGTGAACAAGAGAGTCGCACCCTTGCGGACAGAGACACCATCCCTTGATAGTCACCAATTTGTCTTGGATTCTATTCCCACAAAGGCAGAGCCTGAGGCAAGGAAGAAAGGAAGAGAGAGAGAAAGAGAGACAGAGAGAGAGAGAGAGAGAGAGAGAGAGAGACTATTCTGTCATGGCCAAGATCTCCTTTCCATATCTTCTTTTTAAACAGACATTTGCTATTTTGTGTATGTGTGCATACTTACACACATATGTGTGTTCTGTGGTGTGCACGTAAAAGTCAGAGGACAGCTTGCAGAAGTCAGTTCTCTCATTCTCTGGGTTCCAGGGATTGAACTTTTGTCAAGCTTAGTAGCAACCACCTTCATCCATTGAGCCATCCCCTCTCTCTCCCTGGGTGCTGGGAAGATAGGCAAAAACAACCACACAGGCTTCTGAGCCTTGTGGCAGTGTCTTCTGTCTCCAGCCCTCTGGCTTCCTCTCCCTCTTCCCTTTCCTTATTTTCTTGCCTCTCCCCTGTTTACTCTTGTGCTTGTGATGATTCAAATCCATTGAGCCATTGTGCTAGCTTCCTTATTTGCATACGTTTTGAATTTTTATCTCTATCAGATCCCTGGGAGAAGGAATGTATGTGGTATTTAGTTTGGGCTTGTCGTTGTTGAACACAGTGCCTTCTCTTAGAAGTCACTCCTAGCCGGGCAGTGGTGGCGCACGCCTTTAGTCCCAGCACTTGGGAGGTAGAGGCAGGTGGATTTCTGAGTTCCAGGCCAGCCTGGTCTACAGGGTGAGTTCCAGGACAGCCGGGGGGGGGGGGGGGGGGGGGAGGGGGAAGTCACTCCTAATGTTGGGGGAAATCGAGGAAGGAAAAACAGAGCTGGACTTAGCCTGGATTCAGGATAGCTCCCCTGTAGTTCCTGGGGCTCCTCTGTGGACTTTTATCACGTCTGTGGTACCAGACACAGGCTAGCAGTAGGAATATGAGGCTAATCTCACATAACCACCGCCTTGTCTGTAGCAGGAGGAACCTCTTCCATTCACTTCCTTTTTTGGAAATATGTCCAATCATGCCACATGGCCAGTCACCCTCCCGCCTGTCTGACACAGGGCTGAGTCTGTCTTACATCAGTGGCAGACATCAGTTCTGTGTGTGCACCGGGGCGCCGTGCTGACCTCAGCCCTTCAGGTGCTCAGCTGCTTATTAACACTAATTTTTTTGTTTGTTGCTTTTCTTTGCTTTGTTTTGAGACAGGGTCTTGCTGTATAGCCCTGGCTGGCATCAAACCTATGACTCCTCTCCTTCATACTTCCAGTGGTGGTGTCAAAGACATGCACCTCACAGAATGCACCTCACAGCATGCCCCTCACAGCCATGCACCTCACAGCATGTACCTCACAGCCATGTACCTCACAGCCATGCCCCTCACAGCCATGCACCTCACAGCCACGCCCCTCACAGCCATGCCCCTCAGAACCATGCACCTCACAGCCATGCACCTCAGAGTCATGCACCTCACAGCATGCCCCTCACAGCCATGCACCTCACAGCATGTACCTCACAGCCATGTACCTCACAGCCATGCCCCTCAAAGCCACACACCTCACAGCCATGCCCCTCAGAACCATGCACCTCACAGCACAGCATGGACCTCACAGCCATGCACCTCACAGCCACACACCTCATAGCCATGCCCCTCACAGCATGCATGCACCTCGGTGGCAGGAGACAGTCAACATTGGTTTGCTTAGTAACTGAGTCAGCAGGGGAACTCTTGAGATGAAATGAGATTAAAGAAAACAGCTAATGCCTCAGGTGTGATGCCCATGCCTGTGATTTCAGCACGCAAGAAGCAGAGGCAGGAGAATTGCTGTGAGTTCAAGAGCTATGTGGTGAGATCCTTTTTTAAAAAAAGAAAGAGAGAGTGGGGGAAGAAGAAGAAAATGAAAGGAGAAGAAAAGAAAAAGATGAGTAATAGAAAAATGAAAGAAACTGATAGACCACCTCACATATGTTCAGGGCTATAGACTTCATACTGAGTGTGTGCATGTATGTTTGGCACAGAAAGAAAACATAATAAACTGTTGGGAGAAGAAATAACAGGGTGTTTGTCTGGTAGGGATCTGTGTTGTTATAAGTTCTAATCAGAGAAGGAGCCATATTTGAGTTTCCTTAAATAGGTTGATTAAAGTCTCTGACAGGGGAATGTCAGCCCAGACTCTCTGCGGCAGTGTTGAGTGTCTGTCACCAATGACTTCATCTCCAAGACGAAACGTACTTATCAGCTGCAGTTTGCTAAGTGTGTGCATTCACTGTGGGGTGAGGTCATGCTGTCAGCAGTGGCGCAGGAACAGTCCACCAGGGGATTTCTTTTCACTGGAGGAGGCGAACAGCGTGAGTGGAGGCAATGCCTGGGTGCCTTTGCCTTGAAAACGTGGAAACTGGAAGCAGTTTCCTGTCCACTTGGCAGAGGGCCCACCGGTCTCCATCTTGTTAAGCTTGGTGGTGAAGCCCAATGCTTGCAGGGAGCTCACACAGAATGGAAGGGCTCAGGCTCCTTGTTTTTGTCACTGGAATTTCCTCCACACTCAGATAGTGTCTGGCGCATGTCGGGCTCTTGGGTAACTGTTGTTGCACAAATAGGCAATACTTAGACCATGAGCACAGACGAAAGAACAGATAAATATGTGTGTGTCTGCCAATAAGCCCAGGGCATTCTGGGTAACAGTCGCACCACTCAGACATAGTCACAAAGACTGTCGCGTCCCGTTGCAAAATGAAATGAACGGAAGAGAAAAATTAGGAGTCAGAAAAATAGGGACTGAGGGCCAACCCAAGGAGTTTTAAAACTTCATGGGCTTGGGCTAACTTGGGCTTGGCTTGGGCCCTCTGGAAGGCATTGTGCAACAGAGGAGTCCTGTGGTTCAATAGATTCAAAGCTAGGCTGATGGGAAGCAGCCGAGCCTAGAAGAATGTCACCAGCTAGAAGGAGAACAAGGAGAATATTTGATCTTCTGACAAGGGGGACCGGGCAAGAATTAGACATAGTGGGGTGGTGTCTTAGTCAGGGTTTCTATTCCTGCACAAACATCATGACCAAGAAACAAGTTGGGGAGGAAAGGGTTTATTCGGCTTACACTTCCATGCTGCTGTTGTTCATCACCAAAGGAAGTCAGGACTGGAACTCAAACAGGTCAGAAAGCAGGAGCTGATGCAGAAGCCATGGAGGGATGTTCTTTACTGGCTTGCCTCCCCTGGCTTGCTCAGCCTACTCTCTTATAGAACCCAAGACTACCAGCCCAGGGATGGTCCCACCCACAAGGGGCCTTTCCCCCTTGATCACTAATTGAGAAAATGCCTTACAGTTGGATCTCTTGGAGGCATTTCCTCAACTGAAGCTCCTTTCTCTGTGATAACTCCAGCTGTGTCAAGTTGACACAAAAATAGCCAGTACAGGTGGGTTTCAATGCCAGCCAAGAGCTAAAGTGTGAACTCACAGAACTCAGACCAAATCAGACTTTCTGGGATAACTGGGGAAAGCTGTGTCCTGTGGGTCTGTGTGGATGCCCAAGACTTTGAGTCCCTGCTGGCAGGTCTGTTCCAAGGACCACCAACTAGGGAAGGGCAGATAGTGTGTATAGGCCTTAAGGAAGAGCTAGTCTATTTTGGAGTCACCATTTGAAGGCCGAGTCCCTCACTGTGGAGAGACAAGGCACTGTGGAGAGAGCGGCTGTAACTGGTAGCAAGGTCATGAAACAGCTGGTCAGCTGTGTCCACAGTCACAAAGCAGAGACATGATGCTGGTTCATTGCCCACTTTCTGCTACCCTCCAGTCCGGGACCCCAGACTTTGGGATGGTGCTTCCCACTCAAAACGATCAGGGTGGATCGTTATCTCAAACACTCCCACAGACAAATCCGGAAGTGTCTTCCCACGGGGATTCTAAGATCCACCAAGTCACCAGTCTGGGTTGACTGTCACACATGGTTACTTTCACTCTTCAGGGAAGACTTATGGCTCGTCCAGCTACTACAATGACATGGTTTCTTGCTGATGTACGATGCCAGAACTGTTTTAACACTAAATGGATCGACTAATACTATATCTCTAGCAGAGACTTGGTACTTCATAGGGACATAGTCTGAACTAGAGCTTCCCTGTGGAAGAGTTGGGGGAAGCAGAGATGAACTCTGCAACTGCCTCTCGGGATTCTCACCTCCTCTGCCTCTTCCTTGCAATGGGAAGAGCAGGAATTATGCATTAGGAAGGAAGATGGCAGTTGTAACCCACTACGCTAAGGTTAGGCCTGAATGTTCCTTTGAGAGTTTACTAAGAAATACCCCTTTGAATGTCGGGCAACAGAGACTCCTCCTCCTTGTTCTTCATGTTGAGGTCGGGTCTCACGTAGCCCATGCTGTCCTCAAATTCAAGTCTTTACTTGAACAGCTGATCCTCCTGCCTCCGTCTCCCAGGGGTGAGATAAGCTGGGCCACCACTCCTACAGATCACGTTGTGTCTTCATGTCAGTGTTTACTGTTAAAGAAGGAGGTCTAATAGGACTGTTTAAGATTCAGAAGAGGAAGAGCAAGCGGTAGGAAAGAAAAAGAAAGGAAAGATAGAAATGTTTGACTTCTTACGCTTTGGGCAAGGACTGAGTCTGAGTCTGTTGCTGCCAGTTACTGCCACACTCTGACCAGCGACTTTCCTCTGCTCTTCCAAGCAGCAACAGCCAAGCACTGCCTCAGAGGACTTTCTAGGACAGAGACCCCACCCACTTCATGCCTCTTTGTCCTGACCTGACTCCTACATCACATGAGGGCAGGTTCTATCCTGCAGCCCAAGCTAATCCCCTCTGCCCTGTTCCCCAACCCCACCACCAAGAGCATTGTCAGGTCCCAAAGAAACTCCCAGCACTGCTCGCCCCACCCCTACCCTAAACCTCTCCTGGCCAGGGCTTTGCTTCCCTTCCCTGAGCTTCTGACTTCTATGTAATTCAGCCGGTTTGGCTTTGGCTACCTGCCTTGCACTCCTAGGATCCTCTTGGCCCCTCTTTCTTCTCTTCCTCTCTCATCTTTCATGGCCTTATCTGATCTGGACCTTTCAAATGCCTCTGACTACACTCTCCCTCATACCTACAATAAAGTCTTTCTCCTCAACCATACCTAGGAGCAGTCATGTCCTCTTTTACATTCAGACACCAAATAAGAAACCTCTGTGTGTGTGTGTGTGTGTGTGTGTGTGTGTGTGTATGTGTAAATTAATAGCAAGAGTTCTACAAATAGAATGTCTGCAGAACTAAGTCTTACCGGATGGGAACTTGTAAATGGTTCTAAGAAATAACAAAGAACACAAACTGCTTGTGGAAAGGTCAGTAACTGTCATCGCCACCCCAAGGGACTCCCTGTTTAGGAAAACAGAAATAAATTCGCCGGGCAGCTGAGAGAGGTGGTGGGGACTTCTGAATGTCAAATTCTTCGACTCACTTTTCACAACAGATAAAAATAAAGGATTTCAAATGTATTACCAAAAGGGCAGAGGGGAAAAAACAAGAAACAGACCAAATGCTCAGAGCTAGCAGAGCAATTTCCAGAAAGACGGTCTCTGGTAAGAAGGGACGAGTCGGACCACTGTGTCTCCTGGTGTGTTTGTCTCTCAGAAGGAAAATTTTCACTCTTTCTTCAAACACCTTGGTCTGGAGAGGCCATTGCACCCTAGGGTCCAGATGTAAAGCAAACACCAAGATACACAGATGGAGCATGTTTACCAAGGTGCATTCATTTCCAGAAAGCAGGATGCCAGGAAGAGGCTAGGACTCAGGGCAGCAGGAACAAGGGAGCCATGCACTGAATGCCCATCAAAGCCAGGTTGGTGGTACATGCCTAGAGTTCCTGTGCTCTGGAGCTCAAGGCTAACCAACCTCAGCTGTGTACAGAATTCCAGGCCAGCCTGAGGTACGTGAGAACCTATCTCAAATGAATTGCTACATTAATTTTTCACTTGGGATTAGAACAGAATATCCAACACCTTCTGAAGCCGCCCTAATATATCCCTGCTATTTTACATTATGTATTTAGGTGAAGTGCGGGGCACTGGGCTCTGCACAGACAGGCTGGTCTCCAGTTGAGCTGAGGTCTGAACCTCGAGGTCATAATTCACCTAAATGACACGGTAGGTGGTCCCTTATCCTCCTGGAACTCTGGCTCCTGCCTAAGTTACCGACCCCCACAGCCCCCACAAGAGAAGTATGGCTAGAAGTCACATAGGCAATGGCCCAAGCTTCTGACCTTCAGGCTAAACTCCTCCCCAGTTACCTAGCAACAGTAAAGACCATAAAAAGGGCTGTTCAGCCCCTGCTTGCTCTCTTACTTGTCTCTCTTACTTCTCACTCTCTTACCCCTTACCCCTCTCTCTCACCCTCTCCTCTCTCTGTCTTCTCCTCTCCTCTCCTCTCCTCTCCTCTCCTCTCCTCTCCTCTCCTCTCCTCTCCTCTCCTCTCCTCTCCTCTCCTCTCTCCCTCTTACTCTCTTTCTCTCTAGCCTTTCCTCTCTCTCTCTTTACTATCTTCTCTCTTCCCCCCTGCCTTTCTACAATAAAGCTCTAAAACCATAGACAGTTTCTGCTCTAGTCAAAATCCGCTGCGCTCACCCTCGTCAGTGTTGGGAACCTCTTCTCTCATCCCTCTCTCCCCTAACCCCGGTGGCTTTAGCAAAGTAGCTCCAGGGTTCCCAGGTAGGGCTACCCCTTGGCCACCCCCTGAAGAGTGGGTCAGAGGCTCGAATGTCCACCCAGGGATGAGTGGAGAGTGTATGGCAGCTCTCCCACACCTGACAGACCAGAGAATAGGTAAAACTCTGGCGGGGTGTTGGTTCCCCCCTTCTCCCCCTGGGCCCCCTTTTTAGTTCCCGACAGTGAAGTGCCATTCTTGTTTATAAAATCAAATATTGATCAACTCTGAAGAACAATGAGCCGTGTCCTACACATCACATATCTAGCCAGGATTTAATTCTTTTTTTTTTTTTAAAGATTTATTTATTTATTATATGTAAGTACACTGTAGCTGTCTTCAGACACTCCAGAAGAGGGTGCCAGTCTCGTTACGGATGGTTGTGAGCCACCATGTGGTTGCTGGGATTTGAACTCTGGACCTTCGGAAGAGCAGTTGGGTGCTCTTACCCACTGAGCCATCTCACCAGCCCAGGATTTAATTCTTTATTCCAAAATAAATGCATTCATCTAATTGGATTAGATGTAAATTTCTTTTGTCTTTAGTAAATGGCAAAAGTATTCTTATAGCAAAGAATTGTTTTTAAATTTACTTCTTTATTATTTGTTATTACTAAATGGGCTTGCACACCAATATTATTACATACCTATTTACTTGGGATGGTGTAAAAAATTCTGAGGCAGAAAATATTCAAAGTGAAACAGTTTAAAAGTATTGTAGATTACACTAGAGTCTGCCCTCCCTCCCGATGCTCCTGTGTTAGGTTCAGTCTCCCCCCCCCCTCCCCTCTGGGTTAGCCCAGCAGCCCTGGACATGCGCTAATCAAACCCAAGTCTGGCTTGCCCAGAACCCTCCACATCTACACAACCCCTGAACACAACCCCTGCTCTCTTGTCTTACGTTATTTTTTTCTCTGCCCCACTTTTATTCTGTCGGCTCATCCTCTCCAAGAGCAGCCTTGCCCCCACCTCCCCACGCCATTTCTGAGGTATGCGCTTTTGCTAAGGACAGCCTCCCCTCGAAGTGCTCCCATCTCTCTTCTGGCTAACACTATCATTCCACACACAGTGATAGGACTCTCCTGACCCAGATCCCCAGCTAAGGTAGACATTTGCTGTCTGTGTGCCCATGGCCTTTCTGCTTTTGCCTCCCCAATAGGTTATCAACTCCCAGAAGAGAAAAACCATTTGTTTATTCAACTTTAGATGGATTTTCATGAATATTCTCACATAAAGTCTGACATAGAATAAAAGGCACTGAGAAAGCTGTGAGTGACTGAAGGAGAGAATACATGGGTTAGCGATGGGCGCCATTTATCACTAACCTTGAGTCAGATTGGCTTGACATTGCTGTGGCCAACAGAGGATCGGACAGATGGCTAGGTGCTAATTTCAGGTCCTGTCTTTGAGACAGGGGACAGTAAGGGCCCATAAGAGCTTACTGTTTCCCAGCAGCCAGTGGGGTCCAGTGCAGGCAACTCCTTTATAAAATGCAATCAGCAAGAATCCATCTATAGTTCTGGTGGGAATGTAAACTAGTCTCGCCATTATGGAGGTAAGGATAAACATTTCTCAAAACACTAAAACTAAATCTTCTGAATTACCCACTATCCCACTCAGGGGATTATGGGAAAAAAACCTCCAAGTCAACATACTGTGAGACACTTGCACAACTGTGTCCACTACTGCACGGACCAACCTAGGTGTCCAGTAGCAACAGATTGGATAAGGAAGACATTGTCTGTATACACAGTGGATTTTTTTTCAGGCGTATGGAAGAATGAATTTATGTATTTGCACGAAAATGGGTGCAACTGGAAATAATCTTGTTAAGTGAACTAAGCCAACCGAGCCTGATAATTGAGCTCCATTTGCATAGGTTTCTAGGCTTTATATGGACACAGAGAAGTATCTGTAAATGTAAGAATACAATAGAAGTGAGACTGTTTAGGGGAATGAAAGGACTAATGGGAGTGGGAGGGGAAGGGGATGAAGGGTAAAGAGAGGAAAACCATCCACCTAGTGTATGCAGTATGTTGTCACAGAGAACAGCACCATGCTTGAGTAGGTACCAACCTGCTCCTGCAAAGCTGCCTTAAAATCCCAACCTTAGAGCAGTACTCAGTAACAGCTGATAACTCCAGCACTCCACCACGTCACAGTTCACTTTACTGTCTACCCATCACTTGACAGCTTTCCTATGATGGTTTGAATATGGTTGGCGCAAGGAGTGGCATTATTAGGAGCTGTAGCCTGGTTGAGGTAGGTGTGGCCTTGTTGGAGGAAGTATGTCACTGTGTGTGTGGGCTTTAAGACCCTCATCCTAGCTCCCTAAAAGTCAGTCTTCTTAGCTGCCTCCAGATGAAGATATAGAACTCTGAGATCCTCTTGCACCATGCCTCCCTGGATGCTGCCATGCTCCCACCTTAATGACAATGGCCTGAACCTCTGAACCTGTAAGCCAGCCCCAATTAAATGGTGTCCTTAGAAGACTTGACTTGGTCATGGTATATGTTCATAGCAGTAAAACCCTAATTAAGACCTTTTGAGTGCTTACTGTTTCAGTGAACTGAGATGGAAGCAAGCAGAAAAAGCTTCAGGTCTGTGGCTTGCTGCTCTTCACAACGAGTAGAATCCTCTGTTCAGGCTTGGACTCAGCTGCAAACTGATTTTATTCCCAGCACTTCTGACCACATGGCTTCTCCCTCTAATGGACTGATTCTTTAACTCTGGACTTCACGTGTATGCCCTACATTCAGCTCTAGTCTGTCAACTACCCAGGGTTTACAGACTCTTCAGGCTAGGGACTCTGTCCTTCACATGCCAACTGTTAGTCCAGAGCAGCCATTCCTGTGCCCAACTGGCTACGGAGTACATGTGTGAGGCTGGGTGGAGGCTCCTCTTTAGGAGTGATAATTTATTCACAGGAAAATGCTTTGCCTTTAAAAAATTTTTTTCCATTATGATTCAAGAAGAGCCAGAGGGAAATGCTGCACAGGCAAGGTCCTAATCCACACCCCCTCTGAGCTCATCACCTTCCATGCTCTCCAACTGGAAGTTCTCTGGACACCATCTTCCTAGTTTTGATGGAGACTGTGCTGCACAGACTTGATTGATTATGTTATCGACTACTGGTGACTAAATCCAACCTCTAGCCCTTCTTTACTCCCTGGAGGTTATGTGACTCAAAGTTCCAAGCACACGGTCACTCACATGTTTCCTCTGGCATGTTATCTGGTGGCCAATGAAGAGGCAACCAACTAGCTATGGCAGGAAAGGACGTGTATGAGTAACGAGGGTACCCATCTCCCTCCCCATGATCTCTCCAGGGGCTTTAGCTGCTCAGAATCAGGAAGGAGTGACAAACCTTGAATAGGGATATCTAGCCCTTGAATAGGGATAGAAGCATGCACCATTTCCACACTTTTCCCACTTTTGCAAAGATGCAGATTTCTGGTGGTGGTGGTGGTGGTGGTGGTGGTGGTGGTAGTGGTGGTGGTGTGTGTTTAGCAATCCCCACTTTAAGACAGAATTCATATTAGCATGACTTTGGCAATAATGGCTCAGTCTGTCAGTTCCCTGACCACTGCCACCTCTTCCTTCCTTTCTTTCTAGCACTTCCTGTGTCCCACGGAAACTGAGTTCACTGTCATTGAGACCATATGGAGACTGTGCTGCATAGACTTGACCCAGTGTATAAAGAAATGAGTAAATGGGCCAGAGAGGGGGCCCAGGGGTTAAGAGCACTTACTGCTCTTCCAGGGGATCAGAGTTCAGTTCCCAGAACCCAAGATAATCAGTTTACAACCTCCTAAGTCCAGGTCAAGGGGAACAGATGCCCTCTTTTGACCTCTGCAGGCACCTGAGCACACCCACACATGTAAATAAAAATAAATCTTTAAGCAAGAAGGAGTGAACAAGATTCAGGGGTCTCTAAGAACTGCAGCCTGTCACTCACGAGCGTGTGACTGGGAGGCCACCTCAACTTCGGTGCAAGGAAAGTTGTAGAAGCAGAGCGGCCGCTTCTCTGGCTCCAGCCTGACAGAGAAGATTGATAAGAAAAGCAGAACCCCACTGTGGAATCTGCTACAGCTTCCCCGAGTGACTGGAGAGTGTGACGCTCTGGACAGAATTCTCTCTGCTCTCCTGGTTTTCCTGATAAGATGCCACAGAGATGCCCGAGAAGCAGGCAAGTGTGTTTAAGGGTTGTCATAACAAATACCATAACTGGTGGCTTATGCAGACAGAGAAACATTGTCTCATGGCTCTGAAGGTCAGGAGTCCAAAATCAAGGTGTTGGTGGGTCTGTACTCTCTTTGGAGCTCCAGGAAGGACTCCTTTTTGGGTCTTTGAATCTTCTGGTGATTGTCAAAAGTCCTTAGTGTTCCTTGGTTTGTGGACAAATAACTTAATCTGTTCCTCAGTTATGATATTTGTCTTCAGGGCCTCTTCATCCAAATTCTTTTCTCCCTCTTTTCTTTCTCTTTCTTTCTTTCTTTCTTTCTTTCTTTCTTTCTTTCTTTCTTTCTTTCTTTCTTTCTTTCTTCCTTTCCTTCCTCCTTCCCTCCCTCCCTCCCTCCCTCCCCCCCTCCCTCCCTCTCTCCTTCCATCCCTCCTTCCCTCTGCCTAGCTGTGCTGGGACCAAACCCAGAGCCTCACCATGCTGACCAAGTGCTATTCCATTGAGTTACATCTCTAATCCTTCCCTCTTTTGATATAGATAGCAGTCATTCACTTTATCATCTACCTTTTCCCAATATGGCCTACCTCAGCTTGCTTATATCCACAGAGACCCTACCTCAAACAATGCCATAATCATAAGTTCTGTGTAGGCATGAGGGTTGGGGGACAGCTCAACCCACAATAATGATGCTCAGCAGGAACTCTTTATTAGCGGAAAGAAATGCACCCTAGTGACTTGGTGCCGTCTTGATACTAAAGAGAAAGGCAAAGAAGGGCTCTCCTGAGTCACAGGCTGCGTGCGGGCTAAAGGAGTCGTGATAGTTCCTTCCACGGTTCAAGAGCTAAGTTAAATCTTTTTTTTTTTTTTGGTTTTTCGAGACAGGGTTTCTCTGTGTAGCCCTGGCTGTCCTGGCACTCACTTTGTAGACCAGGCTGGCCTCGAACTCAGAAATCCGCCTGCCTCTGCCTCTGCCTCTGCCTCCCGAGTGCTGGGATTAAAGGCATGCGCCACCACGCCCGGCCCCAAGTTAAATCTTTTAAGTCAGTGGGCCCTCCTGCGGGAGATGGAGGGAGTAGCTGACCCACAACTTAACAAAACTGGATGAGTGCTCAGCATCCCAGGGCAGCACTGGTCCTCAGGCCGAACCGAGGTGGAAAGCAGGATTACCCCGTCCCCTCCCCTAGAAGTGCTAGACACAGAATCTAGAGTGTCATGTGTTTCACTCACCAACCCAACAAATGTTTATCGATCACCTCTGGTGGGCAGCCGCCAGCGTGTTAGTGTTAGGAACTAAATGCTGCGCCAAGGAGGCTGCCGCTCGCTCTTGAGAATTTCAGTCTCATTCAAACAAGGTGAGATTCTGGGGATGATGCTGGGGGTGTAGCTGCTGTTAGTAATAAAGGAATGAACTTTTCTAAATCAATGCTTCAGAGCTATCTATACTCTTTAGAACTATAGCAATAAGATGACCTGTGACCTTTCCAAACCGATTGATTCCTTCAGCTGGTGAGAAATATCCCAGAACATCATACATGCCGCTGCTCAGGGGTCCACCCCCAGATGTCCCAATTTTGCTTCAATGCCCCTCTCCTCAGCCTCCACGTAAGACCACATGCCAGTATATAACACACATTCTCTTTAAAGTGGCTGGAAAACTCGAGCGCTCAACTCACAGAAGCGATCATTCTAGCTCCAGCCAGCCACCTCCATGAGCTCTTGGACCTGTGTGCTTGCTTCTGATAGTTTCCCTCCTTTTTAAGCCTTCTGATTGTTCTTGTAAAACTACATATACATCCTCTACTCTTGGAGTAAGCTTTCTTTCCTTTGGGGTGAGCTTCCTCTCCTCTGGTTCTTTCTGCTCTCTAGCGGAAGTCAAAGTCAATCACTGTTCAGTTTCATCAACCTCCAAATGAAAGTTTGCTGACTGAATGCATCCACCAGGACTGTCTACAGATGAGTCTAAATACAGTACCATGAGGGGCTCCCTCTGTGTGTGTGTATATGTGTGTGCTCATATATATGCAGGTGCGTGGGGGTTCATGTGCATGTGTGTGTTCATGTGTGTAGATGTCAGAGATCGATCTCAGGTGTCATTCTTCTGTGGCCGCACATCTTGTTTTTTGAGACAAGGTGATTCATTTGATTGGGATCAACAAGTGTGGTTAAGCTGAATAGGCATCGAGCCCAGGATCTTACAAGGAGGTGACAAGTGTGCACAGCCATGGCCAGCTGGGGTTTTGAGACAAGGTGTCTTCGCTGTGTAGCTTTGTGAGTGCTGGAGACTGTATCAGGTCCTCAAGCTTACACGGCAAGGACTTCACCCACTGAGCAGTCCCTCTGCAGTAAAGAGCACCTCGAGTCTTTAGAGAGGTGAGCACAAGACTGGAAAACCACCATTCGCTTCCAGAACGAAGGCACACAAACTGTTTGACCCTTTCTGCTGGTACCTATAACTAGGCTATATTGAGAAATAGCAATTTTCTATGAAAACTGTCTGGCCAACCCTGAGCTCTTAGATCAAAGAATGTACTACAGTCTACTCCATACCTAGCATCTGCATAAGCTTTTGGACATAGATTGCTTCTGATATCCCCTCTTTGCCTTTTAAACATATGCTGTGTATATCCTTGTGAATACATGCCAGAGTCTTCCAATGCAGAAGGGACAGACCAGTTATGATGATATACATGAACATGGACGTGCTGGGATTCTAACTGTGTGATACCAAACAGATTAACTACCAGGGCTGTTGGTGAAGTCAGAGCCTAAAACAATTAGGCAGAGCTAAACCAGACCAGCACAGCAGACTTCTGAACTGGCACACAGCATAGAAGGTGGTTCTCTTTATGTCCAAATATAGATATTGACTCACACAGTCTGGGTTACCATCTGAGGGCAAAATGACATCATCCAAGCAGGCAGAATGACATCATTCTGCCAATGTTTCTTGTCTGTCTGGCTTGGGGAACCAGACACTTTCAGTTCCTATTTCTCAGGATTTCCATTAGTTCCCCTGAAACACTCTCCTCCCTGAGAGAGGCTACATCAGCTTCTGCCTATCTTTAAATTTCCTTCATGTTGCAAACATTTTTCCATGTCTGACATGGTCACTGGTTCCCACCCTGTCTGTTCTGCAATTGATCTCAAAGGATGCATTAAGAGTGGTCCAGTGGAAACAGCCCAGTAGGTTTCTGTTTTGTTTTTCCTGGAACTATGTATAGTTGTTGAGCTGTTGACAGGCTCCCTTCCCCACATCTTCCCATGCTTGGCTCACAGTCCTTGAATTCTGTAAGTCTCTTCTAAGGAGCCTTCTCCTCTGTTTTCCTCTAGAAGTCATCTTCAGTGTTCTGTGTAGCTGCATCTCAACCCTCTGCTCCACCCACAAGCCCAGGTAGGCAGCACATCCCTGTTTGCCCACATTTTGCTCACCGTGCCTGTTCCGTGTATGAAGAATTGGTTCCCTGGGTTATGGCATTGTTTAGGCTATGGAACCGTTAGGGGATAAAGCTGGAGAAAGTGGATCATGGTAGGCAAGTCTCAAGGTTCTATCATCCGGCCTCAGTCTCTCTCTGCTTCCTGTTCCTCCAGGTTGTGAGGCACCAGTCCCAGCTGCATATGCCTGCCACCAAGCACCTCTTGCCCTCAAAACCCTCCCTTAGGAAAGACTGCACTCTCAAACTGGAAGCCAAAACAAACCCTCCCTCCCTTAGCTCACCATTGCCAGGCAGTTTGCCATAGTGTATTAATGAGCCAATAGCTAAAACACTAGCCTTCAAGCCAACCTGTTCAGGTCTCCGCCCCACCCATGGGCCCTCCATTTTCTTGGTTGTTTTCAGGAAAACAGGCACGGTATACTGGAAGTCTGTTGAAGGCTTCATTATTTGGTCCTAGCAAGTCCTTCGTACTCCTCTCCCACCAAGGTGCTTTGCTGCCCCTTGCACGTGCCTCTTTATCACTCAGCTCTGCCTTCTACAAAAATCCTATAAATCCTACAGGATACAACTCAAGCACTCTGCTGCCGTGTTTTTCTCTGTACCCTCCTGCTGGCCTGGGATACTGGGAAGCCGAGGTTTCCTCACTGTTTCCATACTTTTATTTTCTAGTTGACAAATGTAGCAATTTGTTAATTTTTACAAGTGTAACAGTTCTTGTATTTTAGCACTCTGAGCCTTGCACCTGGCTCCCTTGTACCTTGTACCAAAACACCACCACCACCACCACCACCACCACCACCACCACCACCACCACCTTACACAGTGACTTCTGGAGAGCTGTGACTTCGCTGTCTTTGTCTGTTCCCATCCCTGCCACCAGACCCACAACTTTGCAGGTCACTTTGCCCTCAATAAATGGTTTTCCCACTGAATCAAACTTACTTTTCAAAGATAATTGGTTGTTCTGCTGCCTAAAGTGCATGTGTATGTGTGTTTGAGAGACAGAGAGGAAGGCTTTTATCACAGATCACTGTATCTTGGGCCATATTTAGATTTTTATGAAAAAACTGTCTTCCATCTCTTTACATCATTAACGTGGAGACGGAAGGTGGCTCCTGCTTTCTTATCCCCAGGGCCCCCAAGGGCAGGTAGCATCGCTGCCTGATCATCTAGTCACTGTCTAACTTCTCTCTGGACAAAAGGCTCACTGAAGGGGTGTCATTTAGTAAATTTCTTCTTCTAGATTAAACAGAGCCTAGAAATATGTTACAATGAATGCCTGTAAATTTTAATTTTGTTCAGCAAAATAAATGGTTACTTGAAAATATGGCTAGCTTACCTCAAACCTGATGGAGCTGGTCTGCCGATGGCAGCTGGAAGGGCACAGCTTTTTTTTGGTCTGTCACCTGCCAGGGAAGGCCACCTTCAACAGTGGATGACACCCTCCTCTGACCAACACATGCATGCCACGGCACATGCACATTTGTACTCTCTCTCTCTAACACACACACAGAGTCACTCACAAAATCAAATAAGAACAGGTTTTTTTTTAAGAAGTAAATACAAGAAGCTTCAATCAAATCCAAAACACCAAACATAAACACACACAAAGAAAGAGAAGAGAAAGTCATTTTTTTATAACTTTTAATTTTATTTCCATGTGTGTGAATGTAAATCACATGTGTGCGGGTGCAGAGGAGGGTGTCAGACCCCCTTGAGCTGAAGTTACAGGTGGTTGTGAGCCACCTCACCTAACTTGGGTACTGGGAACCAAATTTGACATACAAGCAGGCAAAACATCCACACACATAAAATAAAAATAAACAAATGTTCTTTTAAAAAAAAATGGCCAAAACCTGTCCCTGCCAAGGTGTCCTGTAGGCAGGTGGCTGCCTTTTGTGTCTGGCAGCCACCCTTGTTTCTATCTCCCTGGGTCACATGATCCCTGGAGGGAAGCTGGGCACTGTGTGTGTGTGTGTGTGTGTGTGTGTGTGTGTGTATGAAAAACTGGATAGAGTGGTTTCCAGGTTCCCGGCTCACTAGTACAAGCAACGTGGAACTGGGCTTGTCACACCAACTTGGAGGAATCAGAGTGTGCACACTATGCTAACAGTTTTAAGCAGCATTGAGAACCAGGTCCCCAAACTGGACCAGTCAGCTATAAGCAACCATGCTGACATCCCCACAGGAGTGCCTCAGGAGGCTGAGAGGGGCCTTTGTTCTTCCCCAGAAAGTCTAATCCTTCTGGTGACAGATGTTCTCCGGTGACCTCAATGGACTTTTGAAGCACCTGTCTTCCTGCTGGTGGGTCTCTCACAGTAACCATGGCCGGTTCTCCTAGATCTTAACTGCCTATTTTGAGGTTGCCTGTAGGATGGGCTGCTATTGAATTCACCAACTTTGATTTAATTTTGAATTGTCTTGAATTCTTAGGATTCATTACAAAGCAGACTTTGGGCAAACATCTAAGAGAGTGTACCGCTGTCAGTTTGAAATCTTCTGTCACCAAATGAATAATGAACTATATTTATCTTACAGGAAAATGATGAAAGAAAATATCACACTCTGTAGAATAATTGTGTTTTGGAAAAGCACACTTTAAACTCCCAGCAGATCTGAGTAGAGGGTGTTCCCAACGGCCTCACATGGGGTTTTCTATTTTGAGTCTAACAAAAAAATGCCCGGCATTCTGTTTCTGTCTGTGGAGACGGTCTAGGCTGTTTCCCCAATGCCTGTCAATTTATCTGCTTGAAACTCTCATGTGCGCAGCCAAGAATGCAAGCACGGATTCTCAGATGATCCAGAGATGGTCAAGAATGGGGGGCCCAGATGCAACGCTGGCTCAGTCACTTCCACCTGGGAAACCCTGGGCAAGCAACCCCAGAGGACAGATAGACGGATGACCTCACCTCCCCATCTGTAACATCACAGTTACTGGGAAGGCTGAACGACTTCCTGCTTCTAAAGTGATTAGATAGAGGCTGGCGTGTAGCGAATATCATGTAGGAGTTGCTAGCATGACATTTTATCTCTGTCTAATCCTGATTTACACACACACCTCACTAGAGATATCACAGAAGACATGATTAGTCATTTTTGTGCCGGTGAGATCAGTTCTATATGTAGCAAGCACGTCTGACATTAAAGACAAGCCGGGTGTGTAACAAACATGGTTGTTAAAATATCAAGATAACATTTAATTTTAAGGACAAAATACATTTATTTTCAATATATAAGTGAAAAAAATCAGGTCATACAAAATATGTATCATGAGCTACATTTTGCTGAGACAATATGTATTGCATAGGAAGGCAAAGGGGGCCGGGCAGTGGTGGTACACGCCTTTAATCCCAGCACTTGGGAGCCAGAGGCAGGCAGATTTAGGTGGACAGACACTACAACGTTTGCAATACCTACTTTGGAATTGGTGAAATGGCAGATGGTTTCTGCTGTTTTCTTTTTTTAAAGTCTACATCTTTTAAATTACCTCTAATAAATTTTACTTTATAGTAAAATTTAACATTGTTAATAAAATTATGGTTAAATAGTAACAGTTTATTTTTCTCTTCACAGAAATCTCTAAGGAAATTTTTTTTCTCAAAGATTTGCTTTTATGTGAATGAGCATTTGGGGTGTGTGTGTGTGTGTGTGTTTGTGCACTAGGTGTGTGGTACCATTGGAGGCCAGAAGGGGCATCAGATCCCCAAGAATTGGAGTCAAAGATGGCTGTGAGCCAAGATTTGGGTGCTGGGAACCAAACCTGGGTCCTCTGCAAGACCAGCGAGTCTTCTTAACTGCTGAACCACCTCTCCATCCCCTTGTTCTCAGTTATAGGTGACGTGTGAGGAACTAGTTTAATTTGGTTTATTTTATCTAACCGTATTATTTGCTTTTCTTGTCACCATGACAAAGTTCCTGGCAGAAGCAGCTTAAGGGAGGAGAGACTTATTTCTGGTAGTGTATCAGGAGTGCAGGCGTCATGCCTTGGCCAGCATGGAGAAACTAATTGATCTGTGGTATCATGGGGCTGAGAATTATTCACACTCTGGCTGACCAGGAAGAGTGCTTGGCCAGAACCAGAGATGAGTACCACCTTCAAGCCCCACCCCCTCCCCTGTGACCTACTTCTGCTAGTCTGACCACAGTCCAAGGTTCTACAACCAACCAGAACAATGCTACCAGTTGGGGACCACACGTTCAAACACATGAGCCTATTGGGAACATTTCGTATCCAATCTGTAACAATATCCATACTTATAAACCCTTTCCACATTTATGTATTTTGTATGTGGTTGATGGGAGTGGGGCATAGCACATGAGTGCAAGTCAGGTGACAGCTTGGGGGAGTCTGTGCTCACCTCCCACAACATGACTCTCAGAGGTTAAACTCAGGTCACCAGGCCTGGCAGCTATCTTCCTTACCCACCCAACCATCTGGATGCTGCCCCATTTACATTTTTTAAACCTGGATTATTTCTCTATTCGATTATTTAATTTTTTATTATTTTATTTATTTAACTTCCAAAAGTTGTCCCCTTCCCGGTTCCTCCTCCCCAAGTTCTTCACCCCATCCCCCCCCCCCCGCCTCTGAGTAAGTGCTTTCCCACGCACCCCCACCTCACCCCCACCAGCATCCCTCTTCCCTGGGGCATCAAGTTTCCACAGGATTAAGTGCATCCTCTTCCACTGAGGCCATACAAGGCAGTCCTCTGCTACACGTGTGCCTAGGGCCATGATCCAGCCCATGTATGCTCCTTGGTTTTTATCTTAGTTTCTGGGAGTTCTGAGGGGTCCAATTAGTTGACACTGTTGTTCTTCCTATGGGTTGCAATCCCCGTCAGCTCCTTCAGTCCTTCCTCTAACTCTTCTATATTGGTCCCTGACTTCAGTCCAATGGTTAGCTATAAGTATCTGCATTTGTCTCAGTCAGTTGCTGGTAGAGCCTCTCTGAGGACAACGATGCCAGGCTCCTGTCTGCACGCACAGTATGGCCTCAGTAATAGTGTCAGGATTTGGTGTCCACACATGGGATGGGTCCTAAGTTGGGCTGGTCACTAGGTGGCCTTTCTTTCAGTCTCTGCTCCATTTTTGTCCTTGCATTTTCTTTAGAAAGGAACAATTCTGGCTTAAGATTTTTGAAGATGGGTGGGTGTTCACTGCCTCAACTCAGGGTCCTGTCTATCTACTGGAGATGATTTCTTCCAGTTCCATCTCCCCACTGTTGAGCATATTGGCTAACGTCATCCCCACTGAGTCCTGATAGCCTCTCACCTCCCAGGTCATTTGCTCTGTATCCCAGGCTAGTCCCAGACTCTCTCTGACTCAGCTCCCTTAGCGCTAGGACCACAGAGGGTTCCTCTCCACTTAAGCACCCAATTCAACCACGTTTTAAAAAACAGTTAACTATACTAAATCTGAATGTGGAAGTAGTCACTGGGAGACAACACAACTTTTAATTATGTCTTTTCAGTTTAGCAAGCAGTTAAATCTGCAGGAATTATTCATGAGGGAAGACTGATGAGCACTTAAGCTGAAGGAGTTGTCAAGAGCTAGAGTACTGTGTTGTGTTTAGCCTTTGTCTCTTAGAAGCCTGTTCTTTTCTAGTGAGAGACAGAAAGGGAGTGGATCTGGAGAGGAGGGAGAGTGGGGAGGAACTGGGAGGAGCAAGGGGAGGGGAAACCCAAGTTAGGAGATATTGTATGAGAATAGAGTCTATTTTCAATAAAGGGTTGAGGAGCCAGAAAGAAGGCTGTGTGGCCTGTCATCTCTCTGTTTCTGTCACAGGTTGGCTTTCCTGCACTGGGTACTTCTGGCTTCCTCTCTCCTGTGCACCTTTGGTTTTCTCCAGACTCAGCTGTCACAGTCGTCCATCTGTGGCTGATATGAACTCTTTGGGAAATGCCAGGCACTGCCATTTCACCTCTGTTTTTTGCCACCATCAGGGTGGGCCTTCCTCCTCAGACTAAATGTCCTGATGCAGAATTTCCCCACTGGATAGTAGAGGACTTTCTGCCTCTGTTGCTTGGATGTGTTCTCAGATTTAGGAGGAAAAGTTTTCAAAGATGACCCAGTTTCCAGGGGGAACAAAAATTTTGTTTTACCATGGCAGAAGTTTTGTCATATTTTTTCCAAGTTTTAAGACACGGGGAAAGGGTTTTGTTCTTTTAGAAAAGAAGTATTGAAAATGTGCCACAAAAGGTTTCAAATTTTCTCATTAGAAAATATACCATACAAAAATCTATAGAGATCTCAGGTTAAAAGCAAGCGAGGCTATTCATTCCCTTGTTATCTCCAATCTCTGACTACTGCAAGGTTCAGTGTGGGTTCTCATTCTTTATACTATCAAGGCATTTGATTAATCAGTGAGATTAGATCAAGAGAACGTTGTACTCACGAAACAGTACTTTAGCACCACATGAGATGGCGTATTTATCGTTGTGACAGAAAAGACACCAACACACAACCATAGTTACACCTGCTAGTGTGGGAACACTCTGAGTAAAGGGCTCACAACAGCTTGTCCTCCAGCTAACGTCCCACCTTGGTGCCTCTGGACCTTGATTAGAGCACAGTGGACCAAGGCCTTTCATCAAGTATGTGTGTAGTTAAGATGATCTGATTTCTTTTTTTTTTTTTTTTTTTTTTTTGGTTTTTCGAGACAGGGTTTCTCTGTGTAGTCCTGGCTGTCCTGGAACTCACTCTGTAGACCAGGCTGGCCTCGAACTCAGAAATCCGCCTGCCTCTGCCTCCCAAGTTCTGGGATTAAAGGCGTGCGCCACCACGCCCGGCAAGATGATCTGATTTCAAATTGCATCTGAATGACTGGAGGGTGGGGGTATAAAGGCCCTGAAAATGGATAGTGGAGACTGCCGAGCTGTTAGCCTCTCTGAGGGTGGTGACTGCTTTAGTTGGACAGTCTTGTGGTGATGACGCAAGCCAGGGCTCTGAGATTTTTACAGGAGACTGGTTCAGGGTGGGATCTCTTGCCTTGGAGCTCTCTTCTTCCACCTGTGGCTAGATGTCCTGCAGATGGCAGATGTATGCTATTCCTTTCCTATATTGCTTTGAACATGTGACTGGAGACACCCCAAAAGATGTGTCAGGGGAGTTTCCACAAGGGCGTGTTGGGTTGGAGTCAACTGGGATCCAAAGAGAGTACTACACACCAGGCCCATGCATTTACCAGGGACATGTACTTAATACAGGGCTTCACCACAGCCTCTAGATCGGTGGTTCTCAACCTGTGGGTCTCGATCCCCAAAAATCCTTTCACAAAGACCATCAGAAAACACAGATATTTAATTTACATCCTAATTCATAAAAGTAGCAAACTTACAGTTATGAAGTAGCAACGACAATAATGGTTGGAGTTACCACAACATGAGGAACTTTATTAAAGGGTCGCAGCATTAGGAAGGTTAAGAACGGCTAATCTAGTGAGGAAAAGGAATGATGTGGGGCTGTCCATAGCCAAGGGTCAGGAGAGGGCTTTACATGAAGATCTGAAGATCGTTGGGTACTTTGTTGTGGCTGTGACAAGATGCCTGAGGAGCGACTTAAGGATGCTCACTTCCTCTTACTCAGTCTCAGACCACAGCACACGAGATGGCTCCACCCACATTTAGGGCGGGGTCTTCTAGACCGCACTCTTTAGTGTTCTATGCAACCACAACCTAAACATCTTTATCAGCACCTGGGGATGTCTAATGCTTCTGCGTGGCCCAATTCCTCTGGGGAAAACAGAGTGGTCAAGGTACCCTGATTTTCTGACAGGACACAGCAAAGGTAGTGACGTAGAAAGAACCGAGGGACCCCAAAGTGCTTAACCATTCTGTGAGTCAGAATGCCGAGCTGAACCTAAGAACAGACTCAGTGGGCACATTCTCGCCCAGGATTGCGCTGCCCAGCTACTACTCTCCTTCTGAAGAGAAAAGACAGTTGGTAAACAATGAAATCTATAAGGGAGGGCTCTCTAGGATGTGGCGTCTGAGTAGACAATGGATAAAGAGTAGAACGCAAGAGAGGGTGCTCAGAGAGGGAGCAGGCTCGCGGGGGTCTGCAGCTTCTTGTAGCTTCGTGAGTCGCTTTGTTCCTTTGAACGGCAGGATCATCTACTCAATTCCAGGCTCATGTTTTTGAGACAGCGCCTCGAGCTTTAGCATTCTGCTCCACTGATCCTTTGTGTGTGTGAGAGAGAGAGCACACATGTGAAGACACAGACATGTACGTGAGGCCAAAGGTTGACGTCCTGTGCCTTCATAGATTGCCATGCGCTTTGTTAACTGGGGCAAGGTCTCTTGCTGCTGGTGCCTGGTTCAGGATGTGGCGCACACACACATAGCACACACACACAGTAAATAGATAGATAGATAGATAGATAGATAGATAGATAGATAGATAGATAGATAGATAGATAGATAACGAGCAAAAGAATTCTCAAACGCCTTCTAAGGAATGCCAAGTACCTAGTACCCAGTAGCTACTGTAGCACTGTGATGTCAAAAACCTGAAATAGCTTCTACCCTGCAAGTACTTTGAGGAAGTGGGTACCTCAGTCACTCCTCTCCTCTTTTCCTTAGAAGGTAAATAAATAACGTCATTGAGCCAGTGAGATGACTCAGCAGGTCAAGGTATTTGCCATCAAGCTTGATGACTGAGTTCATTCCTAGGGCCCGCACGGTGCAAGGAGAACTGGCTCCACCAAGTTGTCTTGTGACCTCCACTTGCTGTGGCACAAGTGTGCCTCAAATTAAAAAAAAAAAAAAAAAAAAAGTTAAAAAATTTAAATAACACTTACTGGCTTCTTAGTGTCAGAGCACATATATTATTGATACAGGCCACATGATTCGATGAGACGGCTCATCACTGTTCTTTTTATAGCTGACGTATGAGGGGACCTTACCCAGTATCATACAACTTAAAGCAGTCCAGTCAGGCTCAGGCTCACCATCCCTGCTTCATGTTTTCTAGTACAGAGCTTTGAAGGAGATGATGCGTCAGTGATGTGTGGACTTAGAAGGACTTGCAGCAGCGATCAGAACACTGGCAGCTGGGACAGGGGAGGGATTCACTCAGTGATGGAACACTGGTCTACGGTTTACAATCCCCGCTCCCATCTAAAAGGAAAAGATAATGGGAGACACACAGTAAAGTCCCGCCTTTCATACTCCCAATGTGTACCTATTGGGCTCAAAGCCAATGTTATATTGGTTTTCTCGGTAACTGTATGATTTTCCGGAAAGCCATGAGGGTTAAAAGTCAATGCTGAATCACCGCACAAGTCCTGAACGCTGCACGGCGTGCATGCCTTGGAGACTCTTCCGTTGCTTTAGCCAAAAATGGAAGAAAAAAAAAAAAAAAAAAAGCTGACCATGAACTTCCATCTCGGGCCTAGAAAAGTCTTCCTAAATTCCTGTGCACCCGCTGTCGTTAGAAGTAAGAAGCACAGCCGGGTGTGGTGGCGCACGCCTTTAATCCCAGCACTCGGGAGGCAGAGGCAGGCGGATTTCTGAGTTCGAGGCCAGCCTGGACTACAAAGTGAGCTCCAGGACAGCCAGGGCTATACAGAGAAACCCTGTCTCGAAAAACCAAAAAAAAAAAGAAGTAACAAGCACAAACCAGGGGGTTGAGAATAATCCATGCAATAAATAGAGCGAGCGTTAGCCTGGGTAGGGGAGAAGTCTCTCGCAGCAACACTCTTGGGAAAGAGAGGGATGTGCTGTGGTATCTTACAGGCTGAAGCATTTGGAAGGAGCAGGTGTCAGAGAGACCACACTGGGTCAGGAGCTCGGCTGGGTCCTGCAGATGCGGTGCCTGTTTGGTTTTGGTTTGGGACAGATATGCTTTCAGTAACAATGCCTTCACTGTGTGCTGAGTGAGAACCATAATTTAAAAACTGTCTATTATACTGAGCCAGTTTATCTATATTTAACTATCTATTATAACTGTCTGTCTAGAGACTTTCTTACATTTTGAGCTCCAGCAGGAGAAAGCTGTAACTTGGAAAGAGTCCTCAAGCTGAACGAGGTGGCACAGCCTTTATCCCAGTTTGAGGCCAGAGAATCACAAATTCAAGGTTTGCCTGGACTATAGGATGAGTTCAAGGTCAAGATGATCTTGAGTCCCAGTCGTGCAGAGTGCTAGAGACAGCCCAGAGGCAGAGCACTTGGCTGGAGTCCACGAACCTCTGTCTCCAGCTCAACAAAAAAGAACCACGTGACCTTTGCTCATCTTGAGTCCAGATAATAAACAGAAACTTTTGAAGCGTCTGCGGGGAAGGCACCTCTCCTCTCAGCAGGTTGATGTGGTTGGTATGAGTCCTTCACATCCTGAGAATTCTTCTTGCCAAGTTCTAACAATTCAAACTTCCAACTCCAACAAGCTGGGGTTACAAGAGGGAGAATGAGAAGAAAAGAACTCTCTCAGCAGGAGAATGGTTACCCAGCAAGCACAAGGCCCTGGGTTCCAGCCCCAGCATCTAAGAATTTAAATTGAAGATAAAAATCAATGTTATTTACTTAAAAACAATAAGCTATACCCTATAAGAACAGATACATTTTATTTCCCACACATACACATAATTTTTGAGCACAGAAAGATTTTTGTCAGTGTTGGGTTGTGATATCTTTTCCTGCTTTGTGTCAGTTATAACATATTGCTTTGGTTGAAGTACGTGAAGAAGATGTGAATAAATATTTTAGAGAGAAATATATATTTTTTTTAAAGTCAGGGATTGTTTATAGCCCAGGCTGGACTGATTTGTGCTATGTTAGACCAGGCTGGCCTCAAATTTGCAACAGTTCTCCTACCCCTACCCTCTTCGTGCAGGGAGGTGTGTGCCCCAGGCTTGGCCAGGAGGGAGATTTTAATGCTGTTTTTAGATGGTTGTCCATGTCCTTCTTTGAGACAGAGTCTTGCTGTACAGGCCAGTCTGCTCTGGATCTCACTACAGAGCACAGCTGCTTCTGCCTCTAGGATGGCACGCAGGCACCGCAGTGCCTAGAGTTTAAACAATGTTTCCATACTCTGCACTTGTAGTTTAAACAATGTTTCCATATCTGCACTTGTGTTATTGCTGATACATATCAGAAACATCTCCAGGTGTAAGGAAACTGTCACATTCACAGAGAGAACGCATGTCTTCTAAAACTTTAATTATTTACCTGAAAGCTAAAGTTTTATTATTGGCAACGGATACACTCCCTCAAAGGGACAGGATTAGTGTGAAGTTACTTATCTGACCAGCCTGTGCCAGTCATTAATGCACAGCAGTGCAGGAAGGGAGCCGTGACTAGGACACGCAGAAGTACTTTACGGATGCATACGTCACAACTGAGAACCAAGGAGAACCAAGGGAATGTAGTCACGAGTCCAGACTGCAGAGTTCTTACTGCTTCATCAAATGGGCTCTTAATCGAAATAACTGTTTTTCTTTTCTCTTTTCTGAGAATGTATGCCTGTAAAGGAAATATGATAGGGCTGGGAAGCTGGCTCCTCCGATGAGAACGCCTAACGGCCTTGCAGAGGAAGCAAGTTCAGTTCTGGAACTCACACTAGTGGCTCACAAGCATCTGTAACTCTGGCTCCAAGGGGTCTGATGCCCTCTTCAGGCTTCCAAGAGCACTGCACCCGCAGGTACAACACCCAACACAGTTGCACATACATATACATAATTTAGAATAAAGTATGTATTCCAAAAGGAAAGAATACAATGACGAATTTGGTTTGGGTATTTAACACTAAGACTTGGACAATTTTTGTAACCACTGCTTTAAAAAAATTCTAACACTGGGGGTGGAGAGATGGTTCAGCAGTTAAGAATATTTGTTGCTTTTGCGGAAGACCGGGTTTCAATCTGCAACATCCACCCTGAGGCTCACAATCATCTCCAGTTCTAGGGATCTGATGCTCTCTTCTGACCTCCGTGGGTACTGAATGCACCTGTACATGGACATACATGGAGGCAAAACACCATATACATAAAATAAGAATAAACAAATCTTTTTTAAAAAAAGATTTATTTATTATTATATGTAAGTACACTGTAGCTGTCTTCAGACATACCAGAATAGGGTATCAGATCTCATTATGGATGGTTGTGAGCCAACATGTGGTTGCTGGGATTTGAACTCAGAACCTTCAGAAGAACAGTCAGTGCTCTTAACTGCTGAGCCATCTCTCCAGCCCCTAAACAAATCTTTAAATACTAACACTATTTCTTCTGACTTTTTCTACAGCTCCAGTATTTCCTTCTCAAAATGGGAAGAACAAAGTTTGGTTCCCTTTCTATTTTCCCCTCCTCTCAGCTTAGATATTTACATCCCTCCATGGCTAGTGCCTCCTTGGTTCACAGCACTTCTAGTCAGTCTTCTTTGTGGTTTCAGCCCGCTGGAGAACTGACTTGTCTCCACACCATAGCTGTTCTGCTTCTCATCACCGCACCACCCTTAAGCCCACAGGGAACCCGCACCCTTCTTATGCTGGGTCACCTTATGGGGATGCCTGCCACATTTCTTACACAGGTCCTTGGGGGTCACACTGAGCACCTCGCAGCTATACTGTTTACACAATGACAATGGTAGGCTTGGTGTCAACCATCCTGGCACCTGACAGGAAAGAGCGACCACTACCTTTAGTGTGAACACCAGGGTGGTGAGCAGGGCAGACGAAGTCTGAGTGTTGTTATGAACCAGACTTTAGGAATTATTCTCTTGGAGCTGGGTGTGGTGGCACATGCTTTTAACCCCAGCTTTCTGGACGCAGGGGCAGTTGGATCTCTGTGAGTTCGAGGCCAGCCTGATCTACATAGTGAGTTCCAGGACAGCCAGGGCTGTGAGTGATGGGTCAGTAGTTAGAGGACCAGGGGCTCGGTTCTCATCCAATATCAGATGGTTTATAACTGCTTCTAGCCCAACTCTGAGGAATCTGAGGTCCTGCTTTGGCCTCAGAGGAAACCTGCATTCATGCGCTCTCTCTCTCTCTCTTCCTCTCTCTCTCTCTCTCTCTCTCTCTCTCTCTCTCTCTCTCTCTCTCTCTCACACACACACACACACACACACACACACAAACACACACACACTCACTCACACACACAGATATGCATAATTAAAAACAAAATAAGTCTTTTTCTTTTTCTTTCTTTTTTCAAGACAGGGTTTCTCTGTATAGCCTGGAACTCACTTTGTAGACCAGGCTGGCCTCAAACTCAGAAATCTGCCTGCCTCTGCCTCCCATGTGCTGGGATTAAAGGAGTGCACCACCACTGCCTGGCAAAATAAGTCTTTTTTTTTTTAAGCATTATCCTCTTTAGTACTATACATTAAGATCTAGAGATGGCTGGGTGTGGAGGCACACACCTTTAATTCCAGCACTTGGAAGGCAGAGGCAGGCAAATGTCTGAGTTTGAGGCCAACCTGGTCTACAGAATGAGTTTCAGAACAGCCAGGGCTATACAGAGAAACTCTGTCTTGAGAAAAAAAAATTTTAATTAATTAAAAAAAAAACCCTCTTTGTGGAGAGAGGCATACTCTAAATAAGTAGTTTTGGGAGGGTGCTGAGAAGATGGCTCCACAGATCAGAGCACTGGCTGCTCTTCCAGAGGGACATGGGTTCAATTCCTAGCACCCACATGGCAGCTCATGACTGTAACTCCGGTTCCAGGGGATCTGATCTCCTCTTTGGACTTTGAAGGCATTGCATGCATGTGTTATAGTCTGTAAGCAAAATACTCATAAATGTAAAATAAAAATAAATTAAAATAGTATTTGGACTATTTTATTTATTAGTTAATGAAATAATATGATATTTCATTAAATACATGATTTGCTTTGCCAGAAGATAGACCTATGACCCACAAGAATTTTTACTGGGCACTGTAGCAGAACAAATGTAGGGCTGAATTTTCTTATATATGCATATTTGATTTTAAAATAAAGTATATGTAGTGGTCTATTAGCACATTTTATGAGCTATAAGGCCAAACTCCAAAATAAAAAAAAGAAATAATGAGCACTATTTTTCTTTTCTCTGTCACTAGGAATTGAAACCAGAGCCTCAAACCTGCTAAGTCCTCACCTAGCTACTGAACTATATCTCCAACACTAAACTTAATTCTTATTTGTGTGTGTTTTAAAAGGGTATTTTTATTTTATATGAATGAGTGTTTTGTCTACATGTATGTAAGTGCACAGCATGCTTGCCTGGTGTCCACAGAGGCTAGAGAGGGGCTGAATTCATCAAAACTGTAGCTGTGTACTGTTGTAAACCTCTATTGGGTGGGTGCTGAGAACCAAACCTGGGTCCCTTGCAAGAAGAACAGGAGTGATCTTAAATGCGGAGTCCTCTTTCCAGCCTCATGTCCGTAAAATACCCCTTTGCCTTTCCCCAAAAGAATTTTAGTAAAAGAAACCTAATACACTTCGTTATTATGAAATTGGGGGGGTGGTTATGCCATGGAACAAAGTGATATTAAATTCACGGATAGGTTTAGTTTAATTTTATTGTTAATGACTCTCATGTCCTAGAGTCTGGCAAAGAGTTATTCATTTACATTCAGAATTTACCTCGCCGGGCGTGGTGGCGCACACCTTTAATCCCAGAACTTGGGAGGCAGAGGCAGGTGGATTTCTGAGTTTGAGGCCAGCCTGGTCTACAAAGTGAGTTCCAGGATAGCCAGGGCTACACAGAGAAACCCTGTCTCGAAAAACCAAAAGAAAAAAAGAAAAAAAGAGAATGTGCTTAATCAGAGTATTAATTTCTCAGTCCACTGAAATTGGGGCTGGGAGACAGCTCAGTAGTAAGGTGCTTGATGCATAAGCAGAGGGTCTGAGCTCCAATCCCAGGACCAAGGTGGAGAAGGCAGCAGGCCTGGCTCCTGCACCTGTAACCCTATGTAGAAGGCAGAGACATGTAAACCCCAGGGCTTACTGGTCAACCAGTCTAGGTAAATACTGAGCTTCAGGTTTAGTGAGAGGCTGGGCCTCAAAAAATAGTTGGAGGCTGGAGAGATGTCTCAGTGCTAAAGAGTGCTGGCTACTTTTCCAGAGGACCCCGATTTAGTTCACAGCACCCAGATGGAGGCTCAAAACTGTCGGTACCTCTGGTTCAAGGGGATTCAATGCCCTCCTCTGAGTCCACCACTCACATGGTGGACATGCATACAGGCAAAACACTCATACACATAAAATTTTTTTAAAAATTTGAGACAGGGTTTACTGTATATAACCCATGTTGTCCTGGAGCTTGCTATATAGCTAAGACTGGTCTTGAATTGACACAGATGTCTACCTCTGCCGTCAGTTAAATAAAGTAAGGTAGAGAAGTCAGTGAGGAAGATATCCTGTTGTCAGTCTCTGGTGTACACACACACAAGCATCAGTGAGCACACCAGCACATGTATACACACACACACACACACACACACACACACACACACACACACGACTATAACTGGAATCTTAGATTTCAAAAGCAAAGTGTTTGTATGTTCGTAGTTTAAATAAAAAGGTTTAAAAACTAACTTTGAAAGATTTAAAGTAGATCAGACGAATGGGTATAGAGCTATCTTAAGTAGTCACACAGACTTTTTTTTTTTTTTTTTTTTGGATGGGATACATCATTTTTGACAAAACCACACCAAAATAATGAAAATATTTCTAAACATCTGTTGCCAAAAAGCTTCAGAGAGGCGTACCGGCAGAGAGGTGTTCCACCAGAGAGAGCGGAGTCTGGCAGAGAGGTGCAGATTCAACATTAGCTGTCCCTTTGCATTGAAGCATCCATGCTGTATGTGCACTTAAATAACATCTCATGTCAAGTGTTATACGTGACACTGCATTCAGTCCTAGGGCTAAACCTTTCTGTGGCAGGCTTAAAATTCCCTACCATGAGTATGTAGCTACACACTTTGGTTTTCACGTTAAAAGAAAAAAAAAAGGATATTTGATGGTTTTATGTGAGTTTCTGCTTCCAGGAAGATGCTAGTTCTAATAGAATCATAAGATTGAGAAATCAGTTTTCTCATACTGCTACCAGTCTAGCTAATCCAGATCCCTAAGTGTCAGGAGACAGCACTCCCAGGGCCCCATGGAGGGCTCAAACTCAAGGTCAAACTGCCCTCTTGTGGTCTTCTTGATACGGAAAGTTTTTGTTGTTTTGGTTTTTCTCTGTGTAGCCCTGGCTGTTCTGAAACTTGCTCTGTAGACCAAGCTGGCCTCAAACTTGGAGATCCTCTTGCCTCTGCCTCCCAAGTGCTGGGATTAAAGGCGTGCCAGGCTACGTGGAAGATTTTTAGTGCATTTGGCATGAATATTATTTATAAGTGGATAGACAGATTGATTTCTAAAACTGAGCCCAAGCCCAAGGCCTGCACATTCTAAGCAATTACTGTACCAGTGACCTACTATCAAGTCTGAATTTTAAATGTCCTTCCATTTATCTCACATAATGTAAAATTCATACTTCAAAACAACTCAGTGAAGTATTCCTTAGTATATTCCCAGACTTGTGTGGCTATCATCACTGTTTAACCTCTGAGCATTTTAACTTCCCTGTTCCCCATAAGCACTGACTTCAAAGTACAGCATGCATGTGTGTGTACACATATGTGGTGTGTATAATATATATACAAATGTATATACTATATACAGCGCATACATGTATGGTTAATATATAATACTATATATAACACATATGTTGTATGTATGCATACACACATACATATATATGTGTGTGTATGTGTATATATATATACATATATATATACACATAGTGCAAACAGGTGTTCTTCAGTGACTTGTAACATCTGTGACAAGCGAAGTTCAAGAATCTATGCAGATGATGCAGATGTTTTATCCCTCTGCTCTCTTGTGCTAATTTATTGCTCTAACTCTGTATAATTGGAGGGGGTGTGGCTGGGGGTTGAATACAGAGCTTTGAATGCAGTCAATGATCTTTACCACTGAGCCATATCTGAGGCTCCTGTATAAGGATTAAAACAAGCTCCACCACTCTGTTGCCCTTTCTCGTGGGGATCTGCAGTATCGTTGGACCTTCAGATTTCTGTGTGCATTTCAGAAATAGCATGTTAAATTCCACAGAAATCCATGCTGGAAATTTAACAAAAATTGTGTTAAATTTGGACTTCTTGAAGAAAATTGGGTGAACAACATCACAACACCAACTCTCATTTAGATTTAAAATCTTTTAGTGATTTGTCATTTTTTTCATTTTGTCATATTTACTCTGCTCTTACATTTCCACTGTATTTATTCCTTGATTTTTTTGTTTGTTTGTATTTTGTTTTGTTTTTCAAGACAGGGTTTCTCTGTGTAGCGCTGGCTATCTTGGAACTCACTCTGTAGACCGGACTGGCCTCAAACTTTCAGAGACTAGCCTGCCCCTGCCTCCTGAGTTCTGGGATTCACAGCGTGTGCCACCACTGCCCAGCCTTTCCTTGAATTCTGTGGTTAATGCTACGGAAGACTTGTTCCTACCTGTTGTTGCTAGTCTGTTATATTTATGAGTGTCAAACTTATCCAAACTATGCAAGTTTGCTTACTCATGGTTGCCCAAAATTCTCTATGTAACTCAAGTTTGCCTCACATTTGAAATCCTCCTGCCTCAGCCTCCCAGGTACAGTCACTTTACATCAGGCTCCTTCTGTTGGCTTTAAATAAGTTTCGCTTTGCTTCACTTTCAAAAATATTACAATTTTAACTTGTTTTGTGCTTTAAAGTCTTGGTGACAGGCACAGGCACAAAAAAATGGATGTGGTTATTACTGTACCTAGAGCTCAGGTTTTCGGAGGAATGCGTCTGACTTCACAGTATGATGTGTGCTATGGTCTACACACACACTTTATACCTCAATATCTACTTATTTATTTGATCTATGTATATAGGTGTTTTGTCTGCATGTACATCTGCACCCCAGAAGAGGGTACTGGATCCCATGGGACCACAGTTATAGATGGCTGTGGGCCACCATGTGGGTGCTGGGAATGGAACTCAGGACCTCTGAAGAGCAGCCATTGAGCCATCTCATCACCCCTATACTTTATATATGAAAAAGCTTTGTTTCTCCTTTACTAAAAGCTTTTTTTAATATATAGTTTTTAAAAAATACTTGTCGGAGCCGGGCGTGGTGGCGCACGCCTTTAATCCCAGCACTCGGGAGGCAGAGGCAGGCGGATTTCTGAGTTCGAGGCCAGCCTGGTCTACAAAGTGAGTTCCAGGACAGCCAGGGCTATACAGAAAAACCCTGTCTCAAAAAACCAAAAAAAAAAAAAAAAATACTTGTCGGGCTGCTGAGATGGCTCAGCGGTTAAGAGCATTGACTGTTCTTCTGAAAGTCCTGAGTTCAAATCCCCACAACCACATGGTGGCTCACAACTATCTGTAATGAGATCTGACACCCTCTTCTGGTGTGTCTGAAGACAGCTACAGTGTACTTACATATAATAATAAATAATTCTTAAAAAAATACTTGTCCCGTACCAAGATGGATTATTGACTCTCACTTTAATCTACTAGTGTTTTAAATTATATTATCATATTTAATTAATTGAAAAATACATTATTACATTTTGAAGTGATCAATGAATATTTGTTTAAAAAATGAACATCTAAATTGGCAGATATGAAGTTACTTATTTTCTAAAGGTAAAATTGTCATGCATTCATTTCTGAGATTAAACACTGATTCAAAGTGAGGCATTCAATTCCCGAATTGCCAGTGAATCTGATTTGCTGATACTTTTCAAATTTAGCAGTGAAATAGGCTGTAATTTTTATTTTTGGATTACCACTATGAAATCTTGGCAATTGGCTTTTCCTATATTTTGTGCAAAACTCGAATACAGAGACAAAATTTTTAAAAAATATCAATATTAATTTTTATTTGAGACAGAGTCTCAATATGTAGCCCTGGCTGGCTTGAAATTTAAAATGTAGACCAGGCTGGCCCTGCCTCTGCCTCCTAAGTGATGGAATTAAAAGTGTGCACCACTACACACAGCTAGATTCATTTTATATGTAACTCTGTATGTGTTATGTGTGCATGCATGCGTGTGTGTGTGTGTGTGTGTGTGTGTGTTTGTGTGTGTGTATATGTGTGTGTGCACTTGTGAACATGTGTGAGTTTCCAAAGAGTCCAGAGAAGGGCATTATCTCTCCAGCCCCAAAGACCAATTTTGACTGCATGGTAAAACTTACTCTAACTTGGTGCTTTATTTGTAGGTAAGTTTTAGTTATTGTTTAAATAACTGTAATGCCTAACAAGGCGTTATGCTGTGTCTGCTTGGGCCCACTTACTAAGTTTTTCTAAGAACGCCCTCTTGTCAGCATTTTCAGATTTATTAGCTTAACTTCCAATGTTCTATCATCAATACTACACTTTGACCTTTTGTTTAATATTATTTAATATTACGTCTCCTTGATCAAACTTGCCTGCTGATTTTATACCTTTAAATTCTTTTTTTTTTTTTTTTTTTTGGTTTTTCGAGACAGGGTTTCTCTGTGTAGCCCTGGCTGTCCTGGCACTCACTTTGTAGACCAGGCTGGCCTCGAACTCAGAAATCCACCTGCCTCTGCCTCCCAAGTTCTGGGATTAAAGGCGTGCGCCACCACGCCCGGCATACCTTTAAATTCTAATGCTTCTTTTTCTGTAATATGCTTGTTTTCAGCCTCTGCTGTTTTAGCATTAATGCTGTCTCACCTGGACACATTTATCTTCCCTCATTAAGTTCTCAATTCCAGTTTTTATTACATTCTCATTGGCTTGAGTGCGTATGCTTCCTAGGGCTACCAGAGTTCTCAGAGTCAGAGCACAGGCCCTCATCGAGTTGAGGAATAATGAGGACCAGTGACCCACACCCCTTAGCTCCATTTTCCTGACCATCACTGACCCAGCACTGTCTAGGTTCCTCCATTTTCTCCTGCAAGCTTCTGACATGCGGTCAGGGCCATAAAATCTCTTCCTGGGAGACCATTGCTCGTCTGGTACTGTTATCATGCTGACAGGAGTGAAGATATTGTACAGGGAGACACTGTGTTCCTCCCTATAGTTATCAGACTATGCAAACAATGGTCTCCAAGGAGTTGGAGTTCCACCAAGGAATCATGGTGGGAAGAGGAATAGCCTAATGCCTAGCATCCAAACACAAGGTTGTATTTGTCTCCCTAGCTGCTACTTGACCCAGACCCACTTGAATTCAGCAGGTTGAGCTGATCCAACAAGTAGACAAAGGCTTCCCTCCTCTCCCCAGGTCTGCATACAATCCCAACAGAGGCTTAGAGTTTTCGGTCCTTTAGGAACAGAGCTGGTGAGCCTATTTTGGAATGAGTGAAAGAGAAGTGCCAAGGGGAACAGGACACTGACTCCCACTGTCTGCCACCCTGCTTCTGTACTGAGAGCCTAGTCCACCTGTGTCTACAGTTCTGAGAGCAGAGACAAGGGGTGCACCCTGGGTCTCTTGGACCTACTTGGCACCATGACAACACCTTTTTCAGGATTCACTCTTACATGCTGCATTTCCTACCTGAACTGTTACTAGAGCAGTTTTCAACAGGAGGAGCCAGGGAGTTTTCCAGCGGTAGAGGGTTGACCACTCCTTTTTCCTATTTAGATCTTTATCATAAAGGTTGCTTTGTGCTGTTCTAATTCTTATTTTGAGACAAGCTCTCGCGGTGGTTGGCCTTGATCAGAGCTCCTCCTGAGTTAAAGGCACATGCTATGACACCCAGTTTCTTTGTTACTTATTGGAGTACTGATAATTGGATGTGGTAGTGCAGGCTTGTAATTCCAGAATTCTATTGGCAGAGACAGGAAGATCAAGAATTTGAAGCTACCCTGGGCTCCATATACACAGTGAGCTCAAGGACAACCTACATACAACACGGCAGAGCAAACTGCCTGTCTCAAGTAAACGAAAAACAGAGCTTTCATTCCAGCGCTTGGGAAGCTAAGGCAGGATTGATAGGAATTGGAGTGCTACACAGTGAATTACAGGCCAGCCTGGGCTACAGAATAAGATGCTGTCTCAAAAAATCAAAACAAAACAAAACAAAACGAAAAAAACAAAAAATCTACAGGTTTATTTTGTCTCACTGTTCAAGGGCACAGTCATAGCAGAGTCGTCACGGTGGCAAGAGCTTCTAGTCACATGGAGGCAGCTCGTCACACTGCGTGCAGTCAGGAAGCAGAGAGCACACCCCACATGATTATAATCAGGTGTGGCGGCACGTGCCTTTAATGTGAGCTATTGGGAAGCAGAGACAGATCTCTGAGTTTGAGGTCAGTCGAATCTACACATTGTTCGAGATCAGCCAGGGTTATACAGTGAGATCCTGTCAGAGAGAAAATTATTTTAATTTTATTCCCCTGTCTGCAAATGTATGCCCATGTGTGCATGTGCAGGCCAGAAGAGGGCATCCCATCCCTCAGAGCTAGATGTATTGTTTGCAGGTGCCCCAGCTTGCTACATGGGTGCTTGAATCTGAACTTGGGTTCTCATGATTTATCAACAAGGACTATTAACCAGTGAGCCATCTCTCCACCCCCATTTCATAGAACTCATGATTTAATCCGCTAATATTTCCTTTATGTTTTTATTTATATTCAAAGTATGCTGCTTTTTGTGCAATACTTAGGGCCCTGAATGAACAGAGTACCCTTTCCTCTGATCTCAAAGAGCTTTAAGCAATAGGAATAATTATTTGTGCCTTGATGGTTAGCTATGCCCTACCAATAAAACCTACTGTAGTTAGTAGACCCTGGATAGTCTTTGACCTCCTTTTAGGGTTTGACCACAGAAACTGAGGTTTGGCTGCTGCTCGGTCAGGTTCTTTTCTGGTTACTAAGAGCACAGCAGTAGCAGTGGAGGAAGCCCAGGCACAGGATTACACACACAGCAAGGGTTGAAGGAGATGGGCAGCATGGATGAGTTGCCTCCTCCAGTAAGGAATGGTCTCTGAGGTTCCTTTTATACAGGTAAGAAGAAAGCTGACCCCGGGCATGGCCAGGTACAGTGGTTGCCTGAGGAAAGAGCATTAAAGACAGAAGAAGCCTTGTAAGTGATGGACTGTGTTTGATTAAATATCTACAGTTAACTAAGAGAGAACAAAGTGACAATCTGTCAGGTTAGCATGACATTGGGAGACAGTTTAAAGAGCTCTGATTGTCCCTCTGAGGGAGCAGAATATTTAGGTCCCTCCCCCTTTTTTTGAGGGGTGGGGTATTTTTGCTTGTTTCTTTTGAGGTGGCTAATATCCCTAGTTAGCCTTAGCTGTCCTGAAACTATGTAGGCCAGGCCGGCCTTTAACTCATGGCAATCCTCTTGACTCTGCCTCCCAGTCCTGGGATTAGATTTAGTTTAAGGGTCAGCTGCCACTTATTTTTCTTTTTTTGTTTTGTTTTTAATTTTTAATATTTTTTATTACATATTTTCCTCAATTACATGCCACTTATTTTTCAACAGAGAATCATATCACACTCTCAAGTCCTAAGGCTTCCATTCTGTGATCTGTAAAATATATATATTGATGGACAGGCAGTCCTATATTCTCTGGAAGGATCTAGAGGATGCTCACTTCAAAGGCTTTTAAAAGCAAAAATCATTGAGACTGGAGAGATGGCTCAATATTTGGGAGCGCTAACTACTCTTGCAAGAGAACTCACATAGTTTCAGGATAACCAAGACTATGTAGAGAGACCCTATCTCAAAACATAAAACAAAACAAAAACAAACAAAAAACTTGAGTAAGAAATCAGTAACTTCAGCTGGCCCTACCAGTATAGACCTGTATTCCTAGCTACTCAAGAGATACATAAAATGGCAAATTCAAGGCCTGCTTGGGCTCAGTGAGATTAGGGCAACTTGGTGAGACATGATCTCAAAATTAACAGTCACAAAAGTTCTGTGGATATAAATCAGAGGTAGAGTCTTTGGGAAGCACAAGGCTCTGGATTCAATTTTTAGTCTCACACCACCACCACCAAAAATACAAATAATAACCTCTAACTTCATGAAGTGTCCATGCTGACATTTTTTTTCCTGGCATTACATACTGCATACACATACTTCTTTTTTCTTTTTCTTTTCTTTTCTTTTCTTTTCTTTTCTTTCTTTTTTTTTTTTTTTTTTTTAAGGCATGGTTTCTGTGTAGCTCTGGCTGTCCTGGAACTTTGTAGACCAGGCTTGCCTCAAACTCAGAGATTGCTTGTCTCTGCTTGCTAAGTGCTGGGATTAAAGGTGTGTGTGTGTGTGTGTGTGTGTGTGTGTGGGAGGGGGGTTGGGGGTCACCAAGCCCTGCATATTACATATATTAAATGTTACTGTGGTTAGAGTTGGCTGATGATAGGAATTCTGTGACAAGGTAGTGGCAAGTGCTGCAAGATGTTATAGGTTCCAATTGTTGAAGCACAAGTTATTCAGTGAGCAGACAGTGTACTGGCTGGTTTTGTGTCAACTTGACACAAGCTGGAGTTATCACAGAGAAAGGAGTCTCCCTTGAGGAAATGCCTCCATGAGATCCAGCTGTAAGGCATTTTCTCAGTTAGTGATCAAGGGTGGGAGGATCCATCGTAGGTGGTGCCATCCTGGGCTGGTGGTCCTGGGTTCTATAAGAAAGCAAGCTGAGCAAGCCAGGGGAAGCAAGCCAGTAAGTAACATCTCTCCATGGCCTCTGCATCAGCTCCTGACCTGCTTGAGTTCCAGTCCTGACTTCTTTTGGTGATGAACAGCAATGTAGATGAGTAAGCTGAATAAACCCTTTTCTCTCCAACTTGCTTCTTGTTCATGTTTGTGCAGGAATAGAAACCCTAAGACAGCATCAGAGACTTGGCTCCATGCCAATGATAAGGTAGCAGTTTCTACACGGCAGCAAAGTCTAAGCAGCGGCAGTTTTCACAAGACTCTTCCCCAAGTTTTCCTTTATGTTCTGTTTAATGCCACATTTCTCACAGTCTTCTAAATGCCTGTACACATCTTTAGGATGGTATTGCTTGTCTTTTTCCTTTTGATCCTTTACTCCCCCACCTCCCCCAGCTCTTTTTGAGTTTTGTGAGTGTGCCAATCCTCTGACCAAATCATTCACTACTGTAATACCTGTAGGTCTCATTTCATGGCTATATTCCTTTGAACCTACCTTACTAGTAATCTTGGTACAATTAAAATAGGAGAGACAGACCCTTAGGGACAGAAATCTGGATTTGTTCTCTGATACCACTAAATGAAAGTTTTTTTTTTTTTTTTTAATATTTTATGTATGTGAGTACATACAGCTCTCTTCATGAACACCAGAAGAAGCCATCCGATACCATTACAGATGTTTGTGAGCACCATGTGGTTACTGGGAATTGAACTCAGGACTCTGGAAGAGTAGCCAGCACTAATTGCTGAGCCATTTCTCCAGCCCCTAAATGAAAGGCCTTAATGTTTTTGTTTTTTTTTTGAGACAGGGTTTCTCTGTGTAGCCTTGCCTGTCCTGGAACTCACTCTGTAGACCAGGCTGGCCTCGAACTCAGAAATCTGCCTGCCTCTGCCTCCCGAGTGCTGGGATTAAAGGCGTGCGCCACCACGCCCTGCTTAATGTCTTATAGTGAATGAATGATAGCCCATGGAGAAAGTTCACTTCTCACATGTAGTCACTTGGCTTCTTTTCTTTTTCTCTCTTTTTTTTTTTTTTTTTTTTTGGTTTTTAGAGACAAGGTTTCTCTGTGTAGCCTTGGCTGTCCTGGAACTCACTTTGTAGACCAGGCTGGCCTCGAAATCAGAAATCCACCTGCCTCTGCCTCCGGAGTGCGGGGATTAAAGGCATGCACCACCACGCCCGGCTGTCACTTGGCTTCTTAAAAAGTATCTAGTCGCCGGGCGTGGTGGCGCACGCCTTTAATCCCAGCACTTGGGAGGCAGAGGCAGGCGGATTTCTGAGTTCAAGGCCAGCCTGGTCTACAGAGTGAGTTCCAGGACAGCCAGGACTACACAGAGAAACCCTGTCTCGAAAAACCAAAAAAGTATCTAGTCAGAAGGATGCGTTAAGGGAAACAAGATGCCAGAATATTCTCAGTATTCAGAGAAAGGCAGGCCAAGACTCCAGGAGATAGAGACATTAGTTACTTATGTACAACTTATCATATATCCTCTGGAAGGATCCAGAGGACACACTCTCTTTAAAGGTTTTTGAAAAACAAAGATCATCACTGGGATGGGAGAAATGCCTCAGCAGTTAGGAGCACTGGCTGCTCTTGCAAAGGACCTGGGTTCAGTTTCCAGTGCCTATTATGGTGGCTTCCAACTATCTGTACAGATGTAATACCCATTTCTAGCCTCTGGGGATACCAGGTACACACATAATATATACAGGCAAATACTTACAAATTTAAAAATCATTGTTGAGTGAACAATATTATCTTTAAAAGACCCTAATGGTTGTTGTCAGGAATAATAGTAAAAGATGTTCACTATGAAATGGCTCCTTAAATTCAAGAGCAGTAGGAGATAAGGACCAATGCCCCTCCCGCTTAATAAGGGCAATATTTTGTTGACAGGACTTATAAAGATTTAATAAAAAAATGACTGTCATAGAAAGTGTTATAACAAAAAAAATCAAAAGTTAAAAATTATCTATGCTTAGCCAGTAAGTTGTTATAACTTTTATAACTAGGGCTAATGCTCCTGAACTTTGAAACAGTATTTTTCAAGAACCATCAGGAGCTTGATTCCAAAGGAAATGATGGGTCAGAATGCTCTGGATATTTTTCTCAAGGGTTCTTCAGAAACATAAGACTCTGGACAACAACAGACAGTGAGATCCAAGAGGAAGATGGGTAATCACAGTTGCTGATACAAATATCAGTAAAAACAAACTCAAGTAAGATGGAAAAAAACATTACTATTACTGCTGTATATACGTCAGGTAGCTTATGTGTATGTATACACACACATACTGATGTATAGTAGAAGTTCGCTGATTAAATTACAACAGTAAAGGCTTACTTGTTAGTAAGATCAGAAAGAGGGCTGGACACACAGCGGTTTAGAGTGAGAGCACTTGTTGGTCCTGCAAAGGACCAGGCTTCGATTTCCAGCACCCACAGCCTGGTACAAACCACCGCAACTCCAGTTCCAGGGGATCAGATACCTTTCTTCCAACCTCTGAAGGACGGTGCACATTTACAAATGCAGGCAAACATATACAATGAATAAACCTAATAAAACCTTTTAAATGTCAGAAGTACTTTCAGGTACAGAGAGAAAAAAATTAACAGTTCAAGAAATGTAACTCACTATGAATACATATAAATTAAGAATATGGAGAATGTAGGTAAAAACTATTAAAACATGGTTTAGGATGGAAAAACTCTCACAATAACATAAGAATTCCATGGACAGTAAAAATCATCTTTGTCAAGACAAAGGTAGAGATAAACTAGAAGAAGAAAACTTTCCACAGATGAACAGATGACTATTTCCTATCTGCTCTAATTGTTTCTTTAAAAGACTTTCAGAAACTTTTGCTCAAAGTACAAATTTACATGGTGCCACCTCTAAAGAGGCAGGACACCTATCTAAATTGAAATATACCATATCTCCGTCTTTAAGGTTATTTTGATCTGTGGAAGGGCTACAGTGATACGATATAAGTCAGAACTGGGGGAAGTATGGCCCAGTGGCAATGTGCTTACCTAGCATACACAAGATGCACAAGATCTGGGTTCCATCTCTGCACTGCACAAAAAAGGACAAACAAAAACCACATACACAAAACAACAAAGAGCTTTATTGTATATCTGTTTAATTATATCATGAACCTTATTAGTACAGTATCTATCCTGAAAATTCTAGTCAGATAAAAAATGGCGTAATGATGTTGGAAGATGATTCAGTGGCAATTTCAAAGCTTTTTACTTATCAAGAGTGAAAACAGAGCACAATGAGAACTAGCTAAAAAAAAAAGGCAACACAGTCATAGCATATGATGTTCTGTAGCTGTTGGTAGGGCTTACATCTGATGCAGCATTCTTAATGCCATTCAAACAGTTCTTTTCTCTGTCACATCTTAGCAGTTGATGCTATGATTCTGGGAGAGAGTGACTATGGGTAACACTTCTGGTCTTCAGCTGTGACTGTGCAATGTCAGCAAGTGCACTTTGGATCTTCTCCAGAAGCATGTCTCCTCGATAAACAACATCCTCCAGACATGTAGCAGCTTCGTGATTTTCTTCTTCTAGCTTATATAAGCTAGCAGCCTTTGTAAGACATGAATGTTAATATATTCAGAGATAAAATGGACACTAAATACAAGCATTCATTTTTAAATCAGAATGCCTTTCCAACCATTGTGTTTTATCTTTAGTAGCAGGTATTCTATCAACTTAATTTTTTCTGTATGACTTATTAGAAGACTAACTCTCAATGAGAATATATAGGTGTACATGTATGCTCTGCTTGCACTGCTTGAAGACATTGTATTATTCCACATTCAGAATACCATCCTCCACTCACTCTGCTAAACACAGTTAGGTAGGAGGCTTCTGCCAAAGGGGAAACTGTTCAATGTCAACACCACCTGGAACTCACCTTAATAATTTCCTATTTGCTCTAACTGGCTTTTGTTTTTTTTTTGTTTGTTTGTTTTGTTTTTTTAGTTTTTCGAGACAGGGTTTCTCTGTGTAGCTCTGGCTGTCCTGGAACTCACTTTGTAGACCAGGCTGGCCTCGAACTCAGAAATCCGCCTGCCTCTGCCTCCCGAGTGCTGGGACTAAAGGTGTGCGCCACCACCGCCCGGCTGCTCTAATTGTTAAAATCGAAACAATTATCTTTTAAGTCAAAATTGGACAACCTTACAGCACAATCTTCCAGAGGCTGTGCTAGCTCACAATTAACAAAACTCCCAAGTAAGCCTGAAGTTATAGCTCAGAGACAGAGTATTGGCCTAGTATGTGAGATCTTAGATTTGACCACAAAAAAATAAAAAATAAAAATAAAATGGAATGAAAAGAAAAAACTCACAAAATCAAATAAAGCCTCAAATACCTCCCATTTAAAATTTAATATTAAACTGAATATCATAACCTCCTTTACTTCAAAGTTCTCTACTACTAGTAATTTTATCAGAAGAGTTTTACCTGTAAAGCAGCTGTAGACTCTTCACTGGGTAAGGAATCTATCAAAACATCAATATCTTTTGCTGTTCGTGCAATCAGTGCTGCAAAAAGCTGAGCATACTCTGAAAAAAATCCAAAATCATCAAGTTATCAGAATCTTACATTTTCATAAATAGAAATTATAAGATTAATAGAGAAAAGCTCAGCTAAGTTTTCTATATAATTCCAATTATGAAAATATAACTTTAGCATGTCAATACTATTTATACATTTACTATTACTTCAAATTGGGAATTAGCATAACATGCCATTTTATTTATTAGGACAATATTTTGGTACATTAAAGAAAGGAATCCATAAATGAGATGTTTTCCTTCTTAAGGTTCTAAAAGCAAAATTCAACTTAACTCATACAAGTTTCATCTAAGGAAGTAACACTCTTTATTAGACATAAACAAAATTATGAGGCTTCATTCCTGGGCCAATGAATTATCTTTGTAGACAAAGGCACTTGCCACCAAGTCTAAAGACCTAAGCTTCATCCCCAGAACCCAAATAATGGAAGGAGGGAATTACCCCAGATCCTTTGACTTCTTGCATGTATGCTATGGCAGGCACACCCACATATACACCAAATAAATAAAGAAATCCAAAAAATCATTTATGGCAAAACTTACAGTAATATACTCTAACTATAGTCACATTTTTACAAAGAAGCTATAAATTGTAGAAGAAAATGTTAAACTAAGCAGACCTCACCTTCTGTAGGATTGGCTGGTTGATCTTTATTAATTGCTGTTTGAATGTTACTAAAAGAGGCAGGAGGACCACACTGCTGTAATACACCAATGGCATTACAAAACTGATCTGCAAGCTTGAGCAAAAGGAAAAAAGTCAAGGTTACAAAGAGTTTTCAATGAAAGGATTTTATTAAAAATGGCAACAATCTTCTCATAATAATGATCTCTATGCAAACTCCTCAGACAAAGGAAAATGAGCCCATTATTACTAACAATAACAGATTGTGCAGCTAAAACTCTCACTCTTCCAGGGATCTATTTACATCTAGTTTGGATTAAATGGTTTAATCATACAAAGAAACTTAAGTTTGGTTATCAGTCTAGGTAAAATTAAATTTGGTATCAATCTAGCTTAAAGAATCAATACATGAAGCCGGGCGTGGTGGCGCACGCCTTTGATCCCAGCACTCGGGAGGCAGAGGCAGGTGGATTTCTGAGTTCGAGGCCAGCCTGGTCTACAAAGTGAGTTCCAGGACAGCCAGGGCTATACAGAGAAACCCTGTCTCGAAAAAAAAAAAAAAAACAAAAACAAAAAAAAGAATCAATACATGAAAGCCAGGCTACGGTGTCAAATGCCTTTAATGCTAGCACCTGAGAGGCAGAGGCTAGCTGATCTCTGAGCTCAAGGCCAGCCAGGGTGTACTACACAATAAAACCAAAGACTTGGCCAAATGATTTGTTCTAAGTGGCTCTAGAGACTGAGTTCTCAAAAAAAGGCTGCTCACAAAACCAGATCTCCATCCCAGCAGATATACAAACTGCAATAGAGACACAGGTGCTGAATGGTTAAGAGCACTGGCTGCTTTTGAAGAGACCTGGACTCAACCCCCAGAACCCACATGGCAGCTCACAACTATAACTCTAACCTCAGGAGACCTGATGTCCTCTTCAGGCACCAGGCATCCACATGGTACATATGCTTACATGTAGCAAAAACCCCTCATACACATTAAAAAGAAGAAAAAGACTCCTGCAAATCATAACTCAACAGATCCTAAGATACCAAAGAGAAATGACTGTTACAAGAGTCTGTTCTTTTCTTCTTCAGTGTGGGTTCTAAGTTAGATCTGGTGGCAAGTGTCTTTACTTAACTGAGCTGAGCCACTTTGCCAGCCTCCTAAACCATTTTATATCTTAATTTTATTTATTTATGTGTATGGGTGTTTTGCCTGTGTGTATACATGTGGACCATGAGTATTCAGTGCCCACAGAGGTCATCAGATCATCTGGGACGAGATTTTAGATGGTTGTGAATCACTATGTGGATGCTGGGAGCTAAACCCAGATCCTCTGAAAGAACAGCCAAGCTCTTAACTGCTGAGCCATTTCTCCAGCCCCATATGCTAATTTTAAAAACCAATACCACCAAACAAATAAAATAAGGGTTAGGTAGGTGTTATGTAAGCACAAGAACACAAATTTGGTTCCCCTGCACCCACAACAGAGACCCTAAATTCTCTCTGGTCAGCTAATCTAGTTGAAAACATGAGCTTTTGGCTCATTGAGAGACCTTGTCATTCATAAATAAATAAGTAAATAAATAAATAAGGAAGGTAATCTTAGACAACTCTGGTCTCTACATAAATGTACACAGGTTAAGTGCACCTGCATATACCACAGACACACACAGATGCTTAAAACCACACACAGCGCTTTAATCCCAAATGCTGGGATTAAAGGCGTGCGCCACCACTGCCCAGCATGATTCTTGAATTAGATCCCCAGTACTGAACAAAAATCTAGGAGTAACAGCATATATATGTAATCCAATGATCAGATGGAGGCAAGGAAGAACAGTTCAAGGTCGCCATCCTCAACTATATAAGGGAGTTTGAGGCCAGTTTGTACTACATGAAAAACAAATTTTTTTTAAGTGTAAGTTATCAGAAATGTATTCTTCAAGATGCAAGTTGTAACCTCGTTGCTTAAATTTGTTTTGGGGGCATGATGGATGTCAGCATAAGAGAGGCAGAGACAGAGGCAGTCAGATCTGTCAGTTTGAGGCCATCCTGGAGTATGTGGACAGTTCTAGGCCAGCCAGAGTTATATAAGATTCTGCCTCAAGGGCTGGTGAGATGGCTCAGTGGGTAAGAGCACCCGACTGCTCTTCCGAAGGTCCAGAGTTCTAATCCCAGCAACCACATGGTGGCTCACAACCATCCGTAACGAGATCTGGCGCCCTCTTCTGGAGTGTCTGAAGACAGCTACAGTGTACTTACATGTAATAAATAAATAAATCTTTAAAAAAAAAAAAAAAGATTCTGCCTCAAAAGAAGCAAAACTAAAAAGCATTGCATTTAAGTAATTTGAGAATATATGTTTACACCATTCACAAACTAAACACATGTTCTCACTAGTCCTAACCCCTGAAGCCTCATTTAGTATTCCAATCAATAAACATTTCTATTGTTTTGCTGTCATTATTTCAATGTAAAATTCTGAATTGTCATTGAAAAGCTAACCTGGTTGGCTTTCTAAGTTGCAGTTTTCTAAGTTGCAGTGTTCTATTTAGCAGCACTGTCATAAGAAAGAAAAATATAAATGAAACTTACTCAATACAGCAGCTATGTGTTCTGTCTTGTAAATTCATTCAAGACCCATTATTAATCTGTTCAAAAATATTTATTGAAAAACCAACTCCATGACAAGTACTGTATATAAATATTATAGAAATGAACATGACATAACTTATGTACTCATGGAGTTTCCAGATGGCAGAACAAATGTTAATACTGCTCTGTGTTCCAATCTACTTTAGCTCTTAAGAGCTGAAAACAATCCACTGTAACTCCCTAGCCACGTATGGGGTTTGTTTGCATCATCTAAAAGTCTCTTGAGTTTATGACATCTTTCTAAGCTCTTAGAATAGATCTTTGTAACACATTCCCTGTAGACACAGTAGGCATACATATTAACTCAATTATCAGTACTCCTAAGATGAGTCAAGACTATATCGTATCCTTAACATCCTAACTATAGGACCTACATGAATATGCATACTTAGGAGATGAGCTCCTACACAGCATTATTAAGATTTGTAAAACCAAAAAAAATTTAAATTAAAACAAGAAAGACTTGTAAAATCACAAAAAAATTTTTTTGGGGAGAGGTTGGCTGGCAGCCCAGGGAATCTTTGCAAAACAGAATGTACCTTGGTAAATTCATCAACATTTAAGAGATAGCCCCTCAATTTTTTTTTTTTTTTTTTTTTTTTTGAGACAGGGTTTCTCTGTGTAGCCCTGGCTGTCCTGGAACTCACTCTGTAGACCAGGTGGCCTTGAATTCAGAAATGCGCCTGCCTCTGCCTGCCAAGTACTGGGATTACAGGAATTAAAGATGTGGGTCATCATTCCAGGCTCAGTATTTAGTTTTCCATTCATGTACAATTAAGCCAGAATAACAGCCAGAGGGGACAAAGTTAGAAAAGCTAGCAGTTTTCAGGAGCTTTTGTTGTAGATTTTGATTCCTGGGCTGTTTTTTGTTTTTAACTGCCAACCTGGCCTCCACAGTGTGCAGGTCAGCCAGAGCTACAGTGAGACCATCTCAAAACAAAACAAAAATCCCTCTTGTGTGTACATTCACTGTTCCGTGGTACCGTGCTGCAAGAGCTTCACTTCACCTGTAAAAGCCTCTTAGGGACGACCGTAAAGCGGACTTAAACAAATGCAAAGAAACGGAGAGGCCAGGATCTGGCCTCTTCTAGATGCTACTCTCCAACCATTGGTGCTGGAGTCGCCAAGAGCGGAGGGAGGAGTGGCGGCCTCCGCTGACAGAAAGCAAGGCAAGCTCACGCCCTGGTCACTCATACACCAACCTACAAACACTCAACACTTGGTTGTGGTCTTTTGTGTTTTGTTTTCTGAGATGGGATATCAAACTGGAGCTCAGGCTGGCCCGGAGCTCGCTGCAATCCTCCTGTCTCAGCCTCAGAGGTGGAATCACAGGAGAGATCCGTTTGGCAGGTTGAAAATGAAACGCGAGGGAGGACTACACACCAAAGTGCTTAGGCGTGTGCTGCCCCACAAAGGAAGTTCCAGAAGCATCCCTGGAACTTGAGTACTCGCTTCCTGGCTACCTGGCCGCAGACCTTGAGTCTCCTCAGGAGAGGCCGTCGTCGGGTCTCCTCCTTATCAGAGGCCACTCGTTCCCTCCCTCGAGTTCGCACCTCAGCAGAGGCTCCGGGTCCCATGGCTCTCAGGAGAGACCCCCGGGTCCCACATCCTCTCAGGAGAGACCCCCGGGTCCCACCGCCCTTAAGAGAGACTGGCGGCTCCGACCTCCCCTCAGGCCAGGCCGCCCGGCCGGGTCTCCCCTCAGGACAGGCCCGTCTCCTCAGACCCCGCCCTGTGGACTACGTGAAACCCAGGCCTCACGGGGAGCGCCGCCCGCGGCGACCTCAATCTGCGCGCTCCCCGGGGCCTCGCCTCGCCCCTTCCTCCTCTCTCCCCGTCAGGAAAGCAAGGTTGGCGAGCAGAGGAAAGCCCTCACCGAGTTCACAGCGTCCTGCAGCTGAGTGAGTCTATCCGCCATGTTCACCACGCACGCAAGGGTGCGCAAAAGCTCCTAGAGCGCGAGCGATTGGCCAATTTATGACGCCTCCGGGCCAATCACAGGCCTTCCTCCTTGAGGGGCGTGGTTAAGGAAGCACGCTGCCGGGGAGGGGCGGGGCCAGCCTGCGGGCCTGCTGACGTCAGGCGGGTGGGATCCAGGGCTGGTGTGGGGGAGGAGGGGCGCGTGCAGGCTGAGCCGCTACGGGTTCGCGTCTACGCTGGACCGAGCCTGTGAAGGGAAGGTGCTTCCTCCATTCTGTCTGTTAGCTCTGACGAGGCTATGCCTCACTGTGTAGTCCTGGCTGGCCTGGAATGTGTTTTGTTTGTGAGGGGTGTTGTTTTTGTTCGTTCGTTTCTTTGTTTTGTTTATCTGGAACACTTGTTTTCCTTTGCTTTTACTTTGCGGGTATACCACAAAGCATGCTCGCAGCCCGCCATTCACAACATTTAAATTCGAGAAATTAACATTCTCCAGGAAATCAAAATGGCTAGAAAAGGGTGGCTAATTAGTTTGGGGCAGGAGGTGCTTACCCAACTGGAGACTAGATTAGTGCTTTAATTCTGAGTGGGAGTGCCTGGGGGAAATGGAAAGCATTAAACAGCTCTCTGCTGAGGAACCGGTGATCCGTAAAGTGAAAAGGAGGAAGAAGAGCATTTGAAGGTAGGAGGTGCAAACTCTGTAGACCAGGCTGGCCTCAAACTCAGAAATCCGCCTGCCTCTGCCTTCCGAATGCTGGGATTAAAGGTGTGCGCCACCACGCCCGGCTTAGGCAGGTTCGTTTTTTAAGAAAGATCAGCTTCAGAATGTAAATTTAGAACTGGGGCTTCCTGACAGTTTGCCATGTGAAGGGTGATAGCAGAAAGGTTATTTTTGTTAGCCTGGGGATATTCTGATGGGAAGTGAGTCCTGAATCTGCAAATACCTGGTTTGTGGAACTCAGACAAACTGTTTATCATAGTTTCCAAGATGATCATTTCTGGAGTTGGAGGTGGGTGGGTATGTGAGCCTGTTTTTTGTTGCTACAACTGAATAGCACACACAAGCAATTACAAAGAACGTTTACTCCCTACAGTATTCTGGAGGCTGGGAAGTCCACTATCAAGGTGGACTGTCATCGTGAGAGAGCCTTCTTGGTGAATCCTAACGGAGGAAGTCATAACAGATGAGGAGGTTGGGAGGTATCCACCAGAGAAGATTCCTCAGATGTGGTTTAAGCCAACAGATAGTCGTGATTAGCCAGCCATCAACTATACTGGGTATTCAGGATCCCAGCCTTCCTCAGGGTGAACTTTTTAACACAAAATTCGTATCTTGAGTTGACATGACTCAGTTAACAAAAATAGTTGGGTAGAAGTGTAACTACAGAAGCCAAAAAGCAAGCCAAAAAGCATTTGCAGATTTTCCCAGAACTATGGACTTTGATAGATTAGGTCTTTACTTTTGTTTTGGCAGGTGGTGCTGCCTACATCCTCAGTTTTATGCCCTGAATGATACTTCATCGTAGAGTAAGTTGTGCTAAGATCCGGGCCTGTTACAAGGCAGGGCAAGAGAGCACACTTCAATCACATTATAGCCCATCAACATGAATGGGCCCTTAAGGGGCTCTGAGGATCCCAGTCACTTTCCAAAGGTCTCAAATCCTATTAACACATGACTTTGGGATTTAAAATTCTAGTAGATGGAATGGCATTTTGAAATCGAGGAAATAATTTTGAGGATCTCAGCTTCTGGGATTTTTTTTCCCACTTGCCTATAGGAAGTTCTACTTGTGTTTCACATCTGTCTTCATTTCCACCAACAGTGTACTTTACCACTGTGGTCAAACTGGGAACCTCCACAGGTCTTGCACTTCCTCTTACAAATGAAATTGACAGTTAGGTTTGGTAGCACTTGCCTTTAATCCCGGTACTTGTATCTCTGAGTTTGAGACTAGCCTGTTCTATACATCACGTTCCAGGGCAGCCAGAGCTACATGGTGAGACCATGTCTAAAAAAAAAAACCCAAAAAACTGGGTGGGTTAGTACACATCTTGCACACAGACATATACGCAGAAAAAAACTATATAAAATAAATTTTAAAAATTTCTCTACACAAAAGCAAAAAAATAAAAGAGCAGACAGAAAAGAATGAAAACATTTTAAAATTATTTATTGTGTGTGTGCATTATGTTTGTGTGTGTGATATGTTGTGTGTATATGCCACAACGTGCATGTGAAGGTTGTAGAACATTGTAGAATCATTCTCTATTATAGTTGAGTCTTAAAGATTGGACTCAGGTTGTCAGGCTTGTTCTGCAAACACCTTTACATGCTGAGCACCCGTGCCATCTTGGTTAAACATTTCTGAAAGAACACTTAAAAAGGTGGTTACTGATAGGCTGCAACTTATCCCACTTGGTAAAGAGTCTGAGGTTGCCAGCCCCATAGAAGAGAGCTGCCGGCAGTACAGGAGCCACCTCAAGACATCCCATGCTGCAATGGGGCCACCTCAAGACATCCCATGCTGCAATGGGGTCACCTCAAGACAACCCATGCTGCAATCCCAAGATTCTTAGCCAAAATTTACTCATGTCCCTGAGCCTTCTGCCAGGTCCACCTACTTCAGCCAAAGCCCCCAACCACTGGCTTTCACAGCTTATCTGTGGACTGTTTGAAGAGTCCTGTTAAGGCAATGGGTCTGTGTTAGCTTTTTGATAGTGTAGTATGACTTGAGATAATCAACCAGTCAACAAAAGATATCTTACTAGTGCCTTTGGAGGCTGTCGCCTGTTATTGATTAGCCTTGTTACATTAGGCCAGCACCAGCAGATCATATGGTGGAACTCAGTTTATGGCCAGGGCAAAAAAGGAGAGAGACGAGAGGCCAGAACTCCATTATCCCTTCAACATTCTGAGGAACAAGTCTGTAGACCTAGTGTGGGCCTAATATCCAAAGTGTAGTCAGGCTGGGCAGTGTTGGCGCATGCCTTTAATCCCAGCACTTGGGAGGCAGAGGCAGGTGGATTTCTGAGTTCAAGGCCAGCCTGGTAAACAAAGTGAGTTCCAGGACAGCCAGGGCTACACAGAGAAACCTTGTCTCAAAAAACAAAAAACAAAACCAAACAAAGTGTAGTCAGAGCCTTTCCTCCAGACAAGTCTCAAATGTTTGCATACATTTTTGTTTGCTTGTTTGTCTTCTGAAACAGGGTTTCTCTGTTGTAGCCCTGGCTGTCCTGGAACTCGCTCTGTAGACCAAGCTATATCCTAGACCCCAGAGATCCTCCTGCCTCTGCCTCCCAAGTGTTGGGATTAAAGGCATGTACCACCACTGCCTGGCTAAATGTTTGAATACATTTTTAAATGGAAATAATTAGCTTCCTGAAGCTGTGGAGATCTCTGAGGCTGAACAGACAACCTAGCCAAATGGATGAGCCCCAGATCCGTGAGGGACTACATCTTAAAAAATAAAAACAAAACAAAACAAAAAAAAATGCTGGATGGGTGATGGCACATGCCTTTAATACCAGCGCTTGGGAGGCAGAAAATACAAAAAACAAATAAAAAACCAACAGGGATTCCCGAGGAACAACACCAAGATTCACCACCGGCTTTAATGCACATGTGCACCTACATACTCAGGCACATGTGCACCTACGCACACGGGCACTCACAGTTTTAAAAACAAACATTCTTCTACAAGGATGGGAGCCCATACACTGTTCTCCTCAGAGTGACACTTCAGTCACCCCTTTTTATTAACCGTTTTGACCACGGACTACTGTTTCAAAATGTCTGATGTAACTTTCCTAATTTTGTCTCTAATAACTTCCCCTTGCCTCAGCTGCCTTTTGGATTAAGCTCTTAGTTTAGCACAGCTCATGCAGAGTTCTGTTTCTGTGACTATGCTCTGCTCTTCACAAAGAAATAGCAGTCTTTTGAGAACCTCTGGGTTTAGACAGACAATGCATCTTTATAATCAAGCATTAAAAACCATGTGTATCTCTTAAAATCGTATTTTCTTATTCAATAGACACAGATCCTACATATAGCATTTTAGTATAGAAATGTGCAGAGAAAAACCATCAATTCAATCACTTGTTATTATTTTAAATACTGGTTACATATGATAGCTATACATATGATATACTTGAATCCTATCTTTCTGTGAATTTAACCATAAGTGCATATTTTTAAATGATGTGTACATTGCTTCACAATTGCCCTTTCCTAAACCTTTCAAATGAGTCAGTTACTTTCTGAAACATTACCAAGGGCAGCACAGGACTCTACTGTTATCAGGTCAGGACCTAAAGTCAGGCACGTGTCTTTTGTTACAGACAACAGCTTGAACATTTCTTGACACTGATTTAAAATTTCATTTTATTTACTTACTTATTTTATGTGTGTGTGTGTGTGTGTGTGTGTTGAGGGTACACACCACAGATGAAGTCAGAAGGCAACCTGACTTCTACCACATGGGCCCCAGGAATGAAGCAGACATCATCAGGTGTGGCAATGTGTGCCTTTACCACTGAGCCATTTTACCCACCCAGTTTTTGAAGCTAATTTGTTGTTTTCAAGATAGGGTTTCTCTGTGTAGCCTTGGCTGTCCTATAAATCACTCTGTAGACCAGGCTGTCCTGGAATTCACAGAGATCCTCCTGCTTCTGCCTCCTAAGTGCTGGTAAAGACATGTACCACCATGGTCCAGCTTATGCTAATTTTGCTAACTATCTAGTTATATACTTAAAATGGAATTATTACACCAAAATTATATAAATAAAGGGTTGTTTTGGTCAAGGGGCAGTGATTGAGGAAAAGATTTTTTATACAATATGCTTAAAAGAATTATACAGTTTACTTACGTTAGAACACTGCCTTGTTTGTTTGCTTGCCTGAGATACGGTCTGACTATTTAACCCAGCCTGGCTTTGACCTCATGGCAATCCTCCTGTATCTACCTTCTCATTGCTAGAATTAGAGGCATGAGCCCCCAAGCCTGATGTGTGTATTTTTTTTGTTTGTTTGTTTATTAATAAGAATCTTCTCACTTGTGGTAAGCCCCCTCCTGTGCTTTGCGGATGTCTGCCTTTGGATTCACTGTTTCTGGTTGTCGGCTGTGGGTTGTTTGCTTTCTAATGTTGACAGAGTCGTCTATGCAGCCGGTTCTGCCTGTCCTTTTCTCTATGGGCTCTTCCTTTCCTTTTTGCCTAGCAAATTCTTCCTGAATTTCTTTTTTTTTTTTTTTTTTTTTTTTTTTTTTTTTTTTTGTGGTTTTTTCGAGACAGGGTTTCTCTGTGTAGCTCTGGCTGTCCTGGAACTCACTTTGTAGACCAGGCTGGCCTCGAACTCAGAAATCCGCCTGCCTCTGCCTCCCGAGTGCTGGGATTAAAGGCGTGCGCCACCACGCCTGGCACTTCCTGAATTTCTGTTATAAAAAAACTTGTTTTTGTTATTTTAATTATATATATATATAGTGTGTGTGTCTGTGGGGGTGGAGCACACACACATGAGTGGCTCAGCTATTAAGAGCACTGGTAGCTCTTGCAGAGGACTCACAGGGCAGCTCACCACCACCTGTAACTCCAATTCCAAGGGGTTCAAAGTCCCCTTTCTGGCCTCCTCAGGCATTGTATGCACCTGGTGCACTAATACTTATTCAGAAAAACACCTTCATACATGAACCTAAAAATCAAATACAGAACAACAAAAAAAAAGCAGCAAGGCAGCCGTCCCAGACAAGTCCATAATGGAACCCCGTGATCCCTGAACGTTCTTCTGTTGCATGGGCTGGCAGCTCTTCAACAGCACACAGATAGGAGATTTGAGAAGTTCAGACTGAGGTTGTGAGTTTTCAAGGATATTTTTGCTTAGAAGAGAGAAAATTTTTTCCCCCATGGGTCTCAGCAAACACTTCAAAAGCAGCCCTAAGGTCAGCTGTAGTAGCTTAGACAGTTGCTGCAGGAGGCAGCAATCTCTTCCAATGTTGTTCTAAACAAACAAACAAACAAACAAACAAAACCCAAGCACTGAATTCCTTTATTTTTTATTTTATTTTATTTTATTTTATTTTATTTTATTTTATTTGCAAAGGGCTCTTAAGCACAAACAGGGGTTCTTTGCAGCAGGAGGTTGAGTCGAGCCTGGGCTACATAGTGAATTCTAGGCTATCCTAGGCTACCAATGAAAGGCCCAAGACCGTGTCTCACAAAACCAAAATAATTAATAATAATTAAAACAATAAGGAAGCACAAGGAGAGTAGCTGATACTTGAGAGAAGCAGGCATGTGTTTAATGTGTGTGATATTACGATGTGGGATGTTTGGTTTAATGTGTGTGATATGATGACGTGGGATGTTTGTATTTCTCTGTTACCCTTACCTGGAAGTGATGGATACCTTCATGCTGACTTTCAGAGCACACCCATGCTGCAGACACAAGGATACTTTAAGTCAGCTGTTCTCAACCTATGGGTCTCGACCCCTGGGGGTGGGCAAAAATCATTTCACAGGGGTCACCTAAGTCCATTGGAAAACACAGATATTTATGACATAGCAATAACAAAATTATAGTTATAAAGTAGCAACAAAAATAATTTTATGGTTGGGGGTCACCATAACATGAGCTGTATTAAAGGGCTGCAGTATTAGGAAGGTTGAGAACCACTGCTGTAAGTGGTGTTGCATAGGAATGACTCCAGCACAGTCCATTACATTAATTTGTTTACTGATTTTATCATTACTATTTTTCAACAGTCTCACTATGTATGGAGTCTATGTTCTCCTGCTCTTAGCAAGCTTCCTACCTTAGCCTCCGAAGTGCTGGAAAAACAAGCACCAGACATCCTGCCTTTTCCATTTAAAATGTTATCAATTTATTTTAAAATAGGTTTAGGTTACAGGAAAAATTGCAAAATTTCTCATACATTTTACATTCGTTCCTATCATGGCTGTCATTGGTATCCTACATTGAGACACATCTCAGTGAAAAGAGTGCGACAGGTTATATTATTTGAAAGAACCTAGTGGGGAAACCCCCACTCAATTCTCAATTCGGCGAGCACTCAAGAATCACGAACAGACAGCCAACTTGATGTAAGAACATGAGGTAGTTTAATGATGGAGCTCCGGGCCGACACATATCTCCCGCAGGAGACAGAGGTGTTGACCACATGGTGGAGTCATAATGGCGGAGCTCCTGGTTGAAACATATCTCACGCAGGAGACAGTGGTTTCGACCCGGAGGCTTGGAAGCTAGGGACTTTTATAGAAAAGGGGTGGGGTCAGGGAGGAATTGGCGCGGTTTCACATGAATGGTCCATTTAAACATCAGACTGTCAGAAGGGCGGGAGATAGGGAGGCACCAGGCCAGTCAGGACATGTAATCACGGGCCTGCCCAGGCATGTCCTGACCTGTTCTGCTATGTTCTCAGCCCCAGGTTTTAAAGCTCACAAACTGCCGGGCGTGGTGGCGCACGCCTTTAATCCCAGCACTCGGGAGGCAGAGGCAGGCGGATTTCTGAGTTCTAGGCCAGCCTGGTCTACAAAGTGAGTGCCAGGACAGCCAGGGCTACACAGAGAAACCCTGTCTCAAAAAACCAAAAACCAAAAAAAAAAAAAAAAAAGCTCACAAACTCCTCTTTGGGCTATTTGACATGAATCACAGGTCTCAAGTTTTATTTCCTTTCATTATTAACTCAAGTTTGTGTTGTGCTTGATTTTTTTTTTAAGTTTTTCCCAGTCCCCTTTTCATAAGTGCCTTTTAAGATACTAAGAATCCTATTTGTGGCTTGGGGCACTTCACTGTGCCTCAATATCTCAATAAAATATGAAATTCATTAGTGGTGGCACAAGTTTATCTTCCCAGCCCTTGGGAGGAAGTAGCAAGAGGTCAGAAGTTCAAAGTCATCTCTACTACATAGCAGCTGGAGGTCACTCTGGGTTGAGAGACCTAGTCTTAGAAAAAGAGAGAGAGAGAGAGAGAGACAGAGACAGAGACAGAGACAGAGAGCCAGAGAGAGAGCCAGAGAGAGAGAGAAAGTAAGTTATTTTGCACGATTAGAATGACAAAAAGTAGCTGGGTGGTGGTGGTGCGTGTCTTTAGTACCAGCAGAGACAGGCGGATTTCTGAATTCAAGGGCAGCCTAGTCTACAGAGTGAATTCCAGAACAGCTGGGGCTACACAGAAAAACCCTATCTTGAAAAAAAAAAAAACAAGGAATAAAAGGAAAAGAAAAAAGAAAGACAGAAAGAGGAAGGAGAAAAGAGAAAGAAGAAAAAAGAAAGGAAGGAAGGAAGGAAGGAAGAAGAGAGAAAGGAAAGACACAAAAGCAAGAACTCGGCCCGGCTTGCCCTGGGAGCCCGGGGAGCCCAGGAGCCCCAGCAGGAGGCGCGCGCCCGCAGGGGCCGGCCGGGGACGCGCGCGGCCGTCGTGCCGGAAGCGCGCGCCCGGCGGGGCTGGGGCGGCAGGTGCACGCGCGGGGCCGGCGCGCTAGAGCGATGCGCGCGGGAGCTCCGGGGTAGCACGCGACCCGGCCTGCGCGCTCCTGGCCCGCGCGCCCCGGCCCGCAGCGATGTGGCGGCTGCGCCTGCTGGTCCTGGCGGTGCTGGCGGCCGGCAGCGCCGAGGCCCAGGCGAACTCCAGCGACGGTGAGCTTCCCGAACTTGCCTCCGCTCCTGCAGCAAGGCCGCAGGCTGCCCGGCTCTGTGCAGCCCTCCCCGGTTGCAGATGCGCGTCAGGCCGCGGGTTCGGGACCGCGTCCATCCTGTCATCGTCTGGTTTGGGCTGGGAACCGGGAAGAGATAAGTAGCCCCCTTTGAGGCATTCTTCCCGGCAGGGAGCAGCCATGTTTGTGGTTTTAATTGGACGCATTGAAACGGCCTTTTAAACTGAATTTCGGGGAGGACGCCTGTAAGTGCAGCACTCCTGTAAGCGCAGCACCCCTGAGGCTGCGACAGGAGGATTATGTGTTCCGAGACCCGCCTGGAGAGTGAGCGTCAGGCCCAAACTAAAACCAAACCCAACCCGTCGGCTACCGGTAGCAAAGTCCATCGAGGAACTAAGGCGTTCCACGCAGTAGCTGACTTTGACACTCCGAAATCTAGATGCTTTTTTAACTGGGTGACGATTAGCAGTTTGAGAGGAAAAATGAGCCAGTGATGATGGGACGTGAAATCCTAGGTCGTGTGCTGAGTGAGAGGGGTTTAGCGACTGTTGGGAGGGGGCGGGGGCGTTAATGGGAAGCATGAAAAGCACTAATTGTGCCATGCTGGTGGTCACGTGCTGTTTCTGGATGCGTTAACTACATTCCTTGTTTTGAGCTCTAGACAAGTAGCAAATACAACAGTCTTCTGAGTGATGGGATCATTTCTCCTAATTGCTTATCTGTGAAAAGCCACACTTTACGATCTTTGAGTATAACTAAGGCCAGTACTGAAAAGTACAGATATTTGTGTGTTGAGTGTACACCACACACACACACACACACCCTTCTATTTTCTTGAAGAGAACTCTGACTTACAGCAGAGAGGAAGCATTGGCTTCTGGCCCTGGCTGAATGCTAGGTCCGTTTCACAGCCTGAGTACTCTAATCCTCAACGCCCCAGGAGATAGCAATCAATCCAGCCTCTGGAGGCACCAGATGCTCTTTGCAGAAACGTAGCAACACCTGGTGTGTTGCCCTGCAAGTTGCACGACCCCTGCACTTCAGCAAAGCCACTTTCTGAGAGGAATATCTTGGCCCTGGGCTGGGGATGTAGCTGAGTTGGTAGAGTGTTCGCCTAGCATTTAAGCAGGCCTGGTACCCTTCCTGAGCATGGCATGGACTGGGTGTGGTGGTACAAGCCTAGACCCCAGCATTTAGAACTTGGAGAATCCAGAGTGCAGAATCAGATTCAACTATATAGGGATTCTGAGGCCAGCCTGGACTATGTGAGACCCTATCTCAAAAAAACAAAAACAAAAATCAAACAAACAAAAAACCCCCAAACCTTTCACAGCATAAGGCTGTGTTATATTATTTAATCTGTCAGTGCTTACCGTCGGAGCATCCTTCTGAAGGTGGGAGAGAGGAAGGGTTGAGCTTGGGGTTGATCTAGGAAAGCTGTGTCTGGAGGGCTGGGAGCCAGAGCTTTTATTTCCAGTTTGGAGTTTCAGTACTTAATATCCGGAAACTTTTCACAGAAAGAGAAGCACTTAGTTGAGGATTGGGGTTTTCCTTACCTTGTCTCACCTCTGAATACGGCATGGCACTGCTGCCTTTCTGTGTGCTGTTCTTTCTGTTTTAGGTTAGTGTTATTGTGTGCAGGAGAGGGATAGAACTGAGACACTCCAACAGCTGTGTGATTAAAAGCTGATATTCCCCATCTGGCTGGTGAGACGCAGCATGGACATTACAGACAGTCGAAGGGTGAGCCTCCCGTGGATGGCGGAGCTGAGGTTATGGTACAGGTGACAGCAGCTGTACCTCTTGCCTTGAGTGTTTGGACTGAGAATTAGTCCATTTAGGAGGGATGCACTTTGTCGCTGCTCCTAAAGTTGGCTGCTGTGTCAGACAATGGAGGGAAGTCTAAGGTGCCTTTCAGTAAAGCAGTCGAAGAGGGAGTTAGTTGGGTGGTTTTAAGGTACAGATCTGATTGGGAAAGAGGAAAAGATTAGGAGTGGAAGGTGTTCTAGAATGGAGTTAGTGGAAGGAAAAAGAGACTCTCTGGCTGGTTAAAGATGGAAAGTACGTATGAAAATAGAAAACCCGACCCTCCCATGCTGATGGCAGTTTGGGTTGCTTTTAAAAATGTCAGATAAAGCAGAGCCATGGTTCTTTCAAGTTCAGTTCGAGTAACCACGCCATCTTGACTGGGCCGCCTGCTCTGTAACAACCTTTGATGTGTTGTCTGCTCCCCACACCCCAGTCATAAGATCTAATTACGCCAGTCAAATGTTTCTGGTGACTCCTTCTCCTGATGGCTTGGAGGCCAGGGTAGGGTCCTATTAACTTCTGAAGGATGTATTTTGGGTATGTCTTCTATTGCCAAGTCTCTTATGAGTAGGAATTAAATGTCATTTCCAGCCAGGTTGGGTGTCTCAAGCTTGTCATGACCCAGCTAGCTGTTTGGGAAGTTGAGGCAGAAGGATCACAACTTCAAGGCCCATTTGGGGTATAGAGTAAGGTCCAAGGCAGTGCGGGCACCTTAGACTCTTGTCTTGAAATGCAAATGTTAAAAGAGCTAGGGTGTGGTTTAGTGCTGGATGGCCTGCTCAGAGCTTGAGAGGCCCTGGGTTCAATCTCCAGTACTAGAAAACAACTAAATAATAATAAAAGCAAACAAAAGGAAATTAAATGAAATTTCTATCACGTATGTGGCAAAAGCAGTTTAGTCTTTCAGTTCTTGCTCTCTGTCTCTCTGTGAGTGTGTGTGTGTGTGTGTGTGTGTGTGTGTGTGACAGAGAGAGAGAGAGAGAGAGTTATTCCCCACCCCTGTTCTTCTCTTTCATTTCTGGGTTATTTTTGGTGGGACTGGGAATTGAACTTAGAACCCTGTTCAAACATCTACCATAAGCTGTACCCCAGGCCCCACCTTGAGTATCTCTGTGGAAGTCCCCTCAATGCAGCTTATGATAGGCAGGGCGCCTCTAGGTTATAAAATCATCCTCCCATTTGTTGGGTGGTTTCTGTAGCATAGCTGCTTCCCTTTAACTGCAAGAGAACAAAGGCCCAGAGGAAATAAATACCTTGCCTTAAGTCACAGAGTTCAGTCAGTGTTGAACCGGCTTTCACTGCCAGGCCACTGATACAGTGCCAGACACTGGATCATCAGATATGCCAGAGACCTTCATAGCCAGGAGGGAAACCACAGGCACTGGGGTTAAAATGCAGCCTTCTGTACAAATTGCGCAATGGTTCTGGTCCAGCAAATCATGGCCTCGCACAAAGCAGCTCGGTTAAGAATGGAGACGTGAGCCAGGCAGTGGTGGCGCACGCCTTTAATCCCAGCACTGGGGAAGCAGAGGCAGGTGGATTTCTGAGTTTAAGGCCATTCTGGTCTACAGAGTGAGTTCCAGGAAAGCCAGGACTGCACAGAGAAACCCTGTGAAAAACAAAAACAGCTGGGCGTGGTGGCGCACGCCTTTAATCCCAGCACTCGGGAGGCAGAGGCAGGCGGATTTCTGAGTTCGAGGCCAGCCTGGTCTACAAAGTGAGTGCCAGGACAGCCAGGGCTACACAGAGAAACCCTGTCTCGAAAAACAAAAAAAAAAAAACAAAAAACAAAAAAAGAAAAACAAACAAACAAACAACAACAACAGAAAAAGAATGGAGACATGGAGACGTGAGAGTCTCTTATTCACCAGACTTGATGTTCTCAGGTACGTGGAGAACTTTCTGCTTTGTTTTCTGAGGCTGGGCTATTCTTGAACTATACATAACTGGGGATAACTTAAACATCTGGCCCTCCTGTCTCCACCCCTCTCCCCCGTGTTGGATGACAGCACCCATCACTTGCTTATACATGGTTGGTGTTCAAGCCCAGGGCTCTGAGCATGTTGGTTGAGCTGGTCAGACCTCCCAACTGAGCCACCGTCCCAGCCCTTCCTCATGATGTTGGAATGAATGTTTGTTTTCAAGTTCCGGTCTGCAGCTACTGCTAGGCATTTTCATCTGAGTGGTATGGGTGGTTCGTGGCAAGAGATCACGTCCACAAAGAACCAGGGAATATTGTAGTTTCCTTATGATAGGGGCACTTAATAAAAACTATAGAAAAGGTGATAAGTAAGGAACTGTATTTGGAAAAGAGAAACACTTTTAGGTAGCTGTTCTTTTTTTTTTTTTTTTTTTTTTTTGGTTTTTCGAGACAGGGTTTCTCTTTATAGCTCTGGCTGTCTTAATGTTTCCGATGTTACTACAACAGGGCCAGTTTTTAGATACCGTAGACTGTCTCTCCATCCGCCTTCACTATCTGTCTTCAGCAGGTTCCTGCTGCAGGCACGTGGGGGTGGGGCCTCCGTGAGGCATCATGTCTAAAAAGCACAGGCGCTCTTCCTTGTGGTTCCTAGGAGCCTGGGTGAACTTCCTGAAGTCAGAAGCACAGGCTTCAGCTTGGAATTTCAGTCCTGCTACCCAGGTCGTGTCTCAGGCTCTTTGTTTCCAGTTGTGACTTTTTAGACAGGAAGACAACTTAGGTACATAAGTTTCACCATAAGGGCAAAGGTCACCTGTTACACCATGACATCAACAATCTCATATTAAGTTAATCACCTGACCTGTATGCTTTCTAGAACACTTTCCTGCAAAACAGAACTATTTTATTTTATTTGGGGGAATTTTTGAGACAGAGTCTCCTATAGTCCAATTTGGCTTCAAGCTCACTATCTAGCCTAGGATGACCTTAAACCCTGGTCTTCTGGTCCCTGCTCCATGTCCCTGATAGACTATGTGTTTGAATACTTGATCCCTAAGGGGTGGGACTATTAGGAGGTGGGACCTTGTTGGAGTGGGTGTGGCTTTACTAGAGGAAGTGTGTCACTGGAGGGTGGGCTTTGATGTCTCAGAAGTTCAAGCCAGTTTTTTTCTTGCTGCCTGTGGACCAAGATGTAGAACTCTCTGCTCCTTCTCCAGCACTTTGTCTGCCTGCATGCCACCAGGATGACCATGGAATAAACCTCAGAAACTGTAAGCCAGCCCCAATTAAATGTTCTCTTTGTAAGAGTTGCCTTGGTCATGGTGTCTCTTCACAGCAATAGGAACCCTAACTCAAAAAACCTCTGAGTGTGGAGATTAAAAGTGTACGTGCCATGCACAGCATTTTTCTTAATTTGTTTTTCACACTAGAGTATCAGTGGTTATGCTCATCAATATATGCAGTTAGGATATGCGTGCACAGTGGGATACTCAGCAGCTTTAACAGGGGCCAGCTGGAATCCCCACCCGCCATGCCCTAGTAGCACTGGCATGGAGCTCAGCCTCATGCATGCTAAGCAAACACTCTCTCACCAGGCTCCAGCCCTGAATTATCAATATTGACGCATACAGATGCCTAAGACCTAGTGGATGGTTTGTGCCTCACATTTAAACATCTTTCTTCTTGCACATGTGTAGAAATAGGCAGTATGAGCTCAGAGACTGAATCTTCAACACAGAGTTGGTCTGCATAACCCAGAGCTTTATATACTGCAGATTCAATGAGCTGCAGAGTTAAAATATTATTATTATTATTATTGAGACAGGGTTTCTCTGTATAGCCCTGGCTGTCCTGGAACTCACTCTGTAGACCAGGCTGGCCTCGAACTCAGAAATCCGCCTGCCTCTGCCTCCTGAGTGCTGGGATTAAAGGCATGCGCCACCACGCCCAGCTTTAAAATACTTCTTAAAAAAGTGTACCTGTACCAAATGTGTACAGACCCTTCATGTTATTGTTCTCTAACAGTATAATGATGTAGCACTGTGTCAGGTATGTAAAGAATCCACAGATAAAGTATGTGGGTATATGTTCGTCATAATGGCATTTTTAAAAATACATACAGTGTGTGTGCATGTGCGCATGTGTTGTGTTTTATAAAAAAGAAAGAGAAGCCAGGGATATGTTTTTTAGAGGCGCAGTATAGTTCAGGTTAAGAGGGTGACTCTGCAGGCCCATGCTGAGGCATCCCTTCCTCCTGAAGGACCAGCCACATGAGTACAGTATAGAATAGAGTTTATTTAGGGCATGGGGAGGGGGATAGAGACGGTAGGGGAGAGAGAGAGAGAGAGAGAGAGAGAGAGAGAGAGAGAGAAAGAAGGAAAGTGAGAGTGTAGAGGAGTAGAGGCAGGCCATGAGCATGTGGAGAGTGAGAACAAGAGAAAGAGGAGGGGAGAGCAGCCCCTTTTATAGTGAGTCAGGCATACCTGACTGTTGCCAGGCAACTGTGGGGCAGAGTCTAGAAGAAATGCTAATTCTAACCCCCTCCCCGTGTGTGTGTGCGTGTGTGTGCGTGTGTGTGCGTGTTTATGTGTGTTTGTGCCTTATTTCCTTGAAAAGAACCTCTCACTAAACCTGGAACTACACTGGTGGCCAGAAAGTCCCAGTGACCTTACTATGCCTGCCCTCCATAGTATAGAAGTTATAGTGTATGTGGCAGTGCCTGGCTTTTCATGTGGGTTCTGGGATTCAAACTCAGGTCCCTCATGCTTGCTTCGTTAGTGGTCTTACCCATGGAGCCATCTCTTCATCTCCTACGGTATCTATCATTTTATGTGAGGCGTGGGCAGGGGTTGGCAGTTGGAGGGTTTGGGACTTGTACCCTGTGGATGCCTGCCTCTGCCTCCCAAGGGCTGGGATTAAAGGCGTGCGCCACCACTGCCCGGCGACAAGGTCACTTTTAACTGAAGGCAGTGACATCCCTAGGATCTGTCAGTGGTCACAGCTCAGCAGGAAGGATTTCGACCGAGAGCCCCTCTGCTACCTGTGATGGATTCCACAGAGCTGGCCTTGTGCAGGCCTGGTGCAGGGGACCATGGCTGTTGTGAATCAGGACCGCAGTGCCTTCGTCTGACTAGGCTTCAGCTTTGACGTTTCATTATCCTTGTTGTGACATGCACCACCCAGACACCAACAGGGTCTTCTTGATCTTTGAACTCCAGGCTGGCCAGGTCCTCACATAGATCTCTCTGCTTTAGCCTCCAAGTGCTGAGATATCTGGTTTGCACCACCATACCCGACTCTCCAGGGGTTTTTTGAGGGTTAAATTAGCACCATGCATTTGCTTGTGAATGAGATTTCTACAAATTGATGCTAGAGGTACAATGCTGTAATGAGAAACTTTTTTCATTGTAGGTTTCCTTGAGTTTTCTGTGGGAAAATTTACATACTTTGCGCTCAGCAAGTCCTTTCCGCAGGAGGCCGTCCTGCGCCATATTTCAAGCAATGTGACCTTTCTTCTTTTCCAAATACACTCACAGTATCAGAACACCACGGTTTCATTTACTAAGGTAAGTGCAAAGCGTTGCTCCAGTAAAAAGAGCATCTCTATAATGTTGAGTCTTGTGTGTTAGAGAATTTGATGTCTGTGTGTGAGTGGGCCTGGTCTCCATGCAGCAAGGTTTCGGCCATTTTTCCTTCTTATTCTCTTAGCTTTAAGAGACCATTCTGGTTTGGAGGCAAGAGCATTAGGCCAGCTTCCTCCGCACAGTGAGACAGAGATGACCTGACCTAGGTGAACACTTGCCTTAAAGGGGAAAAGATTTCCAGCAGGATGGCTCAGTGGTTAAGGAGCACTTGCAGCTCTCGCAGTGGTCCTGGGTTCGGTCCCCAGCGCCCACATAGCAAGTCACAACTATTCCTAGCTCTGGTGCCAGAGGCTCTGAATCCTCCTCTGGCCTCCACAGGTACCAGGCATGTGTATGGTGTGCAGAAATGCATACAGGCAAAAACATTGATACTCATAAATTAAAAGTAAATAATTAAACACGTCTTTAAAACAAATGCTTTTTGTAAACTGAACTCTTTGGGGCCAGAGCTCTGTCTGGTTTTGTCTTGTTAGCCTCAGGGCCAGACAGAATAAGTCTTAACTCAGTTGAACTGCAGTGCTTGGAAAATTCAATGTGCAAGTCATAGAGGTTTTGTTTGTTTCTTTGCTTTTGTCTGTTTTGTTTTATTTTCTTCCCATATTAAACTGGGAATGAAATCCAGGCCATCAGACTCCACAGGCAAGTGCTTTACCACTCACTGGTCTACACCCTGACCCCTGGTATCCTGGTATTAAGGAATGGAAACTGAGGAGAAGGCCCAGTCTATAGGACCCGAGTTTGATCCTCAAAACACACCAAAACAAACAAACAAACAAACAAACCAACCAACCAACCAACCACACACGCACATGCGCCAAAAACTAGCCAGGCCTGGTGTGGGTTTGTTACATTAGGTCTGGGGAGGTAGAAACAAGGCTCAACTGGCTAATCAGCTTAGCCAATCACTGAGCATTGAGCTCCAGGTTCAGTGAGAGACATGTCTTAAAAAGTCATCTGCAGGGGATGGAGAGGTGGCTCAGCAGTTAAGAGGGCTTGTTCTTGGAGAGGACCTGGGTTCAGTTCCCAGTACTCACAGAGCAGCTCATAACCATCTATAACTCCATTTCCAGGAGATCTGACCTCTGAGCCACCACCCAGCATGCATGTGGTCACAGATGCAGGCAAACCACTCGTATACATAAAATGAAACAAGTCATAAATCTAAACATGTAAATTAGGTAAGAAGTTGGAGAGGGATAAAGGGCAATACCGTATTTCTTTTGTATGGGTGTTTTACCAGTATGTATGCGTGCGTATCACACATGTGCCCAGTACCTGTGTAGACTAAAAGAGGGTATCAGGTCCCCTGGAACTGGAATTACAGGCTGTTGTAAGCCATCATGTGGATGTTGGGAACTGAACCCAGGTCCTTTGGAAGAGCAACTGACACTCCTAACTGCTAAAGCCATCACTCCAGCCCCCAGTGATATGTTTAGAGTTCTCCGGTGTGAAGGTGTGGGTGCTAGAACACAGAGGTGAAACCCCCCTGAGGAATTTCCCCCTTTTTGTTCTGAGAGGGTTTGGAGAGAGCAGTGCACACTGGGCAGCTCTGCAGTGGATGTGATTTCTCAAGTCCGTTTCCATGACGGCTTTGCTTCTCAAATGCAGACTCTCCTTCCCAGCACGTCAGGAACAGGCAACGACAGAGGGCTGGTCTTCATTCTTCGACCGGAGCAGACAGTGTGTACTTGGTACTTGGAGACGGAAGATACCAAGCCTGTCCAAAGTGTGGCCCTTACGCTCTCCTATTCAGAAAGAGGTAATTCCCTCTCCAAGGTACTCCGTGGACGTGAGCGTCATCTGTTTGTGGAATCCTAAGGAACACTATCCTGGTAAAATTGTTTATTATGGGTGTAGTTTATTTAATCAGAGTGTTTTACTGTGAAAGGGGCAGAGAGCTAGTGGGACGGGAAGCTCATGTTGTGACTTGGAGAGTTCATTTCTTGTCATTGTGGGCAGAGGAGGCAGTAGGCTTATCCGAAGAAAGGTACAGGGTTTGGAGTGGTGGGCAGTGGGTATGTTTTGAGCCAGAAAGCAAAGAGCCTTGAACACAGTTTGCACGCAGCATTGCTAAGGTGGGCTCAAAGAAAGCATAGAGTTTGAGAGGGGAGCAACATAGTCCATTTCATCTTTAGAAAGCTGAGGACAGAGGAGCTGGTGGTGCAGCTTGGTTGGTCAGTGCTTGCCCAGTATGAGTCACACCCCGGGTTCCATCTCCAGTACCATGTAAAATTGGCCGTTGTGGCATGTGCCAATAATCTAGCAAGAGGACTAACAGGTCAGAGCCAGCTCTATGGCACGTTGAAGCCTATCCTGAGCTACATGAAGAAGAAAGAGCTGAGTCAGGATGGAGCCTGACGGCTATAAGGGAAGTAAAAAGTGGGGTCTGAAAGCAGGTGCTGAGCTAGGACTGGGGAGGGCAACCGACAAGGCACAGTGGCTACATGCTACCAGGGGGGAGGGGCCTCGGCTACATGCTACCAGGGAGGAACCTGGGCCTCCTGTTTGGACAGATCAGAGATTGTACTGCACAGTAGGTTTAGATGTGGGGATGGCCCTTTCATGGGGTAGGATGGAGTCAGTGGTGACTCCTGTGAGGGCACAGTGAGTCTGAGATGCTCATAGGACGTCTCATCGGAAGCATGTTGTAGAATCCTGGCCTGGATTAAAGGAACAAGATTAGATAGACAGCTGGTGTCAAAGCCAAGGCCATGCATGAGAGTGGAGAGGTACCTGGGGGAACACGACCATTTCCTAGTGTTGAGCACATGTCAAGCACGGTACCTGGGCGATGGTGACGGCTGAGGATCAGGCGCAGGGCTGAGGAGATACCTGGAGGTAAGAGGAATGCCTGGAACACCCGCCTGAGCCAGCAGTAGGGAATAGTGAATTCCAGAAAAGTCCAAAGACATGACCAGTGGTGTCTGAATGAAAGAGCAGTGGTGAGCCAGGGGTGTCCATTAGCATCTGGTCCAGGCAGCACTGGGAGATAGTCAGCTCACAGTGATGGCTAAGCGAAGGTGTGTGAGGGAAGTGAGGCTGCTGGAGCTTGGGAGTGGGGCTGGGTGGTGAATAGCTCAGTGGTGAAGTGCATACGGTGGTGTGAAAGAGACGGTTTGAGGGGAAAGGGCATGAGACCTCAGTCACCGGACAGCAGACATTGCTGGCATTCTGTGCTGACACGGCTGTGTGGGACTGTTTCCTGGAACATGAAAAGGACTCTTGCGTTACTAATCTCACCATTTTCCATGCAGATCCCATTCCTGGAGGCTGCAATTTGGAGTTTGATTTAGATATTGACCCCAGCCTCTATTTGGACTATAATTTTTTTGAGACAACTATCAAGTTTGCACCAGCAAACATAGGCTATGCAAGGTAGGCTGGCGACCCCATCCTGCTAAAGCTGCTCTTAGGTGACTGTAGAGCCGGACCAGCTAACTGGCTCACAGCCGTCACTTCTATAGCAATGTGGAATTGTTTCTTATTTGGGGGTGAGTATAATTTAAACCTCGGTGCCAATATTCTTTATACTGAATAATCTCCTTAGTGCCTACGGATTCATCATTTGAAGAGACAAGTGTGGTGTAAGCCTGCTGTGAGCTTAGAAGTGCATCTTAGTTTTCTGCTTTCAAGATTTATTATTATTTTTAAGTGTATATTTATGTCTGTGTGAGTACCTGTAAAGGCTAGAGGTGCGCATGCCTCGGAGCTGAGGTGACAGGTGGCCGCCAGCCGCCCGGTGTGGGGGTGAGCTTGGTCTTCTGTAAGACAAGCGTGTGCACTTAACCACCGAGCCGCCTCTCCAGCCTTGCCTTAGTTTCCTCAAAGCGTTCAAACACAGAAGGCATTCATAGCCCTAATTTCTTACACCTTATGAGGATTTAATTTTGCCAAACTGCCTCAGTTTCTACTTGAATAGCAACGATCATTTGAAAACTCTCTGCCTGCCACCTATCTCAGCATTGGATGCTGCGTGCTCTTTGTTATTTAATCTTAATACTTTTAGGAAGAAGCAGTTGCTTTTATTTTACAGAGAGGCTTTCTGCAAACTTTGAGGTTAAACATTCTCTTCTGGATTCCATGGGGACCCACACTCACAAGTATACACACACACACACACACACACACACACAAATAAAATCAAATCTTTTTAACCACATGACACAGTGTCAGATAGGAAAGGTGTCATTGCTGTGGGCCTGACTCACATCAGAATCTGTTTTTTCTTTTAACCACATTGGCTTCTGTGTATAACAGTCAGCCAGTGCTGCCCTTGTAAAGAATAGGCTAAATATCCCTTATCTGAATCATCTGGGGCCAGAAGTGTTTGACACTGGCGGAGACCTTAACGGTTGAACATCCCTGATCTGGAAACCCCAAATCTAACAAATCCGAAACGTCAAAAATCAGAGTGGAGCCTGATTAGTTTCAGGGTTCAGATTTTTTAAATCTATTTTTATTTTATATGTGTTAGTGTTTTGCCTGCATGTATATCTGTGTGAGGGTGTTAGATCTTGGAGTTACAGACCGTTGTGAGCTGCCATGTGGGTGCTGGGATTTTTACCCAGGTCCTCTGGAAGAATAGTCAGTGCCCTTAACTGCTGAGCCATCTCTCCAGCCCCTCAGGTTTTAGATGTCTAGATTAAGAATGGTTAATCTGGCCGGGCGTGGTGGCGCACGCCTTTAATCTCAGCACTCGGGAGGCAGAGGCAGGCGGATTTCTGAGTTCGAGGTCAGCCTGGTCTACAAAGTGAGTTCCAGGACAGCCAGGGCTATACAGAGAAACCCTGTCTCGAAAAACCAAAAAAAAAAAAAAAAAAAAAAAAGAATGGTTAATCTGTACCAAAATCTACTTGAATAACAGTAATTAATTTATTTATAGGTATTTATTTACTTATGTCCACGTGTCACTGGTTTGCTTGGGAGTTTCTATGTAGACCAGGCTGGCCTTGAACTTGCATTCATTCTCCTTCTGGCTCCCAAGTTCTAGGACCACAGCCATGCACCATGCCCTGAAGGCTCCTCCTATTGCTTTCAGGAGCAGTGCCTTTGGGCTTTGGTGAGGGGCCTCCTGCAGGCTGCAGACCTCTTACTGTGTCCTTAGGAGAAGAGAAGATTGCCTGTGAGCTGTCTGAGGCCATATAAGGGCGCTGGTCCCACTCAGGAGAGTTCCCCCTCAGGACCTGACTGATTATCTCCCACAGCCAATTTACCATCCCGTCACATTGGAAGCAGGGATAGGAAATGGAGCCCAGACTATCTCTGTGTGCTACTCTCTCTAGAGTGACACTTAGACTCACAGCTGCATAGTTGGGATTGCGCCTGGAGAAGTTTGAAGATAGCTCTGGCTCCTTTTCATGGACAGGGCTTGAGCCAGGAGAGGTGGACGCTGATGCTGAGCTGTGGTTATCTTTAGGGCTGCAGAGCCCCCACCGTGTGATGTGAGCACCGGCCCGGAGTCCAGGTGGAGGCTGCGCTATGACGTGTACCAGTACTTCCTGCCCGAGGGCGACCTCACCGAGGCCTCTCTGCTCCATCATCTTCAGAGGATGGCCGAGGTGGCTCAGGTGAAGGCCAGTGCCATCAAGGTGAGTCTGGTTCTTACAGCTCATGAGGCTAGTTTGGGTGCTCAGAAATGATTTAACCTTTGGGGAGAGGCAAGTCAGTTTTGTTTTGATTCCTGCCATATCTGTGACCTCATCATCCTGAGGCAGGAAAAGAAGTAGATAATAATTTTTTGAATACTTCAGCAATTTAGATAAGAACTTCTGGTAAATGTAATGGGAAGTAAAAACGGAGAAACTGCTGAAGGGTATACACACTGGTATTAGTATTTGTCATGTGTTTTATTGCTTTTTTTTTTGAGACGTTCATACATGAATGAACGTATTCTGATCATAGTCACTCCAAACTCTTCCCTCTAACTCTTCCCACATCCACCCCTCTAAACTCCTCCCTGTAACTCCTCCCACATCCACCCCTCCTGACTCCTCCCTCCAATTTCCTGTCTTCTACCTTTTGTTTTTTATTTGTTTCAAATATTTCACTGAGTCTAGTTCATGCTACTCATATACTCATGAATAAGAGTGTCCAGTGGGGCGCGGCTGACCTGCCAGGGGCCACATTCTTAAAGAAAACCGACTCTCAGGGCTGGAAAGATGTCTCAGGTGTTGAGAGCGTTTGCTGCTCTTGCAGAGGACTTGGATTCAGTTGCCAGCTCCCATTTCAGGTGGCTCACAACTGCCTGTAACTTCAGCTCTCGGGGATGTGACTCCCTCTTCTGGACTGATCGGTACCCACATTCACACAATCTTTTAAAAAGGGAAACTGACTCCTTCCCCAGAAGGCATCAGCTGCCAATGGCTCCTGTGGATTCTATACTGCACTGCTGACTTGCATGGTTTTGTGTGGGTCTCATGCAGGTGATCACAGCTTTAAAAGCCACGTCAACACCACTTGTTATGTTTGGCTTTAGGTGGCCACCCTAACAGCTGACGATAAAACGGCCGTGTCCTTCTCTTCCCTCCTGGGACAAGGAGTCATCTATAATGTCATCGTTTGGGATCCGTCCCTCAATACTTCTGCTGCTTATGTGCCTGTGCACACATACGCCTGCAGCTTTGAGTCAGTGGATGGTAACTGTGTTTCTCCTGGTGAGTATGTAGACTTCAACCTGGACAGATTTGTCCTTGGCTTTGCCACTTGATTTCCACAAGTGAAGAGCTTAAGGTTGTTAAAAACGTTTTGTCGAGCTTTCATTCACTCAGTCACTAGTTGCCTTTGGTAAGACCCCACGTTAGGGCGGAGGGAATGGCTCACTAGTTAAGAGCACTTTTGTAAAGGACCAAGGTTCAGTTCCAGCACTCACGTGGCAGCTCACAACCATGTATAACTCCAGTTCTTGGTATCTGATGCCCTCTGCTGACCTCCAAGAATACCAGGTGTCTTAGGGTTTTACTGCTGTGAAGAGACACCATGACCAAGGCAACTCTTATAAGGGCAACATCTAATTGGGGCTGGCTTACAAGCTCAGAGGTTCAGTCCATTATCATCAAGGCAGGGGCAGTGTCCAGACAGGAGGAGCTGAGAATTCTAAATCTTCATCTGAAGGCTGCTAGTGGAAGACTGACTTCCAGGCAGCTAGAACGAGGGTCTTAAGGCCCATGCTCACAGTGACACACCCACTCCAACAAGACCATAGCTTCTAATATTGCCACTCCCCGGGCCAAGCATATCCAAACCATCACACCAGGAATGCACATGGTTCATAAACATGCATGCAAGCAAAACACCCATATACATAAAATAAAATAAATACATCTAAAAGAAGACGCTGTATCATATCCTCCATGCAAGGCAATAGAATATATGAGTGCACAAAACTCAGAGCTGAGCACTGGGCATGTGACTGTTTGCTGCCCATTTCCCCACCACATATGATACACATATATGTGTAGTGAGGGAGCTAGGATGGGGCTGGTGTATTTATAAAACATAACATTTGAGAAACTAATGAGTACCAAGGAGAAAGACAGAGCAGGAAGGGGGGCCAGTCTGAGAAAAGTCTGAGGTGAGAGAGTTGGTGAAGGCCTTGCAGGCAGGAGCCATGTGCACATCTGGGTACGTGCCAGGCAGAAGGGACAGCCATTCTAAGCCATCCTGTTTCTGGGCGACTGCCTTGAGGTCTGAGGCAGAGCAGTGAGAACAGGAACAGTTATTCTGTTAGAATTTTACAGAAAAGAGAACAGAAGGCGTGAGAACAGGGGCGCAGCCTCGTGGCTCCAGGCCAGCTTTGTAGGTCAGAGTAGGCTCTAGCTCTAGCTTCTCTTCTGGAGGACATAGAAAGCACTGGAAGGTTTTGACCAAAGGGCACCCTGATCCATCTTAGATTCTGACGGGATCACGAGACTTCTTGAAGTGATATAGGTGAGAGATGCTGTGATGTAGAAGGATGTCAGTGGAGAGGTCATGAGACCTGTGTGTGTGTGAATGTGTGCACACGCGTGTCCACATGCTCACACGTACACCCTGATTCATACTTATTTTGAAATAATTTTACAGAAAAGATGCAAAACTAAAATGAAGAAGTTGCACACACTGTGCCTTAGTCTCTCAGTGTTAGTTGCTGTGCAGTGCTGTTTACTTTTCTCCTTCTTTGCTGTGTCTGCACACACTCCTCTCTGTTTCTGTCACCTGAGGGTAAGTTACACACACACATACATGGGTGGGACCATTCCCTGGACAGGGAACCTGGACTCTGTAAAGCAGAGAGAGTGAGCTGAGCTAGCTAAGTATTTGTGAAGCCTTTGCTTCTTCACTATGCATGTAGTGTGGACCAGTTCTCCTTGCTACTGGGATTTCCCCACAATGGTGGAGTTCACCTTTGAACTGTGAGTCAGAATAAATGCTTTTTCTCTTAAGTTGCATTTTTCAGGGTTAAGTTGCTTTTGTCCCAGCAACAGGAAAAGAAACCAAGACAAGTTGTTAGCTTAAGCCACTATAGGAGAGCTGCTGTTCACTAGCGGGAAGGGCCATGGCAGTCTGAGAGCCCCATGGAGCGTTCTCATTGAGATTTCAGTCCGTAGTTGATTGGATGTGTCAGCTAATGTAGGGGAGGACTAGGACCGGAGAATGTCACCCAAGATGCACATCCACAGCGGAGATGGCTTCCCGCTTGGCATGAGAACATGAAAAAGGGAATTAGTTCTAAGAACAAGCCCTGAAAGATCCTGCTACCGTGGCTGAGAGAGCAGGATTGATGGGAGAGGAGGGAGAAAGACATGTCTCATGAAGGTAGTGTAAGAAAGCATTTCAAAGGGAACGTGTCATCTGGATAAAGCCGAGGAAGAGTAAGCTCTGTTGAAAAGTGACCACCGGCTTCGAAGCACGGAGCTCATGGGTGCCAGTGAGGGCACACAGGACAGGATGTGGAGAAAGTTCAGGAGCTCTTACAAGGAGCTACCTTCTAAAGAAGCATCCGTTGGTTGTGGGGGAGCCAGCGGCTACATAGAAAGTTTGGGGCCAGCCTGGGCTACATGAGACCATGTCTCAACACTTTCCTTCCTCAGTAATTTATTCTGTAGTGCTGAGGGTTAAGGTAAGGCCCTGTGCATGCTGGGAAAGCACCACACGACAGCTGTGCCGATGAGAGGTACATCCTGTCTCCTGTGACTCATGGTAAAGTCATGAGGAGCGCTGTGAAAAGACAGGGCTCTTACAGTTAGGACGTCAGGATGCCGCCATAGTGAGAATTTGCAGTGGGGAAGAGAGGGCTCAGCTCTAAAGACAGTCCATGTAGCCAGGAGGCTTTGCTTACCCTGCTTTGTGCTCCCACAGATCATACAGGTGCGCCCACCCGTGGATCCTCGAATGAAAGACACACACACACACACACACATACACACACACACATACACACACACACACACACACACAAGCTTATTTTAAAATTCCTTGGCTACCTCAAAGGCTGGGCACTCCTAAATTTCCCCTGCTACCCCAGGCCCAATTGAAGAAGTAGCCAGGGGCACTCACCTGAAATCTCACATGGTTGGTTGGCTTTATTTCCCTGCCACTCCTGTGTCCCGTCCTTCCACCCCAAGTCATGGCAATTCGTCCTGCCCGCACAACTCTTAAGTGTCTTGCCCGGTGCCCAGTCATTGGCCATTGGCATCTTTATTGATCGATCAAAAACCAATTGGGGACAAGGGCCTTCAGCATCTGGACACGTACACAGATTCCTGATTGAACCAATCTCCAACAAGTATAGGCAGCTGGGAGGCAAGTCACCAAAAGTCAGCGTCTGGGGTGTGGCGTTTGTAACGATTGCAGTGTCAGGATTCTTGCTGAAGAGAGACCAGTTTGATGAGATGTCACTTTGAGGGTGGGCAGAGGATGAGGGACCCTGTCAGATATTTGGTGCCATCAGATAGTGGTGGCCAGCGGAGGGAGGGAAGGCAATTCTAGTTTATTGGAGTCATCAGATTTTTTTGAAACTAAACTTAGCAAGGATATGACACAGGGTCCAAGAGAAGGTTCCAGAACCCGAGTAGTGTGTGTTCACACAAATACTCCCACCTGACTCAAACACAGCTACCCATGCTCAAGTCATGCCAAGCCAAGTCAAGTCTGTCCTGCTTCCCACCATGATATGATGGTCATGAAATTACCTCTGAAACTGTAAGAAAGCCCCCAGTTAAATGCTTTATTTTATACATTGCTTGGTCATGATGCCTTCTCATGGGAATAGAAAAGTGTTCTAAGACGGTGTTCATGTGTGCATACATGTGTGTGCATGCAGAGGCCAGAGGTTGATGTTGGACATCTTTGTCCTTCACATCCTTTTTTGAGGCAGTCTCTCACTGTACCTGGAGGTCTCTAGTTTGGCTGGACCAGCTGGCCAGCACGCCTCAGGGCTCTCCCTTCCATACCGCTGCCCCAGCACTGGGAGGCGTTCACTGTCACACCCAACTTTTCACGAGGATGTGGATCTCAGGCTTGGAAGGCATTTTACAACTAAGCTATCTTCCCAGACCCCAGGTTTCGTATTTGAAAGCAAGCAAGGTGGAACAGTTCACCAGCCCTGTGTTTTGGGTGACGGTCACCCACCATCGGAAGCAGAATGTACACTTTTATCTTTTGCTCCGTAGTTCTGTGAGATCAGAAGAGTTAGATCTGTGGACCGACCGTGCTTCACAGACCCTGGTCTGCACTTCTCATTTGTTGTTTAAGTGCATGTCCCGTGCTTTCACGTAAGCGCCTGGTGCACCTGCTCCATCTTGTAAGTTTTCAGAGTCAGGTCTGTTCTCACTCAAGGATAATTTCCTTAGGTTCATTTTTTGAGGGTTTCCAAGGAAGGTGAATTTTGTGAGCAGGGTTTCCTCTTGATAAGGGGTATTTTTTTTTTTTTTTTTGGAAACAATGACTGATTAATTTACGTTTATTTTGTGCACATGGATGTTTTGTCTCTGTGTGCCCTGTGTAGTCTGTGAGTGCAGTGCAGGCAGAGGCCAGAAGAGGGCGTTGTATCCTATGGAGCTGGAGTTACAGATGGTTGGGTGCTGGGACTCGGATCTTTGTCCTCTATAAAAGCAACAGTGCTCTTATCCACTGAGCTGTATCTCCAGCCCCCATTGTTCAGTTTTAGGGAGACAGGGCTCACTCTTTATCTTAGGCTGACTTGGAAGTGACCATGTAGCCCAGTTGGCCTTGCCTGTGAAGTGCTTTTCCTACCTCAGCCTTCCTGGGCTAGGCTTGAAGGCATGCATCACCCCTGTGTGCTGAGTCGGGTTGCAGATGAGGGCTCATGAGTTTCTGTTAACCGGGGCGCCCACTTTTTCTCTTTGCACTTTATTTGCTGAAGAAACGATGAGTAGTTTTAGGTAACGTGCTCTGTTATATCGTTCCTAAAGGAACATCATAAGTAGCCTGGAGTGCCTTTGTCAGGAGCGTGCGTTGTCTGGTTCTCCTTGTTATAAAAGCAGCCGTTGCGGTAGCTGCCTGCATAGATTCATTCATCAGGGAACAAGGATATTTTTAGGAGCCATGATCATGTGATTCTTAAGCCACTATACCTTCCAGTCTTCCCTGCGTTGCTTATTAATTAACACAGATGCACTTGTCCACTAATATTTATTTATTTGTTTGTTTGTTTGTTTTAAGGAAGAGTATCTACGAAAGTGTTCTCCACTTTGTTTGCCCTGCTTGGGCTCTTCATTTGTTTCTTTGGACACAGATTCTGGAAAACAGGTACCTTTTCCCACCCAGCCCTCATTCTGCACCTTGTGAATGTGTCCCCTGCTCCCTGGGCTTGTGAGGGTGTCTCCACTGTTCACAGATTTCTGTGGGCAAGTCTGTGTAGCTGCTGTACGTTTTTAATTTTCCCAATTTCAACAGTGTGGTGCAGCTTCCTCTTTCGAGGGGATGTAAGTTGGGTTGTATCGCCCTGACGGCTTGCAAACTGGGGCTGGCTGAGATTAGGGATGAAAGAGACTGGAAAACCCCCTGAGTTTGGAGGCAGCAGTAGGTTTGAATTTTAAGAAATCAGGCTATGGCCGTGGTGAAGAGTGACCCGGGATCTGTTCAGTGCTGAGCATTTCAACTTCAGGATGGAGCAGGTGCCACAGGGCAGCAAGTGGGACTTCAGTGACACCCGCACTGCCCTTTAGGTAATGTTTTCATAGACAGAACATGCACATTGAGTCAGAGGTTGTGAGGCTGAGCTCTGAGGCCAGCAACTGTAATCCCTGGCAGCGCTGCCTGAGAGCCTGTTCTGACAGAGTTGATATCACAGTCTTCTTCCTTTCATTTTGACATGATCTGTTTTCTTGATTAGGTGATAAGAAAAAAATCACAGGGAAGTCCATGCCCAGGGCGCAGTGACTACAGACTGAGAATATCATTGCCATCCTGGGGAAAGTCCCCAAACCTGCTGTGTTGAGATACAGTGTTCAGTAACAGCTGGAGAGAATTTGAGAAGACCCACAGAGCTGTGTCCTTCTCATCACAGTCAGATTTATCCTGATTAATCTAGATAGTCTTGATTAATCTTGGGCAGTGGTGGTGCACAGGTTTAATCCCAGCACTCAGGAGGCAGAGGCAGGCGGATTTCTGAGTTTGAGGCCAGCTTGGTCTACAGAGTGAGTTCCAGGACAGCTAGGACTATCACAAGGAAAACCCGTCTCGAATCCCATCCCACCTCAACTCCCCCGAAAAGAGAAGATTAGATTTACTTGTGGGAAACGAGTTATCTGTATGCCCAGACTATATGGACGTCAGTGGATGAAGATAATATATGAAAGTCACATTTTACTTTCTCCTTATTTTTTGTTTGCTTTTGTTTATGTAATATTTAGTGTGTCCTTTCAGATTAGACACAAGTGTTTTCAGTAGAAAACCCAGGCTCCAGGATATAGCTAAGGCTAGAGTATTTGGTGAATGTGTGCAAAAGGAGGGCTGGGGAGATGGCTGAGTGGAGGGCCCAAGTTCAAACCGCAGGACCCATTGAGATCTGGGCGTGGTAGTGCGTGTCAGTGAGGCAAGGTGGGATGTAGAGAAAGGAGAGCCCCAGAGGCTCTGGAGCCAGCAAATGGGTAGGCAAAGGAGCAGCAGGACAAGAGATCCACCTCAAGGGTGTCTCGGGTGTGAAAGGTGATGGCTGGGATTGTTTCTGGCTTCACAAACACACGCACACACAAACACATTGAAAAAAAAACAGTGGCATGTTGTGGTAGCACATGCCTGTAATTCCAGATTTTGGAAAGCTGAGGCAGAAGTCCATGAGTCCATGAGTCTGAGGCTAGCCTGGGCTACATAAAGGAGCCCCCAAAGAAGAGGAGGGAGAAGAGGGGGAGAGGGGAGAAGAAAAAGAAGGAGGAGGAGGAAGAAGAGAAGAGGAGAGACATGTAGTAAATGAACTGAGGCGAGCAAATAACCGTTTAATTATGCAATAGGCTCAATACAGGCACACACAGCCAGTATCTAATGCTGCAGCCTAGTACATTCATTATCCTCTGACTTCTAAGTTTCCCTGCCCTTTAGATAACCACTCCATCTGTGACTGGGCGTGGCGATTGAGGAGTAGATGCTCCAGCACACACTTGTAAATTAGATGCCTCCATTGGCTCCCTGACAGAGGTTTTCATTCGCTGCTCATTTTCTGATGGTTCATTTCCTCCTAGATTTATTCTTCATTGGCTTCATCTTCCTGGGGTTCTTCTTCTACATCCTGATCACCAGACTGACACCCCTTCAGTACGATGGTGAGTATAGATGACAGCTTAGCTGGGGTTCAGACAGGAAGCTGCTGGGTCCCCACCCATCATGCCTTCCGCTGTTTAGCCTGTGCTGGGGGTCATCACGCATCAAGTGTGCAGAGATGGGCAACCCGTGCCTGCAACCTGCTCCACCTCCTCATCTCGGCTTTCTCTTCTGAGTACAACAGAGGTCAGGCCAGGGCACATGCCTGTAAAACCAGCTCTCAGGAAGTTGAGGCAGGAGGATTATATGTTTGAGAGCAGCCTGTGCTACATTGTCAAACCTTGTCTCAAGAAACAAAACCAGAGGCAGGAGCCCAGAGTGGCTCCGCAGTTAGACATAGAGACAGATAGCCCTGGGTAAGTGAATATCTGCTACTCCAGTATGGGTGAGGCAGAGGCAGAGGAGGCAGAGGAGGCAGAGGAGGCAGAGGCAGAGAGGCAGAGAGGCAGAGAGAGAGGCAGAGAGAGAGGCAGAGAGAGAGGCAGAGAGGCAGAGAGAGAGGCAGAGGGGCAGAGGCAGAGGGGCAGAGGCAGAGGGGCAGGGGCAGAGGGGCAGGGGCAGAGGGGCAGAGGAGGCAGAGAGGCACAGGCAGAGAGGCAGAGAGGCAGAGAGAGAGGCAGAGAGGCAGAGGGGCAGAGAGGCAGAGAGGCAGAGAGAGAGGCAGAGAGGTAGAGAGAGAGGCAGAGAGGCAGAGAGGCAGAGAGAGAGGCAGAGAGAGAGGCAGAGAGGTAGAGAGAGAGGCAGAGAGGCAGAGAGGCAGAGAGGCAGAGGCAGAGAGGCAGAGAGGCAGAGGCAGAGAGAGAGGCAGAGAGGTAGAGAGAGAGGCAGAGGCAGAGGGGCAGAGGCAGAGAGGCAGAGAGAGAGGCAGAGAGGCAGAGAGGCAGAGGCAGAGAGGCAGAGAGGTAGAGGCAGAAGGAGGGGCAGAGGGGCAGAGGCAGAGAGGCAGAGAGGCAGAGAGAGAGGCAGAGAGGCAGAGAGAGAGGCAGAGGGGCAGAGGCAGAGAGGCAGAGAGGCAGAGGCAGAGAGAGAGGCAGAGGCAGAAGGAGGGGCATCCTGAGTTTAAGGCCAGCATGGGCTACAGAGTAAGACAATGCCTCAAAATAGCACACAGTGTCCCCAGGAGGGAAGGAACCTCAAACATTCTCCTTTTCCCAGCTTCATTTATTTCTTGAGGCAGGGGTTCATATAACTCAGGCTGGCCAGGAACTTGCTCTGTGGACAGGGAGACCTTGAACCTTTTGTCCTTCCTGATGAATGTAGATGGAACCCAGAGCCTATGTTAGGTGGACACTCTACCAGCTGAGACACACCTCAGCCCCGACACATTTAACAGATCAGCTGTCACCTTTGCTTTCGTGGTCCTGCCTTACTGACAAAGTTGTCCTGTCCCCAGCCCTAGGGTGACTACCTTAAGACTGCCTTATGCCGAAGCTCAGGTTGAAGCCTGCCGATTCATCTCTGTGTTTTCTCCCTTGTGCAGTTCGCCTGGCTCTCACCGCTGTAGCTGGCAGCTTCGGTGGCCTCCTCCTGGTGGCCTCATGGTGGCGATTTGGGATCCTCACACTCTGCATGCTGTGCGTGGGACTCGTGCTGGGCTTCCTCGTGTCTTCTGGGACTTTCTTCATGCCTCTGGGTAGGAGATGCTGACTCTCAGGCTGTGTGGGGTTTTACTGGGGCTTTGGAACTGTCAGGAATCTGGATCCTGGAGTGTGTTGCTTATCTCTGTCTTCTGAAGAGTCAAGGCACTTGCAGAGATATCTGGCTTGACACCAAGGGAAGGGCCAGCTGAGAGCCCCCTCCTTGGGGACCTTAGAGTGTCCTCAGGGACAGCTCTCTGTGGGCGTCCCTTACAGCTAAGGTAGGTGTTGAGGCTCATAGGGAAGGACGGAGGCTTTATTTTTATTTTTAAATTTTACTTTAAATTTTGTGTATTTTGACACAAGGTCTCAGTCCAGGCTGGTTTCAACACACAGTAATCCTTTTGTTTCAATTTTCTGAGTACTGGGATTACAGCTGTGAGCCACTGTGCCTAGTTACTTTGTAAACATTTTAAACCTCACTCCCAGTATGTCTCGTGGATGAACCAGGGGCCGTTCTGGTGGGCACCATGCTTGGGAACCTGGTGCTGTTTCTGGCCTTCTCTTGACCTGCCTCTGTCCCATCCTTTGCCATCACCCACTCCGGGGGGGGGGGGGGGGGTCTCAAGCAGCCTGTGGACTCTGAGGCTGGTTCTGCAGGGTTCTAAGGTGAAGTTTTTGTGTTAAGGTATTTATTTCCGTCAGTCACAAAAATCTGGAGAGATGGCTCGGCCGTTAATAGCACTGGCTGCTTTTGCAGAGGATCCAGGTTTGTTTTCCAGCACCCATGTGGTGGCTCACAACTGTAAGTCCAGTTCCAGGGATCTGGCACCTTCTTGAGACCTCAGTGGGTATCAGGTTTGCACTTGGTGGATACATTTATCCGAACACTCATACACATAAATTAAATGAATCTATGAGAAGTAAAAACAGCTCATTAGCCTGTTTGAGGTTAACAAGTCGTTAGGCTTCGCATGCTGAGGCTTCTCAACACCACAGCTCCCTTTTTCATTTCTAACTTTTATTTACTAACTTTTGCTTCTTTTTTTTTTTTCTTTGGAGACAGGGTCTCATTATGTGGTTCTGGCTAGCTTGGAACTTTTGTGTAGACCAAGCTGGCCTCAAATTCAGAGATTCTCCTGAGTCTACCTCCTCAGTGCAGAAGCATTCCTCTTGAGACGCCCATGTGTCTGGGAGTGCAGGTGTCTGTACCTCTTCAGACGCCCAAGGGTCTGGGAGTGCAGGTGTCATGACCGCATGCAGCTCTGGGTCACCCAGGTGTGTAGTAGCAGAAAGCGTCTGAAGAGCATAAGTGTCCTACGCTGGTCTGTCCTGGAGTTAGTTCTTCATGAGAGGAAGTGGGCTAATGGTTCAAATCTATTCATACTGAGTTCACTGCTTAACTTGGAATATCGTCTGTGGGAATCTCCTCATTACAGAAGATTACGAAAGCTTAGAGTTAGAGGGGCCGTGAGCCTCCACACAGTATAATTATATAACAGTATAATAATAAGTCTTGCCACACTAGAGATAGGAATCAGACCAGAGTCTCACAGTGGATGAACAGGAGAGCAAGGCAGCCTCTTCAGGTCACCCTCTAGACCCCTCACACCTTCTAGGACATGCCCTTAAAAGGGATAATGTTGGGCTGGAGAGATGGCTCAGTGTTTAAGAGCACTGACTGTTCTTCTAGAGGCCCTGAGTTCAATTCCCAGCAACCACATGGTGCCTTGCAACCATCTGCAATGGTTAAAGAAGACAACCAACCAAACAAAAAAGGGATTATGTTAGCTGGGCATGGTTGCACACACTTTTAATCCTAGCAGAGGCAGGGCTTCCTGATGTAAAGACAGAGGCCAGCTTGATCTATCTACAGGACAGCCAAAGCTACACAGAGAAACCCTGTCTCAGATAAACACACGCAGGGTGGTATGGATTATACTGACCATTAAATGCAAACCAGAGTGTGGGTCTGGCTGCCAGCATATTGCCTGGCTGTCATTTTAAGCCTTGTGAGTGTCTTCGTCCATACTCAAGACAGTGAAATTTAACCTGTGAGCGTCTTGTATATTTTTGATTGCTCTGCTTTTCCAGGAAACCTAAATGTTTTTCATGATGATGGAGTGTTCTGGGTGACGTTCTCCTGCATAGCGCTGCTTGTTCCAGTCATCTTCATGAGCTGCCTAAGAATCGTAAGTGTGCCAGCGCAGTCCGATGACCCATCCTGCCAACCTTCAGGGGTCCCCATGGAGTGCTGTGTGTTTCCTTCATTAGGGAGGGCTCTGTGGTTATCTGTGCTGAGGAAGTTCTTTGATTACCAAGTGTCTGTCTCAGGGCAGGCCATCTTTCCCCACAGATGAAAGCAAGCAAGTTGTACTGTGAAAGTGCACACACACAGAGCACACACACACAGCACACGCAGCACTGTTTCTGGTGGCCTGGGGTGAGCTCTCCTCCCCTGATTTTGGACCTGATTAACTTAGACTGATCAACTTAAACAAAGAAAGGGGAGCTGGCAGGCCTGTAGCTTCAGGTAAGCATGTTCTGAGCCAGCCTTTAACATATCTGATCATCCTGGACTGGTCACCCAGAAAGAGGTCCTGTCAGGGAGAAAAAACCTATGGCCTTTGTCTCCTGTCAAGAGGATGAAGAATCAGGAAGTATGCTATCTTTATTATCTGTCTGTGGCCCCTTTCCCGATTGCTCTGCCCAGGGATCTGAAGAGCCCCCAGTCCCTCAGAGTCAGTACCTGTGAGAGCAGAGCAAACTACCTCCGTCTACTGCAGCAACTCAAAGGGCATTTAGTTTTAGCTGCCGCTGCAGAATGGCTCCTTTGATTAGATTTTACGGTGCAAGTTTTCGTCTCCTTCCCCTTTCTTCTTCTGGGAAGATTATTTTCTACAGTTTAGTTGTGCGTCACTCATTAACAGGGCTGCATTCTAAGAAGACACACACCCTTAGGCAGTTTTCCCATGGTTCAGGCATCAGAATGAACTCTAGGGACCTGCAGGGCCACAGTCACCACAGAGGATCTTATGGGATGGTGTCACTGGCCATATTGTTGCACAGTAGTTTGAGTGTTTTGCCTGCATGTAAATATGTGTGCCTGGTGCATGCCTGGTACCCATAGAGGCCAGAAGAGGGTGTCCCATCCCTTATGAACTATGGTTAAGGATGGATGTGAACTTCCATGTGAGTGCTGGCTCCCCTGCAAGAGCAGCAGGTAGTCTCAACCACTGAGCAACCCTATTTGATAGCCTAATTTAAACAGTGTGCTAAGAACCTACTATGGGGGAGGGGAGGACAGGAACGAATATGATAAAAACACACTGTATGAAACTCACAGAATAAAAAAGCAGACCCACTGTGGGCAAGGAAGGTTGTTTTTTACCATAGCCCTTGTCAGTGCTAAGACAGCACGAAGCCACCGAGAGAGCTGGAGGCTGCTCTCATTCCATGGGTGACACCTGTCTCCTCTGCTCTCCCGCAGCTGAACATCCTGGCTTGTGGAGTCGTGGGCTCCTACTCCGTGGTGTTGGCTGTTAACAGTTACATGTTCACAAGCCTCTCCTACATCACCCTGAACGTCCTCAGGAGAGCTCTCAACACAGATTTCCGAGGGGCTTTCATTAGAGTGCCTTTCCAGACCAACGGTAAGACACTGGACTGATGGCTAAATAGGCGTGCTGACTAACCCACCCACCCTAACAGGAGCACATAAGCATCACCTGGGGCTGAAATGTCTAAGGTAGTGGCTACTCATCCTTCCAAACATCTGAGTGAACTTTGCTAGCTGGGCTTGCTTACCTGTCCATTCTCAGATAGGGACCCTGTTTGGCATCTATCGGGCGTCCCTTTGTTTCTTCACTTCAATGAACAAGATGTGGTTTGTTTTCAATTAGTGATCAAATCATTACCTTAATTAGAAGATTCTGCTCATTATTGAGTTTCTATTTTAATTTGTCTTGGAGACAGGTTCTCTGTAGCCTAGGCTAGCCTCAAATTAACACTGATCCTCCTGTCTCTACCTTCCCTGAGATGTTGAGTGTGGACCCCAACATGTGGCTTGTGTTAACTCTTTAAAGGAAACAAAGAACACACTACATATTTTTTTTAAATATTTATTTATTTATTATATGTAAGTACACTGTAGCTGTCTTCAGACACACCAGAAGAGGGCATCAGATTTCATTACGGATGGTTGTGAGCCACCATGTGGTTGCTGGGATTTGAACTCAGGACCTTTGGAAGAGCAGTCGGCGCTCTTAACCGCTGAGCCATCTCACCAGCCCCACACTACATATTTACAGAGTTTTCAAACTGTGTTGATTTCAGACAAGTTTAAAGACATAGGGTAGAGAAGCATGTCTCAGAATTGGGACGTAGCAACAGTACAACTGTGACTTTAAGATTTTTTTTAAGGCAAATCTTTGCCTCTACTTAGAGACAATAATCAAGATCTTCCTCTTGGGATGAGAGGTCAGACGTGGAGACCTTGCGTTCAGAGATTTTTCTCCCTGGGGGTGTGGGGTCTAGGCAGTGTCTACCCCTGACCTTATAAGGTCTCAACCTAAGGTTGGTTCTACCAGAGTTCCCTGTGAGAGCAGTGAGTTTACTGGGCTTAATTAGAGTCTAGGGAAGAGGTTGTCTTTAAGAGCTTGGGTGAGCCCAAGGCAGCCACACTGGAAAGTCTGCACACAGTCCAGGCAATGGCATTCCCAGAGCCATGTCTTTGTTGGATGTTTGGTGGAATCTGGGGTGTCATCTCACATTGTGTTGAGTCCCATCCATGTAAGCAGCCAGGCCCCCTGGGAGTATGTAGAGAGTAGCTAGGGCAGCCATGTCTGCAGGTATTGCACATGGAAGCTCCAGAGCCAGCTTTCACTCCCTACTTCAACTTTCTGGATGCCTGTAGTAGAAGAAGCTACTGTCGTGTCTCCTCGTGCCTTGGCTTGTAAGTGAGGAGATACATTTGGACATATGTGCAAAATTGAAAGGAAGACATGCATTTAGCACGTGAAGGGGAAGCGCTGGTGCACACTAAATGTTAAACAGTTCAGAACCAGGTGTGTTCCTACACAGCTTTACTTCTGGCACTCAGGAAACTGAAGCAGGAGGACGGCCACAGATTTGAGGCCAGCAAGGGCTCATAGTTCCAGGTCAGGACTGACTATGGAATTAAGACCACCATCTTGAAAAATTAAAAAAAAATAAAAGAATAAAAGGGTGTGAGGGAGGAAAGAGAGAAAAGGAACAAGGAAAAAGAAAGAAAAAGAGAAGTTGGGGCTGGGGTGGGTGGCTCAGTGGGTAAGGTGCTTGCTCTGCGTTGTGAGGACCCAGGTTCAGATCCCTCTGTAAAAAGCCGGGCGTGAGCCGGGAGTGGTGGCGCACGCCTTTAATCCCAGCACTTGGGAGGCAGAGGCAGGTGGATTTCTGAGTTTGAGGCCAGTAACCAACTACAGTTAGCAGGGCTTGCTGGCCAGCTGCTCTGGCTCGTCAGGTTCAATGGGATAGGCACCTGTCCAAACAGTAAGATGAAGAACAACAGAGGAGCAATAGGAGAAGACACCTGCCGCCCACACTGGCCTCCACACACATGCATCTGCACACACCACACAAAAATTGTTGACTTGATGGTGCATGTCTATAATCTTGGTATTCAAGAGGAGAAGGCAGGAGGATTGCCATAAGTTTAGGGCTAATCTGGGCTATATCTTGAAACATATACTGAAAAGCAAAACCAACCCACAACACAGAATCCCCTGAGTACAAAGGATACTTCTCTCCTTTAGACTACATCATCCTGGCCATGTGGGGGATGCTGGCTGTCAGTGGAATTACACTTCAGATTCGAAGAGAAAGGGGACAGCCGCCTTTCCCTCCCCATCCCTACAAGGTATGGAAGCAAGAGAGAGAACGCAGAGTGACCAACATTCTGGACCCCAGCCATCACATCCCTCCCCTGAGGGAGAGGCTTTATGGTCGGGTCGCTCGGATCAAAGAGCTCTTCCAGAAGGAACAGCCGGCTGGAGAGAGGACACCGCTGCTTCTGTAGAAGGCTGAGGGTCAGTGTGCTTGCCCTGGAGTTCTCGTCTAGACTGCCCAGTTGTCCCAGGTCCATGCAGGGTCAGCCAGGATGGGTGACAGGGTGACGCCCCTGTGGATGTACAGCAGTGGAGTTAGAGGATTCTAAGTGATATGGTGAGAAAAGTCTCCAAAAAGTTGGCTGTAGATGTTTTTCCTCATTTTCCAGTCTTGAGAAGTTATCTTTTGGTTTATAAATAGATGATTGATGTCTTTTATAAAATACACCAAAAAATAAAAATGTCTCCTTGAAGCCCTGGTGTTTTGTTCTTGTAGCTTCTTGGACAGTTATGACTCAGTCTGAACCTGTGGAGGGGGAGGCAGGCAGTGGGTATTTATTCGCTTTGTGTGTAGAAGTTTAGGGATTTGATTTGGGCCCTTGAATGTCAAGACTAAGGGAAAAGTAACCCACTTTTCCTTAAAAGCAGTCTGATTATATTTGGCTGCATCTTATAATAAAATCAGGAACCCTTTTCATTTATTTTCAATATTCAAACGATTTATTTTAAAAACTGGCAAATTATCCTAACATGTAACAATGTAGATTTCCTGTTGTTTTGCCAGTTAGTGCTTTAAGTGGTAAATTAAATAACTAAATTTTTCTGTAATCTAAAATAGCTCAGTTTATTAAAGATAATATAACTTTTATATGAATAAGTTATTTATAGCCCATTTTGTGTTGGGGCCATTTAGAGCAGTGTTGGCTGCTGACCCTTCTTTCTTAGGTTGCATTAGATGGTGTATTTTGTCAGAGAGAAGTCAATGAGACCTTCCTAGCACCTGTGAAGTTGTGCTAATGATTGCTCTGTATAATCAAAGCCCCTGTGCTCTGAAGCTCAGAGGGATTGATCCCTTAGCCACCACCATGGGTTCTGTAAGGAAGGACATGCTCTTGACTCCTCTCAACGGTAGGGCTGAGAACTGGCTTCCCTGATGTGTGTGGCCTACAGTGCGCTGGTGTGTCAGTGCGCTGGTGTGTCAGTGCGCTGGTGTGTCAGTGCGCTGGTGTGTCAGTGCACTGGTGTGTCAGTCAGTGGTGTGCTTCTTAGTCTCTTCACAGCAATGACTATAGCCTTGACATTTCAGGGAGTGGGTGGAGTCTTCATTTGTGGCTTTGAAAAAAGGTTCTGAAGTTAAAACATAATGAAAAATTATAAAATGAACCCCTTTTGGTTTATTTCTGAAAATCCTATTCTGTTATTATCTAGCTTCAGCAATATATATATATATGTATATTTTAATTGCTATAGGGTTTCTGGCTTCTGTCACATGCTTGTATTTTAGTTGTGCAGATTGTTGGAGAACTATTCTCTGTACTGTCGGAACACACTGCTAGTCAGAGCTAAAAAAGGCAGAATATGCTTTCTTGGAGGGAAATACAAAATATTTGTAAATTTTCATAATTTTTAATACCATTTGTATAATTTTTGTAATAAATACCTACTTTGAAAAAATGCTTAATGTCCTCCTTATTAGGATGTCTCCAGGAGTTTATACCAGTCTTGTATGTACTTATATAAATTTAATCTGGAAAATACAGTTGTTTTAAAAACTTCACTTAAGGATAACAGGAAGTGAAGGGAATCCAGGGTGATTATGTTATGGTTTATGTAGATTTAAATGTATTTACTCATTTTTTTTTCTTTTTTCATTATTTATTGACTTTACATCCCAATATCAGCCCCCCTCCCTCCCATCCCCCTCCCACAGCTCCTTCCCCCATCCCCCTATTCTTCTCCTCAGAGGAGGAGGTCCTTTGGCTATCACCCCACCCTGGAACATCAAGTCATTGCAGGACTAGGCGCATCTCATTGAGGCCAGACAAGGTAGCCCAGTTGGGGGAATAGAATCCACAGACAGGCAATAGAGTCAGGGTAAGCCTTCCCCGCTCCACTCTGCTCCACTTGTTGGAGACCAAGCTGCACATCTGCGTGGAGGGCCTAGGTCCAGCCCATGCTTGCTCTTTTGGTGGTGAATCAGTCTCTGGGAGCCCCCAGAGTCCAGGTGTGTTGACTCTGTTGGTCTTCCTGTCGAGTTCCTATCCCCTTTGAGCCCCTCAGTCCCTCAACACTTCCACAAGACTCCCTGTGCTTCATGTAACCATCTAATATTTGGCTGTGGGTCTCTGCATCTCTTTCCATTGGCTTCTGGGTGGGACCTCTCAGAGGACAGTTATGCTAGGCTCCTGTCTGCAAGCATAAACAGAGCATCATTAATAGTGTCAGGGACTGGTTCTTGCCCATGGGATGGGTCTCAAGTTGGGCCAGTCATTGTTGGGCCATTCCCTTAGTCTCTGCTCCATCTTTGTATACATCTTGTAGGCAGGACAAGTTTTGGGCTAAAGTTTTGTGTGTGGGTTGTTGGTAGTCCTGACTGGCTATAGGAGGCAGCCAATTCAGGCTCCATATCCCCCCACCACTATGATTCTCAGCTAGTTAACCCAATAGACTCTCTAGCAGGTCCTGGAGATGCCCTGCCCCTGCTCACTACCAATTTCTGTTCTCTTGTTTGCTCTCCCTACACCTGATTCCTACCCCCTCCCACCCCGTTGCTTCCCCCATCCCCTTACCCACTCAGTTCCCTCCCTCCATCCACCTCCAATATCTAATCTTCCCTAAAACTAAACAGAATTCTCAACAGAGGAACCTTGAATGGCTCAGTAGCACTTAGAGGAACATTCAACATCCTTAGTCATCAGGGAAATGCAAATCAAAATGACTCTGAAATTTTTACTCATCAGAATGGCTAGGATCAAAAACTCGAGTGACAGACCATGCTGACGAGGATGTGGAGCAACACTCCTCCATTGCTGGCTGGAGTGCAAACTTTTACAACCACTCTGGAAATCAGTTTGGTGGTTTCTCAGAAAATTGGAAATAGTTCTACCAGAAGACCGCTATACCCAGCTATACCGCTCTTGGGCACATACCCCAAAAGATGCTCCACCATACCCCAAGGACACTTGCTCAACTATGTTCATAGCAGCCTTATTTGTAATAGCCAGAAACTGGAAACCTAGATGTCCCTCAACTGGGGAATGGATAAAGAAAATGTGGTTCGTTCACAAATGGCCCAGGGAGTAAAGGCACTTGACCTGAAATCTGGAGACCTGAAGTCAGTCCCTGCAGCTCATAAAGGTGGAAGGAAAGGACTGTCGCCACAGAATCATCTTCTGGTCTCCAGAGCATGTGCCACAGCATGTGTGCACTGTGGTATGTGTCCCACATGCAGACAAGTATTTATATTTAAACAATTCCTGTACAATTTCAGCTGTTTGTACATACACCTTAAAAAATAACTAGGCAGGTTTCTGACCCAGAGGAAATGTACAGTAAGTTCTGGGTCGGGAATGAGGTTGTGGGAAGAGACTGACTGGCTAGTTCTATTTGTGGTTACACCTTCACTCTCCTTTAAAGATAAAGGGTAAAGATGAATGTGGCCTGGCCTGAGGATGTGCTCCGTGGTGGAGACTGTGCAAGGCCCTACCAGGTTCTAGCTCAAGGGCCTTCTCCAGGTAAGAATAAGAGCTATTAAATATCTAGAGATTTAAACAAGACTCACAGTACATAAAGAGGCATATATGGAATGCCTACAGTGCACTGTTTTGTTTTTTAAATCTTCAATTTGAGTATCCACACAGATGGGAAGCAAAGGAGGCTCAGCTTAAAGCAAGCACTGGGGAAACCAGGTTAAGCACATGGGCTTGTTGAAGAAATGAATGGAGCCTAGTCACCAGAATGCTGGAGTCAAAGTGGCCAAGCCTGCTGATCCAAGCCAACCTCCACCTGAATTTCCCCAGGATCCTGAGAACTGTTTAGGCCCTAATTCTAGGCTTTGTCACAGTGCTTTTTGTATTAGTTTGAGGAATACATGAGCAGGCCCTCATACTTGTAGAGCAAGCACTGTCCCAACTGAGCCACCTCCCAAGCCCTGTAGGTGTGTAACTTAACACTTTTATTAATGTGGCCTTTGGCTTTTCCGTTGCTTTTTACCACACCAAGTGTCCTGACAATGATTTCTTAGGTTTTTTTTTTTTTTTTTTTTTTTGAGACATGGTTTAGCCCTGGGTGTCCTAGAACTCATTTTGTCTACTGTTAGTCAGGGTTTCTATTCCTGCACAAACATGATGACCAAGAAGCAAGTTGGGGAGGAAAGGGTTTATTCAGCTTACACTTCCATGCTGCTGTTCATCACCAAAGGAAGTCAGGACTGGAACTCAAACAGGTCAGGGAGCAGGAGCTGATGCAGAGGCCATGGAGGGATGTTCTTTACTGGCTTGCCTCCCCTGGCTTGCTCAGCCTACTCTCTTATAGAACCCAAGACTACTAGCCCAGGGATGGTCCCACCCACAAGGGGCCTTTCCCCTTTGATCACTAATTGAGAAAATGCCTTACAGTTGGATCTCATGGAGGGATTTCCTCAACTGAAGCTCCTTTCTCTGTGATAACTCCAGCTGTGTCAAGTTGACACAAAATTAGCCAGTACATCTACTAAGCTAGCCTCAAACTCCCAGAGATCCACCTGCTTCAGCCACACAAGTGCTGGGATCAAAGATATGTGCCACCACTGCCCAGCCTAAGGGTGAATGTTATTATCTACTCTGCTGTGGCTTGGACTAGGGCTAGCAGGTATGCTCCTGCATAAACAGCCAGCAGGACTTGCTAACAAATTCAATGCAATGCAAGATATAAAAGAAACTAAAGTCTAAGGTGCCCTGCAAGGATGGGGACACTTTAGAAGTTTGGGGATGAAGAGTTTGGCTTTGGGCAATTTCCGCCTGAAATGTCTCTATGGTAGTTACACACAGATTAGTGTGGAGGTTATGAGAACTCTAAGCAGGAGCTGTAAGTCTGAGAGTCCCAGGGCATTAAAAAATTTTTTATGCGGGTTATAGACTGGGTGAGACCTTGGAAAAATTGAGGGGAGTCACAGCACTATATAGGAATAAGGCATGTATGTGCACAAACACACACACTCCCACATACCCACAAATGCACTGGCACAAACAGCCCCTCCCCCTCCCACCAAAAAAAAAAAAAAAAGGCCGAAGAGCTGAGTATGCAGCTTAGAAGAGCTCTTGTATATAAAGTTCTGGGTTTAAACCCTAGCACCACCTATCCCCTCAGCAAAGACACAAAGTATATTTAAGAAATGTGAGCTTTGTTTTTAAATTAACCCTGAGACCAGACCAGTTTTAAACACTCATCTTTATTGACAAAATAGGCTCCTCTTCAGCACACTCTCATATGTAAGCTTAAAGCTGTTTATTTTGGGGGTGGGGGTGGGGTGGAAAACTTGCTAAAAACAAAGCAAATGTCTTTCAATATTCACAACCTTAAAATTATATCCGAGAAAACAAAGGATAAATAATTTTTTATAAAAATAATTACTTCTCAAATAACATTTCACAATAGACCTGCTCAATACATTGATCTGACTCATCTCAACTGTGCCGCCTTTCTTTTTAAAATTCTGGCCTGGGACAAAACTACATGAAAGAAAGTACCATTAAATTAAGGGTTACTTTCCAAAAAACAATAGAAAAATCTTAAAAATAAATCACTTATATATAAAATATTAAGGCCTCTGCATGAGAACGGTTTAACATCTGGGGTACTGGCCCTTTCCTAGTTGACCTATGACCCCACTCACCTCAAACTTCAGAATGAAAGGTTCTCAAGTGAAAAGTCCTTTTAATTTTGCCAATACATGAAATTACACATAAAATTACACTGCAAAGTAATATGTACTTAACAAATGATATATTGAAAAGTCTAACTTTCTGTCTGTGCTAATTTCAGTATGGACTTCAGATACAAGTATAGTGTATTTTTAGCCATATCTCACAATCTTTTATTCTTATCACTGCAGAAAAGTTTAGGTTGCAGTTGGTATGAAAGCACACTTCTGTATCCTGTGGCCTTAAGCTTTTTTTTTTGAAGTGCAAAGCACAATCCCTTCGTGTCCACACTTCACTGCCAGTTTCTGAGTCACAGGTTGTAGGAAACCTCACAGGTTACAAGAACTAGATGGGGCTTAGACTCAGAACTTTGATTTTTGGAACCTGTATCTACTTTGTAAGTGTATGAAGAGTAATTTCTTAAATAACAATAAAGGAATTCCAAATTAACTGGAAATGACCATACCTATCTCATTACATTAAATTGTCAACTCTTGTCTATTGGTGAACTGTCTTGTATCCTTAAACATCATGAAAAGAGGAGGAAGAATCAGGTTCATTGTTAACAGAGAACCAAAACATAATCTTTCAAAGTAGTTTAACCTACTAAATGTGTCTATCTATGGCTGCCTTTCTTAGAAAGTATATTCTTTGTCTTTCCTTCCTGAGATGCATACACTTAAGCAAGTCATGAATAACTGCTAGCTAAGAGTTATGGGAATTAGGTGTAAGTATGTTCCTTCTGTTTGTGATGCAAGTGACATATTCCTATAGCCTTTAAGCATGAACTGCCTTTGATGAGGGCCGAGCAAATGGGCAGGTGAGCACCAACGCAGCAGCTTTATGTACACAAGCTATGCCAACTCTGACACTGAACAGGAAGGTAAGACTTAGAACAAAGTCTTCCATTCAGAAAACCACACCAACCTTACTTTAAAAATTGTGATAATTTAGGCTTTCCAACATTTATTAGGAGTATTCAGGGTGATCTATGTAGCATCTAAGAAGCCAACAGCACTTCTGAAACTGCAGTGCTCAGCAGGACCTTGAAGACTCGCTGTTCACTGTGGCTCAGCTTCTCCTTTCTGACTGTGATTGGGATCTGGTTTATGACCACTGGTTATACTTTCTGCTGCTGTCTCTCTGCCAGTGTCCCTGTACATACCAGAGGGAAAAGGCTGACTGAAGTTGGGTTTTATGTTCACACATCCACTCACTTCTGGGCCCATTCTAGTGACCACACAGAAAGCCACTCAGCTCTTCCTCAGACTCAGGTCACTGTTAGTCACTAAGGCAGATAGAGATGTACTCTCTGATGCATCATCCTTCCGAAGGTTCAAAAAGGATTCTCGAGTTATCTGAAGGATCTCTCTCAAGCCTTTATTTTCTTGCTGTAAGAAAACAAGGAAAACCCAAGATGAGAAACATGCAGAAACAGAAACTGCTGATTTGGCTGACTCCCTTAAGACAGCTCCAAGAGGGATACATATTTTAAAAGTTAATTTTATGAAGTGTGGCACAGAAAGCACTCTATAACACATAAATGGATAGATATACTATGAGTTACAGGCAGTCACAACCTCAATCTAAACAGATTTCAAAGCCTGGTGTGGTGACACCTGCCTTTAATCCCAGCAGTTGTTAGGCAAAGGCAGGGGGATCTCTGTGAATTTGAGGGCTTTCTAGTTTGCATAAGGGTTCTAGGCCAGCCAGGGCTAGACAAAGGCAGATTTCAAATGGTGTTAAGATGCAGCATCAGTACTCAGCCTCCTCACGGCTGGAAGCCCTAGGGGTGCAGATGCAGCAGGGGACTAGGCAGAAGTCAGCTTGTTCTGCACACAGACTGGAGGTGATATATGTGTATATAAAACACCCATCAACACTCACGCTAGGGATACGTTTATATGAATAAGACTTTGACGTAGATTTCATCACTCAATAGAAGTTAGTAGGTATGTTTCCCCAGCAAAATTTAAGTTCAGTCAAGACCAGCTGAGGTAATTATTTTTCAGAAAGAAATGTAAATGGTTATTTAATATTGTAAGCAATTTTGTCATTTTATAACCTATTCTCTACAGCAGTTGTGGGCTTACTTTCCAAGTCTCAATGGTCTGGCCCAAGGGTTGTTTCTGAGCATAGTTCTGACTTCTCCTTTTGCATTACCACAACGAAGCTGAGCAGATATAAACTGACTAGTTTGCAAAGTCCAAAATGCTTTCTGGTCCTTTGCTGAGAAAGCCGACCTACCCGTATTATATAATGGGAGAGTACTATCTGCTCCAAGACAGATAGGTTTTATGGCCATCCATAAGAAATTTCCTGATCGTGATTCCAAACAAATTGATTTAAATTTTATTTTCTGGGTGTATCTGTTCTATGTGTTTATGTACATTTGAAGACAAAAAGCTGAAGCCAGGAGTCTTCCTCTGTTGCAATCTACTTTCTTTTTTGAGATAGGGTTTCTTTTTTTTTTGGTTTTTTGAGACAGGGTTTCTCTGTGTAGCCCTGGCTGTCTTGGAACTCACTCTGTAGTGGCTGGCCTCGAACTCAGAAATCCTCCTGCCTCTGCCTCCCAAGTGCTGGGATTAAAGGCGTGCACCACCACGCCCGGCTGAGATGGGGTTTCTTGTTGAACCCGGAACTTATTGTCCCAGCTAGCCATTGTACCTGACGTTTACAATGGTGTTAGATCCAGAGTCAGGTCCTCCTGCTTCACAGTCCAGCTGTCCACCCGCTGGAGAGCTGAGGCTAACCTTCCTGATCCTCCTGCCTCTCCTTCCCAAGTGCTACAATTAAAGGAGCACCACACCTGGTATTATTTGTGCATTATAATTTTTTTTATATCATTATGATCTCTAGCACAAAGAACTGAATTTTTAAAATTATGAAATTGAAGAAATTCATATATATGTGAATGAATTCATATACATATACTTCTTCAATTTCATAATTTTAAAAACTCAGATATATATGAACACAATGCAGAATCAAAACTCAACCTTTTCTTTTCAAGACAGGGTTTCTCTGTGCAGCTCTGACTGTCCGGGAACTCGCTCTGTGGACCAGGCTGGCCTTGAACTCAGAAATCCACCTGCTTCTCTCTCTCACATGCTGGGATTAAAGGTAAGTGCCACTATGCCTATTTTAACAGTCAACTTTGTCAGCTACTGGTATACTTATGCATCCCTGCAGACCCCAGACTCTGACATTACTACCCAGTGGTCTATTCCACTGGCTGTTACCAGCATTCAGATTCAGGAATCATTACAACCAACTTAAAGAGTGTGGGTGTTAAGACTGGGAATGTTCTCTGGTTGAATGTTTTCAGTGATACTTTCAACTCATATTTAATTTAAAGTTTAAAACTCACTTCAAGTTGAAATATCCGCTCCTGTTCCTTGCAACCCTGCTGCTCGTCAATTTCAATAGCTTTTCTCATTACTGCTGCCATCTCGGTGATTTGGTCAACATGTGCTTGCAACTCCTGGAAGAAAGGGTGGACGTGGAGATGAGAGGAAGACTTTACTAGGTTTGAGTTGTCTCTTTTGATAGAACCACACTGCCACCTAACACAAGTGTGATGTCCTTGTGTGGCCTCTTAACATGAATCATAACACACTGGTGGACATCAGGTGTCAAGATTAGTATTAAGGATATGCATCACAATATAACTCAACCCCAGAGCAAAATACTTATTCACATTTATCATGACCAGGAAGATTTCTTTTTCACATCTACATGTACTGTGGTAAAAGGGGAAAGATTAAAAACTGTTGGCACACATGCTATTTCTTCTTCCCTGAAGCCTGTGTGACTCAGTCTCCTCTGTAGTATTAATGCATATAAGCTGATTCAACTCAACCAATCCTCCTTGAGAGTAAGAAGAATATTGTTTACATCCGTCTGTTACTTATCTAGTGTTTGTTGTGTAAGAATTATTACGTAAAATGAACAAAGTGCTATGGAGTATTAAAACACAAACTGGCATTTTTTTCCCACTTGATGAAAATAGAATTAATTTCATTATATTAGATACCCATATTTATCAGTTTTACAATTTCTTTCAATCTCATTCCTTGCTTTTTACATATCTATGATGTGTCAAGCAGTAAGCCAGGCAACAAAAGTGCAGTTCCTCTCAATATACCTCCCCTAACCTTATGAGCTTTGTTCAGTAAAGGAGACAAAGGGGTTTAAAAATTGAACAGAGGCCCGAGAATAATCACCTTGTTAATACAAAAAAACGAAGAGTCAATGAAAAAAAATTCCCAAATGAACATCAAGTCTTTTAGATAGTTGGATGGTTATAGGAAGGATTTGATCAAGACCTTAAAGAACCCACATAACTATTAAACTGCAAGAGCATCCTATCACTGAGCTACGCCCCAGCCCCATTTAATAATCTTGCATGTTTTTGGTTCTGGAGAATGAATCCAGGGCTACACCCTTAGTGGAGGTTATACCTTTGTCTTAATGGAGAAATCTTTGTAACATAGCACTCAGAAGACACAATAAAGAATTAATCTGTTTTGTCTAGTACAGTGCAATTAAAATAAAAACTAAGTACGTTAAAAATTAGTAATCCTGTCTCTCACTTGTACAACACTTTTAAGTGGTCAATGGTGATATGTGGATAAGTACCTTCCACATGATACACAGATACCCTCTATGGTCTACTGGACAGCCCTGGATTAGCCTGTGGTAGCAAAGCTGTTACCAAAGCAAGGAGTTACCATTGTCTGCCATACTGCAAGGTCACTAAGATGCCTGTTACAGAGGACACAGTACAGAAAACTGAATAGCTGAATGACGGTAAGAAATTTTGAATACCAATGGCTTTCTCAGTTTATAATGTAGTCACAACTGTGGCACTAGCATAGGCTTAAAAGGAACATAGGAAGCCAATAATTTCTTGCCTTTAAAATGAAGAGTGGTGTTGATTTTTTAGTACAGTCTGTTTTAACAAGACCATCCGGAAGAAACAAAGCATACTTTGCATGAATTAGAGGCCCCGTGAATGACTTACTAACTGTGAGGGTCCCACTGCTTTTAAGGGACACAAAGCAAGAGCTATACGCTCTGAAGCTCAGGCACCAACAGAGCTGTCTTGACACACTGCTCACTTCTATGTCTGTTTATTCCTACTCTGCAGCAACAAAACTTAAGACACAAGCAGAGAGCATCACTATGTACAGCTATGTCTGCACAAAAGGCTTTCCTATTTGTGAAATCAAACAAAAGGACTGCAAATAATTAAAGATCTAAATTAAAAGTTTCAAGTTTGATGGACCAGCCCTTTTATTCTAATAGGCTTAAAGTTATTATAAAGAAAATACAGTTTTCTTTTTTTAGACAGGGTCTTACTGCATAACTCTGGCTAGCCTGGAACGCACTATGTAGACCAATCTGGCCTCAGACTCACAATGACCTCCCTGCCTCTGCCTTCTGAGTAAGAAAACATTTAGAAATACACAGTTTTATAACAAAAACTTCAGCAGCGTCTAGCAAGAGCAAAAAAAAGATGGTAGGTAAACATCTCGAAAGTTTCTGTCACACTGTGTGTATGTATATACACACACATATATACATATACATATATACACATACACACAAAGACATTATTTATAGTTTTATGTATGTAAATTTTATGTATGTATATGTATAATTACTTATATCCTGTGCATGAAACACAGAGAACTTGGGACAAACTGAAGCGTCTTAGACTCAGCAGCATGGCCATGAAAAGCACACCGTTCTTTCATTGATTCCATTTATTTGCTGATCTAATCTGAAGGGCAAGTCAAAGTAAAACAAGTTTTTAAATGGACCCCACTTCCGTCCATCCCCAAAGTTGGCTGTTTGATTTAGTGTACATTCTGATTTGCCTCCAAGTGCCTCCTCTCCAGTCCGTGCTGAGGTGCTTCAAGGATGTGCCGAGATGCATCCAGGAAGAATCCTTCGCAGCTGTTACGATGTACCATGTCAATCTGTAGTACAGAGTCATTATAGTGTTAATACGGATTTTATCCGTCATAATAAACTGAGTGAGTGTTAGTTCATGCGTGTTAGCCAACTGTGGAATGTTTGCTTTTTTAAGATTTCCAAAAAGGCATCTGTTAAAAAATAATGTAAAAATATGTATTTGGACGAAACTAAGTTATGTTTTCTAGTGATTTTTAAATATGGACTCAAAAAGCTCTAGGTGAGTGTAAAATTATATTACTGTAGCTTCAAGTGGGACTCATGCTCCAAAGTGCAGCTACATTCGTCTGTTCCCCCAAGCGTGCTCCAGAACTGTTTGTGTTTAGGCATATTAGACCACTGGTGCCTAAACAATTCTAGAATCCTGCACCTTTGTGCCTTTGTCTCATTTCTCTGCTTTTGCATCCCCCACTCCTGTAGTTAATTCAAGGCTAGATTAAATAATTTGCCTTTTAGACTTTGCTCCTTCTACTATAATAACTACTAATTTTTATCATACTACCTTATATCATAGTTACTTTTTTCCCTCTATCTTCCATTACACTGTAAGCTTAACAGTAATATAATGAATTCCTTCATTTACCTTGTTCTTGCCTACTAACAACTAAATACAGGGTACTAATCAATGTTTAATTTACTGAGCCAGAGTGTCTCCTTTTTGGGAAAAATCAAAACCACAAACATTAGTATGCATTAGTTAGAATTAATAGCAAATAACTGAACAGTCACTTTACGGAAGGCAATGATCAGCACTCAGATGACCTCAATCTACATAATAAGAATGGAAGCCTTAGTGGCTACTTAGGAAGTGTTTAACTTTTAAATGACAGGAGAGCATAGATGAATGGTACACCAGTGGGTTTTATTTTTGGTATGGGAATTCAACCCAGAGCCTCAGGCATGCTCAGCACATGCTCTACCATGGAGCTTGCCCCATCTCCTCATGTGCTTTAGAAAACAGATGCTGCCACAGTGGCTACTACATGGGACTAACGATCTGCTGGATTTTACTCTACACCCCTAGCTCCTGCCCACCATAGTGTTTACTCTTCTTTCAAAATTTCATTTTTAGAATTGTAGAACATGAGGGCCTTTGAAAATTAAAACTGCATTTCAATTCTTTATACTTAAAAAAAATCCTCTTAGTTACGCATTTACTTATTTCTTTGTAGGAGGGTAGAGTTAAGATAGCATCTCATGTAGTCCAGGCTATCCTTAAATCTTGACCTTTTTGCCTCTATCTCACAAGTACTGGGGTTAAAGGGGTGAGTGCTACCAGACTTACGTATACACTGAAATGCTCTGTAACGAATATTATCATTAACAATATAGACTTTACATTCAGAAGACCAGTTAATACCCAAGAACTTCCATTTTGTTAGGGCATGAATATTACAACTAGATAATATTAAATCCAATTTTAATTCTTTATTTTCCTACTAACACAAGAGGTAGCTGTTAATTCTTAATATGTAGATCTGTCAACCAAAGAATACTAATAATTACTTAATTTTGATGGAATAATTTAAAAATCTAGACATCATCATGGAAAAAAATATTTAAAAAATTCAAGAATATGTATCAATAATTGAGAAATATATATATATATAAAACATAACTACCACTATTTCTTAAATAATATTAGTTGTAAGTAGGTTACTTTATCGTTATCCAATCTAGTTTAGTATTTTTATTTCACACTGGCAGTTAAAATTCAGTTTAATGTAAACAGCAACAGTTATCCTGCTTGTCTTGACAACTGACCCCCAAGTGACCCTAAGTAAACTGACTGCAAGAATGCTCACCCTAGCCGGGCGGTGGTGGCACATGCCTTTAATCCCAGCACTTGGGAGGCAGAGGCAGGTGGATTTCTGAGTTTGAGGCCAGCCTGGTCTACAAAGTGAGTTCCAGGACAGTCAGGGCTATACAGAGAAATCCTGTCTCGAAAAAAAAAACAAAAAAAAAAACCCAACCAAACAAAACAACAACAACAACAAAAAAGAATGCTCACCCTAACCACCTCAGCTCTAACCATCTCATGTAGTCCAGGCTATACCTAAATCCTGACCTTTTTGCCTCTATCTCACTAGTACTGGAGTTAAAGGGGTGAGTGTCACCAGGCTTAGGATACACTGAAATGCTCTGTAATGAATATTATCTTCTAAAATGGTATCAACTATACATAGTATTGGTTCAATTCCTTCCCTAACCCCAGTGTTTCCTGAAAATGAGTTGGCCTTATCCAGACTAGACTCTTCAAGAAAGCAATCTACACCCAGCAGCTGCCTGACCTTAAAAGCATTTCAGTGTCTATCTGTCTAACATGTAGCATTGCACAAACTTACTAGAAAAAAATTACTTAGAAGCAGAGAATCTTTTATTTTTAAAATGTTTTCTGTAAACACATACCACACACACACACGCACACGCACACGCACACACGTGTGCGCCCCATCTTAAAGTTACTAAAGAAACCAATCAGGAGGCAGAGGCAGGTGGATCTCTGAAGGCTAGCCTGGTCTACAGAGTGAGTTCCTGGACAACCACAGGCTATATAGTGAGACCCTGTTACTAAGGAGCAAAGGGAGTTAGAAGAATAAGCCAAGTAAAAAAACAGTATGCAACAAGATATGGGGCGGGGGGGGAGGGAATGATGACTGAAAATAATTAAAAATGTGAGGTATTTTATATGCATTGAAACAATTATTACTAGATTTTCATTGTTTAAAATCTGAATGTAGGTTAACCAATGCCTCCCCCACGCCATTTTCATTCCAAGTCAATTTCGTAGAAAGGATTACCTTTGAGTGTTGCTCTTTTAACTTCATTATTATACCTGGGTCATCTTTCTTGCTGGCCATGAGCAGTCTGAACATCTGCTCTCGGTACTTGCTCATTATCAGTTCCAGGGCAGACTGGTGCTCTTCCAGGGATGTCCGCAGTTCTATCAAGAACAATGTGCTTTTATTCAGATGAGCTAAGATTATGTAAACTATGCTCTTCCATATAATATTTACTGAAACACTGGCATCTTATAGGTCTACCATGGTACATGCACAGAAGACAACCTGCAATTGACCTTTACCTTTGACCCCATGGGTTCCAGGGATAGAACTCAGGCTGTCAGGCTTGGTGGCAAGTGCCCTGATCTGCTGAGCCCTCTCTCAGCTTTTCAAAGGGTTCATTTAAAACTCATTTCTTAGAAATAACTTCAGACTGGGGAAAGTTCCACAGAAGTGGAGTGTTGCGATGAACTTGAGCTCTTATGTTGATTGAAGACTGAAGGAATGAAAAACCTACACAAGGGGTGTGGCAGTGAAGGATGTCTTAAGAACTGGTTTGCAATGGCAGAATGTATGTCTGGAGGACAGACCAGGAACTGACTGAAGGGCCTTGTTCAAGAAAATAAAATACTTATTCTGGAAAGCTCAGTCTAATGTGTGTGTTGGAGGAGAGAGAGACAGGATGGCAGGGATCATGAGTACCCTGGCTGGGACGGTAGAGGATGGAGTGGAGTTCCTTTACAGGTGACAAAAACAGTGCAAACGGGATGTCGAAGAGAGGCATCTAAGATGATGCCAAGCTGGGCAAACATTCACACAGAGGACTGGATAAAGCAGCAATAAGTATATCTAGGGATACAGACCAGAAAATGAGGTTAAATGTAAAAAAAAGTAACAGCAGACAAACCAGAAGATTGGCAGGTCCTCTGGAGGGCAGTTATAGAGACTATAAGCTCTGCCTGATGTGGGTGCTGGGAAATGAACCTGAGTCCGCTGCAAGTGCTCATAACTACTGAGCCATCTCTCCAGCCCCTCTCCCACTTATGAGTATACGAATTAGTCCCAAACCAATATCATGATGAAAGATTAAAGTTCTCTTTAGTGACATTTATCTTGCCTTTGTTCTCTTGTTGTAATTCTCTGATTTGTCTGTTTTCTTGCTGGATTCCCATAACTAGTGTGGATCGTGGCCGATGTCTTGCTACTTCATTAAGTTCTTGGATTTCTTCCTGATACTAACGAAAAGGTTAAAGAACAAATAGAGGAAGGCATTACTTGCAAATTTTTATCTGAAATATGAGTATAAACGAGCAGAACCTCCTAGTATTAAACAGGCATTATATGACCCAACATTCTATTCCTAAGGAAGAGAAAATGTTCACAATGCTCTTACTCATAATAAGAAAAAAAGAGAAGAGTCCAAGGATCTAGCCACGGAAGAAAGGAGAAACAGGATACACTGAGTCCCCTTGCAGTGGAATATTATGGGACAATGAGTAGATACATATTACAACCCAGATGAATTTTTAAACATGGTAAGAGACCAATCACAAAAGGCAGGTATCTCACATCGTACTCACATGCAGTGTCTAGAGCAGGCCATCCACTGGGAGAGAAGCTCAGTGGTTTCCAAGGTTGAGGGCAGGAAGCCAGAAAGACTGATGGATGTATACAAAATGGAGGAAGCAGATTTTTCTTGGGGAATGGTCAAAGACTGCTTATTATGTAGCTTTGGCTGTCCTCGAAGTCACTATGTAGACCAGGCAGGCCTCAAACTCAAAGAGATCCACCTACTTCTGCCTCTTAAGTGCTGGGATAGAGGCATGTACCACCATACCTGTCTGGATTTTGATTTTTTTTTTTTAAGTGGGAATGCAACTTTAGAATTCATTTTTCTTGAGGCATTCTTACTGAATAGGTATCAAGAAATTCATCGTAACTGGTGTTTAAAAGAGAACGGCCCCGCAGGCTCACAGGGAGCAGTGCTGTAGGAGGCGGGCCTTGGAGTAGGTGCATGACTAGGGGTTAGTCTTAAGGTCTCAGAGGGTCAAGCCTGTTCTCTTCCTGCTGCCTGTGGATCAAGATGTAGAATTCTCAGCTCCTCTACACCACGTCTGCCTGCATGCTTGCCATGATGATAATGGACTAAACCTTTCAAGTGTAAGCCAGCCCCAATTAAATGTTTTCCTTTAAAAAGGTTGCAGTGGTCATAGTGTCTCTTCACAGCACTAAAACCCTAACTAACACACTCCTCGTTCCTAACTTCAGGAGTCAAACTCCTTTGGCTGCTAGAGAGATGGCTCAAAGGTTAAGAACAGTGGCTGCTCTTCCAGTGGTCCTGAGTTCAAGTCCCAGCAACCACATGGTGGCTCACAACCATCTGTAATGAGATCCGATTCCCTCTTCTGGTGTGTCTGAAGACAGCAAGACAGCAATAGTGTACTCATATACAATAAATAAATAAATCTTTAAAAACATATCATACCAGGTCTATGCTTACTGGAGTGCAGGAGTCAGGCTGGATGGTCAGGGAGCATATGGTTTTAGGGAGACATAGATGCAAAGTAGAGTAAGTGACCTTGCTACACTATTTCTGGTGACTTTTAAAGAGCCTTAGTTCAGGGCTGCTTGCTTGCTTTTTTCCCTTCTTCCTTCCTTTCCTTTTTTTTTTTTTTTTAAAAGAGACAGAGAAAAACAGTTTTCCTCTTTGTACCCCTGGTTGTCATGGAACTTTCTCTGTAGCCCAAACTGGATAACTCAGAGATCTGCCTTCCTCCCAAGTGCTGAGACTAAAGGCATGTGTCACCACCGCCCAGCTAGGGCTGCTTTTTTTAAAGCTGGAAATCTTTATGAAGGGATGGCTTACACAGTAGCTGAATTTGATTGTCTACTGGAAGATTCACCCACATTCTATTACTAAGAAGCAAAACCTACTTAATTTCTTTCTGTAAATAATAGATTTAAAACATGCTAGAAAAAAATTAACTTGAAATAACTACATAGGGTGAAAAAATAGGTATTTTCTTGCATTATTTCCAAAAACTATTTGGTTGCTCGATAATATCCAAGCACTTTTATAAGGAAAATTATAAACATCTTGACATATAACACAGCAAAATGTCCAATGCATGCCAACATTAGTGAAATGTGTTATCTGGTCCTTAAGAAATGTATTTAGACTTAACAATTTCACTTATTACTTAATCAAATGTGCATTTTAGTCAAAAGAGGGATGAAATTTATAGGTTTTAAAATACATATATGTCTTAGGGTTTCTACTGCTGTGACAAAACACCACGACCAAGAAGCAAGTTGGGGAGGAAAGGGTTTATCTGGTTTATACTTCCATAACTATGTTCATCATCAAAGGAAGTCAGGACAAGAACTTCACAGGGCAGGAACCTGGAGGCAGGAGCTGATGCAGAGGCCATGGAGGGGTGCTGTTTACTGGCTTGTTTCCTATGGTTTGCTAAGCCTCCTAATCTTATGGAACCCAGGGATAGCACCACAAACAACAGGCTGCCTCCCACCCCCATCACTAACTGACAAAATGCCTTACAGCCGAATCTCATAGAGGCATTTTCTTAACTGAGGCTCTGTCCTCTCTGATGACTCTAACTTGTGTTAAGTTGACACACAAAACTAGCCAATATACCTACCAAAATACATGTCACTAAAACATAATACCCTAGTCCAAAATGAAACAAACATATAAGTGAGGCTACTTGAAAATTTTAATTAATTAGAAATTATTTGCTTAAGTAGTAGTTTATTGTAGTGACTGAATGAAAATAGTTCCCACTGGCTTAAGGAGTTGAACACTAGGTCACCAGCAAGTGGCACTATTTGAAAGGATTAGGAGGTGTGGCTTTGTTAGAGGAAGTGTGTCACTCAAAGAGGTGGCCTTTGGCATTTCAAAAAAGCCCATTCCCAGAGTCTCCCTGTTGCCCTGTGGATTCAGATGAGGAACTCTCGGCACCTACTCCAGCATGTCTGCCTGTATGCCGCCAAGCTACTTGCCATGATAATGCATTAAACTTCACAGCAACAGAACACTAACTGAGATATTTATAATTTATGTATTACTTAGCCAAGTATTAATAAAACTTTGGTAAGTAAAGTCCGCAAGGGAAAGTCAGACCTGCTTCATCGCTTCCACTCGCTTGCTGAGGGCAGTGGTCTGCTCGATGAGAGACTCTGCTGCATCATCATGATCTCTCAACCTTTCAACAAGGGCTTTAGCGTCAGCAAGTGCCTTCTCAATGGTGCAGCTCATTTCTAAAGGAGAACCAATAAATAAATTAAAATCAGGACTTAAAGTTAACATATCATATCATCATAGATTTCCTTCTTAAGCTTCACTTTCTGAGACTTCATTATTTAGTGAGGAAAAGCAGTTAGGAATATCCTATACTACCTGGTAGGATACCATAAGCTTAAATGCAAATCTTACTGTAAGAACTCTCCTTTGTCTGTCCCCTCTTCCTGCACCCTCCCCTGCCCCTGTGTGTGTGTGTGTGTGTGTGTGTGTGTCGGGGCGCCCGTGTGCTTTGCTATCTATGTCAAAGTCTCAACCCCCTCTTGGAGGAGTTTTTGCTTCTTATGTAAAGTGACATTAAGATCCCAATTCTTGAATCTTTCCTTGGGGTGGGAAGTTTCCACAGAGAATATCATTAGCCACTACAGGCAACTTTCACTATGTTTTAACAGACACTAAAGGGATTTTGAGATGGCTGAACCTAATATTCACTTCTTTTCTCAAGCGCATGGACCAGAAACAGCAGGTGTTCAGCTGCACTTTGAAGGAGTCACCAAAGGCAACCCCTAAATATCAGCAAGAGCAAGAGGAGTCTTGAAGAGCCCAGGCCTGGGCTGCAGTAGCAGCAGGGACACAACAGTAGGACAGACATCTGCTGCAAAGGTGCCATGGCTCAGGCAGGGCAAGTCTTTCCTCTGCAAGGTGGGTGAACAAGAGTTCCAGCAATCTATGGTGTGGGGATCCAGGCCACAAGCCCAGCAACAATGCTGCTGGGAAGCATAAACTGAAACCCACATGGTGGCCTCACAGGAGGCTGACTGACAGGCCATGATAGCCTCCAAAGCAAAACAGAAATCTGAAAAAACAAGAGATTCCTTCTGTAACAGATTCCAAAAATGACAAATAGGTGAAATGCTGGATAAAGAATTCAGCAAAGCTGGGCAGATCTCTGTGAGTTCAAGTCCAGCCTGGTCTACATGGTGAGTTACAGGACAGTGAATATAGTGAGACCCCATTTCAAATAAACAAATAGACAAGCAAACAAATAAAGAAACAATTTAAGAGAATAATTCTTAAGATGCTCAGCTAGGGGCTGGAGTCATGGTTCAGGGGCAATCATGCTTGCTGCTCCTGCAGAGGACTGCAGTTTAAGTCCCAGCACCCACACCAGGTGGCTCAGAACTGTCTATAACCTCAGGTCCAGGGATTCAATACTCTACCTGGCTTCAGCACACCCCAATGCATGCGTGCATACCCACACAGACAAACAGACAGACAGAAAGACACACACACATATGTAAAACTTAAGGTCAGACAGCTCAATAGATTTAAAAAAAATTACAATATTGAATGAAATTACAATTACAGAGCAAGACATGAGTAAAAAACACGAAAAAGAACTAAAGAGAAATCCCAGAAATGAATTCAATAAAATGGTTCTTTAAGATAAATTTATAGCATAACATAAAATATTCCTATTAGAATCTAAGATCTGAAATCAATTATATAGGCCCTAACCTTGAGAAACCAGAAAAAGAGCAGAATAAACCCAAAGTTAATAGAAGATAAAGAATTAAACTCAGTAAAACTAAAAGCCGGTTCTTTAAAAAGACCCATAAAACAAAGAGGGTGATGTATGTGTATGTATGGAGATGGGGAGTGGGGCATGTAGAGAGAGGTATTGAGAGAGATTTAAGTAACCAAACCAAGAACAAATGAAGAGATGGGGGTGGTGACCCATAATTGCAATCCCACTACCCAAGAGTTTGCAGCAGGTGGATCAAGAGAAGGAGTCTAGTGTGGGTTACACAGTCTGTCTCAACTCTCACTCGCTTAAAGAGCAAGGAAATCACTGCAGAGCCATAATACACTTTAAACACAAGTGAACAGAATAACACATCTCATATACATGAATTAAGAAATTGAGATTAGGGGGCTGGTGAGATGGCTCAGTGGGTAAGAGCACCCGACTGCTCTTCCGAAGGTCCAGAGTTCAACTCCCAGCAACCACATGGTGGCTCACAACCATCCGTAACGAGATCTGGCACCCTCTTCTGGAGTGTCTGAAGACAGCTACAGTGTACTTACATATAATAAATAAATAAATCTTTAAAAAAAAAAAAAGAAATTGAGATTAAACAGATTAATTCCTCAAAACCCACAAGTGACATAAAGTCATACAAGAAGAAATAAATAACTAGTAATAGTCCTATAACTATTATAGTCACTGGAGTTACATAACCACAAGCCCACAGCTATTTTCTGACAAGTTTAACTAGGAAAGAAACTGAGTTAAAAATATCTTACAAAAAAAAGCTCCATACCCAGAGAGCTTCAGTGACAGATTCTAAAACACATCAAGGGCTTGAGATGTGGCTCACAGTTAAGAACACTGCTGTTCCTGCAAAAGACCTAGGTTTGCTTCTGAGCACCTATGGGTAGCTCCCTAACACTAATTCCAGGGGATTTGACACAATCCCATGAACTCTGCAGACAGCAAGCATGTACTTGGAGCACATACATACATACATACATACATACAGGCAAAAGGTTCACATACATAAAATATGTGGAGAAAGGACTGTGCTCTGCAGTGAGAATTTGGCTTCCAGTTTAAACCAACACCCAGTTACGCTATGTGAGGTGTGGATAAGAGGCTGTCTGTCTCACAGAAGGTGATGATGATTTGCCCTATGCACTTAGCAGGGCTGTGATTTTTGCCAGCAGCAGATAATTTAATTCTGGGGACTCTGGAGAGGGTATAAATGGGAAAGCCCCAAGAGGGTCTGTGGCAGCGGATGTTCCTCTTGCTGCTGCTATTGTGTTTGCTGGATATTCTGATGAGGATTGCACTTGCCCCTAACAACTGGATGCCTTTAATCAGCAGAAGTAGTCTAAAGAGGTCTATGCCCCCTTTAACCTTTCTTCTCTTCTACCTAGTGTTGTGGGGTTGGAAGGGAGGTAGAGGTATAAGAACCAACTAAAATAGCTAAAAAATATGCCAACAATGCTCAAGGGTTTAAAGACTCATAAAGACAACAGGTTTTCAGTCATTAATCTAATGCAGCTAGAAACTGACAAGCTGATTTTGCAATTACTACAGAAAGCAAGGAAATCAGAATCACAGGCCACAGAAGACTGACTGATTTATTTCTGAATGTGCAAAAGGAATGTGGTGCTCATACTCCTGTAACTCAAGCACTGAGAAGGCTAAGACAGGAGGATCACTCCAAGTTTGGGGTTAGCATGAACTACCACATAGTGAGTTCAAGGCCATCTTGGGCTATACAAAGTTTAAAAAAAAAGGTAAAAAGGCAAATCAGAGGGTCTCAGGACTAGACCATGGCTTAGTGGTTAACAGTGCTGTGCTCAACTGTGAGGACTAGTGTTTAGACACCAAGACCCTTGGCAGGGAACCCACAAATGTCACCAACCCCAGCTGCAAAATAAAGCCCTCTTCCAGCCTTCAAGGCCAAATGTACACACCACACACCCATACACATATCCACATACCCATTTTTTTTTTTTTTTTGTGAGAAAGGTTAGCATCTTTTCAACAAGTGGCACTGGAAGAACTAGACATGTATATGCTGGAAACTAATCTCAATACAATTCTATTTATAAAGTTTTTCTTAAAATGGAACACAAATGAGTATAAAATGAGAAATGGTAATGTTTTAAGAAAAAAAATGCAAAGGAAATCCTTATAATCTGGAGATGGTAAAGAAAATCTCTATAGTCTGGAGATGGTAAAGAAAACTCTATAATCTGAAGATATTAAAGATCTTTTTTAGGCATGATACCAAAAGCATGAAACATAAGAACTCTATAAACTACTGATAAACAAGGTTTCATCAAGATAATAAACAGACTGTCAGACAGTTAAGACAGTGGGAGAAGACACACTTGCTGGGGGGAGCCATTCCTAATCCACATCTGATGAAGTACTTGTTTAGGAAAAAAAATATCAGAGGAGCAAAAATAAGTCTAATTTTTAAAAATGGCCAGAAGGCTTTAATATTTATCCTAAAAGATAAATGGCAAATAAATAAAATAAAAAGCACATAGAAAGATGTTTACTATCATTAAAGAAACAACTACAACAGTGATAATATCCATCACAACCATACTCAAACTGCTAGGTAATAATAATAATATATTTACTTTTCTATTCTAGTTGGGTTGCCATGGCACATGTGTGGAGGACAACTGGAACAGGCTCTCTCCACCCAACACGTGAGCTTGGGATCAAACTCAGGCTGTGAGGGTTGGTGGAAAGTGCAGACCCAATAATTTTAGTTAATTCAAAATGGTAGCTCTCTGGACCTGAAGAACACCACCTTATTTTGCCATTTAGACAAAGAACAAGTGTTAACTCCTTTTTTCCATTGAAAAAAATATACTCAAAAATTCCAAATAAAGTAGCTGAATGACAGCCAGCTCGTGCAAGGACTGGAACTCTTCAGCCAAGCTGGATCCAAGGACCTTATTTGCTTCTTCCTACGTAAAAACTGTCTCATAGAAAGAACAAATTCCCTGATTCTACAAAGTGGAATTTCTAAAAGATTTATTTTTTTTTATTTTAAGTCATATGGAAATGTATATAAACAATTTTAAACAACAAACTTTTTAAATAATTTTCATAACTATAAAAATTTAGCAATTGTTTTAAGTATACATAAAAATTAACTAGTCTTAACTAGCAGTGAGTTATGGTGAGCTTTTAAAAAAATGTTCTCTAGGCTGCACAAAAACTAAATAAACTACAACTTTATGTTTTAGATTTAAAAACTCTCATCTACACAGAAGGAATTATAAACAGAAAACTCAACACCTAATTAACATTTCAAAAAAACAGTGACACAGCTTCTGAAAATCTATATACTCATTTCCTGTTTGTAAACCTCAGAAAAGCTTAAAATGTTTTATAATATGAATCTGTTTTGCCATCCTTCTTGAAAGATGCTTCTCTTCCCTTTTGACCAGTAAATAAAGTGGGAGAGATACTGTTTAACACATTCTGTTACACACTAGAAAAATGACTCCAATTTAAAAAAGGAATATTTAGCCGGGCGTGGTGGCACACGCCTTTAATCCCAGCACTCGGGAGGCAGAGGCAGGCGGATTTCTGAGTTCGAGGCCAGCCTGGTCTACAAAGTGAGTTCCAGGACAGCCAGGGCTATACAGAAAAACCCTGTCTCGAAAAACCAAACCAAAAAAAAAAAAAAAAAAAAAAAAAAAAAAGGAATATTTTCAATGTATTTGCTTATTTTCTCAGTGCTTGTCTTAACTAGCCATAATACACTTAAATTATTTTAAACAAGTAGGCTCAAATTACAAAGGTACACCTTTAAGAAACAAGTTTCCTTTCTTCTTTTGCTTCCTGCTTTAGCCACATTTTCACCCACTCGACCACTAAGACATCTGCAGTCAGACTCTTACAGATGGTCCAGAACGTTCTGCTGCTCCTTAGAGAAACCACCACCCACCCACAGCAGCAACTGCCAGCTGGTTACTTTTTAGCTTTAGTTAAGGAAAAATCCGAAAAAATTCAAGTAACTCTTGTTCCTTTCATAAACAAAATCTACTAATTACCGAATTTCTGGAGATTAAAAAAAATGGTGACATATGACAGATGTATTTTTAAATGTCAGGAGTTTAAATTGTTACTGCTCGGGTGGGTACCTCTAGTGTTAGTAAATACAAAGGTAATATATTAACTGGCACATGAAAATAGCAAAATAAAAATGTGTTTCAAGTCATTCAGAGAAATACTTTAAGAGATCAAGAATGTATATAGTCAAATATGGTGGTACATACTTTTACTCTCAGCACTAGGGAGGCAGAGCCAGGTGATTGATTATCTGTGAACTTAAGGCCAGCCTGGTCTATCAAGTGAGTTCTAGGACAGTCAGGACTGTGTACAGATTCCAACAACAACAACCCATAAACAAACATAAAGAATGTATATAAAGAACACATAAAAATGAGTATCTTGTGCAGACATATACACTATTTGAAAGTACAGAAAGTTTCTACTCTTCTTGAAAATTAATGTACTTGGAGCTTGATGAAGAAAAGCAGTTCTTTTTTTGTTTGTGTTTTGTTTTGTTTTTGTTTTTCGAGACAGGGTTTCTCTGTGTAGCCCTGGCTGTCCTGGAACTCACTCTGTAGACCAGGCTGGCCTCGAACCCAGAAATCTACCTGCCTCTGTCTCACAAGTGCAGGGATTAAAGGCATGTGCCACCACCGCCTGGCTGATCTTAAAGTTGAAAGGAATACAATTTGAGAGAAAGAGCACATTGAATGAAGACCAATTTATATGCTCCCTAAAATTGTGGCTATGCTGTGTGTGTGTGTGTGTTCAAATTAACAATCCAAAAAAGAACTAACCTAACCCAAACCAGTTATTTCTAACATATGGCCAAGAGTCGGTAAAATTTTTCTTATGCTGAGCACTATCAAAAACATTTGCATCACATAAAATCCTAGTTGTCAAACATGATACTAACATAGAGTCATTTGAATGCATAGGGTGTGTGCATGCATGTGCTTTTGATTTTATATACAATCTCCAATCACTAACAACAAAAGTACAATTACATAAGTGTTAGGAGTACATGGCTGTTCATTTTCAAAGCAGGTAAGTAAGGGCCTTTACCCTAAAATAAAAAAGTTCCTTTAGGTTCTAATATTCTGACTTCTAAGAGACAGAATTTTTATATCAAATTCTTTAGAATGACATTATAAATAAATAAATATATATATGTGCGTGTATGTATGTATGTGTGTGTGTATGTATGTATGTATGTATATATATATAGCTTGCTCTGTGCCAACACTGAGATAGCATTTATTTTAAATATGAATAAGACATGATTCCAGACTCAAGTTCAAGCTGGCAGGAGAGACAGGTAATTGAACAAATAATACATCCTAATGAATACTGCAAAACTATGTCAAGAGCTATCCGAGTTCATTGTACTGTCAATGTCACCCGAGGGAGTCTAAAAAGAATAATCTATGAATTGGGTTTTGATGATAAGACATAAGGAAAAGCAAGCATTCTAGCAGACTATATGGACTCACATGGCACAGTGGTGTTTAGAAAGGATCTAGGGGTGGCAATAAGATGACACTGAAAAGGTAAAATATGATTTGAGATAGGATGGTAAAAAGCCCTGATGAATCGATATGCTTAAATTAGAACTTGAAAAAGTTTCAGGCGAAAGCATGTCATAGTAAGTATGGAAAGCTGAGGACACCGGTTTGGGGTGGAGGAAGGGCAACTGTAACAGCCACAGTGAAAGAAGCAAAAAACCTGGTGCAGTGTGAGTGGAATACAGAACCGTAGGCAGTTCTGAGGTCCGTGTCTGGAAAGGAGGACGGGAAGAAAAGAGAGTCCTCACTTTTGAGGAGCAGACACAGATGCTGGTAGCAATATAAAAAGCATGTGTCTTTCAAAGAAAACCTTAGAATGGCATTAAGAAAGAATGCGTGCAGACCACACACACCAATAAGCATCCTGTCCACACACATCACTCTGAAAGCAGAGAACTGCACTGTTCTTGAAAATGGTGGAATGCACATACTTGGAGCTTCTGAAACATCTGTCTGGAGAAAACCAGTTTTTCAACTTGGAACCGAATTTGGAAGGCCGCTGAGGGACTCAAACGATCCCAGCAGCTCCCTCAGGACCGTGGCTAAGTCCCAGGCGCAAACGCGGTCAAGTGTGCTGAGGTAAACTCAACAGTGACAAGTCCCTCAGGCCACCGCCCACGGAGCTCCCGAGTGGCAGGAAGGGAAACCCGGAAGGGGTGTCCCGCGGCGTGCAGGCCCAGGGTTTTCAGGGAACTTTCCGTACCTCAGTTCCCAGCAGGACCTCAGGGAGAGCACGGAGAGAGGGAGCCCGGCTCAGAGGCTCGCCCACGCGTGTTAGTTATTCCACTGCGCTTCAGTCCCCCTGGGGCGACGACCACCCGCGAGGTGGAGTGCCCACGGAGTGGTCTCCGCGCCCTCGCTGCGCCTGCTCAGCAAGCGGACGCACAGCCCTGCTCACACAGCGGCGGGACGGACCGGCAACCCACTCGTCTCGGCCCCATCCCGGGCGGACCAGAACCTCCGCGACCCGCAGCCGCGGAGCGACAAGCCTCGCGAGACTTCCCACCGCTGGTTACCGAAGGCCCCACCCCTGGCAAACGGCTGGCCGTTGATTGGAGAACGGGGAGGGGGCGGGGCTTCTTTCCTCGCCCCACCTCTCAAGGTTTTGCTCTGCCGCTCGCACACTCTCGCGTGTTTTCCGAGGGGCTACTGGCCCGGACTGAAGGCGGAGAGGGGAGGTTGGGTGGGTAGGCTCTGCCTATCCAGAGCTGAGGCTGGTTTGTCCCGACCGTGGCTTAGTACTTTGGGGGATCTCTCGGGTCGTCCTGACCGTTCTTCCCTACGGTTGATTAGGAACAAACGTTAAAGGCTTTTTTTTTTTTTTTTCCCTCACTTGCTCCGCCCTCTTCCGGTTCGGCCTCTGGTGGCTTCTAAGGGGAAGGGAAGATGGCGGGGCTGTGCGAGAGCGCCGTGCGCACGCGCGAGTCCGAGTGCGCGCTTGTGCTTGCACGCGCATGCGCGCGCCCCTGCGTTTAAGCAGCCGGAGTGTTGGGAGATGAGCCGGGCAGTCAGTCTTCTGCAGATTGTACCAGACCGACTGTGCGCCGACTCCCCACCCACCCTCGTCCGCCTTCTCCCTCAGCCTCCGTTCGTTCACTGCAGGACCAGGCACGAAAGTAAGCGAACCTCGATGCCGAGGGCTTCCCTGTCCACTCACCCCGTTCGCCGCCCCCCACCCCCCTTGCAGTCAGGTGTGTGCAGAAGGTTTGCAGACAGGGACTTTGGCGGGGAGGGGCTGTGCGTTCCAGAGCAGCAGAAGGTAATAGCGGGACCCTAAGGTGGTTTGTTACCTTGAACACTTGCTGTTTCCCATGTGCTTTAGAATGTAGATTTAAAAAAAAATTTTTTTTTTTGGTCTGTAAAATTTTAGGAGCGAAGCAGGGCAGTGCACCACATGTTCTGTGTTTATAAGAAAAAGTTTTAGAAGTGTTTCCTCCTCGCCAGCATGGGATAGCATCTGCTTGTTCTGGTCTACGTGGTGAATTACTGTAGTGTATTGCAAGTGGAGGGAGAGGATGAGTTTGAAGCCATAGAAAGACGCAATATGCAGTTACCCTAGGAGATGTGTGTCTATTTTGGGTTGTACTTTTGCTGTTAGTCTTTTCCTCTTGATTTCCCTTAGCCCCTAACAAGGATCAACATAAATACATTTGAGGAATTAGATCTGTGATTTGTAGGCATAAGAATCAAATACAATGTGTACAGATGTTTTCTTCTATTTTAAGTGCTTTGTAAAAGAAAAAAAGAAGTATGAACTAACTTCATTTGGTAAATAGACTGCATGGTATGATGTGGCATATACTTTTTTTTTTTTTTTTTAAAGATTTATTTATTTATTATATGTAAGTACACTGTAGCTGTCTTCAGACACTCCAGAAGAGGGCGCCAGATCTCGTTACAGATGGTTGTGAGCCACCATGTGGTTGCTGGGATTTGAACTCTGGACCTTTGGAAGAGCAGTCGGGTGCTCTTACCCACTGAGCCATCTCACCAGCCCGTGGCATATACTTTGAACTGGCACCATTACTTTGGCCTTTTTTGCACAAAATTCTCAGAACTTAGGATCCTTATCAAATCTTGAAAACACACTTAAGTGAGAAATCATTTATGATAAATGTTATGTGTCATCGTTTTGACTAGTTTGTTTATCCTTTTACAGGTTAAAACAAAATGAAGATTTTTTCTGAATCTCATAAAACAGTGTTTGTTGTGGATCACTGCCCATACATGGCAGAATCCTGTAGGCAGCATGTGGAGTTTGATATGCTGGTGAAGAACAGGACCCAAGGCATCATCCCTTTGGCTCCCATCTCCAAATCCTTGTGGACTTGCTCAGTAGAATCTTCCATGGAATATTGTAGAATAATGTATGACATATTTCCTTTCAAAAAGCTGGTGAGTGTTATGAACACAATTGTGATGGGACCATGTACTTAACTGTGTCTATAATTATTATGTGGATTTACTGTAGATTGATAACTGTATAGTTCAAATTTATGTAGAGCTGCCCTTTATGATTAGTGCAGTGTTGGTATTTAGTTGCAGATAGCAGTAATGATGGTGCTGAGCACTTACAAGTTCCAGGCGTTTCCCAAAGTGCTCTGTACCTACTGGCTTCCCAACAGTCCAGTGAAGTAAGTACTATCTATACATGTTAGGCCATATATAAAGTATGTTGTAAGCATGGAACAGGCACTGAACTTTGAGAACAATTGGGAATGTTGAGGTTATTGTGTAGCCCTGGCTGTCCTGGATCTCACTTTGTAGGCCACGCTGGCCTTGGACTCACAGAAGTCCACCTTTTCTCTCACGTGCTGGGATTAAAGATGTGAACCATTTCCCCAACTCCAAAAAGCTAAGTTGTTGTTGTTCTTTTGTTTTCATCAGTAAGAAGAAACATTGACATTTGATAGAAATTCCAAATATTAAAGTTACCTTTAGGTTTGAATATCTTAGATGTTTCAGGATTATTTGCAAGTAGATGGCATGTGTTCTATCTTACTTGCAGAAGCCTAAGCTGGAACCTAGCAGATGAGATTTTTTTGCTTGGCCAAGGTCCTTATCATTTTACCTGATAGGGTTTTGTTTTGTTGTGGTGCTAGGATTGATGCTAACACTGCATGATAGGCAAACACTATATCACTGAGTTGTATTTTCAACCCTTACAGTATTTTTTAACTTTGTATTTTACTGAGGGTGAAGAAAGAATGTAGTTATGACTGTTATTTGCCTGTCAGTGTGGCTGTTGGTGCCTTTCATGGCTATCAGTGCTCAAATATCCTGCTTCTTCAGGGTTACCTCTAAACCTTCTACTTGTTTTGGATTTTGCCTTTTGGGGAGTGTATTTAAATTTAAGACCTTTGAATCTGCTGTTTGCTGTACTTGGAGTTATCTATCCCTGGCTTGTTCTGTGGCTGATTCACTAGTCAATTTGTAGCCCCCTCAAGTTGCTACGTCTGTAGAGGGCCTATGTGTCAACACCTGAGTAGTTTTGAGTTACTTTTCATAGCATTTATCATTCCCTGAAATGACCCTGTACATTATTATATTTGCTTGTGTTCTTCCTATACTGCTTTACCACATTTTTCACCCCAGACATTCTCTACATTGTGACAGAACTGTTTTATCTACCACTTCTTTCCCATATACTCAGTGCTGGAATAGCAGCTGCATGTCCTAGGCATTTATGCTTATACAATAGATGGATCAGATGATTGCCAGTGCTAGGAATCTTGTGTGGTTTTACAGTGTGATGGTGACTGAGTAAGTAGAGTGGAATACTAATTGTTTCTTTGACGTCTATTAGGTGAATTTCATTGTTAGTGATTCGGGAGCACATGTTTTAAATTCTTGGACTCAAGAAGACCAAAATTTACAGGAGGTATGTGCAATTTTTGAAAATTATCTGAATGTGGTAAAACTTTCTAAGAATAATTTTTTTTAATTCCTGTATCTTATGCAGAATTTTAATATCCTAACTTATATTACAAGAAAAACAGTTCTTTCCATTTCAGCACCCCCCAAGAAAATCTCAGCTCTAGTGTCTTTTTTTACTTACATGTTAAATATAATTTCTATATAGCATTTTATTTATTGAATTCTTAATAAATTTTATCTTTAAACTTTATCATGATTATTAGTAATGATCTACTAAAACTTCCATACTCATGCTTTTCCTTTGTTTTTCTGATCAGAATTTTTGTTAGAATTTTTATTAGAATCCTGTATTTGCATTATAATATTCATAAAAGTATTGTTCACTACTGTGCCAAATATTGTTTATGATTATTTATTTGTAGAATTTATCATTTCCTTTTCCTCTCTGTATACCTATTGTTATATACCTGTATACATATATATCTGTATATATGCCTCTCAACGCTTCTCAGTATTTGTCTTACCACAAGTGTATCAGATAATTCAGTGTTTCCTCTGCACTGACTGCATGACACCAGGTGTCTTCTGCTTCTCACATTGCATTGATTCCTCTTTGTGATCATTTGTCTGGTAGAGTATGGCCTCCACAGTCTATGTAACATGATTCTTCTTATCAGTATTTGGATATAGAAGGAATAATTTTATGGAAATTGTGAGGATCTCACTTCACTCTTCCATTGCTGCTGTTGAAGTCTAGTGTTGTGCCGTGCCGTTTAAATGCTGAGCTCTTAAGAGTCTTTCATTTTCTCATTTATATTCTGAACATTTGCAGTGTTCTGCCTATGTGGGGCTTTTCTTCAGTTAAGGAAATTCTGACTTGTGTCTTTGATATTGTTCAATGTCTTTCTAGAATATTTACTAGTGGGATGTTGGACTTCCCAGTTTAAAGTCACTTTTCTCATTGGGCTCCTCTCTGTTATTTGACTATTTTGAACCTTTAAACTCTTATTTGGAAGTTTTATTTGACTGTGTTTTAATTTTCAAGAGCTTGTCCTTATATTTTAATTATGTCCTTTTGTCAGAGTTTTTTCATTTTATGGTTGTATATGCCTTTTAGAATTGTAGGGTTATTAATTAGGGCTTATTTGAAGATCAGTTTTAATCCCTCTGTTCCCAGAGTTCTTTCCATGTTGAGACTTGACTTAAATGCCTGCTGACTTTTGGCTATCTAGTCTCATTCACTAGCAAGGCACTGAACAGGCAATTAGAAGATCCTCAGTTGTAGGTAGATATTCCTGTCTGGGCTTCACTGTGCTATAAGTCAGTTGTTCTTATTAAAGAACTGCAAGGGAAGAGAGGCCCCTTGGTCTTGGAAACTTTATATGCCTCAGTACGGGGGAACACCAGGGCCAAGAAGTGGGATTGTGTGGGTAGGGGAGTTGGGAGGGAGGAGGGTCTGGGGGACTTTTGGGATAGCATTTGAAATGTAAATGAAGAAAATACCTAATTAAAAAAAATATAAGGAAAAAGAAAAAAAAGAAGAAGAAAAAAGAGAGAACTGCAAAATGCCATAGTCAACAGATTATCTCTTTGGGACCTTGCAGGGTCTCCAGAGAGTTTTTACTTGTGTGCTATGAACTTCATTGTCAGCTTTCTTTCTGGGATGAAAGAAAGGCAGGTTCTGCCATTCATAGGAGGATTTTGAGACTATATTTAATTTTGTGGTTTTTAATGTAGTACTTTGTTATGTAAGAGAAGTTTTAGCTTTGTGTGGTTATTTAAAATTTAAATTATAGTTCCTTTGTACCCTTTGCTATGCTTAGGTGATTAGTAAGCCACAGGTCGATGGTGGTTCCTCTATGGACCAGGACAGACAGGAAATTCTGCATTTCATAAAGCTCTGTTGGGCAGTGCTAGTCCAGGACTTTGCTTTTGCACTCTGCTGTACTCTGTGCTGTACATGCATGGTATGTTGCTAATGTGATTCTGTGTCTGTCTGTGGTTGCCTGGGAAAGGTAATAGATTAGGGTCTGAGTCCGAGTGTGCTGTATAACTACTGACTTAGCTATTTGTAGGTTTTTCAGTACCTCCTTCAGCTTTGCTCTGTGTGATGCATGGTGCTTCCTACTTGGAAATGAACCCTTCCTGTAAGGTGTGTCATCTTGTCTTTCTTCCCATGTATGCACTTAGACTTCAGCTTGTTCAGTACTGTTATGTTCATTGTCAACTTTCCATTTTTATAATTCTCAGTGACATTTCCATATTCTTCTTTCTTATTTATTGGCTGCGTTTAATATGGGGATTTTGTGCTTTTTTTTATTGTGGCAGTGGTGGGAGTGTTCTTGGGGATTAGATTTATGGCCTCCTGCATTCTAGACAAGCAATGTAACATGAGCTGCATCTCCTTTATAGACTTTTCAGACCTTAAATTTATGATTCCCCTGCCTCACCTCCATGTAGTTAGTATTAGATGCCTGCCCTATTAAGGCTGGTAGGTTTATGCTTTTTAAAATTTCCTTTCCTGTGGTCTTAGTTGGGTGAGCATAAAGAAACTTAGTCTGTATTCTTTATGTTTATTCTTTGTATTATTTGTTAGTAAAGAACATTGAGTTTCTGGTAGCTTTTGTTTTTTTTCTATTGTTTATTTTGGGCAGAAGATGTCAGTCTCCTCGGTTCTTCCCTCATGCCTATGAACAGCATGAGACAAAGGGATTAATGAAATATTTGAATGCACTATTTGAATGAATTTACTTAAAAATTTTTCTGCTAATGAACACTCCTCAATGGAAATAATCATTCCAAGGTTAGGGTTTTTTTTTTTTTTTTTTTTCTCGAGACAGGGTTTCTCTGTATAGCCTTGGCTGTCCTGGAACTCACTTTGTAGACCAGACTGGCCTCGAACTCAGAAATCCGCCTGCCTCTGCCTCCCAAGTGCTGGGATTAAAGGCGTGTACCACCACGCCTGGCTTCCAAGGTTAGTTTTAATAGAAGATTTTAAATCGTGTTTATCACAGTGCTTGGTCCTACAATATTTGTGATTAGTCTTTTAAACTGTAACGATGTCTAACTCTCATTGTTTTGAGGTAAGTCACTATATTAGTCAGGGTTCTCTAGAGTCATAGAACTTATGGGTAGTCTCTATATAGTAAGGGAGTTTGTGATGATTTACAGTCTGAAGTCCAACTCCCAGCAATGGGCAGCAGCAGGTGTGAATGGAAGTCCAAGGATCTAGCAGTTGCTCAGTCCTACAAGGCAAGCAGGTGAAAAGAGAGAATAAATCTTCCTTCTTCCAATGTTCTTATGTAGGTCTCCAGCAGAAGGTGTAGCACAGATTAAAGGTGTGTGCCACCACACACAGATGACCTTGAACTCAGAGTTCTCTCCGTCTTAATCTTCTGGAACTCATAGCCACTATGCTAAAGATCTCGATGCCAAGATCCAGGTTAGAAACTTGTATCTCCAGCCTCCAGATTAGGATCACTGGGGAGCCTTCCAATTCTGGATTGTAGTTCATTCCAGATATAGTCAAGGTGACAACCAGGAATAGCCACTACAGTCACTGAGAAATGGAGTTTTATTGGCTTGGCTTTGTACTTTTACCTCTCCAGAATATTCTTAATATTTTGCTAATTATTTGAAAACAATTTAAGGATTCTATAAAGGATTCTGTCTTTCAGGAAGTACAATGAAAACAAATCTTGGAGCCTTTCTACTTGTGTGTAAATAAAAATCAGCACATACTTGTATAGATCTTCCTTTCTGCATCACTGAGGTATATCCATAGTATATGACTACAAAAGAAGTTGCTGGCACAACTTCTGATGTGCATGATGGCACAGTCCCGTATTCCAGGAGGTCTTGCTGCCTCTAACTAGCCCCAATTGGCAGTCTTCCCTTCTCCTGGTCACTTGTCTCCTAGCCACCTGTACTTTCTCAGCCATAAACCCCCTGTGGTTTGTGGTCCCAAATTCCAGGAACCCAGGAAATCAAAACTCTTGAAGCTTATAATTAAGCAGTCAGATTTATATAACAATAAATTCTCAATTCATAAGATGCCCACACAATAAATTTGGAGCCAAATGATAATGATACAAGCTGCCCATCTAGATTTGACAAGTTATCCCAATTATTCTGTCCTCTTATTATATTCATAGCTACCTGTGGCTATTTAAAGCCACACAGAATCTGGATTGTCTTCCTCCTGCTTCATCTTTCTTCCTCCCTTCTACCTGTCTCCTCCATTTTCATTTCTGCAACTCTTCGTTCCACCTCCCTTTTCCCTGTCCAATCACAGGCTTCTTGTATTAATATTTAATGGGATTGGACAGGGAAAATTCTGCTACAAGGAGGAATAGGCAGCCGGATCAGGAGTTTAAGATCAGTCTTGACTACATAGTGTCAAGGCTTGTCACGATAATCTTGACTACAAGTGTCATAGTTTGAGGGTAGCCTGGACTATAGCAGACCCTGTTGCAAAAAGCAAACCCAGCATACCAAATGAAGCAAGTTCCATGACTGTCTAGTGTTGGGAGGAGCCCTTCAATACTCTGAAGTTGTGAGTACATCAGGAAGAAACTCCACTGTGAGGACAACTCTAGTATGTCACCGATGTTTAATGCATTTTGTTTGTTTTTTTGAAGTGTATTTAGTACATTGTGCTTTGGTTATTCTTGACACAGTCAGTTGTCAGAAATCCACATGAATAATGAATGAAGTCAGCTGGTTGCAACTATTTAGGCTGAAGGGACTTTAGACATCCTTTGCTATGTAATTCCTCCCTCATGCAGGCAAAAGGCCCAAGACCCACAGCTACCAGAGATGGTCTTTCCCTTGTGGCACCCATCTCTACACTGTATACATGTTTTGTTTTGTTTTGTTTTTAATTTTTTTTCTCACACTTGAGGGGTTTAGGTCTTATTTGTCTGTTCAATAAAGCTTGACCAAGAGTGTCACTAATGTGGAACAAGTTCTATTATTTTTATTTTCAGTTAGATGAGGAAAAGGGCCAGAAGAGATTGGCCAGGGTCACACAGCTAATAAAAGACTGAAGAGAATGTCAATCTATATCTGACTCCAAATCTTTTTTTTCTTCTGCTTTCCCAAGGAAATATATTATCCCCTCTCATAAACCAATGCGTGTTCAGCTTTTCCTATAATTTTTCTCTTCTTTTAGTTACTTTTAAAAACAGACAATGTCCATCTAATTTTACAAAATGTCTATCTCTACCCATACATGTATACCTCTATGTATGTTTCTCATAATCATGTTCATTACTTTTCCTGTTGCTGTGGCATAATGCCTGTCAGAAGCAATTTAAGGGAGGAAGGCATTTCTTTGGTTCACAGTTTCAGATGAGTGCAGTCCCATCATGGCAGAGAAGGCATGGTGGCTGCAGCCCTTTCTGGAGCCCTTTCTGTGGGAATGTGAGATTGGCAGATCAGGAGGCCAAGAGGGAGACTAGAAGCCAGGCCAGGCTGTCTCCCTCACAGACCTGCCTTACATCTGCTTTGTGGACTTCTGAATGCCAAGGATAGTTCCCCCAGCTGGGGACCACATGTGCAGACATGAGAGCCTCTGGAGGCCGATTTGAATTAAACCATAACAAGTACAAATTGTTTGCTAAAACAATGCCTAATTTTAATTTCTTTGGGTATTGGTGCTAAAACCTGTTTGTAGCAGCTGAAGAGAGCTGAACCAGTGTCATTCTAAACAGCTTCACATTAGCAAAACCCTGATTCCACATCACAGTGTAAAGAGAAACTGCAAATCAATGCTTTAAAACTCAGATTGTCAGGCTTGACGGCAAGCTTGTATCCTCACTGAGCCATCTCATAGCCCTCCTTTCCTATTTTTTTTTTTTTTTTTCTTTTTGGTTTTCTAGACAAGGTTTCTCTGTGTAGCCCTGGCTGTCCTGGAACTCACTCTGTAGACCAGGCTAGCCTCGAACCCAGAAATTCACCTGCCTCTGCCTCCCAAGTGCTGGGATTAAAGGTGTGTGCCGCCACCACCCTCCTTTCCTATTTTTATGATAAATCTAGTCACTGATCTCCCGGGTCCCCTTGCATCCTGTGAAGGTTTCTACTATGACCTAGAAATAATGTGTGGCAAATGCAGTACATGTGATGCTCAACACATGTATACAATCTGACAAACAGTGCTCAACAGTCCTTTAGCTACCACCCCACCCCCAATTAAACCATTTAAATCATAAGCTATTTGAGTTGATGCTTCTGTTGGAGATGACTTCTGGAGGATCCTCCTACCTCTTGTATCTGTTGTTCATTTGAGTGAAAATGTGTCAATTGTTTTTGTTTGATTTATTTTTTTCTTTTATATTTTTCCTTTTCTTTTTCTTTTTGAGATGAGGTTTCACTATGTAGTCCTTGGCTGGTTTAGAAATGAGTGTGTAGACCAGGATGGCCTTGAACTTACCAAGGTCCACCTGTAATATCTGCCTTTCAAGTTCTGGAGTTAAAGTCACAGGCTGCCAAGACTGCAGTGTTAATATATTTTCTTTCTTTTTTCTTTTTTAAAAATCATTTAATATAAAATAAGATTATTGGTAGCATAGAATATGCTTATTTCTTATATTAATGTTTTATAAATCCTTTGAATGTCTTGAGGTGTTAATTCTACAATAATATTAGAATCCATAGATATCTAGAATTCCAGATACATTTCTGAGCTTTTATAATAGAATATTACATGAGAATTTTAAATGTCCTTATTTATTATACAGAATATGTAGAGTCAGAAAGTAGGGAGCCAAAACAATGATATTATAGTGTTTAATAGTTAATATCATACTTGAATACTCAGTCAAGCAGTCTTTCTACCTCACCCTCTTCAGTAGCTAAGACCACAAGCACATGACACAGCTTTTTTTTAAAAAGCTATACTGAAAATAACTCATATACCATGAAATTTGCCTGTTGAAAGTATAGAATTATTGAACTATACATTACTAAAATTTTAATATATCCATAGCTATAGTGATTACCACTGTCAATTTTAGAACATCCCCTCACCTCAAAACCACCCCCATACATACTGGTTATTACTACTTCCAGACAATTAATCACTAATCTTTCTGTGTAGATTTCTCTGTTCTAGTCTTTTTATGTGAATGGAATCCTGTAATATGTATATGTAATAATATGTGGCTTCTTTGGCTTAGCATTTGCGTCGTTTTCAAGGTCCATCCATAATGTTGTTTATGTTTGCTTCCTTCTCACCCCCAAGACAGTTTCCTCTATATATTATAGCCCTGGCTGTTCTGGAACCCACTCTGTAAGACCAGGCTGGCCTCAAACTCAGAGATCTCCCTGCCTCTGCTTCCTGAGTACTGGGATCAAAGGCACCCGCCACCACTGTGTGGTCATATTTTTTTTTTCTAATTGTGTATGTGTTCATGATGTGTATGTGCATCCATGTGGAGGATCAGAGGGCAGCTTTGTGGAGTCATTTCTCTCCTTCCATCTTTACATAGTTATGCACTGAATTCAAGTTGTCAGGCTTGCATCATTAAGTAGCAAGAGGACAAGCCATCTCTCTAGCTCTGCTCGATTTTTATTACAGACTGTTGTATGAGTTTGTACTTCATTTTGTTGTTTGTCAGGCATTGGACATTTGGGGCTTTTATGAGTAATACTGCTATGAATACCCATACACACTTTTCATGTGAAAATTATGACCCCTTGTTTTGTTTTTTGTTTTTTATACATACTTAAGAGTGGAATTGGTTGGTGATTTAGTAACCTGTGTTTAACACTTGGAAGAACTGACAAGCTCTTTGACAGTAACAGCTGTACCATGTGCCTCATAGCTGTAGCAGTGAATGAGGGTGTATGTTCTCTAGGTGCTTGTCAATGCTTGCTTTTTATTATCTGACTTCGGATTCTAGACTCTACATAAAACATTACTTCCTTTGAAAATTGTATTTCTCTAATGAGTAATAGCATCGAAAGTTTCTTCATGTGTTCACTGGACTGAGACTGGCAGGAGCCACGCTGAAACGGTAGATCGATCTTAATGATGTTGCATCTTAGTAGCATAGTCTTTCATTCCATTAGCATAGGAAGTTGTTCTCTGTAGGTAGATCTCTTTAATTTCTTTAATCAGTGTTCTATAGTTTTTAAGGTATAACCTTTTCATTATTTTGTTAAATGTGTTCCTAAGTATTTTCTTCTTTTAAGAGTTATTCTAAGTTGGTTTTCCCCCCTTAATTTTCTTTTGGGATCCTTCATTCTAAGTGTGTAGAAATATAATTTATTTTGTGTATTGATCTTATATCCTGTGACCTTAATCAATTAATTGGTAGTACTAGAGATTGAACCCATGGCTTCATACATGCTAGGCAAAAGGCTCTACCACCGAGCTACAGCTGTAGCCTTGTGCTTATTAATCCTAGTAGCTTTTTAAATGGATTCCTTAAGGTTTTCTGTAGGCAAAATCATGGCACCTGCAGCATAGGGATCGTTGTACTTCTTGTAGAACTTCCAGTCTGGATCACTGTTATTTCCTTTTCTTTCTAGTTGTCCTGACTAGAACTTCTATACTGTGTTGAGTACAATGGTGCGAGGGACATCTTGGTTTGTGTAGACAATTAGGGTGAACACTTTTAGTTTTTAACCATTAATTATGATGCCCTCAAAGGGTTTTCCAGGAAATTGTTCCTAGTTCATTTGTTTTTTTCATTTGTATGTTGTCCAAACCTTTTCTTGGATTTAGATGAAGTGATGGTGTGGTTTGGGTTTTTTTTATTGGTAATATGTCTTACATTTACTTTTTTTGATGCTAAATTAACTTGATTTTCTTTTTTATTATATTTTTTATTATTTGAAACATTCTTAAAATTTAAATATATATTGATTATATTCTTTCCCTCCTGCAAGCCCTTTCCCTTCCCTTCCCACCCAACTTTTTAGTTCTTTCTCAAAAACCCAGAACCCAACACAACAACCTTCCCTTCCCAGAACCAAGAAAATAAAGTAATACACCACCCAAAACAAACAGCAGCAAAACCCCCACCAAAATGTAACCAAAGAAACTATGGAGTTCATTATATGGTCAACTAGTTACTCCCTATCTTAAGGTATGTCTTAGAGTGGTTGGTACACCTGGTGTCACTCCACTGGAAAAAACCTGACTATCCCTCTTCGAGCAGGTAAAAATGACAGGTCAGTCTTTAACCTTTACTCTAGTGACTAGGTATTCATTCATTCATTCACTTTTCAAAATGTAATAACATGAAATACAAGATAAAATAAAACTTATCACATCAAACTTAGACAAAACAAAAGTTTAAAAGACTTGAAGAAAAGGCACAAGAATCAGACCCATTCATTTACACACTCAGGAATCCCATAAAGACACTAAATTGGAAGCCAGAATATAATAAGCACAGAGGACCTGGACCTCTGCAGGTCCTGTGCATGCGCCCCAGTCTCTGTGAGTTCATATGAGCTTTGCTCATGTTGACTAAGAGAGCTTCCTTTTCTTGGTGTTATACATCTCCCCTCTGGCCTTTCAGCTCTTCCACCTCTTCTTCCAAGGGGTTTTCTGAGCTTTGAGGGGAAAGATTTTTATGGAGACAGCACATTTAGTGCTGAATGTTTGTCTTAGGGTTTCATTGCTGTTAAGAGACACTGTAGCCATGGCAACTCTCATAAAGGAAAACATTGAACTGGCCCTGACATACAGTTCAGAGGCTTACTTATCCTCATGGTGGGACTGATGGTGCCATGCAGGCAGACATGGTGCTGGAGAGGTAGCTGAGAGTTCTACGTCTGGGACTGCAGGCAGCAGGAAGAGACAGCTACTAGGCCTGGCTTGAGCTTCTGAAACCTCAAAACCCACCCCTAGTGACACACTTCTTCCAACAAGGCTACATCTCCTAGTAGTGCTACTCCCTATGGGCCATTGGGAGCCATTTTTGTTTTTCAAACCACCGCAGAGTGTTCCAAGGTCTCTCACTCTCTGCATAACGTTTGGCTGTGGGCCTCTGTATTTGTTCCCATCTTCTTACAGAGTAAGCTTCTTTGGTAACGGCTGAACAAGGCAGTGATCCATGAGAATAACAGAATATCATTATAAGTCATTTTGTCACTACATTTTTTTTAGACCATTATTATTTGATTTTACTCTGGGTCTCTGGGCTTTCTAGTCTCAAGTTTGTGGTCACACAAGCAGTGTTGGGTATGAGTTCCATTTCAGGGAGTGGGCCTTAAGTCAGATCAGTTATTGATTAGTTATTCCTGCAAGCTTTGAACCACCATTACCTTGTCCTATCTTGCAGGTAGTACACTACTGTAGATAAAGGGTTTTAGTGTTTTGAAAGCATGCAGAATACCTTCCTATACCAAAAATATTGGAATGTAGGATCAAAGGCTCTCTAGGCACCATCTTGACATACCCATATTCAGTGAGTTGTATGGGTGTTGTCTGCAGCAATGGGGCCTTACTGTCAGTTGTGGAGAGCAACCTATAGTCTTGGCAACAGCCTGAGTTGTTTGGAGATTCCTGTGAGGCCCCTTTGGCCAATAACTCAATCCTGGCACTGGAAACTTCATTTGGTTACAAGAAGTGGCCATTTGGGACTGTCTTCTCCATTATTTAGAGATTTCACTTAGATTACTTTCATATGTATGTATGTATGTATATATTTTACAAAGTTTCTACTGTATTAGATTTCCATATTACCCTTCAAATATGCCTTAATTTTAGCTGTCTCTCCTCATATTCCTTCCTACAAGCCCTTCTCTCTTCTCCTTCAATCTGATACTAAGTTCACTTTCATTCTTGACAGAAATCCTCCATGGTTATGGTATGTGTTGTTAGATTTGGCTTGCTAGTATTTTGTTCAGGGAGTTTGTATCCATATATATGATTTATTTTTACTTTATGTTCATTGGTGCTTTGCCTGCATATATATCTGGTGAGGGTGTTAGGTCCCCTGGGAGTGGAGTTACAGAAGGTTGTGAGCTGCCATGTGGGTGCTGGGAATTGAACCTGGGTTCAGCTCATAATCGCTGAACCAGTTATCCAGTTCCTTGTCCATATTTGAAGAAGTATTGGTTTTTAGTTTCCTCAGGATGTTTTTGGCTAACTTGTCATTTTTTTTTGTCAACATAGTTGTTTTTCCTTTTCCTTAGCTAATGGCAGCACTAGCTACAGTGGGGCCTCCTAACCCTCGGGCAGATCCAGAGTGCTGTAGCATCCTGCATGGTCTTGTTGCAGCAGTGGAAACCCTTTGCAAGATTACCGAATACCAGCATGAGGCTCGCACTTTACTCATGGAGAATGCAGAACGAGTTGGGAATAGAGGACGGATAATCTGCATCACAAATGCAAAAAGGTGGGCTGCTAATCACAGTGATCCTTTCCTTGAGAGAATTTTAATTATTATGTTTTTATTTTACAAAGTATGGATGGCCTCTATATGTATGGATATGTAAATGGCTTCTCTGATTTATTTTATTTCTAGCATTTGTCTTTAATATTGAGACTGGGCTTATTCTAAATAAAAATCCATCTTGATAAGATGTATATATGCTTATGGATATCTGTAGTCTTAGCACTTGGGAAGTGGGGCAGGAAGATTGCCCTGAGTTTGAGGCCAGCCAACCTATGTAGTGAGCTCCAAGTTAGCCGGGGCTACAGAGCAAAACTGTCTCAACAAAATCATCTTAAATTTTCATGTAAATTGATAAGACTTTTTTTTTTCCCACTGACTTTTTTTAAGCTAATAATTTGATAATACAAATAAGATATGTTCAGGTCAGTCTTTGCTGAAGTAATTTTTTTTAAGTATTTATTTTTATTTTCTAAATTATATGTGCATACGTGTCTGTGAGTGGGCCTATGAGTCCAGGTGCTGCAAAGGCTAGAAGATGACTCCAGATCCCTGCTGCTAGAGCTACAGGCAGTTGTGAGCTCTTGGGCTTAGGTGTTGCGAACTGAGGTCCTCTGCAAGAGCAGTACTTGCTCCTCACCTCTGAGCACTCCCTCCAGCCCCTGCTGAAGTAATTTTATGTGCCAGTGTCAGCATGCTACAGGTGAATAGTGGCTTTAGCTGTTTTCTTACTACTTGTTCCTATAAATTCTTTTTTTTTTTTTTAAAAAACATAGTGATAGTCATGTCCGAATGCTTGAAGACTGTGTCCAGGAAACAATTCATGAGCATAACAAGCTTGCTGCAAATTCAGATCAGTGAGTATAATCATAGATGAAATAACTCTTTAACTTCACATGATATAATTTCATACTTCTTTGCAACAATTTTTTAGTATGTTTGGTAGCATTTCCTTGATTTTTCTTACTTAATAAATTAACATAATACTGTAAGTTTGATCATTTTCCTTGCATTTTAGAGTATTACTTTCTTTTCACAGGAAAGGGGTTCAGAATGCTAAAAAAATACCTAAATTTATAATGCATACTTGTTTCAGTAGGTCATTATCATACCCTTCTAGGAACTTAAAAAACATATAAATTGTTGATGTCATTACTCATTATTTATTAGTTCAAAATGTAACAGCTAATAGGAGTTGAAAAGAACTTTTTTTTTTTTAATACTCATAGCAATATTTAGGGATGATCAAAAGTGTTTTGTTTGTTTGTTCTTTTATACCAAATAATTTTGTCACTCTGTGGGCTACATGTGGGTCACTTGCAGTTCATTTATGATAGCAGCTCTCTGGAGTTAGTGCAGCCCCTCGAGATTAGGAGCTCAGTTTTCAGGATGCCTTCCTTACCCTTTCCGACACCAGTGTCAGCCTGACTTGCTCCATCAGTTGTTCCCACAGCCCGATCCTGTCTAACAGTTTGTTGTAAACTAGTATGCTAAAGTGTTTGAAAGGATAGAGGTAAAGCAGGTGACATAGCCCAAAGCAGAGGAAGTCCCAGGTGTAGGAGTTTTTATCCCTTGGAGGTGAATGTGTGCCTTCACGGTGTGTGGATGTGTTCACGTCAAGATCCTGAGTCCTTTATTTCTGGGGCTTTCATGGAGATGTCACCCAGGCATGACTGGTTATTCTCCGGCCCCCCCTCTTTCCTTCCTAAAGGATGGCAGAGTAAGGCTCAAAGGTTCCAAGCTTCTAATCAAAGCATTATCTTTCTGGTAATATCTTCTCCATCCAGGAGCTGAAGAATCCCAAGTCAGGCTATTAAAACAGAGGAACCTAGTACCCAGGACATTCCCAGAGATTCGGGAACCAGCTGTCAAGAACTTAGATTCAAGGCCACATAGTAGAGAGCTGAAACTTTTAGTACCTAATAAGTAAGGGCTCTGTCCCATCTGCCCAGTCCATAGATCAAATGTTGCCTCACAGCCAGTAAGAGTGTGTTTACTGCAGTTATACTGGACTGCAGTTTAGATCAAGCAGTTACTAATTTTCTTATGTGGAATTAGGGACATTTCTATTAGTCCTTAATAGAAGGGTCCTGAAGTGTTTGGGAATGTCTTGTACAGTTCACTTGAGAATGGCTCAGTAAGAAACAGTCGCACCTCTATTCAGAGTCAGAAAGAACACAAATGTAGCTAACAGTGAATGTGTGTGATATACAATGTAGAATATATGGCTTTTCATTGAATATACTACTGTCAGCTTTTCTTCAGAATACAAGGTTAGGGAAGGGCTCGTGAAATGGCTCCATATCTGATAACATGAATTGAGAAACTGTGTGGTGGAAGGAGAACTCCAACGTTACCATCCTCTGCTCTCCACATGTGCACTGGTACACTCCCTCCCATAAAAATGTATATTTGAGAAACTGGGACATTTTTTACTCTAGTATTCTTAGAAATAATCATTTACCATTAGTACATTAGTACATTTGCAATTAGTATTGCCTGACCTTTGTCCTTAAGAAAAATTTAAGAAATTCAATATACAGGTATTCATTTTCTTTGTGATAATTATAGAAAATTGTGAGACCTTTCTCTACATTGTTATTTTTTAACTTTGAACAGACTTTTATTATGCAAAGATTGTCGTATAATTGGATACATTCTGCTTTGTACTGTCTCTTACTCTTCACAGTAACTTCTTCTGAGCATCTCATCTCCCAGTGGCAGCAGGAGTGGGATTGCCTCAGTGACTCACATAAAAGCAGAGCCCTGGTGCATGTCTGTAACCTGGCACCCACCGTCAGTGTTTTTATAACTTAAATACACAGAGAAAGGTTTTGCATTTATTTTAAACAAATGCAGTTATTCATTATGTACTGTGTAACTGTTTAGCTTAGAGTGATAACAGTGATATCTAATTACAGTTTTATTTATTGTGTACCTAATACTATTTATTATGATAAGGTTAAAATAGTTTGCTTGCCTGAATTCTTTATAATATCTATTCTAACATTTTAAGTGAAAGTTTTTTTTTAAGTCTCATGCAGATTCAAAAATGTGAGTTGGTCTTGATTCACACCTACCCAGTTGGTGAAGATAGCCTTGTGTCTGACCGTCCTAAAAAAGAAGTAAGTATGGAAGTACTGCAGGAAGAGATGGTTGAGTTCAAATTAAGCAATGCTGAGAATGATAGCATTAAACTGATCACATTGCTGTTTTTTTCTGCCAAGAAACTATGTGAATGTCTGAGAACAAACCTATATGTCAAACATCTGACTAGTCAGAATAGACTGTTGTAATTACAGATGTTACATGTTTCATGTTTTTCCTTCATTACTGACATTTATTTTAATAAAATGTGTTGCAAATCCATATAATTTTTATTCTTACCATTCTTTATTGTGAATTTTAGTTACTTCAGTAACTTTAATTTTTCCTCATTTTGAGAAAAGGAGTGTATTCTAATCTCAGAGGACAAAGAAACCAATTTAAAAAGTAGAAAAACTTTAAATGAAAAGATAATTTTGTTGGTTGGTAGGTATATTCATATCACATCTTCATTGATAGTTTATATTCAGAAATACAAATCTATCCATTTATATAGTTACAGTAAACATATAGTAGTGTGCTAATTTTTATTTTATTTTTTTAAATTTAACCTTATCCACTTAGTCAGGGTTTCTATTTATTCCTGCACAAACATCATGACCAAGAAGCAAATTGGGGAGGAAAAGGTTTATTCAGCTTAAACTTCCACATTGCTGTTTATCACCAAAGGAAGGCACTACTGGAACTCACACAGGGAGGAAGCAGGAACTGAGGCAGAAGCCATGGAGGGACGTTACTTACTGGCTTGCTCTCTTATAGAACCCAAGACTACCAGCTTAGGGTTGGCACCATCCACAATGGGCCCTTCCCCCTTGATCACTAATTGAGAAAATGCCTTACAGTTGGATCTCATGGAGGCATTTCCTCACCTGAAGCTCCTTTCTCTGTGATAACTCCAGCTGTGTCCAGTTGACACAAAACCAGCCAGTACACCACTGGTACTTTAGAATATGAATTTTTGTATTTAAGTTATATTTTCAGGTTGTTAATATTTTCAGGTTGTTGACTATCATTTTTAGGTGCTTTTTTGATTACTTTATGCCTCTTTCATGATCCAATATGTTGGTTTTACCTTTTAGTAACTAAAACAATTAAATATACTATTATTGCCCTGGAATTAATAAAATTTTGTTCGTTTACTTATTTTTTTTTTTGCTCCCTTACCTCTCATACTGGTAATGAAGTCAGATGTTTGTGATTTCCATGTTCCTTCTTAATTTTTATTTGCAGTTTTGTCCTTTATAAAGTGAGTTATTTTTCTTACATTATCTCTATATGACTTCAAGGCTATTTTCATATCGATAAGCAGAATTTTAGTGATTGGTTCTAATCTAGGTTTTAAGAGGACAATGACTGTCTGTATTGTGACTACGTGGTAATGGCTCACATAGTTCCTGACTATAGTATAGTAAATGGATTACATATGTTACAGATGAAACTTCATTGATGAAATAATTATCCTTGCTTGCTTTTATACCCTCCTGGCCCATCTTTAAAAGCCACTGCTGGATACTTTATAGGAAAATACTCAGCACAGGGCTACCATGAAATAATGCTTTGTGGATTATCTTTTTTGGTACTTTCTTACAGTTGTCCCCAGTTTTGACCAGTGAAGTCCACAGTGTCCGAGCTGGGCGGCATCTTGCTACCAAGTTGAATGTTCTAGTACAGCAACATTTTGACTTGGCTTCAACGACTATCACAAACATTCCTATGAAGGTAGGCAGTTCTGAGAGCTTTCTGTGCTTTTTAATTGTTTGCTTGATATGCCTTATTCACTTTAATTGAACCTTTACTTTTTCTCCCCATATCATATTTTGTTTTGCTAGCCCACATTCAGTGTCTTTGAACAGGTCAGTAAATACTGAAAATCAAAAAGAAAGGATCACAGACCAAAATATATTATTACTGTTTCTAATAAGAACATACCATATGAGATTCTTAAGAACTATGTTCTTATTTTTTATCAAGATCTATATTTTAAATTATTTCTCTGTGATTCTTTTCCTGAGAGCTGTATAATTAGATTTAACGTTGTATATTTGAGTGGATCTTTTTATTTCCTGTACTTTCGTTCTTACCCACCCAAGTGTAAAGATGTTGATAAAGGTCTGACTAGTAAAAAACAGCCCATGGCTTCCTGTTGGTTTAACTCTTCAGATAGATAGCCATGGGTATGGTTACACCAGTGGGCACTTCTTAGGAGACTGTCACTCTATTCATGCTGTCATTAAGTTGTCGAGACTAAGCAAAATTCCTGGTCCACATCAAGCTTCAAGTGAGTTTTACTAAATTGGGCCCATCCTGTAACAACTTTTGCCTAGAAATTCATGGTGACTTTCTTGGAGTCCAGTTTCAACTTTTTCTTTTTTGCTTATTATTGAGACAGGGTTTCACTTTATAGTCCATGCTGGCTTGAAATGTGTGATCCTCCTGCCTCAGCTTCCCTAAAGCTAGACTCACAGTTGTGAATCACAGTACCCAGTTGTGTTTTCAGTTCTTTTGCTATTATCTCATGGATACTAAATTGCATGAGAAGTCTTAGATTTTCATTTTTCATCCTCCCAACATGGTTGGCTGGTTCTTTGCTAGTTCTAGGAGCAGGCATTTGATGAGGCAGTAAACAAATAAAACTTTGTAATAAACTCCAGCTTATGTCTGAGTTGAAACAGAATTGCCAAGAAGGCAGCAGGTGGCTTGCTTGTTGGACTTGATACTGTGTGCCTCTGTAGTCTGTGTTCTTTCTGTTAATAGATAATATCAAAAACAAGTTACTTAAGCTTGTTTATTAGTTAGTATTTGCTATTTTAAATAAGTGGTGTTCATTAATTCATCGCAGGTATTTAAAGATGCTATTGCCTATTTTTAAGAGTTATTTTAAGTTCAACTTACATAAATTCTTCCAATGATAGTATATTTGGGTATTAAAACTATTGGCAAGAAAATACATTAGTAGTAAAATTCAAAAATTCTAGAAGAGTCATTTGTGTTAATTCTGACATGAGAAAGTTATTACTTGCCTGTGTTCCATTAATAGTTCTACAATAGAGTTTGTTACACTGTTGGAAAGTATTGCATCTTTAAATAAACGAGAGCAAGCCATCCTCTTATTTAGCTAATGTTGTAGAATATATTTGACCTCACTTTCAGCAAAAAGCAAAGTAATTTATTTCATTATTTTGAAAGCAGACCCAAGTTATTTAAAATGTCTTAAACTTTGCTTAAAGGAAGAGCAGCATGCCAACACATCTGCCAACTATGACGTGGAGCTACTTCATCACAAAGATGCACATGTAGATTTCCTGAGAAGTGGTAAGAGGCGTTACCCAGGATTCTCACCAAGCACACAGACTGAGCTCATCTTTGTCCAAACTCCTGTGCAGTGTCACCATCATAGTGTCTTGTCAACTTGACACAAATTACATTCACCTGGGAAAAGGCCATCTCAATTGGAGAATTGGTTTCATCAGTTTGGCTTGTGGCTGTTTGTGGGGCATTTTCTTAATTGCTAATTGATATACCCACTGTGAGTACTGCCATCCCTGGGCAGGTGGATCTGGGGTCTACTCTGAGAAAGGTAGCTGAGCAAGCCAGGCTAAGCAAGCTGGTAAGCAGCATTCCCCCGTGGCCTCTTCAGTTCCTGTCTTCAGGTTCCTGACTGGAGCATCTGCTTTGGCTTCCCACGATGAAGGACTCTGACTTACGATGAAGTAAACCCTGGCCTCCCCAAGTTGCTTCTGGTCATGGTTTTTATCACACCAACAAAGAGCAACTGGGACAGTGTCCGTGGAACTGGTACTCTGTGGAGTTTGCTTTCTCCTTCAGGCTGTGATTTCCATCACTGCACCCTCGTCTTTAGGGTAGGAGGGAAGAGCCTTTAGCAAGGGTTTTGTCAGGACAGCAGCCCTGTGTTTCTATATTTCACTTTTTTTTGTTTAAAAACTGCAGACACTATAGCAGGATGAACCTTAATATTTCATTCACTCCTAATATTGAATGACACTTTTAAGGTGTGAAGTCTTTAAATTCCTGAGGCTTTTCTTTGTAGATTGGTGCTGACAGAGTTACAGGACTGATGTTGAGCATGTGGTGTGCAGTCATTCTGAAGTGTAATTGTGAGCCAGCTGGGGTTATGTGTCTATGGAATATTGAGATTCACTGACTGAATTACTAGCAGGAGAAAAATGACTATGATATATGTATCTACTGACGTTAGCAAGGGAATGTAGAAAATGTAACTTGTGGAGATTCTAAGAACCTATGAGATGATGTCAGCTTTTAAGACTTTTGTTTTAACTTAGAAGGTTGTATAACATTCTCTTGGCTATGGAGATAATTATGTCTGTGGAGATGGCTTAGTGGGTAGGAACACTTGCATTGCAAGCCTGTAAAGCCACAGTTTGGAGCAGAGACTGGGAGGTCCCAGGAGGCATTAGCCACACCCATGCCATGCCTTTACATTACACCTATGCACAAATAAAAACTTTTTGTAAAGTGCTCCTGTGGCAATAGGAGCAGAGCCTGTGAAGGCTGCATGTGGTTATAACTCTGAACTTTTGGCAAGCCGTACTGAGGAGGGACACCAGAGCAGGATCTCAATTAGTAGGCTTGTACTTTAGCCCAAGCATCTCCCCTAAGCTCCATATCTATGTATTCTGCTGCTTCATGTCAGTACTTCATCTAAGACTCAATACTCCCCGAACAGTTGGTAAGCTTTATGACAGGGACTTAGCACTTTCGGCGGATAGTCCAGTTGTTTTTGCATTTCTATTAGACAGAAACCTTAAGATCATCTTGAGATGCCTCTCTGACACTTTCTATATCAACTTTATCATCTCATTTTCTTAATTTCATCTTGTGTTTTTCTGATACAACCGTTTCTGCATCTCTGCTACCACTAGGTGCTTCCTGAATAAAACCTATTATTTTCTCACCTAACATCCCAGATCCTCCCTCTGTTGTCTCACTGCTCCCTGCTGCAAAGATCTTGACATTTGCTGTTCTCTCTGCACAGAATGCTTTCTCCTCTTTTCTTTTAATTCCTACACCATTCTCTGAGAACTTAAGCCAATCTTTATATCTAAAGGAGGCTTTTTTCAGTGTCTTAGAATAGGTCAGACCTCTGTGCTCTCATACCATATATATATATTTAGTATCTTTTTCAACAAAGTATCTTTGTCAACTTTGTGATTTCAAATTTGCCTGCTAAGCTATTGGATTGACAGATCTGCTCTGCCACGCTGCAGGTTTCATGAAGGCATGGGTACTGACTGCTCTGCTTCCTTATGTATTCACTTCCAGAACCTTTATGCTTCCTCTAAAGAAACACACTTGGGTTTAGTTGTGCATTTTAGACTCTTAAACCTTCTGAAAATTGGCTATGTTACTTTATCATTTATTTGCATGGGCAGGGAGAGAGCATTATATCAGAGGTCTATAAAATTTTATTACTGGCTATTACGACAGTGACCCAAATTAGTTAAACCAGTAAATGAAAACTAAAATGAAAAATATGAAGGGAAATTACTTAATGATGCTAACCGTAGTTTATATCCCATTTTCTATTTGGCCTTTTCCACTGAGACTTTGTAAAAAGCGTGTTCTCATAGAGCTCTTCTCTCTTCCAGAGTTTAAACTTATTTTCAAAACTTAAATAACCACCACTTTGAAGTTGGTGACCTCCTTAGTAAAGTTAGTGTTTCTATGACCTCTCTAAAGGTGACAGCCACTCTGGGGGCAGCAGCAGAGAAGGGCCATTTAAAGAGACAGTAACCCTGAAGTGGTGCACACCCAGGACCAACAGCATTGGTAAGGAGATGGGCCAGGGGGGTAGCAGGGAGCTAGAGCACACAACGGTCTGTAAGTGTGATGTTAAATCTCAAGTTTCTTTTTGAATTTTTGTTTTTCATTGCCTTAAGGGACTCAGTACAGCAGATTTTCTTTCTCTTAGGTGTAGGGTATTTTATTATATTCTTTAAGGCAGTGTGTTTTCCTATTTCAGAATTGCACTATTGCACTGGAGCTTACCGGATTTCACCTGTGGATGTAAATAGTAGACCTTCTTCCTGCCTTACTAATTTCCTCCTCAATGGTAACCATCATTTAATGGCTTACCTTCAGTTATTGCTATGTGGGGTCATTCAAGTCATGATAGTCTATTTGCCAAGATTGCTTTAAATTCATGTTAGTGGAAATAGCCTGTAACAGTTTTGCTGGGGGCAGAAATTTACTTTCTTTCTGACTTCCAGGCTTTATATCTAAGTGAGTTTTATCCAACATAGTTTTAAGAATGTTTATTAGAAATTTGATCTTTAGGGTTCGACTTAACACTTTTTTGGAAGCTTAGGGTAATCTTAAGTTTTAGAACTATTGATTAAAAGTCTGTCTTTTTTCCAAGGTTACTTTCATTATAATGTTCAGTTTGATTATCGTAATATGTAATATTCAACAGTATTCGGCATGTGAAATAGAAACAATTATGCCAAAAAGGCGGCAGGCATTGTGGATAGGGATTGAGACTGTGCCTTTTCCTCAAATTCTTTGTAGCATTAATAACCTGAGGATTCCTCAGTAGTTTAATTTTGATTTTTGAGTGTCTAGGAGGGAATTTTTATGTGATCTTGAATTTCCGTAAAGCAAACATACCATTATAATTGTTTGGGAACATAGCCATATACCTGTGTAAACCTTAAAGAGTCTGAGAGAAGCTAAGTATTAGGAGAGAAGTATAGATGCACTAGCTTAGTACTGTTTAAAATATAGCTGTTTGAGTTTTCTTACTGACAGCTCCATCTTGCTTCTGACAGGTCGGTCTGTGTTGCTGGAGCAGCCACGAAAGTCAGGCTCCAAAGTCATCAGTCACATGCTTAGCAGCCATGGAGGAGAGATCTTTCTGCATGTCCTTAGCAGTTCTCGATCCATTCTAGAAGATCCTCCTTCAATTAGTGAGGGCTGTGGAGGAAGAGTTACAGACTACCGGATTACAGTGAGACTTTTTAAAAAATGCTTATTGTATGTGTATGAGTGTTTTGCCTCTGTGTATGTCTGTGCGCCTTGTGCATGTATGTACCTGGGACCCTTGGAGGCCAGCAGAGGGTGTTGGAACCTCTGGAACTGGAGTTACTGTTGTTAGCCATTATGTGGGTGCTAAGAATCTAACCTGGGTCCTCTGCAAGAGCAGCCAGTGCTCTTAACCACTGAGCCATCTCTCTAGCCCTGCCATAGATCTTACTATTCTGTAGATTGTGTTTTGAGTCAGTTAGCAAGAGTTCTTGTTACATGTTAAGGTTATGGAGAAAAGCGATCTCAGAAAAGCGTTCTCAAAAAAGCTGATTGTTGTTTCGGTAATCATCATCACTGAATACTCTGCCACGTGACAGATTTAGTGACTGGGAAGTGTCTAGGTCCTGAAACACTGACGTTGTAGAGAGAATATGATTAAATTAGTGCTTTCTCTTGCATATATTGACATTTCAGGGCTACTTTTTGGAGATGGTTGTGGAGCTTATATGTGGATTTATATGTATAACTACTCTATAAACTTCCAAATATTATGTAATTTAATTATTTTATTGGGCTTTTTTGGGTAGTTATTTTAATAAGGGCTTGAAAGCCAATAAGTATTCATTATGGAAAACTGAGAACCTAAAGGCATCTGAAAGCCAACCAAACAAAAACCCTAACTTACCTATAATTTCATTATTGAAAGAATAACACTCATCATTTTGATATTCTATCAAAGCAGCTTTTTATAAGCAAACTGGCCTTGCCATGTGATAAACTCACACACATCTGAAAGAAAGCAGTTACATCATAGGAGTGAAGTGGGGACATGCTTCATTTCCACTGTGTAAATGTTGGTAGCTTTCAGCTTCAAAGGGGGGTGGGGCAAGCAGTGAGGTGGGTCACTGTTAGAGAAAGGGCTTTGCTGGCAGTCACAGGACAGAGGACATGAGGGAAACGGACTGTGATGGAACACTAGACTAGTTTCTAATTGTGTCTTATCTGGTTATCATTAGGATTTTGGTGAATTTATGAGGGAAAACAGGTTAACTCCTTTTCTAGACCCCAGATATAAAATCGATGCAAGTCTAGAGATCCCGTTGGAGCGTGCAAAGGATCAGTTAGAAAAGCACACCCGTTACTGGCCCATGATTATCTCACAAACCACCATTTTCAACATGCAAGCGGTGAGTCTCTTTTTATTTTCTGCATTAGTATGTACTTGCAAATACATTTTTAGAAAGTAAATTTTTAAATTTGTAATTGGTGCCATTTCTCAAGCAAGATAGGAAGCATGAGGTTGTTGTGGCTGAAGAATTAGTGACTAAGAACAGAAGCAGCAGTTATGGTGTTCCCCTCTATGTGGCCATCTTTAATATCAGCTTTAAACCAAGTTCTTCCTTTTCTTTTTTCTTTTTCTTTCTCTCTCTCTCTCTCTTTTGTTTTTAACCTAACAGGTAGTTCCATTAGCTGGTGTCATTGTGAAAGAGTCTTTGACAGAAGAGGATGTGTTGAACTGTCAGAAGACTATCTACAACTTAGTTGATATGGAAAGGAAGAATGACCCTCTTCCTGTCTCGACAGTCGGTACCAGAGGAAAGGGACCTAAAAGGTAGTGAGTGCTGCTTTCTTTACACCTTCACACATCCTGTCTACTTAACAGGCATTACTCTGTAAGATAATTCCTCTGTGCGTAAATTATCTGAGGAGGTGTATGTACCATATGTTGGAGACATAGGCATTGCTACAGTGTAGCTTGGAGTTCCACTATTAACTATGGAGTAAAAAGAAAAAAAATACATCTCCATTTCTGTTTCCTTTACCATAGCAAGTGCCTAATATTTATTATAACCAGGACCATTTCTGAGTGTGCTTTTGATGTTTACTCCAGAGATGAACAGTACCGGATCATGTGGAATGAACTAGAGACTCTTGTCAGAGCCCATATCAGCAACTCTGAGAAGCATCAGAGAGTATTGGAGTGTCTAATGGCGTGTAGGAGCAAACCCCCAGAAGAAGAAGAGCGGAAGAAGCGAGGGAGGAAGAGGGAGGACAGGGAAGACAAGTCGGAACAAGCAGGGAAGGAGCACGGCACGGAAAAGCCCCGGCCGGATGCAGACAGGTGACTTGTCCCCTAGCACCCACCTTGGCCTGTCACACATTCACTTCATTCAGTATGTGCTTGTCCACGCTAATTGTACTCTTAGTCACCCCATCTTTCTGTGCCTTAAAAAGGTATGAACTTTTATTGTTATGACAAAATTGTGTTAATTTTTTGCTAACTAGCTTCTGGTTATCATTATGATGTTTGATACCAGTATATACTTTGAATATTGTAAAATTCACAAACATAATTTTATGTTTAGTGAGTCACTGGCCAGGCATTCATCACAAGATCTTATCCTGAAAGAACACCCTGCCTTATTTTAGAGATAGGTCATACTTCAGTGATCACAGCACAGTGTGGAAAACGCTATCTTACATGAATTAGGTTCAGGTTGCCCTTTGGAACGGACTAGCATGCAATCCTAATTTTGACATCTCCTAATCAGCACACTGTTTCCCCTTGAAGCCACACTTGACTATCTGAGTTGGATTCCTGGGACCAACATGGTCTAGGAGAGAACTGACTCCTGCATGGTGTCCTCTGACCTTCACACACATGCCACTGTACATGAATTGCCTGTCCCCTTATTTAACAAGTACCTTAATATATCAACTCCTATGTCCTTGCCACAGATTAGTCAAGACAGCTACATTTATTGTAGTGGCAAATAGCCTCTGCCTTCACAGTTACTAATTCATGGAAGATCTCTGCTCACACATACGTTTCCATGTCTACCATCTTCACTGTAGGTCTGTAGGAATGTGTTGACAGTAGTTCTTGAAGTCCTCATCATATCTAGACAGGTAGAGCACTTTACTTCTCAGCAGTTTAAACAGTAGTACACTTTACTTCAGCTCCCACTGACCTCCAGTGTATGGCCTTGTGCATATATGAGAAGTATTCCTCTTACTAAGGAAGCCTAATAAAAGCTTAGAGTAGGGCTTTTCATCTTAGCGCTTAGGTAGAAGCACTTTGGTTGATCTGAGTTCTAGGTCAGCCTAGTCTACATAGAGAGTTTCAGGCTAGCCAGAGCTACACACTGAGACTGTCTCAAGAAACAGCTTGAGAGTGATGAGTAAGAACACCTGAGAGCATACCTTGTCACACAGACCGCACCACACTCAACAGTAAGGACTAATCTTATTTGTAATTTGTCATAGATTTTTTTCCTTCATTTTTAAAATGTGGGTCTTGTGAAATGTCTTGTTCATAATTACATTGTTTCTAACCTTTTAACTACTAACTTAAGTTTCCTTGGTTTGGTTTTAACTTTTACATTGGACTAATTCCTGAACTGTTACTACTATAAAGGGAAATAAAATTGTGAAGAACTCATTCAACTAATTTATATGATTTTTAGATTCTTTTGTGAGGTCAAGTATGTTTTATAAAAACTGATACACACAGTACTGTAGTTACTGGGCCACTTATAGACTTGTAAACTAAACTCTGCTTCATTATTTGTCCCTCTTCCAGACTGAAAGGGATTTTAGAACGAGGGAAAGAAGAGTTGGCTGAAGCAGAGGTCATAAAGGACTCACCTGATTCTCCAGAACCTCCAAACAAAAAGCCCCTTGTTGAAACGGATGAGACACCACACATGGAAAAGTCTAAAGGTGAGGACAACCTTGGGAGTGGCCTGGGCAGTTTAGCTAAGCACTTGTTTCTGGGCAGTGTTACTTCACATTGTATCTGTGAGAAAGAGCTACTGATGCCTGGATGCCCGGAGATGCTGTTTACATCCTTAGAAGTGAAGATGTTTTTAACATTTAAAAAAAAAAAAGTAGCAGTATACTTCTATCAATAAAAGCTTTGAAAAATAAAATACTTTATATAAAATCTATACTTTAAGAATTTGTAAATTAGAAGCTTAAATCTGCTTATGTTCCTGGAACTGCCAAGTGCTGGCTTATGGAGGACAGACTGTCCCCTAAGCCCCTTTATCATTATTCATTTCGATTAATGAACAAAATAATTGGTTTTCTTGTGATATATTTATTCAGTACATCATGGTTTGTTGCTCATAGTTCCCCTCCACATGAGATGCTCTTCTGCCCTGCTCTCCTTCAACAGTCCCTTCATACCCCTCCCACTCTCACATGTGCATACACATGAAAACCTCTCTCCCACTTTCACATGTGCATGTGCATACACATAACATTTAGATCCTATGTGTGAAAAAAGAGAGGAATACTTGTTCTTCTCTCCACCCAACTCTTGGTACCCAGGGAAGAATGTAATCATATCTACTCATTTAGTAGTAACGTATGACCAAGCTTAAGTGAAGATACTGTTTAAAACCATATTTTCACCATGAAACCTTTAATGTTATTTATAGGCTAAGAAAATTAAATTTCTTTGTGTAATTCTAGGTCTAAATGATGAGACTTAGACTCGAGTTCCTGATGTCATTCTGGGCCTTAGTGTCTGTGAAGATATCCTGGGTTCAGTCCTCTTAGGGTATATGGAAAATCATCAGACTATCTGATGCCTGTGTCTCCTAGCCATCAAGAACAGGGCAGCCCAGTGTTATTGGCAGGTCATCCTCTGAGCATGCAGGCTAGTCACTCCTTAGTCAGTGCACTGGGACATAACTCATTCTTCAAGCCACTAATGTCCTTGCATTTGGGGAAGCAGGGTTCACCTTGAGGTAGTTTGGTGCCTGCCTCTCAGGTCTTTGCTAGAGTTAGAAATAATAGGGTTTAAATTGTTGTTTACTGAGATAATTACATATCTCACATGCTGAATATACCACTGTGGATTAGAATGAGAAATTTAGTTATACTTCAAAAATTTTATTTATTTTTTTACTCTTTGCAATTTCATACGTGCATTTGAATCATACCCATCCCCAATTCTTGCTTCCCTCTTCCCTTAGGTGACCCTTTCACCTTCATGTCTTTCATTCTGTTTTACAAGCTAACTCTTTGTGTGTTTTCTGATCAACAGCATTCTTTAACCCATTTCATCTACTTTGGAAAAGACTTCCCACCTTCTGTCCCCCCAAAGCCAGTTGTGTACCTGATGTCTACCTACACTGCCTTTAAGGCTGTTTTTCCTAAGTGTGCCCTGTGGATCTGGTGGAAATCTGTTCAACTTTCTTGGCATGGTACAGTGCCTGAAGAGTATAAAATGAACAACAGAAGTGAGGGTTAAATTTATTACATTTCTAAAACTTGAAGTAGTAATTTTTCTGCTTTTTTTCTCTTCTTTCTGCTCTAACACTAGGGCCAGTGTCCTTATTATCCTTGTGGAGTAACAGAATAAACACTGCCAATTCCAGAAAGCACCAGGAGTTTGCTGGGCGTTTGAACTCTGTCAATAACAGAGCAGAGCTGTATCAACACCTTAAGGAGGAAAATGGGTTTGTGTAATTTCCTGTGGAAACTGCTTTGTTGATTGTGTAGTCCTGTAATGAAACTGCTTGCTTTTGGTCAGCAGTTTTGTTCTACTCTTATGATTTAATACTTACATTGCCTCTAAGGAGAAAGATATTAACCTGTTAGACCCTTTGGCTCACAAAGGCCCAGTTTATTGATTGTAATTATGAAGCTGTGTGCATTATATTTTCAGGGGGATAAAAACCACACACTGAATCTATGTAATGTTAAAGTATTAGAATAAATTTCAGACATGATTATTTTAATCGGTTATTTTAAGAAGATATATTCCTATAGTACATTGTTAAAGGCATTCCTTTTGTAGAAATCTTTGACTAAATGGAGGAGACTTCCCTTTTCTTCGCTTGGAGAAGGGTGAGGGATAGGGAGGGGACCTTAGGGAAGCGCCCTGATGTTTACAGGCTCACCTTTCTCTCGTGTGCACAGTGAGGAGGTTGGACTGACTGGAGGACCCCGAACTGCAATCCCTTTCTTAAAGTGCCCACGTTCTCCTGTTGTGAATAGGTTAGATTTTAGTTCCAATGGGTAAAAGTAGATAAAACTACTACTAAATTGCTACTAAATATTTTATCACCGTCTCACTTTCCTTCTTCTAAATTTTTCAGGATGGAGACAACAGAAAATGGGAAAGCCAGCCGCCAGTGAAGAGTGACTTGAGAAACCAAATTTAGAATATTGTGAAAAATATTTTGGGCAGAATTTGATATAAGTACTTTTACAGCAAGATTGTATAGCTATGTTGCCTGGACTGGTTTTTACATTTTTAAAGAATTTCAATGAATTATCTTTTTTGTACTAATTCTGAGATTGGCAGAGTCAAAATATATACATTGGAGATTTGCCCTCCCAGACCACACAGTTTATTTTATGGTAAAAGGTGTTCCCTCTGGAAATGTTTTTTTTAAAAAATTCTTAGGCTTCTCTTTGCCAAATAAAACTATTAAAATGTTTGAAATGCCAAGTATCGGAGTGTTACTTTAGACAAAAAAGATACTACTCTCTTAATTCCAACTTCACGCAGTCATAAAGCGGGTCAGAATCTGGGTGAGAGTGCAGTGTTTAACACAGCTCCTGCCTGCCTGTGTGATGTGCAGTGAGTGCTCTTCTAAGGAGAAGCTGCTTGGTGTAGTTTCCATGCTTTGCCTTTGTGTGCTCATGTGTTTGTCTGCTACCATTGAAGCCAGAACTTTCATGTAGTCAGTGGGACGTTACATTTACTAGTTTGATATAATACTACATTTTTATTGTCCATTAACTCTTTCTATTGAGAGGGAGGTAAGTACAAAGGAAATTATTTCACAAAGGAAGAAGAGATGGGCATTATGAGGTTATTTGTTTTCTTCAACATCGTGGTTTATGTTGCATGTTATGTTAACTTTCTTCCTATGCTTTTTTGGCTGGACTCTCATAACATGTTATAAGAAACATGTTATCTCGGTGTTAAACTACTTGTAGGTTTGTCCTATATCTCCTGAGTGCTTAAAGTGGAATTTTGAGTCTAGGAGACATTGTGATTGTAAGGTTCTAAATTAGCATTAAAAACAGGCACACTTGCAGTCACATCAACTCTACCCAGTAAATTCTAATTTATTTTTATCGTTGCAGCTTAGGCAAAAGTCACGCAGTCTTATTGCCATATATGATGTACACTATAAAAATTATGAGGCTTATATTTGAGTGTCTAAAATTGTCACATGATTATGGCCAGTTATCATTACAATGTATATAGATATACATGGCTTGGAGATTGCAGCCAAGTGTTTGAGTCCACAGCATTGCATGTGTGTGTGTCTCTTTTTTCTCTGTGTAACCCTGCTGTCCTGGAACTCACTCTGTAGACCAGGCTGGCCTCGAACTCAGAAATCCGCCTGCCTCTGCCTCCCAAGTGCTGGGATCAAAGGCGTGTGCCACCACTGCCTGGCATGTCTCTCTTTTATAATGAACTCAGATGCCCTTGCTTCAGATCAAAACCACCTAGATGAGTTACTGAGCTGCTTGCTTTCTCATTTCTGCCAATTGGCTGCTAAAACCATTAATGTAATTGTATATAGATGCTGGCCAAGTGAGCAAATCTAGAAATTTCCATAGTATCCTGTAGATTTAAAGCATTGGTCTTAATTTTACATCATCTAGACTTGTAGGAAGTTTTAATCTCTTGGTGACTTAACATTTAGCTATATGAAATTACCACTTTGAAGATGGGCACACCTTTAATCAGGAGGCAAAGGCAGGTAGATCTCTAAATTCTAGGACAGCCAGGGCTACCACAGAAATCTTATCTCAGAAAAAAAAAATAATCAAAATTACCACTTTATATGCAAAATATAGTTGTATAGTGGTTCAGTCTGTACATTTGTCTTTATGTACTGTGTAAATACTCAGAACCGCATTTAGCTTGTATATTTTGAAATAAGTCCTTATAGAAAGGTGCTAATTTAGTGTCTGATTAAGAAGGTTTTTTTTTTTTTTTAAAGATTTATTTTTATTTTATGTGCTTGCCTGTTTTGCCTAAGGGTCTGTGCATCACATGTGTGCCTGGTGCCCATGGAGGCCAGGAAAGGCCATCGGATCATATGGAACTAGAGTTAAAACAGTTTTGAGCCACCATGTGGATGCTGGGAATTTCACTGAGCCATCTTTCCAGCCCCAAGTTTTCTTATATGTAAAATTTAAATGAATTTTGCAGCTGTTGTTAATCAGAAAGTAAAAAGATCCGTGGGAAGGTGATAAACCCCTCTGATTACTTTCTTGGTAAAAATGGGCAATATATGGTAAGTTATTGGACTAGAATTTAATGACAAAAATCATTGTCCTGCTAGTGTATAGCCAGACTTCTGTTTCTTTTCTTCTTTCCCCTTTTATTCAGCCCTGGCCTCTGCCCATGGGATGGTGCCATCTACATTCATGGTTCATTTAACCCTTTTCAGTTAAACCTTTCAGTAAACTCCCTCAAAGACTTGCCCAGAGGTGTATCTCAACAGTCTGCTAGGTAATTTTAAATCCAGTCAAGTTAAGATAAACCATCACACAGCCAGAAAAACATAATCTAGTCCAGTGGGTATTCTGTGTGTCAGTTGAAGCTATAATGCTGCTTTCAGTCACCACCATTGTGAGCTTAGGGTGAGGCAGAGTCTCTTCACTAGATATGATAACTTTTAAAACTGAGCCAGCTCTATATTCTCAAAACATGACCGGAGGGTATTTGCATCAGGCCCTCTTCATTTAAACATTTCTTGACTTTTTGTTTGGACCATTTCACAGATGTGTTTGTAGGTAAACAAGTCTGTTATACCCAGATGTCATCATAGAACCTAGTGTATTGGAAGTTAATGGCATCTGCCACAGATACTGAGTTTAGCAAAATAAACCAATCTCTGATCAACAAGAAGAAACCTTTTGTGCACAGAGTGCATATGCACCCAGGGAATACTTTGGGCAGCATTCTTACTATTGAAAAACCAGGTAAAACCAAACAGCAGAATGGACAGTCTGAACAGTCAGGAACTCAAGTGAGCTTGCAAGCTGCCATCCTCCAAGGCCTCTGCTTCAGTTCTTGCCCTGACTCCCCTGCATGGTGGACTGTGGAAATGTAAGCTGAAATAAATCCTTTTCTCCCCATCTTGCTTTTGGTCATGATGTTTTGTCACAATAGAAACTTTACCTGAGACTGAAGTTTGAAAGAACTGGGCGCTTCGGCCTGACTGCGTTGGTTCCCGGTGCAGGTTCTCAGTATGAAAGAGGTTTCTAATGATTTCATCAACCTTTCCATCTGCAGGAAACCAGATTGCTTACCCAAGTGATATATCTAGGTCTCAGCAGTATGCAGACACAATCTAGACTCTTTACTTAAAACAGTTTACTGAAAGGCCAACTCTATCTTTTCTAAATAATATTTCTGAAGATTTCTGTAATGCATCCAGATGATAGCACTCTAATATTGCAAACAGACCCTCCTCCCCAAATTCGAATTTAGTGGCAGTTTGCATACAGATAGTCTTCACAGCTATAAACTAGTTCTGAGCCTCACACTTTCACTGTTGAGAATGAATTGTACTTTACTTTATTTAATGTATATGAATACACTGTAGCTGTCTTTGGAGACACCAGAAGAGGGCATCAGATTCCATTACAGATGGTTGTAAGCCACCATGTGGTTGCTGGGAATTAAATTCAGGACCTTGGGAAGAGCAGTCAGTGCTCTTAATCGCCAAGCCGTTCTCTCCAGCCCTGATAATGAATTTTTAAAATGTATTTATTTTTAGTGTATATGAGTGGTTGCCTCATGTATATGTGCTGTACTGTGCATGCCTGGTGCCTGAAGGAGTATCAGGTTCCCTGAAACTAGAGTTACAGATGATTGTGAACTGTCATGTGGGTGCCAAGAACCAAACTCAAGTCCTCTGCAAGAGCAGGTAGTAGTCTTAACCGCTGAGCCATCTCTGCAACCTTTTGTTTTAGAAGATTATAAATAGTATTTTCTATTTGATAGCTTCACATGCCTCCCTTTCTAACTTCACATCCTCTTTTTCCAGTTAGTGCTCCCTGCAAGCACATAGCTGTGGGCATCCAGTGGAGCTTGGGCAGAACTTATAGCCCTGAAGAAAAATGACTGTCTCCCCCAGCACCTGTCAAGTGCTGATAGCCTCTCAAGTAGGAGTATCACCTCAGGCCTCAAGCCCTGACCTACCCATGCCGGAATGGAATGTTAACTGACAGGATCCCGTGTGTGTGTGTGTGTGTGTGTGTGTGTGTGTGTGTGTGTGTGTGTGTGTGTGTGTATGTCTATGTTGGGAGGGGGGAGGTTATCAGGAAGTTTCTGAGTGCTATGACGATTACAGCAGACTATATTCCACCATACTCCTCCCTGTCTGCCTACACCCCTTTTCTATTCTGTTCCCTGAATATTAGCAGTGCTGATACTGCTGTTCCATTTTAGGCTGATACAGTCCCTTATTCGCAGTACTTTGACCATTGACTGCTGCTCACTGCAAAAAGAAGCTACGCTGACCAAGGTTAGGAGCAGCACTGATTTGCACAACAGTCAGGCACTGATTTGAAAAGTATTCTTAGATCCTGTTGGTTTGTATTTCATATTCCATGTGTTGCTGGGGTGAGTGGTCTCTACTGCTTCTCTTCTCTGGTTCTGGCATGTGGGAAAGGGGAGAAGGCTGGACACCTTTCCTGGTTGTTCCCTTGCTCCATGGCAGTCCACTGTGGCTTCTGGTCCTGCTCTCAGTCTCTGTGTGAAAAGAACTCTGCTTTCTTAGTCACAATGCTGCCTGTTTATGTAGTAGACCATTAGATGGACAAAATACAAAGTGGACTTAACTTCAGTGGTAGTTAAATATTTTAAGTGGTAATGTGTGTGTGGTGTGTGTGTACATTCATATAAAAATCTTTTCTCAGGGGCTGGAGACATGGCTCAGAGGTTAAGAATGCTGACTGCTTTTCCAGGGGTCCTGAGTTCAATTCCCAGGAACTACATGGTGGCTCATGACTGTCTATAATGATATCTGGTGCCCCCTTATGGCATGTGGGTATACATGAAGTACAAAACACTGTATACATAATAAATCTTTAAAAAATGTCTCTTGAGATTATAATAACATCATTTCCCCCTTTCCTAAAACCCTCCCATAGAACCCTGTTTTCTTTTTCAGATGCGTGACATCTTTAATTTGTGTGTTACCCTTGTGTGTGTGTGTGTGTGTGTGTGTGTGTGTGTGTGTATTCCTAACTATATAAATAGAACGTGTTCAGTCTGAATAATGTTATTTGTATGTATGTTTTCATGGTTGAGCACTAGGTATTGGATAACAATTGTTGTGCTCTTTCTGCCGCCTCCTCTGCAATAATCATAGCAAGTGTTTTTCATACCCGTCGTCTGTCAGGGGCAACACATGATGTGTGTCTTTCTAAGTTAGTTTCAGAGTAGCATGAGCTAAGTAGTGCATAGTCTATTTGAAACCTAGGAGTGTCAGTCTGTGGTAGGTTTGAATAATGTATGCAAAGAGGAAATACGACAAAGAGAAAACTACAGTCATCACTTGTCTATTGGTCAAGTCAGAAATAGCCCCCAGCCTTTAAGAAGACCGTGTTTCAGTAGAATACTGGCTAGACTGAGCCCATTCATTCAGGTAATATAAATGGATAATTCAGATGACACAGGCACATCATGTAGCAGTAAACACTGAGGTCTTCTCAGAACACATTTAGTTGACTCTCATGAGCTTTTATCTAAGATGGTTTTGGTGAGACGAACAGTTTCTAACAGTAGTTAGGTCAGATGTACTAATCCATATAGATATTGTGTGTGCTCATGCCTGCAGGTAGAGTTGTCTTTGTAGGTAGTTAATAAATCTGTTGAGGTACTTAAGACATTTCAGATGTGTGTTTATGCCCATAACAACGCTGATTTAGCTGGCTTCATGAAGCTAGTTGGAAGAACTCTGGCCAATAGGAAGAAAATAACAGTGATTCTCTTGGTGATGCTGAAAGTGTTAGGAACCAATTGGATGACTACAGACCTTTCTAAGTGGACTGGAAGAACAGACCACTGAAGGAAGACATCCTGTGTGAGTGCCCCTGCAGGGGAATGAGAGTGCCAGGTTAGAGGAGAAATACCATGCTTGCCTACTGGTTCTGATACAAGTCTCAGTAAAGCAGGACATTCCTGTGTTTTCTGTGGGCTCAGGTGATAGGGCTCCTGTTCAAAATCTTATCCGCGGTTTCCCAGTAACATTAATACTATAGAGCCTCTGCCCTGGGAGAAGGAGGAATCTATGAATATAGCAGTTAATACCATGAGAGGAATGGGCTTAGGAACACTAAAGGCTTGCAGGCTTGTTGTCAAAGACTTTAATGGATTCTGCAGTACTGCTGTATGCAGTGGCCCTGTAATCTTTATAGACTCTTGCACTAAAGTATTTAAATTCATAAGCTGGGTAGGGCATGACTCTGAGGTAGCAAATTCTCTAGGGCATCTGATGACCTGTTGGGGTGAGTAAGGAAGACAGAAAAATCTGACTTGATCTTGTGCTCCTTTCGTTTGGCTCCACTGAAGATACATTAGCCCCTCACTCACTTCCTTGGGGCCTCTTTGGGAATTTTAAAGTAGTCTCCAGTTTCCATTTTATATCCCACAGTTTAGGCACAATGTACAGAATGACCTTGCTACTGCAAGTCATGTAGTATGCAGAAGCAGTATTCCAGAGGCAGTGGATCATGGAGAATGCCCTGGTGAAGCAATGGCAGGCATCGCTTCTCAGTCAACACTGGAGAGCTATCAGCCTTTGTACCAGAGAGACACTCTGGGACACCAGGTACCTTGGCAGCCTCTCTGAGGGGTTTCAGGTAGTTGGTGGACCTTGTCTGTGAACTCTGTCTAGCCCTAATGCTGAAGAGAAGAGCAACAGCACTACTGGGTGTAATAGCGCATGGCTTTAATCCCAGCACTGAGGAGGCAGAGACAGGCGGTTCTCTTTATGAGTTTGAGACCAGCCTGGTCTACATAGTGAGTTCCAGGACAGCCAGAGCTACATAATGAGACTGTGTCTCAAAACAAAACGATAAACAAAAACAAACCCCAGCACAGCCAGGGCTTCTGCTTAATCAGCAACCCTTTATGTGGGTGATCCTGTAGATGATGTGCTATGTTCCATGCTTCTTGTACCACCAAAGAGTGGGGAAAGAGTGTTAGTGTCCTTAGTTTGTAGTGGAAACTGAGGTTCAGACTGGGAGCTAAAATTCCCAGATGTACAAAAGAGTACCTGAGTTCTGATCTAAGTCCAGGGATTTACTTTAAACTGAAAGGTAGAACACTACGATACACAAAGTGGCAGACTTTGGAGTAAGAGATATAAAACCAATCTGCTAGACTGGTTAGATTTTACATTAATTGATCTGAGCCTCAGTTTCTTCAAGTAAAAAAGGAATGGACTGACCTTGCAGTGATCTTTTCAATATTAATCGATATAACATACTTTGTGAGTCCCTTGTCATGTGGTCTTTCAGACCAGCAAGTTTTTCTGTCCCTTTCTCTCCCCTCTGCCTTCCCTTCTGCTCTTCTCTCATGCTCTTTCCTGTCTTTCTCTTCATGCCTCCATCCATCCCTCACATCACTGTAGAATCCTACCTTCCTTCTGCCTTTGCCTTTGCTTGGCCTTCCCTGTTCTATATCTCCCACCCAGCCCAACATGAGTTCAATCACATGCAAGTGCTGCTCATTGGCCCTCTGTCACCACCTGCACTGCCTTCAGTATTGTCCCCAGTCATGGCTGAGTCCCCAGGAGCTGCTAGTATGATGGCTCCCACAGACCCTTAGTTACTATGGAGCTGTGCTCTTATGCCAAGCCCCACGTCACATGAAAGATAACAACTGCCCTAGGTTTTCCTAGTAAAGGGAAGTAGGGAAGTAAAAATACTCAGTTTTTATGCATTCTCCCAGGACTGCCATTCCTTTTTTTTTCCCCTTTCAAGACATGGTCTCACTTTGAAGCACAGGCTGACCTCAAATTCATAGCGGTCTTCCTACCTTTCCCTCCTGAGTGTGGGGATTTCACTTGCAAGGTTTTCAGATATAGTCATAATGAAAAAGACTGAGGATTTTTAGACCATGGGATCTGCTAACATCTCCAGCCTCGTTTTCATGTCACTTCCCAACCGTCCTTGTGGATCAGCAGGAGGAGGCTGCAGTAGCTTCCCAACACACCTTAGGGCCCTCACTGTTTTATGCCTTTAGGAACCTGACATCTTCAACTTAAACATTCAGTATGCTGGGCTTGGTGACACACATTTGTAATCCCAGCACTGAGGCAGGAGATGACTAGTGTGAATCCAGCCTGGGTTACATGGTGAAAACCTGACTTTAAATAAGTAAATAAGTTAACTCAGCTTTTGCCAACACTACCTTCTTCTCAGATAGTGTTAAAACTGTGAATTAGGCCTCCAGAGCATGTTAATGGTACTGGGTTACACCTCCTATTTTGTATTCTTGTGTATCTTGCTGATGTATTAACTGTCCACTCTGTCAGAGGCTTCTTCACACTAACTCCTGGACCAGAAACACAGTAAGCAGAACACACATTCTTATGAAAGAGACACTAAATAGAGAAATACAGAAAGAAAAAAAGGCCCCTGCGGCAATATATGTGGAAGTACTTTATAAATTGTGGGCTGCTGTTTGGGGCAATTGGCTGGCTCTGGAGTTTCACGACTACATTGAGATTGTTTCATAAGTTAAAGGTAGCTTTCTAGAGGACCTCTTCATCAGAATTTTAGACTGAGAGAAACAGCAAATGACAGTTATCTCTGTATTTAAAAGTTACCTGAAGAAAGACTGGGAAGGTGCAGTGTCGTGAGAACCTGGGTATGAGCCCCAGCAGCCATGTAAAAGCCAGGTATGGTAGTGAGCAGTCCCCACGCTAGTGACCGAGACAGGAGGACCTCAAGGACTCACTGGCCAGCTCATTCAGCTGAAATGCCAATAAACTCCTGGCTCAGTAAGAAATATCTCAAAAAATAACACGAGACCTGGGTGTGGTGGCCATGCTCAGTCATGCAGTTCAAGGACAACCAAGACTACATAGAGAGAGGCTGTCTCAAAAAATAAATGTAAAAAATATGTGGACATGAGAGTATGACACCCAAAGCCAGCTTCCAGCATCCTCATACACAAATGCAATTGAGCATACCTGTACATGTATGCACATATGGAAGTAGGAGAGGGTCAGTGGAAGAAAGAAGAGAAGAGAATCATTGGGAGGGATTAATGATCATAGTACATCTGTATGAGGGTGTTGGATTCCCTGAAACGGGTTACAGATGGTTGAGAAATACCATATGGATGCTGGGAATTGAACCTAGGTCCTCTGAAAGAGCAGTAAGTGCTTTTAATCACTGAGCCATCCCTCCAGCCAGATCTCTCTCCCTCTGCCTCTCCCTCCCCCTCCCTCCCCCTCCCTCCCCCTCCCTCCCCCTCCCTCCCTCTCTCTCTCCCTCTGCCTCTTTCTCCTCCCTCATCTCTCTCTGTAGACCAGGCTGGCCGCAAACCCACAGAGATCTGTTCCCTAAGTGCTGGGATTAAAGGTGAGTACCACTACTACCCAGCTCATACTGTTTTAAGTAAATTTACAGTTTTTTATTGGGCATTCATAGCTATTGGGACACATGTGGTTGGTGGGCCATGGATTGAACATGTCTGCTAGATATTAATGTGATTTTTCTTTCTTTCTTTCTTCCTTTCCTTTCCTTTCCTTTCCTTTCCTTTCCTTTCCTTTCCTTTCCTTCCTTCCTTCCCTCTTCTCTATCTCGTTCTTTCTCCCTCTCTCTTCTTTCTCTTTCTTTCATGCTGAGGGTTGAACTTAGAGTCTCATGGATGCTAAGCAATCAGTCTAACCCTGATTCAGTTTAGATTCAGTTTAGCTGAAGGAGATAAGAACTTGGTTTATTTTTTGAGATAGGCTTTCTCTGTGTAGCCTTGGCTATCCTGGAACTCCCTCAGTAAAAGAGGCAGGCCTGCCCTGCCTGCTGAGTGCTAGGATTAAAGGTATACACTACCACTGCCAGATGAGATAAGAAGTTTTTACAAACCAAATGGGACTGTGGCTCTAAATAGTTCCCTTAGAATTTCAGGGTGCACATTGCCCTTGGAGCATGATCTCTAGCTGTCTACATAGCAAGGTCAGGCCAGTCTACAGAGTAAGACCTTATCTAAAAAACCAAAACAGCAACAGCAGCAACAAAACAGCAAAAACAAGCCAAGAGGCCTGTCACACTGTCCACTGTGTCCTCCAGATCAAAGTGGCATCGTCCTCCTGTGCATAAGGCTCAGCACCACACAAACTCCAAACAAAAGCAGAAACTGCTTGACTTACTTCAGACTGCTGGCAGACAGCCCTACTGTGTGTAGGAAGCAGTGAGCTGGACGTGGATCCTCTGGAGAGGATATATGGCCAGTGAGGACCTCAGCAGACCGTCTGGAATGTTGGCCAGAAAGCAATGGGTAAGAGCCTGCATGCCCAAGTAAGAGTTCACATACAGTTGCTGGCCTAATCATTTGGGAAATCTGTGTGCTAAGGATGGCGTGGCATTTTTCTAACAGATGGAGACAGATTGGGAAACAATGCAGCCCCCATCCCACATAGTCCTGGAGGAGAAAGGGCTATTCACCATTAGAATTTATTGGGGTTCAGTGAGTAACTTAAGAGGGGTCCTACATTCTTGTGCCCCCAAACAAGGAATTGAACAGAGGGAGCAGCAAAGTGAGACAATTTTTTTTTTGTAATTATCAGGAATCACATTAAAATACATAAGTAAAAGGGAATAATACATTAAAACATCAGAAAGTTAATGGATTTAAGAAAAGAAAGAAAACGTCAATGCATTTATCTACAATTCCCTAACTTGGGTGGAGAGAAACTTGTTTGGCAGGGTGTTAATGAACTGGCCAGGAAATGTTATGTTTGTATTCAAATAAGCTAGGAAACTCTGACTATGGAACACTGGGTTACCAAATGAGAATAGACCTTTGAGTTACTAACCTCTCTCTCTCTCTCTCTCTCTCTCTCTCTCTCTCTCTCTCTCTCTCTCTCTCACACACACACACACACACACACTTAGAAATTATTTAGGATATAATCAGGTCGCATGGGGGAGGGGCCCACTTTCTGCTTTGACTGAACACAGAACCCTAAGCTAATTGCTTCCCTTCTAAGCAAAGGTTTGCATTTCTTATGTGAGTACATTTGTTCTTTAGGGTGAAGTTAGTTCCTCTCTCCCTCCCTCCCTTCCTCCCTTCTTCCCTCCCTTCTTCCTTCTCTCCCCTCCTCCTTCCCTCCCCACCTCCTTCTCTCCCTCCTTCCCTCCCTCCCTTCCTTCTTTTTTTTTAATGTTTTTTTGGGGGGGTATTTATTTCATTTACATTTCCAATGCTATCCCAAAAGTCCCCCCCACACTCCCCCACCCCCAACCCCACCCACCCACTCCCACTTCTTGGCCCTGTCTTCGAGTGCTGAGGAACAAGCCAAAGGTCTCATGCTCCAGTTCCTCAGCTGCTCCATAAAATTTGTGTGAAAATAAATTCCCCCCTCTTTCTCCCTCCCTCTCTTCTCTCTTCCTTTTCTTCCATGGTAGGGATTGAACCTATGGCTACACACAGCTAAGCAAGCACACCGCCAGAGCTCTCAAGCCACAGTGCCAGTGGGGTGTAAACCCCAAGCCTCCTCTTGCTTTTCACTTAGAAACAGAGTCCCACACAAGGCTTGGGCTATCCATGGGTTCATTCTGTAGCACAGATAGGCCTTGAGATTATGATGATCCTCCTGCCTCAACCTTCTGAGTTCCTATGGTTTCAGGAACACACTGGGGATGACCTTGACACAATGAGCAGCTGCTCGATCATTCATTTGTCCACTCTCCATCTTCCCTGTCATCAGGTATGGCCTTCTGTGTCAAGATTACATCAAAGTTGATGATATGAGGTAGATAAATAGATGGTTGGGTGGGTATAGCTCCAGTATGGCTGTTTGTCAGTCATCTGTACATCCACACTACGTAAGATCAGCACAGATAAGCCCTGGATTCCCAATTCCCAGAGAGTTGAAACAGTACTCTCACGTCCAGGGCCTCCTTGGGCCACAGTTAGTTTTTGGAGAAGGAGCTTTGACATGAAACAGAACCTTGCATGACAGAGAGCATTTATTCATGTGCATGATAAAAGCATCCACCGCCACTTCTAAGTAGATGTCTCTCATGATATTCCCCAGGCCTCTTCCAGAGAGTAGATTATTATTTAAGTTGAGAGCACTCAATGTTCTTAGAAACCTCTATTTGACTCAGTGCTGAAGCTCTCAAGTCAGTGAGTTAAGACTTTAGCCCATGGAGTTCACAAGGCAGTTGGAGGGAACTGACTCCCTTGGTTTGACTTCTGACCTCCACAAGTGAGTCATGACACCTAGACACTCACACCCCCCCATAAATAAATGCACGTAAATATTAAGGTTTATTTTTATTTTATGTGTATAGGGTTTTATTTTGCCTATGTGTATGTATAAGTAATGCTTGTCTAGAGTCTATAGAGGCCAGGAGAAAGCATCACATCCCCTGGAACTAGAGGTTTTGTGCCACCAAGTGGGTGCTGGGAGTTAAACCAAGTCCTCTGCAAGAGGAACCAGGGCTCCGAGTCACTGAGCAGTCCCTCCAGAAGCTCTCACACTTCTGTTGGAAATAAGTTAATAAGGAGAATTAACATTTGCTGGCAGATGTGCAGTGTGACCTCACTTAATAATAACCATCCACGAAGCAGGGACTGTTATGAAACCAGGGTGTCCCGTGCTCAAAGAGCTCTGTATAGAAGTGCCGGAATTTGACCCCTATGGGTCTCAGAACTTGATTATTGACTGAATGAGACACAGGGTCTGGTGTAGCCCAGGATAGCCTATGTAGCTGAGGATGGCCTTGGGCTTCCGATCCTCTCGCCTCTTCTTCTCAGGCATGAACCACACACAGCGCCTGGTTCCCAGCTAGGTTCTGAAACTCTCTGTTGTGCTCAAGAGCACAGACCCACTTCCCCAGCCTCTGCATGAGCTTTAGGTAATCACTGTGCTTTTCCCGGGTTTGGATTTTGTGGGAAAAGGAGAGGTTTGGTTGGTTGATACCTGCTGTAAATACCCATTTGTTTTCTAATCTCCTCACAGAACTCTTTCATGGTGTTGGGTCTGCAGCTTTCTCACCAGCTGAGTATTAGGAACCAACCGTGCTGAGAACCAACACGCAGCTTGAGTCCTTGTGACAATGTGTCAGGTGCTATGTGACGTGTCTGTCGGGTCCTATGTGACATGTTGGGTGCTATGTGACATGTCTATCGGGTGCTACGTGACAGATCTGCCTGAACTTGTTTATGTGCACGTCCAAGCACTCCAAGGAAAGAATGTATTTTAAATGAAATGTCAGGTTTTGCAGCTCTGGGAACTGGAGTGGGGTCTGGTGTACACCGGGTAAATGCTCAACTATTGAGCTGCATTTCCAGCTCTTTAAAACTCCATCTTAAAGCGGGCTCTCAGTAAGCTCTCACTCTAGACTTGAACTGTATCCCAGGCAACTTTGAACCTTAAACTCTGCCTCCTGAGTAGCTGGGTTGACAGACTGTGCCGATAGAGCATCAGTTTTTCAACCTGTGGGTGGAAACTCCTTTGGGAAGTCCAAGGACACTCTCACAGGGGTCACATATCAGATGCCTACAAAGCAGATATTTACATTGCGATTCATAACAGTAGCAAAATTACAGTTATGAAGTAGCAATGAAAATAATTTTATGGTTGGGGGGTCACTACAACATGAGGACCTGTATTAAAGAGCTGTAGTGTTAGGAAGATTGTGCACCACTGTATTAGACCCGGCTCAGACAGTTACTGGCATGATCTTTACAGACCTTAAATGTGAAGTTCAGAGTGTTTGAGCCAGAACAGCTCAGAAAGTCTGCTAGTTCCCAGAGGCTTGTTAGCGCCACTCTGCAGTGTATACCTCAGGCCACTGCTGTGCCCTCCATGCCCCTCAGAGAGTTCCTGCTCCAGCCAGAGCCTGCCAGGACAAATGTGAGTGTGGCCTGTTCCACCTGTGTCGCTCTGAACGATGGAATCTCATTTTCTTCATAGCTTTGTATTATTCCATTGTGCACATACGCCATCCGTGTTGATTCTGTCTTGGCTGTTGTGTTCAGGGAACACTAAACCCGAGGGCACAGATGTCTCTGACATTCTGTTTGCATCTTCTTTGGATATATCCCCACTGATAGGGTTGTGGGAACACATGGAAGGTCTGTTTTCTCATATGTGTTTTGAGGAGAGTCCACTGACAGACAGTATGTGAGTTCTTCCCCACGGCAGCACCAGGGAGAGAAACAGACTAGTCTTGGAACTGGGGACACATTCACACTCCTGTGCATGAGTAGAGGTCTTGGTCAGCTAAAGACTGTGCGCACGGTGGTGAGATCACATCATTTGGTGACATCACAGACATCTTCGTCTCTGAGCATGCTCTGTGATGTTCCCCCATGATGGAGTCACCTTGCAACACACTTCACAGATGTATCCTAAACTGTGACCAGTATGTACATACACATAGTGAAAGGCAAAATGTCATAGAGGAGCCCTTGCCTTTGCTATGTGCAGTGGACACTGAAGACTGTCACTCCCAACATCAGTAAACTGACTTTATAATCTATGAGGGGAAAGAGACTGAGAGACCTAAAACATCTTTGAAAATCTGGTTTCCAGCTCAGCTCATATATTTAGACGAATATATGGTTACAGGTTTTTTTTTTTGTTCACCAGTGAAATTACTGGTTGTTTTATGTTTTGTCTGGATGTCAAAATGTCACTAAGGGGACAAGTCACACAAGAAAGATGTCAAGATTACAAATAAATATCATATTGTATTTGATTAAGTGTGAAGGAGATGACTGAATTAAAAAAGAAAAAGGAGGAGAAAGTTTATTAGAGACATGTGGGAGAACATAGCCGGAGGCAGGAATGTCTGGGAAAGTCCAGGGTTGATATGACCCTGAGCTAAGCCATGTGAGGAGAGAGAGAGGGGAGAGGGGAGAGGGGAGAGGGGAGAGGGGAGAGGGGAGAGGGGAGAGGGGGGAGGGGGGAGAGGGGAGAGGGGAGAGGGGAGAGGGGAGACGGGAGAGGGGAGAGGGGAGAGGGGAGAGGGGAGAGGGGAGACGGGAGAGGGGAGAGAGGGAAACCAGATACAGGAGCCAGAGGCCCAAAACAGAGTAGCAAAAGGGCCTGGTAAATAAAATAGTTGGGTCATACAGGGAAGGACAGCTGCGGAGAGGGAAGCCCAGCTCTCTGGACTGAAGAAGTTTAGGGTAGGTGGTATGGTATGCCAGTCAGGAGAACCCTGTAACTGATAGGGACTGAGGGACACAGGGAGAATCAGGTGGCCAGCATCTGCTTTGATATGTATCTCAGGCATTTGTCTGGGTTTGAAATCTAACAATGACCTTTCTTGAACACATTTTCAGCCTACGATTTTGTAAGTTCCATTTTACATATTTTTATATATTTTAACATTTCTTTAACTATAGTAGTACCCAGCCAACTTCAAGGCTGCCTCGACCTGGATGAGCCGTCAGTGTCTCCAGCTGAAAGCTGAAGAGAAGTCTCTGTTTGGAGCATGGTGACTGGAAGCAGGTTACAGACCATTGACACGGAAGAGCAAAAGGGTAGACGCTTTGTCAGTTAGCTTCACTGAAACCCAACACTTGGCCTAGGAAGATGACTCAGGGGTAAAGTGCTTGTCACTAAGCCCAATGACCTAAGTTTGATCCACACAGTGAAGGAGCAAAGAGACTCTTAAATGTTGTTTTCTCACCTCTGTGTGTTTGTGGTGACCTGCCTCCCCAACACACAAAAAGTGAATAATAATTTTTAAAGACCCCCTAAAACTTAGCTAGGTGTGGTGATGCATGCCATGCCTGGGAGGCTGAGACAAGAAGACTACTGTTTGAGCCCAGACTGGGCTATAAAGCAAAATCCTGTCTCAGAAGAATATAAAACCCCAAATCGCCAACACTTAAAACACTGGCTCTGTGAAAACTGTTACCAGGCAGGCATGCGAAGCTGATTAAGAAGTTACCTAGACACCATTTTGGTGATCTCGGATCATTTATCTCGGCACCAACTTTCTAAGAGCATCTTCAGGAGAAGACAGTGAGAGTAAGTTCACTTTTAATGTAATTTTAAAAAAGATAACAAGCAGTCACTGCCATTTCTTCTGCATTAATGATCATCTGTCTTTTTTTAAAAAAAAAAATCGAGGGGGCTGGAGAGGTGGCTCAGTGGTTAAGAGCACCGATTGCTCTTCCTGAGGTCATGAGTTCAAATCCCAGCAACCACATGGTGGCTCACAACCATCTGTAATGAGATCTGACTCTCTCTTCTGGAGTGTCTGAAGATAGCCTGAAGGGACACACGGTTACACCTTTCCAGTTCTGGAGACCCTCAGAGCCCTTGCCGTGGTCCTCTGAGCTCACTTCTGCTGTCACATCTGGACCTGCTGGTTCCTTCTAAAAGCTCTCATGATTACTGTGGAGTCCCTCACCAAATCCAGACCAGTGTTCCCTTCTCAAGACGCTTGATCGTGTCTACAAAGCCCTTTCTGACATTCAGTGTAACATCTCTCTCTAGGATTTATGCCATGCACACCTTGGGGAAGCCATTGTTCAGCCCATACAAGGAGCTGAGGGTGGGAAGTTATTGCCAAGAGTGAAGTCATCACTGGGTACACTGACATTGTGAATGAGAGATTGCTTTGACTGCATCTATTAAACACATCCATTTTATATCAACAATAAGTAGTCTAAATGATGTTTATCTGGGTGTCCCCTAAAGCTTCCCAGGTAACTGTTTCATCCTTGGAGTTGCACTTTTTAATATAATCAGACACAGATGCAATCAAATATTTTGGAAGGACTTAAGAAGGGTCCCTAACCCTAACCCTAACCCTAACCCTAACCCTAACCCTAACCCTAACCTTAACCCTGACCATAACCTTAACCCTGACCATAACCTTAACCCCAGCATGGTATTGGAGATGTTTACTACAGAAAAATTTCGGGAGGCAGAAGTTGGCCGGGCGTGGTGGCGCACGCCTTTAATCCCAGCACTCGGGAGGCAGAGGCAGGCGGATTTCTGAGTTCGAGGCCAGCCTGGTCTACAAAGTGAGTTCCAGGACAGCCAGGGCTACACAGAGAAACCCTGTCTCGAAAAACCAAAAAAAAAAAAAAAAAAAAAAAAAAAAAAAAAAAAAAAAAAAGAAGTTAACTGTCCTCCCTCTTTGAAGGGACAACATAAAGTCAAACTGCAAGCTAGAGAGACCAGGAAGGTGATTCCACACCCGAGGAAGGAAGTGATGCCCACTGCGTGAGTGCCATTCAGAGCTACCGAGTTCTCTCTCTGTGACCACAGACTCTGGGACATGAAGTTTTTATGGTTCATGTGTCACCACAACAGCTGGAAACCATGCCCAGCTCTCTTCACACTCAGTCAGGGATTCCAGCAACTCTGTGTCCCTGCTTGAGGAAGCAGCAGCAGATAAGGCCTTTGTGACTGTAGGGATGGGCTTTCTCATGGCTGACAGATTTATGGAGGGGGTCATTTCCTCTGTTTGTCTCCTAAGGAGCTTGTGTACTTTGGGTCTGCAAAGGCCTCCTAGCCCTGTGATCACATCCAGATGCATTTCAAAGAAAGGAAACGGTTCTCCACGGCAGTGACAATTAGCAGAATTTCCACTGATTAATTGTTCCTTATTGTTTCCATAAATCTCATCTCATCATTTCAAGATGATGGCTTATGTTTGCACAGCGTATGATTTCCGTAGCACCTACACCGTGTACATCCTTTCTGTCTGGGTGAAAGTGAGCGTGGCATTTGATGCTTATGACCCAGCTAACATCCTTCATCCCACCAGCACATGCTGCTTTCTGGAGAAAGTGCTCCTTCTGTTGGTTTTCTCTAACTTTCCATAGTCGCTTTGCATATTTCCTATCTGTGAGGCCCCCTCTTCCTCCTTTTTGTGGCACTGGAGGTTAAACTCAGGCCTCAGTGCTGTACCGCTGACCTGTAATCCTACCCATTTCTGTGTGTTTACTGTGAAGTGGCTCTCCCTGAGCTGTGTATGTGGCCAGAACTCACCCGGTAGCCCATGGGGGTCTTGAACTTAGGATCTTCCTGTGTCAGTTCCCTTGACAGTTGCTGTCTTCTGTCTGCCTGTCTGTGTGCCTCACATCTTGGTTTACTGGGGTTAAAAAAAGAGGCAACAGCCCGTGTTCCTTCATCTCTTCATAGAGCGCTGTGGACATTCTTGGGTATGTACCCAACCCTTCTCTTCCTTCTCTGTCAGTGAGAGAGTTAGCCTGCTGTAATGGTCAGTCTTTACTGTCAACTTGTCTAGATTTCAAATCACTTAGGAGGCACGTCCATTGGTGTTTCCAGGGTGGTCTAGGCGAGGAGTGAAAACCCACCCTGCACATGGGTGGCACCAACCCAAGGTCTGGAGTCCAGAACCAAGTGAAATGGAGAAATTGAGGTGTGTGCCAGCATCCACCGCTCTTAGCTTGCTGACTGTGTGAAGGGACCAGGTGCCGCATCCTTCCCCATCACACTGGACGGTAACTCCTCCAGCTGTGAGCCCAACTACACTCATCATAAGTTTGTTCTTCTCAGCCATCTGGTCAGACACGAGAAGAGTCACTAATGCATCCGCCCTGTTAAATGCCAGCCCTTCATTTGTTATCTGGATACTTTAACACTCCCCTTGTTCTCAGCGAAACTACTCATGGTAAACACTTTAATGGCATCCATTATTGCCTCGGTTTGAGGTCCCTTTTTAAACTTGAGGTGGAACCCACTGGAAATGTGCATGGTCTAAGCCCAATCTGCAGCACTGAAAGTGGGGTCACATTCCCATCCCCCTATTTTATTACTCAGTAGTATCTTTTTTTAGAAAAGACCTATTTTTCAAAAATTTATGCAAGTATTTTGCCTGTGTATATAATTATATACATATGTGTGTGGTATCCACAGAGGCCACAAGAGGGTCTTGGATCCTCTGGAACTGTAATTAACATGTAACTTTGAGTTTCCCTGTGGGTGCTGGGAATTAAACTTAGGCCTCTGCAAAAGCAACAAGCGCTGCTAACAAGAGCCACCTCCCCAGCTCACTCCCTAATTTTGTATTTTAAATCAGATCCCGTCTTGTAAATTTGAATTTCTTACATCAAAGCTGATTTATGTCACTAACTAGATCCGCCAAGCATCTGATGCAGATCAAAGTGAACTTTCACCTTTGCAGATCTCTAAGCCACTCAAACTAACCGCGATCCTGTTCCCCACAGCATGTGACAGTTTACCACTTTTCCTCTTGTACGTCCTGTAACTTGGGACTTACTTTGAGTCTTTCTTTCTCCCTATTTCCAACCAATGATCACAACTCTGTTAGCATTTCTTTCACCCCACAGTTACCTAGCAACAGCCAGGTAGGCCTGACTCACTGTAAAAGGGGCTGCTTGTCCCTTCCTCACTCTCTTACTCTCTTGCTCTCTTACTCTTTTACCCTCTTCCCTCACTGTCCCTTCTCTCCCTATTACCCTCCCCCTCTCTTTCCATGGAGTCATGGCCAGCCTCTACTACTATCCTTTCTTCGCTCTCTCTCTGCCTTTCTCTCTCTCTACTTCTTCAACTCTCCTCCCCATGCCTAAATAAATTATATTCCATACTATATGGCTGGTACCTCAGGGGGAAGGGATGCCTCAGCATGGGCCTACAGAGGCACCCCTTCCACCTCTTCATACAAGGCCTCTACCAAACATATCCCTGGCTTCCTTTTCTTTTTTATAAAACACAACAGTGTCCATTTTATCTCTACCCCCACTTCTAGAGTTTACAACACTGTTGTTTCTTACCTACACTACAATAGTTCCCCCTGTATACTCTCTCTCTCTCTCTTTTAATTAAAATACGGAGTTTATTTCACATGTATATTTGTCTCCCTACCATTTCCACATCTGACCACCACTATTACTATGTCCTATCATAACATTCCATACATACTTAAAACCAAGTAAAGGGTGGAGTTCCATCCTTGAAAACTAAACAGGCATTTTAGACAACACATTCTTGGCAATTGAACCTGACCAACATTTATCAAACACAGTAGGGAAAGTTCTCACTTTGCATTAGAAGAGCAGTCGGGTGCTCTTACCCACTGAGCCATCTCTCCAGCCCCTAAACCCTTTTCTTAAAGAGACTTCCTCCACTGCCAGAGATCTTGAATAGCCTCCTGGTCAGTCATCCGGAAACAATTCTTCACATAATTAATGAACTTGGCTTCCACTTTGGGAAGAGAACCGCCTTTTTCTATACTTGCTTGCATTTGTGCCTTACTGTCTTCCACAGAACTAGGTCCTTTTGGTGTTTTAGGAGTCTTTTCCTGTTTTTTGAAGGACTCTTGACCCTTTGATCTTGGTGTTGACGGTTTTAAGTCTTTTCCATTTTGGTTTGATTTTTGTGCATTTTTGGCTGGAGTATCTCGTACAGATTTCTTCACTGGGACCTTTTCTTCAGTTTCCTCTTCATCAAAATCATCCTCCTCCTCCTCCTCATCATCCTCATCATCGTCCTCATCATCTTCATCAAGTTTTACTTTTTTCTGTGGAACCTTGTTACCACCTCCAGGAGCAGATTGCTTTCCAGACATGCCTAAGAGTTTTACGTCCTCCTCATCTTCATCTTCAGACTCTGCATCTTCCTCTACAGCTACTAGATGCTGTCCACTAGTGTGCACAGGCCCTGACCCACACTTCAACCGGAAGACCACAGGTGGTGTAATTTCAAAGCCCCCAAGGGAAGGTGTTGGCTGTACAGACATTTTCAAAGTTGCCAGTGTGACTTTAATTGGACTGTCTTCATAGTTCATTGCTTCTGCCTCTGTGATGTGTAACTCATCTTTTGTGCCCGCTCCTAAACTGACCGTTCTTAATGACAACTGGTGCTCATTTTCATCATCATCCACTTTAAAGTGATAGTCTTTGTCAGTCTTTAGTTCACAGCCGAAAAGGTAGTTCTGAGGCCTAAGAGGACTCATGTCCATATCCATCGAGTCTTCCATGAGGTGGAGGCGCGCACTTCGGTGTGGGAGAAGCCGGACAGAAAACAACTGCCTCCCGTTCCACAGAACAGACGCGCAGGACGGAATCACGCCAAGTCTCTCTCTCTTTTTAATAGCCATGCATACATTTATTTAAGTGTTTTCGTTTTGTGAAGATGCATTCTGATGTCTTATGTTGCTGCCATTATCAAAGTGCATTTGTTCTAAACCTGTCTGGGCATGGCCTTAGAAGTAGTCTGTGAGGCCGTCCTATCACATTTGAAATCAGGTATGGTTTAGACTAAAGGTTATCTTGAATTTATACTTCCATTGTGACCTTCTCACCAGTGTTCCCGCCTTGATTCTGCTTCTTCTGGGATCCCCTCTATTGGACAGCTAGGACCATCTTGTGTACATGCTGTTGGACACAGGTCAAATGTTATCTGTTATACCTGTCCAGACAGTAGGACTTAGACTTGGGAGTTCAAGCTGAAGTGGAAAACTTGCATGTGAGGGTTGTCACTCAAGTCTGAGTTCTAAGACACTTTGTTGTTTAGATGCTGGGGACATCGAAGGCACCATGGGGATGGAAGTTGTTACCCGGGAAAATGCTGAAGATGCAAATGGGGGAGCATGCACCCCTTGTTGTTATAGAGAACCTCAACAAGAGCCATCTTGATGCATCAATGTGGGCAAAGGCAAAGGGTTCAAGAGAGAGCAGGAGAGAACTAGAGACTGCAAGTGGATATATGTAGATCTTCCCAGGAGACCTAGTAGGGAGATGTGTTCCTCACAGAAGGCAAGCCAGGCAAGTCATTCCAGTTGCATTGGCAGGCATTTGTGGAATTGTTCTGATTGCTTCTATTTCCTGTCCAGGCATGAATCATCCCTTAGACTAGTGTGTCCATTGGACCATGACTATGGGCAGAATAAGGCCTGGGAAGGATGCCTTTGCACTGGGGGAGGAGAGGAAGAAGTGTGTGGACTAATGGAGCAACTGAATGCTCAGCTGAATTCTGTGACTCAGAACAGGGAGAAGAACTGCTCAGTGTGGCTACACCGTTTTCTCCTGTAAGACTGGTTGGGGTACAGCTGTGGCCGATAGGCATTGGACTTTACCAGGGTTGGAGTTTCCCATATGAGTAACAGAGAGCAAAGGGTGTGACTGTGGTGATGGACTCCAGCTTCACTGGAGAAGAAGGGAAGCAGGACACAGGGAAGGCAGACTCTGCAACAAGTCATCAGTCAATGGAATTATGGGAGCAGAAAGCAGAGTTAGAACACACAAATAGAGAGACGTGCAGATGTCAGGCAGCAAGGAAGCTGTGGGAAGCTGACACAAGGGGTCTTGCTCATGGAGACATGATGAAGTAGGGACAGGAATGACGTTGAGTAAGAGGCTGGGGATATGAGAACTAACTGTAGGAAGCAGTTCTGATGCTAAGGTCCTGTTCCCTAATTGGTTCTTGATCTGCCAGTAAAGAAAGCCATGGGACAATTTCTGGGCAGAAGGGATAGGCAGGACTTCTGGGTCCCTGGAGGTAGGCAGGGAGATGTGAGGAAGGAGAACAGGGTTCACCATGCTTTGGAGAGAGAAGAACTAAGAGTCATGTGAGATCTCAAAACTGAGTGGCCATTCAGACTGCTCATTTGGTGGGTGGTCAGGGGATGTTTAGCAACTGAAGTTTAGGGCATGCGAGAGAGACAGAGATAAGAAATTGGTAAGGGCTAGTTTTCCAGGAGGGAGATAGTGTCCAGCAATTGTGCCAAGAAAGAAAGTTATAAAGTTGAAAAGAAACAACTGTGTGTGTGTGTGTGTGTGTGTCTTTTATCTGAGGATTCAAGAGAAGCTGGGTGGGAGGCTGATAGCTTGGCCACTTCCCAGAGCAAAAGTGGGTAGATCAAAAACTGCATGCTACAACTATCCCTTACATATGAGCACTGAAAGTATTATAACTTCGAAAGTGCTTGAAGAGGAGTGGTGAGCCAGGAGACCAAGAGGGATGTCTCAGGGATGCGTTGAGGTATACGGCAAGGACAAGCCCATGACATGGAACAGTCAAGTGCATAACAGTAGAACTCAGACCATAATGTATGGTGGGTATGGTGATGCACACTGGGCATGGTGATGCACGCCTTTAATCCCAGCATTCAGGAAGTAGAGGCAGGTGGATCTCTGTGAGTTTGAGGCTAGCCTGGTCTATGGAGTGAGTTCCAGGATATCCAGGGCTACAGAGTGAGAGCCTATCTCAGGGGAAAAAAAGAGACAAGACTATGACAGTGTCAGGTCTCCTACAGATGCAGAATGGGACACCAATGGCTCTCAGGCTTCATCAACCATCAGGGTCCTTGAGTGATTTATCAAAGTCAGGTCACTGGTCCCCACCAGTTTCTGCTACATTTTGGCTGAGGCCAACAATTCACACTTCTGACCAGTGTCCTGGTGCTCCTGGTGTTGATACCCAGCACATTTTGCTTTTGTTCTCTGAGACAAGGTCTTGCTCTGTAGCCTTGGGTGTTCTCAAACTCACTATATATGTCCAGGCTGGCTTTGAACCTGTGGAAATATTTTTTAAAAAATTACATTTATTTATTTATTTACTCTCTATGTGCGGGGTGTGTGCATGAGTGATTGTGAGCATGTGGAGGTTAGAGGACAACTTATGGTAGTCTGTTCTCCCATCCCCCCATGTGGATCCCAGCACTCAGGTCATCAGGCTTGGTGGTATACCTTTGTCTGCTCAACCTCCCACTGGTCTGCTGGCAGGCTTCTTGACTCCGCCTCCCTAGTGCTGGGATTATAGGTATGTGCCAGCCACAGCAGCCAGTTAGAAATCATTTTGAGAGCTAATATATTGAGAAAACTTGCAAGAGGAAGGAACTGCTCCCTGGAGATATTCAAGGAAACCAGTGGAAATCAAGACACTAGCAACACATGCTGATTCAGCAGAAAAGAAGCCACATCCCCTTATTCTGTCATGTATGCCTATATTCACCGTCTCGGTTTCTTTTCCTTTGTTGCTGTGAAAAATGTTCTTACTAAAAGGACTTAAGAGGAAAGTGTGTATTTCTGCTTCAGTTCCAGGTCACAGTCTATCTTATTAGGGAAATTGTAGCCCAGGAGCTTAAGGAAGCTAGTCATGTCACATTTGCAATCAGAGACAGAGAGCAATGAATGCATGCAAGCTGGTTAGCTCGGCTAGTTCTCTCCACTCACTCCATACACCCCAGGAGCCCTGCTCAGGGGACAGTGCCACTCACAATTAAAACAAATCTTCCCTTATTTGTCAGGAGCCGTCCAGGAAAGGCTAAGGCTAAGGCTAACAGGTGACCTCCAAGAAGGTCGCTCACCTTTTTGCATGGCTTAATATGGGTGAGTGCTGAGAGGCAAGGTCCCAAGAGATTTTATCTTAGGATGTCTTCTTGTAGCCTTTCCTGTCACTCTTACATACCCTAAGGATTCCTGGGCATTAACTCATACAACTGAGCAGACTCCCTGCAGATCAACATGAAGAAGAACTTTTTTTTTTTGTTTTGTTTTGTTTTGTTTTTCGAGACAGGGTTTCTCTGTGTAGCCCTGGCTGTCCTGGAACTCACTTTGTAGACCAGGCTGGCCTCGAACTCAGAAATCCGCCTGCCTCTGCCTCCCGAGTGCTGAGATTAAAGGCGTGCGCCACCACACCCGGCTAAAGAAGAACTTTTATAAATTTATGCTGTGTAAACGAATCGATGGCTTTACAGAATTCCTGATTTGATTAAAATAATCTTAGAAAGAAAGTTTTAAGAGATTTTTGTTTTGTTTTGTTTTTGTTGTTGTTAGAGAGATGTAATCATGAGTAGAATGTGCCTACTCCTTATAATAGTAAGTTAAGACTGCATAATAAGGAATACAATGAGCTTTCACAATTATACTAAGAAGAGACATAGGTTTGGGACAGATTTGTGATCAAGAAAAAAACATTCATTCTAGGTGAGGTCCAAGGATAAAGCCACAGGCGTGCACTATGGTTAAGCAAGGCTGTGTGAAACTGTTATTTTGAACTTATAATGAGCTTATAGAATGAAGCACTGCTTTGAACTTACTATCAACATCCTTCTGTAACTCCCTTTTGTGTAACATTTCATCTATAAGATAATTTTATAAAGAACTTTTGTCTAAGAAAGTATAAAAAGGCCAGAAAAAAAATAAATCAAGTTGGTGGCTTGGGATCTCTGCCTCATCCATCCATCCACCCATCCGCCCATCCGCCCATCCGCCCATCCACCCATCCGCCCATCCGCCCATCCGCCCATCCGCCCATCCGCCCATCCGCCCATCCGCCCATCCGCCCATCCGCCCATCCGCCCATCTGCCCACCCAGCCATCCACCCACCCACCCACTCATCCACCCATCCATCCACCCACCCACCCAGCCATCCACCCACCCACCCACTCATCCACCCATCCATCCACCCACCCACTCATCCACCCATCCATCCACCCACCCACCCACCCAGCCATCCACCCACCCACTCATCCACCCATCCATCCACCCACCCACCCACCCAGCCATCCACCCACCCACTCATCCACCCATCCATCCACCCACCCACCCACCCAGCCATCCACCCACCCACTCATCCACCCATCCATCCACCCACCCACCCACCCAGCCATCCACCCACCCACTCATCCACCCATCCATCCACCCACCCACCCACCCAGCCATCCACCCACCCACTCATCCACCCATCCATCCACCCACCCACCCACCCAGCCATCCACCCACCCACTCATCCACCCATCCATCCACCCACCCAGCCATCCACCCACCCACTCATCCACCCATCCATCCACCCACCCAGCCAGCCATCCACCCACCCACTCATCCACCCATCCATCCACCCACCCATTCATCCATGCATCCACCCATCCATCCATCCACCCATCCATCCATCCAGCCATCCACCCACCCACCCATCCACCCATCCATCCAAATATATGGGCGCAGTCATTTCTGTTTCACCTAGTGTGTGTGTTGTCTGTGTGAGTGATTTCTTTCCTTTCCTTTCTTTTCTCCCTGGTGCACTTCCTGGTCTGCAAGGGGCCCCTGGCTGACTTGCTGGAGAAAGGAGCACCAACAGTAAATCCTTTTACTCAATTCCCTGCTGCCAAACAGGATGTGTTCATTGTAATTTGCCAGAATTTAACACTTATTTAAGCGCAGAACAGTAAGAAAGAGTTGGGTTTTTAGCACAGAAAAGGAAGAGTTAAGCAGCAGTTAAGTTTTTAGCACTTACTAAAACATCTCAGGAGTTAAGTGCTAGAAACTAGTAGGATAGCAAAGAGTTAAGGAAGTAAGCTGCTTTTGTCCCAGCCTTCACAACTCCTGCCACCACAGCCATCAACACCCCTATTGCCACCTTCCTGGAAACTCTATAGATGCAGGGAAGGTCAGCAGCACTCATTAAATAACATAACCAGGACAATTGCCACAGATGTTTCAGATGCCAACCTTAACCCGGACAGTTTCACACAGGAGTGCCCAGGAGTCCAGATGATAATCCTAACTGGCACACTAAGACAGAAGTGCAGAGGAGACAGGCCCTGGATTGTCTAAAACAGTGGTTCTCAACCTTCCCGGTGCTGGGATCCATTAATACAGTTCTTCATGTTGTAGTGAAGAGGCTCAGGGACTTTGGAAAGGTCACGGAACACTTGCCCCTCCAGAAGGGGGAGGCTAATTAACATTCTTCAGACCACAGGGCGGGGGAACGACCTGCAAGTGGGGACACATTCCGCAGGATGCAGGAAGGACCATTGGCCACCTACAGACAAGGAAAGTCCTTGTCACCTCATTCCCTAAAGACCAATCAGTTTAAAAAGTCACACTGTTCTGCCAATCACATTGTGCCTAATGGCTGCTGCCCTGAAAACTGTATAAAAAGCTCACTGAACGAGCTGTGCAAGGTCGCCACTTCACCTTCGGTGTAGGATGACCCCGAGTTGGAACAATAAATTCCTCTTGCTTTTTGCATTGATTCCCGGCTCCTTGTGGTTCACTCAGGGGGTCCCCAGTAAGCTAAGGCTCCCCGGAGTCTTACAGTAGTGACTGAAGGGGTTCTAGCAGGCAGAGCACGGCACACATGCCAGACATATCTCGATTCTTTATCTCTTTTCCTCCCCCTTAGAAAAAAACAATATATTCCTGAAGTCTATTCTCTTATTTGGTTGCTGACTCATTCCTGAGACAAAACACAAATGTCCAACTATCAAATTTCATCAATTGTCTTAACATATCCAGTTGGGATTTACCAACTCACCCTAGCACGGGCTCCCCATTTTCCCCCTTAAAATTCTCTTTCTCCTGCAGAAACACTCTCTTGCTTTTCTTGCTGCCACTCCTCCAGGGTAATAAATCACCTTTGTGTTGAGAATTTGGTGTCTGGGTATGTCCTGTACTGATGGGGTAGGGGTGACTCCCCTTTCAGGGACCCCGACCATAAAATTATTTTTGTTGCTACTTCATAACTGTAATCTTGCTACTGTAATGAATTACAATGTAAGTAATTTTGGAGACAGAGGGTTGTTAAGGGGGTCACAACCCTCAGGTTGCGAACCACTGGTCTAAAGCAACTGCTCTGATTCTTAAGGAAGCTCCGTCTCCCAGGTGGCCAAGAAGCAGCCGATTTGAATTCTTCCCAGGTGAAAATTTGATCCAATTACCAAATTTTAAGCAAACCATTCGGTTAACTACTGAGATCTTTTAGGTCTCACCTGACAGGATGTGGCTTGTGAGCTGGTGGCTTTGTTCTATGTGGGCTGTTCTGTGTTCTGTCTTGGTTCTTTGTGGTATTGTTCCTTCCCTGCAAGGTTGCTGCTAGCTCCTTCCACCCTTTTGGCTGACACCTGACAATGGTTGCCTTGCTGCCTGGTGATTTTGCAGGCTGAGCTGAGCCTGGTGGCTGTCCCTGACAGACATGGCAGAGCCTGGCCTGCTCCAGTCCTCTTGGAATTTCTCCCTTGTTCTCTCAAACTGAGTCTTACAGATAATCCATGTCACAGGGGATGGAGAGATGGCTCAGCAGGTCAAAGTGAATACTGCTCTTGCAGAGGACCCAAGTTCAGCTCTGGTACCCACACCATGCACTCGAGTTCCAGGTCTCATGTGACACTGTTCCTGAGGAGTCATGAACAAGCATCTAATCAAATAGGAAACCAGTGACTCACACTTCAAAGAAAGGAAACCACTAAGTCCAACGTGGTGAACCAATGAGTTTCACTGGGGTTCTTATAGAAGTATGGTCGAGGAGTTACTCCCAGGAGCAGAAATGACTCAAAAACAGCTACATTACCAAAGCCCACCCCAGCATGGATGACAGCTCACAAAAGGTGGATACCTGGAGTGCACTGCACAGCCTACAGGCATATCGATAGCTGGAGAGGGTTTTTTTTTTGTGTGCTTTTTGTTTTTTGTTTTTTTCCAGGCAGTTCAATTGATCTGAGCTGCTTCTAGGTAACTGAGTTGTCTAAGAGTATCTCTTAGGGGTCCTTACTGCTCATATACACTTGAAGAGAGAGGGGCCTAGTGAGTCTTGTCAGTTTTAGGAACCTTTTGAAACTTCTGAATTGTTTACTTCCTAAGCTTTATGAATTCCCCTGCAGGATGCAGTGTTTCACTTTCCTTTAGATCAATGGTAGGCAATCTCTGAGTTGCAACCCCTTTGGCAAACTCCTATCTCCAAAAGTATTTACATTAGAATTCATAATACTAACAAAATTACAGTTACGAAGTAGCAACAAAAATAAATGTATGGTTGGGGTCACTACAATATAAGGAACTGTATTGAAGTGTCACAGCACTAGGAAAGTTGAAAACCACTTCTTTAGAACATCTGGTGTCTTAGTAAGTTTCCCTATAAAAAGGAAGGTTTTTTTCCTAGGGGAAAATTGTAACAAACCAAGGGACCACGATACCCTCTTCTGGACTCTGCGGACACCTGCAAAACCTCCCCTGCCCGCAACTACATCTTTTTAGAAAGAGAGCCCATGTTACATTAATAAGTAGATTTTTTTCTTTCTTATTGGTCATCTTAGTCCATTTCTGTTGTGATACTAGAATACCTGAGATGGATATTCTTAAAGAAAAAGAGGGCTGTTAAGGTCACGATTCTGCAGGTACAGAGTCCAAGGTTGGGCAGCTGCTTGTGAGAGCCTCTGCTACTTCAGGCATGGCGGCAAGTGGGAGAGTAAGCGTACGGCAAGATTAGGAAATGAAAGAGATCAAATGCTCTCGAGATAACTAACCCACTCCTACAGGAACTACATGAATCTCTTTGGGGCATGGAGGGTGGAGTCTCCATGCCCCAAATACCCCTCAAAGACGCCTCCCCTCAGAGCACTGCTACAAAATAAGTTCACTAGAGACAAACCACATGCAAACCTCTGTGTTGATGTGAGGATGTATGTTAGAGCCAGTAATGGCTGAGACTATTAAAATGGCATTTCCAGGCTGGCAAGATGGCCCAGTGAGTAACGGTGAATGCTATCAAGCCTATTGACCTGAGTTCAACTCCTTAATCCCATATGATGTGTTCTGATCAGTTGTTCTTATGAACTTGACACTTGGGAAAAGGGGACATTAATAGACGGGTTGCCTCAGTCCGATTGGCTCTGGGTGTAGTCATAAGAACTTGTTTGTTGCTAGTTGATGTAGGAGGGTCCAGCACACTGTGGGCTCAGGCAGGTGGTCTGTCTGAGGACGCCAGCCGAGCATGAACCAGTGTGAGAGGGAGTATGAGAGTGTTCCTTTGTAGTTTCTGCTTCAGTTCCTTTATGAGTTCCAATATGACTTCCCTCCAGGATAAATTGTGATCTAGAAGTATAAGCCGAATAACCCCTTTCCTCCCAAGACTCTTTTGGTTATGGTATTTTTTACAGCCACAAAGAGGAAACAAACATGATGGAAAGTGAGATCAGAGGATCCCGAGTTGTCTGCTATCACCATATGTGTCTTACGGCATGTGTCTGCCCCCACATGTACATGCAAACAATACATAAATAAGCAGCGGCATTTCTGCACACCTTCTGTATTATAATCTCACACCTCTCACTTCAGCCTCGAGATTATGTTAGTAATACATCATGAGAAAAATTGGTTTCCATATAGTTCAGAGAAGATTTAAAATATTCTTTGACAAATATATTATGTATGTAAGTGAATGCTAGAAAGACTCATGAGGATGAGGAGAGAGAGGCCTTGTCTCTGTTAGGACAATGCGGTGCTTTTCTGTTGTGAGTCATTATTTTCTAGTTTCCTATTGCAATGTGACTTATTTGTATGTTATCAGATGTTAGGCAGAGTTATTACAAATAGGTTTATGTTGCCCCTCTTTATTGATGGGGGAATATGGCCCAAAGATCCTGAAACTGTGGATACTGCAGAACCCAATGCTAACCATGTCGTGTTTTCTTATACATACATCTCTATTACAGAGTTTAATCTATAAACTAGGCAGAGTAAGAAATTAACATTATAAAAAAAAATAAGAACATTGTAACAGTGTGCTCTACAGAAGTTTCTGTGTTTTATTTTCCAACCTGATGGACCTTTGGTAACTGGTCCTGCAGCAAACCAAATCCCTGGTAAAGGAAAATTACTATGCTCGGAAATAGATTGATGTCTGATGCAACAAGGAGAAGGGACGGGTGGAGAGGTTAGGATTCATGCATGAGTCACCTCCTTTATATGGTTCTTTGTTGTTTTTTCTATTTGTTGAAAATGGAAAAAAAATGATATCCATCTAGGTGTGGAGATGCTATCAAGTTTGGGAGTGTTCCATTTGCAAAATCAATAGGAAAATTAGGTCCAAAACAAAACAACAAAACAGAAACATAAAAACAGACTGCAAAGCTTAAACTCAAGAATGTGGCTGTTTCAGTGTATCATGAATTATCATCCAGAGAGTTTCCCATGGTTCAATTCACTTGCATTTTGGTAAACATTAAGAGAAACATCTAAATGAATATAGCTTTTTCTTTCTTCATATATGAAATAAGTTTTAAAAGTTAGTTGGTAATTATGTATAGAAATAAGCACCATACTGTTGCTATGGTGTGGACATTCTATCGAGGGAGTTTTTCCCTAAGCAGACTTGAGCTAGATGTAGTTCAAGATTGTATCTTTCTTTCATTTCACAGCCCCTGCTCACACACTGCACAAAGAAGGCATTTCCAGTTTATCTGGAGTGGTCCAGTGTACAGGCAGTAAGAGTTAGAAAACCTTTCCCCGAATGGCTGATGCTGACATTGTAGAACATCTGCCAAATTTACAAAAATTGTCACAGATTTATCTGGTAGCTCCCCTCAGATTACATAAAATATAACAATGTAGCCTCTGGTAATAAAACCGATTTAAGAAAGTCCTTTGTTAGCTCGGAAGAAATGATGAAGCTGTCAATGTGAGTAGCAGGTGCAGTCTGTTAGATGACTCTCTTTTTCAGTTGACATCAGGAGATTGGTAATAAGTAAGGGAGTGCAATTTATCTTTATACTTTGAGAACTGCCATTGTTGGGATAAATTCTAGATCCAATCATATACATCATCTCCTGTTATCTACCCTGCTTTCAGATGATGCAGTCAGGGTTCCCCTCTTCATGATAACTGCTGGAGAGTAGTTTTACTGAGTGTAATAATAACTCTGAAAATTCTAAACACTCCACAATGGGATGAGTGAAGAGCTGGCTTTTTTTATGGCCCTGTCATGGTCTACACTAATAATAAGGCTTAGAGAATTAAGTCTATCTCTGAAGACTTTGTCAGGTGCTGGAACACTTTAGTTAAAACTTGCCAGTGAGGGCTAGAGAGGTGGCTCAGTGTTTAAGAGCACTGGCTGCTCCTGCAGGGAACCTGGATTTTGTTCCCAGCACACACACACACTCATGTGCATGTGCACACTTAAACACATGCATACGCATAAATAAAAATAAATCTGAAAAGGAAGGAAAGAAAAACTGTCATGAGTAGTCCATAGTTAACAATGGGTGAAGCTTGTCAATTTGATAATTACTGTCATGCCTTGCTCTGTACAGTCTTTGTAAAAAATCTTGTCCAGATTAACAGCTACTGTCCTCAAAAAGCCGGAAGCCAAGGAACTGTGTGCTTTCAGGGGCAACTATTGAAAATGTAAATAAAACCAAAATACAAATTGAAAAATGTGAACATTCTTTTTATTTCTTTTGTTTTCTTTTTATTTGGGACAGTGTCCCATGTGGTTGAACTGTTTTCAAACTGTGAAGCCCAGGCTGGCCTTGAACTTATGATCCTTCTGTCTTCACTCCCCACCCCAAGTGCTGGGATTATTGTTTCTGTAATTTTAAATGTCTTTTTTAGAAGTCATAAGACATATTTATTAAGGATGCCTAACCAAAATAATATTGATTAAAATTTACACAGGACAGCCAGGGCTACACAGAGAAACCCTGTCTCGAAAAACCAAAAGAAAAAAAACAAAAACAAACAAAAAAACCCAACAACAAAAAAAATTTACACATGTAGGAATAAAACAGCAAGCATTCATTTGACTTTGGGATAAATCGTGGAAACAAATAATAAATATATTTTTGTAGGTAAAATATTATTCATGGAAACCGTGAACCTCATTAATTAGCTTTTGAATTTCAATAGTATTTTAATATTTTTTAATGTGAAAATATTAGGCACTCCTGAATTATAATATGAACCACTCAAGACTGCCTTCTTCTGTTTGATGTCTATGTTAGTTATCAGATACATTTGAATATAAGTGCTATAGTTCTTATGTGGTTTGTCCTCTAGAGGTCTGCTCTCCGGTGGGAGATGTGAGAGGTAGGTGGAGCCTAGGAGATCATGCCTGCAGAAGGAAGTAATATAGGGGTCAGGGTAGGGTGGGGCACCTCCCATGTGAGTTAGTCCCTGAGACTGTTTGGAGGAGGGCTTACCTCAAACTTAGTCTTTTCTGTATCAGTCCTGTTTTTCTTTCCAGTTCTCTGTGATGTTGTGATGCAGCCAAACTTGCCCTCTCCTGAAGCCAGATAGGTGAAGCCATCAGATCTCGAACCTCTGGCTTCAAAACTGTGAGCTAACTAGATGTTTCTGTGCTATAAAATACTCAGCGTCATATATTTTGTTATAGCAACACACAGTGGGATACATAATACTTTTGTTCATATTGTGTGCTGTAGAGGGCAGGAGTCATACCAACAGCAACCAAAGAAACAAGGGAAATCCAGGGGCTTCATTTTTCTTGTGAAGCCACAAGAGACAAATTTAGAGTTTAATATTTTGTTTAAAAAAAAAATAAAGAGAATGCCAGTTTTAGCAATGGGGAAAACTTGCCCCCTCTGACTAGGGTAGCTCCCACTTCAGGTGTTAAGCACCATGTCTTAACACGTTGTGATGTACTTCTTTCTAGTGCATATCACGCACAAAGAAACTTTCCTTTCCCTCAGCACTCGACTGTGCTTGGCTTCCAAAATGTCTTTTCTCCCCTAGGGGTTACTTAGGCCAAGCTCCTTGCAGGCACATATAGCTTTGCCTTGTATAAATGTCCCTTAGGGTGCTTGGCACATCCCAGATGCTCAGTCAATATTTGCTGACTGAGCACAGTGACCACAGTACATCCCATTTCTTAACTAACCAGTGACGGCTTAACACATTTAAACCGCCCCATTTGCGGACTTTACAAGAGCAGTTGGATAGATGACAGAATCTCTAGGTTTGTTTCTAGGTCAAGCGCTCCTCGGCCATGAATTGTTTCAGTGGTGGATGAAAAAGAGAAACAAACGGTGTGAGATAACATCAGGGAGGCTCTGTGGTTATTTTTCTTGTCATTGAAACATAGTAACTTGAAAAAGCAACTCAGGGAGTGCAGGGGTTGCTTGACTCACGGTTTTCAGGGGTTACAACCCACCATGCCGGAGAAGCCTTGCCAGAGCACACAGCTGTGTCTTGATGGATCAGAAATCAGCGAGGAGATAGAAAGCCCACAGGGCTATAAAACCACAAGGCTGGCCCCAGATACTCACTTCTATTGCTAGACCTGCTTCCTCCCTGACTAGCATTAGCTGTGGAGACTAAATGTTCAAACTCATGGGGTGGTGGGCACATTTCACATCCAAACTTTAACAGTTGGGGGTTAGGGAAAAAGCTGATGCGTGCATTATTGGGGTGGTGGTGGTGGTAAATGAGTAGATATTCAGAAGTGGCCCAGCATGACTGTATCTGCAACTGTGACTGATCAAAGCCACACCACACAGAATCATGAGTGATAGAGGTGCTGGCTGGCACAGTTTGGTGGCACGTATGGCAAGCAGGGGTGAAGAGAGTAGAGAGTCATACCACTGAGATCTTTTTTCCTGATTTTCGGTCCTTTGCCTAAGAACTGGCTGACAAGTGTATCAGCAAAGGGAGAAGACTTAGTTCAATGTTGTTAGCTAATGATATGAGTAGCATAAACCCCAATGACCTTATACTGCAAGAATACCATGGAAAGTTAATATGGGTTGGTAACATGGCTGCCGAAAAGCCAACACGGTGGGTCTTTACACAAATATGTGTATGACTACATATGGAGGGAGTGGTAAGTAGAAATATTTTTTCTTTTTAATAAACACGACAGTGATATCATTTTGTTAAGGAGAAATTTTATTGCATTTATTTATTTTCATGTGCTTCTGCATGTCATGGCATAGATTTGGAGGTCAGAGGACAACTTGTGGGAGTCAGTTCTCTTCCACAGTGTGGGACCTGGGGATGCACTCAGGTCCTCAGGTTTGAAGGCCTTTACCAACTGAGCCGTCTTGCAGGCTCCTCGATTTATATCAGAAATAAGAGGAGATTACAGAATGACTTAGGAGGCTGTGGTGGTTGATATGGATTGTCAACCTGATGGGGTCTAGAGCCACCAAGATTCAAAGTCTGGACGTCTGGGATGGAGTTTCTACCTGAGGTTAACTGAGCTAGGAGCTTCAGCATTGCACATACCGGGGTCCCCAGCTGCAGAAAGACAAATGAGAGCTGGGGCTGAGACTCTGTTCTGCTTCAGTGTGCCCAGCTGCTGCGTCTGTAGCTACCGTGCCTTCTCCTCCATCACACCCTCTGGCCGGGGACCTGAGTGAACCCTTCCTCCACCGCACCCTCTGGCTGGGGACCCTACGGGAGCACTTGGGTTCACAATGGAAGTATGCTTTTCTGGAGAGTGTTCTACAATCTCCTTCACCCATCTATCCCTTTGTCCCTCACAATGTCATTGTCACTGTGACAAACACAGGCTCCTCAGGTCCAGAAGGAAGTGGGGGGTGTATTAGAAACCTGATGTCCCATTGTCTCTGCGTGCAGACATCTCAGGGGAAGTGACGTCTGAGGCAGCTGTCTTTCCCTTGGGGGAAACATAAGTCTGTATGAAGCAGCTGTGGAAAGAGAACTTTGAAGGGAGATTTTGTTTTTCTCTACCATGGACCTCTTTTTAACAGGAGAGATAGCAGACAAGATTCACACATGTCTTGTGACATTCGTTGTTGAGAGTGGATTGGTGGGTTTGGGAGCATTTGGGAAGCTGAGGTGAGGCTCACATAGTTGCCTATCATCTGTAGACAATTTCTACTTGAAAGAAGTGAGCATTTTATCTCTCTGTCAGAATTCTGGCATTTATTGGTGGGAGCGTTCAGTGCAATACCTGCTCTACTTTGATAAACTGAGATTATAATCCCAAGGAAGGCGAATCTCTGCTCAGTCTCACACCTGTAACAAAGGCCAGAGCCTTACTTCAGTGGCAGCACACACTCTCCTGGAATGGGGTACCTAGAAACAAGCAGAGCCCAAACACTGATATGGTTGTCATGGAGAGGGAGCTACATTCCAATCTTAACCCAGCCTCCGCTAAGATGGGTGGATTCCGATTCTAACAGGCCTCATTAATTTCTGCATACACTCTTTCCATTGAGACGTCCTGAAAGATGAGATACTGGCCTAGCAAGATAAGTGGCTGAGAAGCTGTGTGTGTACCGGCTCTGTTGGGTCTCACTGAAGAGAACACAAAAGGTCTTCCCTCTCTTCTCTGCCCATTCTCTATAGGGAGAGGTTCTCACATAACTAAAGCTGTTGCATAAATTTTTCAAAACCTACTCTTATTGACAGTTCTTAAACACTTTAACTTCCCTTTTAGCCCACCACCCATCACATCAGAGGTAGCAGAAAAGAAATGTTAAAATGATTCGGGGTAAGTGAACCTGTTTAGAAATGGTTCTTTGGATTAAGTCCCACCTGTGATGCCAGGAAATCAGAAGTTGAGTTCACAGGATTCAGCAGCGGCCGCCTTCTCCATTCACAAACACTTCATGAATTTAACAGTCATCTCGTTCAGTAGTGTCAGGATAGCAGCAGCTGTGGCATGACCTAGCAGGAATAGCCAGGCCTCAGCCGATTTGGCATGAGCCAGCAGGAGAAATTAGGACCGCCAGGGACGTCGGAGAAGTATCTTGGTTGTGCCTCTTTCAGGGACTCGAAGATCACCGAAGACTCAAGACCAAGAAGTGTTGCAAAGCTCGCTCTAAAAGCAAGCCCCTCTGATAGCCACTTGAGTCCTATTTATACTCCCCCCCAAACATCATGGGTCTTTCCTCACCACATGCCTTGCCTCAGCATGTGAGTCTGTCTTAGCAAAACTCCAGATGTGTCTGTCTCAGCTGACATCACTCTGCCAATTGGCCTGAGTCTGAGGAAGTGGCAAGAAGCCACCAGCACACCACCAGAAGATTTTTGGTGCGTTTCTCTCTGTGGAGTCATGACAAATGGAGCTCAATAGCACATGTCAGTGAACCAATCAATACATGTGTGTCGTTAGCGAAGAATCCTTCATCACCTGCTCTTTCATGTGCTTGCTTTAGCAAACCATCCTTTTACCTGGGTCCATTTCAGCAAAACATTCCTTCATAAGTTTGCCCCAGCAAAACACCATCCCCTGACACAACCGACTTTCCAAAGAGCCTTTAAGTTTCCATTTCATAAGGCTGCCTTTGAACTTGCTTTGTAGCCTTGAACTTCTGGTCCTCCTGCCTCTACTTCCTGAGTGCTGGAATTATGGATATACAGCACCACCACACCCAGTTTTATGTAGCGCTGGGGGCTGAGCTAGAGCTTGGCACGTTTGCCAGGCACTCTACCAGCTGAGCCAGCAATTTCTTACGGTTTGCATCATGGAAAGATCAGAGACAACACGAGAGACGATGTACGACCCTAGCCCTGAACTCTGCTCGGCTGCAGCAGCTCTCTCCTCTGCTTTGCCTTCAATCTACCGTGTCATTATGAGGTTTTTGAATCATGCAAGTCTCCCTTTCTATTTGTTGTCTTCCCCCATGGCTGGCCTCCGTTTGTGATTCTCCTGCCTCAGCCTCCTGAATGCTAGGACCAGAGGTGTGTGCTAGTTTACCGAGCTAATACATCATAGAAGCTGCATAAAGCATCATAGGAATAATATTTTGTCATTTATTTTCATTTTTGTTTTTGAGACATGGTTTCTCTTTGTAGCCCTGGCTGTCTTGGTGCTCACTGTGTAAATCAGGCTGGCTTTGAACATGGGAAGATCCTCTTGCCTCTGCCTCCTGAATGTTGGTATTAAGGTATGTAGTTGTTATCTTTGTAATGTTGCCACAGAGATCATTTTATACTATTACATCTTTCTTTGAAAAATCTCTCTCTCTCTCTCTGTGTGTGTGTGTGTGTGTGTGTGTGTGTGTGTGTGTATATACACATGAGTACAATGTCTGTAGAAACCAGAAGAAGGCAACAGATGCCCTGGAGCTGGAATGATCGGTGGTCATGAGCTGCCTGATATGGGTGTTGGGAATGGAACTTGGGTCTTCTGCAAGAGAGGTAAGCGCTCTTAACTTCTCCCTACAGCCCTTGCTTTGTGTTCACGAGCCACTATTTAAGGTTCCTGTCATCACTGACCTGTCATGTTATTAGCAGTGCTAAATAACTGGGAAGATGGTATTTTTGAAGTTTATGTTCTTAGGCCACATTTTACATTCCCACGCTGTCATTTAAATTGGCCGAGTTTTTATTGTTGTTTATTTGGTTTCCAGCATTAGAGTCTTCCCATCAGGTATGGTGGGCACGGTGACAGGAGAGTGTCCTAAAGCGATGGTCCTCCTTCACCTGTGAGTGTGGCTGCTTGTTGGACTGACCCGTGGGTGGTGTGAGTCTAAAGCGTGCTTGCTCAGAGAACCGGATGTGAACATCACACCTGGGTGCACTCCAGCTTCTTCCTTGAAGCACACACTTTCTGGCTGTGCAAACTCCAAAGCCTTTCTCTCCCCGTTAGCTCTCCCTGGCCCACAGGGAGCTTCTAGGTGGTAGGTCAGGGTTCAAACCCTGAATGGAGCCGTGGAGCCATGGAGAGCAGTTCAGAGACCCCAGCACCACCACCACCTTGGAGATGGAGCCCTGCTTTGCATAACCTCCCTTACTAGGTATTATAACCTTAACTGGTCAGGCAGCATTCTTTGTGGGCACCAAAGAGAGTTAAATAGGCATCACTACCCTGAGATGCAAGCACTGCAGTGCAGTTTCTCTGCGTGCATGCGTGCATGCACACGTGTGTTATCTGCTCCTTCTGAGAAAGACAAAAAGTCCCGGCTTATGGAAATCAGTGTCCTCACTCAGCGGCTGGTGGTTCTGCCTCCACAAGCTGGAAATCCGGCCACTTTCTTCTTTTCTTTTCTTTTCTTTTTTGGTGTTGGTACAGGTCACCTTTGTTATGTTTGCCATTTGCCTGTTCCAAAAAAAGAGATCTCTTTTGCATATAGTAAAAGAGTTCAGATGTCCCTGAAAGAACTAAATGTCAACACTTCCCAAGTGCTTAAAAGTGTTCACAGAGGGCTCTGACATACACGTGGAGGAGCTGGTTACAAGGTACCTGGAGCAGGCTCTGGCTGGGGCTCAGGCACCGGTAGCATTTTACTCTGGTTGTGGGTTTTCTGTGATGTTCAGTGTTGCTTGTCTCATGATCATAATACCTAGTCTTTGTGCCAGGCTCTGCCATGCTAAGGCCATTAAACATTCTTTCTAATCTAGACCATGTGGATAGATGCTGTTATTGTGCCCACTGTACAGATAAGGAAAACAAGGTTCCAGATTCAGTATTTGCACAAATATCGGCAAAGAGTTAGTTTGTGAACTGGTGTTCCCTTCATTAATTTTTTTTTACCTTCTTATTGACTCTTCATGAATTTTCCATCATGGACCCCAGCCCTTTTCTTCTCACTATCCCTTCACATCTGCCCTCTGCCCTTGCAACCTCCTCTCCAAAAGAAAACAAAAAATAAAAACTAAAAGCAGCAAACAAACAGAACCAAACAAGCAAAACCAAAGCTACACAAGCATTTTACATGTAAGCTGCACTGTGTCACAGTGTCATACAGTATGCCATTTTGTCCAAACATCTTTACTCACAAGTGTTCATTGCAATGAGTTCTGGTTTGAGACCTCTGGCTTCTGCCAATTCTGGATCCTCACTGGGATGTCAAGGTGTTTGAACTCTGTGTCATGGAGATCCTGCAGCTTTAGTTCTGCAGGACCAGCCCTTTCATGAACTCCAGCAGTTCATACATAGGGTATATATTGGGGTTGGCCAACTCAAAGCCCTGGATCTGGGTCTGGGTGCTAGCTGAGTTTGTTAGCTAGTCCTATTTCCTGTACCCATGCCATCAAGGTCAGCTCTCCCTCTTTGCTGAGATGAGAGGCGGGGCCAGCTCTGCATGGCCCCCAGGCAGCTCACACCAGGGACTTCAGTGATAACATTGCCTTTAGTGATAGCATGGGCCACAGACGTCAACACAGACAACACAGTCTGCTACAAGGCTACAGACCCAAACATGGCCCTAGGCGGCAGCATGGGTCAGGATATCACCATAGCCTCAGGTGGCAGAGCAGGCTGCTCACAACAGGTTGTTCCTCACCACCCTGGAGTCTCCAGTTCTCCCTCTCCTCATAGAGCACAAACCATCCTGCTTTTCTTTTTCTCCCACTTCCCTAACAAATACTTGCTCATTGTAGTGGAGCCTGACTACCAAGCCACATGGCAGGGTCCGGCCTCTGGGTGTCTTCTGTCCCTCCTGAAACCTGTGCAGAAGGCTGGGGCCTCCCCTTCTTTAGTATTTTGGTGGATCTCAATTCTAATTGATTCTTCTCCTCCTCTTCCTCTTCCTTCTCCTCTTCCTCCTCTTTCTTCTTTTGTGCTGGAAATAACAAACAAACAAACAAACACCAAACAAACAACCACAAACCAAGGTCTCCTGCATGCTAAACCAATGTCCTAATATTGAGCTCTATGGACCCCAAGCCCTGATCATGATGATTTAAAATGTGATGACTTGTGTGGCTCCTTAACGCAGAGCCTCTGTTTGCAATGTCCACTTGCTAGGACTTGTGAGGCTTGAAGGCCAAGGTCAGAGGAAAGCAGGAGTGAGCGGTCTAGAAGTGTAGGCCTACAAAATAGCTGGGAGAGTATTTCTCATCATTAAAGACAAATTCTTTAGGTTGTTGTACAAAACGTCATACATTTATGTCAGTAAACTTTGTTCTCATTTGTACTGCCCATCCTTTCCCATGCTCACTTTCTCTGCTGCTCCAGACAGTTGCCTTCCTTCCCAGAGGTAGTTCTGGAGTCTTCTTTCTAATCACAGGTATTCCACGATTTCTTTTTTTTTTTTTTTTTTTTTTTTTTGGTTTTTCGAGACAGGGTTTCTGTGTGTAGCCTTGGCTGTCCTGGAACTCACTTTGTAGACCAGGCTGGCCTCGAACTCAGAAATACGCCTGCCTCTGCCTCCCGAGTGCTGGGATTAAAGGCGTGCGCCACCACGCCCGGCTTATTCCACGATTTCTATTTACCACCTCTCTTGAGATATCTTCTGCACCTCCCATGAGCTTACTCCTGATTTCACCACACACACACACAAACACACACACACACACACACCACACACACACAGACATATACACACACATACACACACACACCACACACAGACATACACACACACAACACACACACAGACACACACAGACACACATACACACACACTCACAGACATACACACACACAGTCTTATATATGCACATACATACATACATACATACATACATACATACATACACACATATGTATACTTTTCAATCTCTTCTGGGGGATGGATTAGTGGTTAAGAACACTTATGTACAGTTTTGAGGACCAGAGTTTGTGACCTAGCACATAACAGGACAGGTTTCCTGCAATCCCAGCCTCAGGGATGAAGGATGGAGACAGGAAGATGGCTGGAGCTTGCTGCATTCTAGTCTAACTGAGAACGCGAGAGCCCCAGGCTCAAGGAGAGACCCTGCCTAAAAGGATCAAGTAGAGGGTGGTCAAGGAGGAAACCGGTCACACTATTCTATCCTTTGCATCATGAGTAGGCATAGACACCTGTATATACACGGACATATACACAATAAGTTGTTAAATCTAGGTCATGCATGTAGAGAAAACATGGAGCATTTGTCCAAGTTTGGTTTATTTCCCATATCATGGTGCTCTCATCCATTCCCCTGGATCCATCTTCTTTAAAATTGGATATAATTAGGAGCTGAAGGGGCTGAAGAACAACAATATCAACCAACCAGACCTCCCAGAGTTCCTAGGGGCTAACCAACCAAAGAGTACACATGGCTCCAGCTGCATATGTAGCAGAGGACGACCCTATCTGGCATCAATGGGAGGAGAGGCTTGATACTCCAGCATACGGAAATGCTAGGGCACTGAGATGGGAGTGGGAGGATGGGAGAGCACCCTCATGAAGCAGGGGGAGGGAGAATGGAATAAGGGGTTTGTGGAAGGGAAACCGGGAAGGGGGGGGACAACATTTAAAATATAAATAAATAAAATAACCAATGAAAAATTGGATAGAATTCTATTGTGTATATGTGTCACATTTTATTTATTCATCTATTCGTTGGTGGACAGGTAGGCAGGCTCCACTTCATGGCTTTTGTGGATAGTGTGTTAGTAGCCAGATATGCAACCAGCTCTGTGGTATGTTGACTTTCAGTTCTTTGGTGAATACCTAATTGTATAACTGGGTCATATGATAGCTCTGTTGTAATAAAATTTAATTATTTAATTATTCTTATTAGTGTGGGGCGGATCACTTGGTGCACATGTGGAAGTCAGAAGACCAGCTTTGGGGACGTGATTTCCTTCTTTCACAGTGGTTACAGGCCCGTAAGTGTGTGTGTGTGTGTGTGTGTGTGTGTGTGTGTGTGTGTAGCAAGTGGTCCTCTGAGCTGTCTCACTAGTCCCCGTTTTCAGGTTCCTGAGGAAACTCCACACTGATTTATTTTCATAGTGGCTACTTCATTTTACACTCCCACCAGCAGTGGGCCTTAGCTTCCCTTTCTCCACATCCTCTCTAGCATGGGTTTTCCTGATGGTGGCCATTCTGACTGGCATGAGATGGAATCTCAAAGCAGTACTACTCCACATTTCCTGGATGGCTAAGGAACACCTTTAAAAATACCCATGGCTCCATCCGTGTATGTGGCAGAGGATGGCCTTGTTGGGAATCAGTGGGAGGAGCAGCCCTTGTGCCTGAGGGGGTTCAATACCCCAGTGTAGGGGAATGCCAGAGTGGGAAGATGGGAGTGAGTGGGTGGGTGGGGGAGCACCCTCATAGAGGCAGGGGGAGGAAGGATGGGATAGGGGGTTCTGAAGGGGAGATCTGGAAAGGGGAAACCATTTGAAATGTAAATAAAGAAAATATCCAATAAAAAGGCTAACATCCACAAATAAAAAAATGCATTATTTAAAAAATATATATTTGTATTTCTTCCGTTGAGCACTGACTGTTCTGCTTGTTAGTCACTTACTGATTGGATGACTTGGGTCTCCACGTTTTCTCTCCGCGGTTATTTATATATTCTAGACAGATAAATATCTGTTGTGTAGTTGGCAAAGATAAAAGAAGTTTTAGTAGTGAGGTCCTGTATCCTAGAGATAACAGCTGGATCTAGGTTCTTAATCCAGTCATCTAGTCTGTGTCTTCAGAGTGAGCTGAGGCCAGCTGCCCTTAAAGTTAACCCTGACGGGTGTTTAGCGATTCCTGTAGTACTGGTTGTTTTCTGGTCTGTTGTCTGTGGTTTATTATTTGCTGTTTCTCTGCTGCCATCGGGACTTCGCTGAGTGCTGTGTTGGACACAGTGGACTCCTAAGCTCTCCGTCATGAGCTATTCCCTTCATTTTGATAGAATGTTGGATGGGGAGTTAGGGTGGAGGCAGCTATGTGCAGCACATAACTACATGCTGTGTTTATTCTTCAGATTCCTTGGTTTTGAGATAGGTTTGCACACTGTAGCCCATGTGACCTTGAACTCTTGTAATTCTCTTGCTGGGTTTACAGGACACCCTGCCAGGTAACCTCCAGATCTTTGAAGGATGTATTCAAACATCAAGAATGTATGTCCAAGGGGCTGGGCAGATGGCTCTGTGGTTAAGGACACTGGCTGCTCTTCTAGTGAGGGCTTGAGTTCAATTTCCAGCACCTACATAGTGGCTCACAATCATCTGTAACTCCAGTCCCAAGGGTCTCTGTGGGCACCAAGTGTGCATGTAGTGTGCAGACATACATACAGTCAGAACATTCATACATATAAAATAAAACATTTTGTTAGAAAAGTGTATGATGTTTTACATTCTTCCATCTGGGTGGAGCGTGAGGATCTGGTGATAGGAATGAGCTGCAACTGTGTGGAGTCAGCCCTGGTGGACCCCATTCCTGGTGCAGGAGAGAGATGCACATTGCTGCACTTGTGTGTGTGAGCCTGCACTTGTGATTGTATATGTGTGCATGCACATGTGTGTGCAAGTGTATGTAAGCATGTGTATATGTGTGTGCATGCACGTGTGTATATGCTTGTATGTGTATATGTATGTGTACATGTATGTGTGCACATGTGTATTTGTATGTGTATGTATGTACATTCATGTGTATGTGTATATAGGTGTACGTACATGTGTATGTGTATGCATGTATGTATAAGCATATGTGCATGTGTGCATATATGTATGTGTACATGTGTGATTATGTGTGTATGTATGTGTATATGTGGTATATGTATATGTGTGTATGTATGTACATGCATATGTGTATGTGCATTTATGTGCGTGTGTTAGGTGTTCAACTTTCACTCTGCTTTCATTCTGAGTCTTATGTAAAGTCCTACAGATGCACCACTGGAAAAGTCTATTATCAGGTACTCCTAGTCAGAAAAACAGATTGATGCCAAATGTGGGCTTAAAGGTCAGGAAATAGTTTAGACAGCATTTTTGACAGAAAAATCAGAATTTCTGCTGCCTTGTGATTGGCCCTTATTTCTGGAATTTTCCCCAGGTAAATAGATTGCTTCTTATAGGCCACATCACATGAGTTCTAGCTTTGGATAGTGTACCAAAGAATGAACAAGGGTAATATTATTTGGATAGCAGATGGCTGTGTTTCCCTGAGGTTAGGGTGTTCTGGGGTGCACAGGCCATCTATTGTGTAGCATTCTGACTGGAAAATTTTAACCCGATCCAACTGGGAAAATATCAGGTAAACAACAGTGACGGATAGACTAAGAAATAAGTTAGCTGTATTTTTCAAGTATAAAAATGTTACAAAAGATATCATATAGCCGAAGATTGAGGATTGTCACAATTAAAAGAACTTAGGGACATGTGAATGAACTATATGACCCTGGACAGGAATCTGTCCTGGGATGGACAACTGGCCACACTGGAATAAAGACAGTTTAGATAAAAGTTTATACCAGTATCAAATTTCTTAGACACTTGAATTTTGTTCCTTAATACTGCATGAGTGACTCGCAGTAATGACAGGCAAATTGTCATGATATATGCTATCTACATCAAAAGATCCTGAAGATGTGTGTGTGTATGTGTGTGTGTGCATGTGTGTGTTGTGTGTGTATGTATGTATGTATGTGTGAGTGTGTGTGTTTGTGTGTGAGTGTATGTGAGCATGTGTATGTGTGTGAGTGTGTATGTTTGAGTGTGTAGTGTGTGTGAAGACAGCCATAAAACTTGTGATAAATTATAAATATTGATGAATGCACTGTATTATTTTGAAAAAGTCTTTCATGAATTTGAGATTATTAAAACAACAACAAAGAACAGGTAATTAATTCCTCAGTGAGGCCTTTGCCTTTGTCAAGGTTTGCTTGAACCCCGTGTCCTGGGCCCTGCCCTTATCTACCCATGTGGTGGGTGAATCTTCATTGTCAACTTGACTACACTTGGAGTTGCCTAGGAGGCACACCCCTGGGCATGTGTGGGTGTTTTCAGAGATGATTAACTGTGGAGGGAAGACCCATTCTAAATGTGACTCTATGTGGGAAGCCACATGTGCCGTTGCAGAGTGGCGCAGACTTCTGCTGGCCACCACGCATAAGTTTGAGCAAACGACCAATGCTTACTTATGCAGTAAAGTTTTTTACCAAAACACTGCCTGGCTCGGGCATGATAATGAGGCTCTGCAAAGTACTGAGAGAATAACCAATCAGATGTGAGACATGCAAATGAGGTATGATAATGAGGTACTGAGAGAATAACCAATCAGATGTGAGACATGCAAATGAGGTATGTTAATGAGGTTCTGTGAGATACTGAGAGAAAGTAGCTAATCAGATGAGGAACATGCAAATGAGGTATAGTGCATAACCAATCCGGGTGTGAGACACGCCTCTCCTAGGCCTATATAAGCAGCACCAGTTCTGGGCTTGGGGGTCTATTCGACTCTACAATCAAGCTCTCCCAATAAACGTGTGCAGAAGGATCCTGTTGCAGCGTCGTTCTTGCTGGTCGAGTCGGACGCGTGCAAGAACTCTATTCTATGGGACGGAGTCTCGGGCTGAATAAAAGGGGGGGGGTGAACAGGGCAGATACCTGAGCTCATTTGTCTGTTTCCTTACAGTAGATGTAACAGCTGCCCTGGGTTCCTGCCGCCATGCCTTCCTTCAAACCCCAAGGGAAAGCAAGCCTTCCTTCTTTTTAAGTTGCTTTTCCCAGGTGTTTCATCACTGCAACGAGAAAACTTATTAATGCACTGTCCTCTTCCAGAGTGATGACAACCCTCAGCTCAGACCTGTTGGGGTTGGTTCTAATGCTACTTGTAATTAATACAAAATTAATACACAGGAACAGGTATGTATACCTGTAAGAGACTGAAGGTTCCTGCCCCCATTTGGCTTTGATTGGTGAAAGAAAGAGCTGCCAGGGGGCAACAGCTGGGCAGGGAGACAGAGGCGGGACTTTTAGATTTCCTGGGCAAAGGACAATGGGTAGAAGAAGGAGCAGAGTCACCATGATGGAGAAGCAGAGAGATCAGATTAAGAGCTGCAGGAGAAAAAGCATCCAGGCATGTAAGAGTCAGAGAAGCAGCCCCAGGCGAGGGAAGGTATTAAGAGGCACCTCAGGATGATGGTGTCTTCCCCTAGGTAACTGGACTCCTGTCCTGGGACTCTTGGTTTTAGGGGGCCCTACTCTGGGTTGAGGCTGGTCTCACAAGAAGCCAGAACTTGGGAACCCAGCTTGACACGCTATCTGTTTGTCAGGAGAAACAGTCACACACCCATTTTGTTCCTGTTGGCCTGACTTTGTGTAAGAAAATCTTCCAGGTTTAGGCCAGCAATTGTTGAGCATCCATTGGACCATCTCAGAACACAACTTCCAATGCTCTGGATAGCAGATGCCTCCATCCCAGACCCATCTTGTTTCACCTAGAGATTTTATAACTCAGAGCCCATCCCTTGTTTCCCAACACCAATATGAACGTAGACAGGACAACTCCTAATGGGCACCTCTCAGCTACTAAATCACCAGATCTGTGGGCTGGTGATGTGGCTCAGTTGGTGGGAGGGAGAGGAAAAGGAAGAGAGGCGTTGGAAATGAGAATACACTGCTTCTACACAAGGTGGGGTTTGTCCCACACCAAGACTCGAGACTGGCATTTCCTTTCTGTCCCTTGCTGTCTAAAACCTTGAATTGGAAGGCAAAACTCCCCTAAACTCTGATTTTGGTCAGCTGTGATTTGATCACAGCATTCGCCTCTTCAGTATCTTCCACAGGGTAGGACCAAACATTTCTAAAACAGTACTCTAGAGGTGGACTGACACACAACAGAGGGGTTGCCCCCGACTCATGTCCTGCCTCCAGTTTTATTTATTAAAACCTTGGGGGGGGGTTTACAAAGGCTGTCACCGGCTCCTGGAGATGGAACCCAGTTACCCTCACTTGTGAGCCCTCACTGCCATCGCTGACACACCCACTGACGGTCACCAGGGTGGTCACCATAGCAGCTGCAGCTGCTGGATCCTTTTATCCAGTCATGAACTTAAGAAAAACAGGATCCAAGAACAACTCCACAGGAGTGTTTCCTCCTTTCCTCTTCTCTTCATTTGTGTCTTCTTCAACCCTTTCCTCCCTCTCAATTAACTTTTCCACTCAAACATACACCCACTCAGACTCCAGCTTTTACGGTCAGGATTCTCCAGGCCTCTGCGTGGTGGCGAACACCACAGCGTTTCACCCACCCTACATTCCCCCCTCCCACCCCCCATCGTCTGCGGGCTCCTACTCTCAGCTGGACTGTCACAGGCGCTCCAAGTTCCAAGCAGCGTGGTTGCTCTGCGCCCTCTTCCAGTCTGCGTCCCTCAAGGCCGGTTCCATCTGAGCCCTCGTGTCGGCAATTTTCCTCCAAACCCCTCTAAGTCCCTTGGCTTTTGCAAATAGGGATTGTCCCTGCGCGCTCCGTGTCGTCCTGTCTACGCTGGCTGCACTGCACCCCTTCCCAGCCCGCATCTGGAAAGTCCTGGGTCTCTCCTGGGTCCTTGGGGTCGTCTTCCCTCCCCTCCCGGAGTCACTCCAGACTGTCGCTGCTGGTCCCGGGGCTGCCCCTCCAAGATCACCCTGAGCCCAGAACCAATGCCCCCGGCTGAGTCCCCGCTGCCCCCGTAGCGCCGCCCAGCGTGGCTCCCACGCCTCTGTCCTGGCGGCTTCGGGGTGGCCCGTCCCCCGTGAACTGGCCCCGCCCCGGCCCCGCTCCGCCCCTGGCCGCCCAGGCTTGATTGGCCACGCGCCCCCCTCCCCGGGGCTTCTCCCCGCCCTCTCGGTCCGTGGGCACCGCCACCTGGTCTAGAGAGTCCCCCAAGGGGACCTAGAGGCTCCGCTCAGGCCGGGAGCGAACTGTGGGGACGCAGAGGGAGCGCGGGCCAGGGAGGAGGAGCGAAGGTGTAGGACAGAACTTCGCCAGGAACAGGAAACCTACGGCTGGACAGGGGCGGCGACGGCGGCGCGGGGCCATCGCAGTGTCCCCAGCGGTGGCCTCGCTGCCGCGCCCCGAGAAGAGCTGCTTGGACCCCTCTGACCCAGCTGGCCGGAGCTCACCCTTGCGTGCAGCGGAGACAGCAGGGACAGCCACAGGAGCGTGAAGCAGCATGTCTGACAAAATGTCCAGCTTCCTCTACATTGGGGACATCGTGTCCCTGTACGCGGAGGGCTCGGTCAATGGCTTCATCAGCACCCTGGGGTAAGCAGGACGTGCTTTGAGCAGCGCCAGCCAACTCGGGTCCCTGTCCCTCTGGCGCGCGGCTTGTCTGGGGTCTGCGCCTGGGACAGCCCCGGGTCCCCTAGGTCTGAGCGCGCAGGAAGCCGCGAGCGCTTCTCAGTAACTTCATAATCTCCAACCCGAGACACATCCGAGAAGAGGAAGTGGTTCGCACGCCCCAGACAGGCCCTGCGAGCCTGCCTTCCCTGCCTTGTTTTGATTAAAATGTGTGTTTTCTCCTCATCTTCCCTATGGCCGTTCTCAGCGCGCGGCTGGAAAGAAGGGTGGGTTGAAGTCCCAGGCTTTGGCCATGAAAGTAGGCGATGTGCACAGCGCAAATGTGGCTTTGTCCTGCTGGAGGAGATTACCAGCCCCTCTTCGCTGAAGTAATTTCCTTTTGGCCTTGCCAAAGGAGGACTCACTCCTCCGGCTTTGCCAAAACTGGCCTCCTGGGCAGCCAGGGTTCTAGAACTCAGCTATTCTCTCTCCCTGTCCATCCCCTCCGCCCAGCGAAAGGAGTTCAGCCTACTGCAAGGCCCTTGTGATTGGAGTTGGTATATGAACTGGGGAAATACTGATGTATATCATACAGAAAAGCAGCGTGTTAGTTAGGTAGGACCATTTCTGGTTTCTAGAAAATTCCTTCATGGTGTTCGAGCTGGTGAACAGTTAATTGCACTCTGATATATTTTAGTGCACAGGTTACTTCACAGGCCCTGCCTCAGACTGTCTTATCTGAGGAGATTGAGGCTGGTGACTGCTCTCAGCTGTTAGGTATTGGAGTCCTGTCCCCTGGGCTGTGAGGGAGAGAGCCTTTCTGTGACTGTGTTGCGTGTCCAGTGCCTTCTCTGGAGGACACCAGTGGCTCCACAGTTCCTGTTCTTTGTTCATTTCCCCACAGACTGTGGGAAGGAAGGTTTAATTGAATATCTTTTCCATGTTATTTGCTTCTGAGATCGAAGTGTGAAAGAAGTGCTTAGTCCAAGTGTTTCTGCTTGATCCAGTTGTTTCTGAAAGAATTCACAGTCCAAGTCTAGTCTGGGTCCAGGATAATGCTTCATGGATGAATCCTGCCAAACTTGGTAGGCATGAAAGGTGTCACCATTTAGCAGCTAAAAGGAGGGGCTCTAGAAACAGAAGGTTTGTGCTGGGATCCCCACCCTTTGGTTTGCAAACCTTATGGCCCTGGTCAGGTTATGAAATCTATCTGGGCTACATGTCCTGAGTGGTTTCTGCATAGGGGTGTGGGGAGGAAAGAGGTAAGAGAGGCAAAGTGCTTACCATAGCAAAGCCGTAATGACTACGTTCATAAGTTAATTAGCTGATGCAGTAATTATCACCACCCAGACCAGGCAAGAGTTCAAGGGTCACTTGCAAGGTCGAATGTGGATAGTGTACAAAGCAAACACTGGAAGGGCTGAGGAGGTCAGCTCCACAGTAGGCATCGTTGGGACCAGGAGATGGGGACCAAGAGAAGTGACCGACTCAAGAAACAGAGGGTATTTGTGTCCAAAGCCAGGACTCTACTCCTGCCTCAGACGCCCCGCCAAGTGTGTCCTGTTCTGCTTTCAATAATAACTGTAGACACAGAAAACCAGCATGAATGGCTGTTGCTGTGGTGTGCTCGGTGGCAATCAAAAGTGCTTATTGTAGTCTGTGTTTCTCGGTGGTGATTTGATAGTGGAGTTTCCTTAGGATGTGTTTGCAGACTGTGACATTCCCTGTTCGTGAAGTAATAATGTTAAGATGACCGCAAGGCAGAGTTCAAGTTGTAGAGTCTTGAACATGCTACCCTGGGTGGAGCTTGGAGAGAGGTGGGATGGTATGTCTCTGGGTGTGAGTGTGCATATGTGTGTGTGTGCACATATGTGTAAATGTATCTATGTGTGTCTGTGACTGTGTATGGTGTGTGTGTCTCTCTGTGTGTGACTGTGTATGTGTATCTGTGAGTGTCTGTGTGTGCCAGTGTGTGTGTGTGTGTGAGTATATGTGCATGTTTATGTGTATCTATGAATGTCTATGTCTGTGTGTCTCTGTATAGGTGAGTGTTTCTGTGTGTGACTGTGTCTGTGTGAGTGCATGTGTGTTTGTGTCTGTGTGTATGAGTGTATGTGTCTATGTGTGTTGTATCTGTGTGAGTATGTATGTGTGTTTATGTCTGTGTGTGTGTCTGTGCATGTGTGTCTTTGTGTATGTGTTCGTGCCTGTGTGTGTGTCTGTGTGTGCATGTATGTGTGTGCTGTGCATGTGGAGGTCAGAGGCTATGCTGGATAGTTTTTGTCAACGAGGCAACTAGAGTCATCCAGCAAGAGGCAGTCTCCATTGAGGAACTGCCCTCCATCAGACTGGTCCGTGGATGCATCTATGGAGGCATTTTTGTGAATAATGATTCATATGGAAAGCCCAGCATACTGACCTTGGCGTTGGAGTTGGGTTGGAGGTTCCAACCCCAGGCAGGTGATCCTAGGCAGGTGGTCCCAAGCAGGTGGTCCCAGGCAGGTGGTCCTAGGTTCTATAAGAACACAGGCTGAGAAACCCATGGAGAGCAAGTCAGACAGCAGCTCCTCTCCACTCTGCTTCAGTTCCTGCCTCTAGCCTTCTGCCCAGAGTGCTTGACCTGATGTCTTGAGTTCATCCATGATGGACTCTGTAGCCTATAAGGCTAAATAAACCCAAGTAGCTTTTTGATTAGTGTTTTATCACAGTATCAGAAAAGCAAGCTAAGATAGAGGCCTTCCACCTAGGCCCTTCCTCTTATGACTTCTTTAGTTCCCTATCCACTATTGACTGGAGGTAAGGACCACACCTGTAACATGCAAGCCTTTGGGAGAGACTTAAAATTAAAAATTTAAGACCTTTATTCTAAATCACTGGGACGATTATTATTTTGTAGGTTCCTTTTATTGCTTTGTTTATGGCTATTCTTGGTTAAAGTTTTTTTTTTTTTTTAAGTTTTTCCTTCTTTCTCTCTTTTTCTAGCTTATACAGAGTTAGGCGTCATCATGGTACTTTCCAAACATTCTTTGTTTTGCTTCTCCAATTCTTCCCCATTCTTTCCCCTTTCCCTCCCGCCCTCCCTTGTACCTTCCCATCCCCTTTTATGCTACACTCACGTGATCTTTTCATGCATGGTTTCAAAGTATAGGACATTATTTAGCTTGAGAAACCAGAAAGTTCTTTGCCTGAGCCAAATAAAATATTTTTTTAAAATATATTTTATTTTATTATTTTATGTGTTTGGGTGTTTTGCCCGCATGTATGTCTGTGTATCACATGTGTGCAGTGCATGTGGAGGTCAGAAGAGGCTGTTGGATGCCCTGAACTGGAGTTTCAGATGGCTGTGAGCTGCCAATAGGTGCTGGAACTCAAGAGCAGGTGTTTGACATCTCTGGAGACTTACAAAGTAGAATCTTCCCTAGGGCCTGTTGAGGTGTGCCCTCCCTGTTACAGTGTAATTGTCAGAGTCTCCAGAGCCAGCCAGGCTGAGGCTCCCTCTACATTGTTGCCATGTGCTCACGGGTCTTATGTATCAATTGCTGGGTAGACACTTGTCAGTGATTTCCCTGTTCTTCTGCTTCTGTTGTCTTGGACCTGCTGCTAACTGGCACATGGCCTTGTTCATATCTTGTATCTCTTCCTCAGCTTTCTTGTCTTGGAGACTAAGGATAGTGAATCCTGTCCTCCCTCATCTAGGATAAAATTGATAAACTTGAGCATAAGAGACAAATGAAAATTTGGTAAAATGAAAATGTATAGGTAAAAGGTTATATTTCCATATATACAATTACAACATTTCTTCCAAGGCCAATGACCTGCTGGAGTGAACTAGACCAGAGTACTGGTTTAATGACTGTGATGTTGCACGTGTTTAGCCAAACTCATTTGTCCCACTGTAACATTACAAATTCCAGGGAGTAGCTAAGAATCAGACCGGAAACTCTCTGGTTTCTGTTTTAACTCTTCATCCTCTGACACTTTCAGAAGCAGGATGGTACTGCGATTGAAATCAGGTGGGCGGTTGATGAGAGCTGACTTTACACAGCACAGAGGTTTATTTGTAAATAAATGTTGCCTACTTTAAATATTTTCTGGTGTAAATGAGTTTTAAAGACTGTGTGCTTGCTGTGGCGTTTGCAGTAGGGTTTCACTCTTAGGAGTTTAGCAGGCTCCTTTTGGCGGCACCTGACAAGATGAGGCTCGTTAGCTTTTCCCTGTGACTACATTTTTAATTCTCTCTCTCTCTCTCTGTGTGTGTGCTGGCATGAGTGTCACAGCACATGTGTAGGGGTCAGACAGCCACGTTGGGGATTTAGCTCACTTTTTCCTTCCGGTGTGGACTGGGACAGGGGGCTCCCGTCCCCAGTGCAGTGAGTGCTTTTATGTACTAAACTATCTCAGGCCCTTCAGCGTGGCTTTTAAGTCCCTTGAACATTGTGGTTGCAAATTCTGTGTTTCTTTCAGTTTTCCTTTGAGTGGTATTTATACTTTGGAGACAGGGTTTTCTCTGTGTAGCCCTGGCTATTCTGGAACTTTCTCTGTAGACCAAGCTGGCCTCAGAGTCAGAGATCTACTTGTCTCTGCTTCCCAAGCGCTGGGATTCAAGGCATGTACCAGAAGGCCCAGCTGATGGTGTTTAAGTCTAAAGATCTGTGTAGGATACCCTTGTACTGCCTTAATAGAAAAACTACCTTATGACCTAGATGGTGTATATACTTTGAATGAACTGATTTTTTTTTCTGGTGATGTATTTTAGAGTCATAGTTTTCTCTTTGTTTCTTTTCTTCTCTTTTTGTCTTTTCTCTTCCTTCCTTTGTTTTTTCCTTCTTCTTTCTTTAGGGAAGGGGGGATTTCAGATACACTGTGTAGTTTCCAATGCAGGCTAATGGGTCCTTTGGTCTTTCCATTCTTTTCTGTCATCACAGACAGATATAGAGGAAGTAGCCATGAGTTTGTATGACATTGTCACAGGTCAATCACAGCACAGTTCACTTAACTACTAATCAAAACATCTTTGAGATGTCTGTATCATTTTTAAAGGATTCTTAGTTTCTTATTTACTCTTAATGAACAGTACTTATTTTGAAAAGTATAAATAAAGTATTTTTCCAGTCACTGTCAGTAGAGAAAAAAATGGGGGAACACAGCCATGGTTATTATTCAAACTTGGCTCCTAGTTGCTATTAATGTTTTAAAGTGTAGCATGGAAAACGCTTGTCTGGCCAGCAATGCTGAGCAGCTATGAGGTCTGGCCTATTTGTTAAAGCAAATGTGTATTCTGCCTCATTTTTAAAGCGTGTTCAAGCAGGTATGACCTATACACCTGGGAATGGCTCCCTGGCTGTGTTAGCAATCTCCACCCTAAGCACGAGGCTTCTGTTGTCGGACTCACCGTCTATGGCCTCAGTTTGTGGGACTGTTTCGTTGGTATGTGATTGAAATAAACCAAGAGTGTTTTAGTCGACTGTTTTTGAAATGGAGGAGTGAGTTCTTTCCAAATTATAACCAATAATTGGTTAAAAATAGCTGTTACAGTGCTGGTTAAGAGCACTGACTGCTCTTCTAGAGGTCCTTGAGTTCAGTTCCCAGCAACCACATGGTGGCTCACAACCCTCTGTCATAGGATCCAGTGCCCTCTTCTGTTGTGTCTGAAGACAGTGAACTCATATATACAAAATAAATAAATAAATCTTAAAAAAGAATAACTGTTACATAGTTAGAGCATTACCTATTCACAGATCTTAAATTGAGGATAAGTTAAAATGGCGGGCTGCTCAGAATAAAAACATTTTTTGATATTGAAGTTGAAAATGTGTTGTCAAGAACTGAGTTCATGGGACTGTTCTGACAAAGTGCTTAATGCTGGCACTTAGTGCTGTGCTTTGATTGACATCATTCATTCACCCATTCCTTCACTTTATGTCACTGACCTTGGGCAAGACTTATACCCAAGAGAGGCTGTAAATCCTTATCTGGAAAGCTGACCTTCTTTTGAGAGCTTGTGGTTTGATGTTTGGTGAAGTCTGTGGGGACACAAAGACATCCAATACCTTTGCTCTCAAGTCTAGAAACCAACAGGTACTTTTGTGTCTTTTGAATCCTTTCGTGCCCAACACGAGACAGTTTCTCAGCTAGGGTTGGAACTCTACGGAGCCTACAAGGTGTTTAATGAGGAGCTGTAGAATGGATTTAGGATTAGCATGAGAGACAGGATGAACACGAGCAGAGTCAGGCAGTTCCTTTGCCACACCACGGGAAGGTCAGACACTATGTCACAGAGAGTTGGAAGAGCCACATTTCTTTCCCTCTTGCTGGTCTGACCTGGTTGAGGCAGGCTTCAAGGAGGAGGAAGAGCATGGGCTCAACTCATTAGGATGGACAGACATCTGCATCCTAATACGCCCACAGTCAGTGGCACATTCTTGATATTGTCTTGTTTCATTTTTCAACAACCAGTAAAATTTTACTACTCATTTTAATGGCTCTAAAACTCCCAAAGCAAGCAGTTTGATGTTGTTGAGCTAAGCAGAGATAGAAGGATGATCTGAAAACTCTTCATGCTTCACCTAAGAGAGAGCTTTGTGCTTGGGTCAGACTGTCTGTGACTACCACAACAGCTTCCAGACACTGACGTATGTGATGGGTTTAAAGAGACTGTGGCGATGACCAAGGGAACTGGAGCCTGGTCAGGAAGGAACTTGCAGTGACTGGGGACTTTTAGACAGTACCAGCCCTGTGGATTTCAGGCTTCTATTGAATTCTTCAGTTATCCATCTCCAAGGTTGTATATTTGTTGTTTTCCCTATGGGCTGTGTCCAGCTTCTCTGGATTTTTTCCCCCCTGAGGTAGAGTCTCACTCACATTGCAGCCCCGCCTGCCCTGGAACTCAATATGTAATGCAAGGTGGTCTCAAACTTGTACTGATCCTCCTGAGTGCTGGCATTGCAGGTGTGCACTGCCACACCTGATTTAAAGTCATTTCTAATTATTTTTAACTCAAGTTCCACAGCCCCTCTCCTTCTGACTTGGTTTCACTGTCCTAAAGAGTGACAAAGTTCAGGGATTCACATGAATGCAGGGGAGGGCAAGGGAAGTTGACACACATCTAAGCTCATATCTAAATTCTTAGAATTCACACAGGCTTTACTGAGGTCCTATCTGAAGTAAGATGTTTGTTACTGTTAAAATATAACTGGAAAAAAATATCTCTGTGCTGAAGATCAAGCGCAGGACTTGTTACAGTTGTTACTAAGAGATGCAATGGAGGCCCTGAGAGGTCTATCTCTGAGGCAGTGTGGCTGCTTCCAAGCCCATCATCAGGAGCTTTCCCTGCACAGCAATTCCTTCTGAAAAGAGAACTGGACATTGCATTCAGAATACATATGGATCCTCAAGGCTCAACATGGAGACCAAAGGACCAAACAAATATAAATCTAACAAAAGACTGCAACCTTACACAAGTCTGTAACTTCTCCACTAAAGTGTCAAATTGACACCTCTTGTCCTCAAGGTTTCAGATAGTGAGGTGCCCTCCAATCCTGTTTAATTCACTTTTTTTTTTCTTTTTCTTTTTTCTTTTTGCTTTTTTTTTTTTTTTTTTTTTTGAGACAGAGTTTTTCTGTACAGCCCTGGCTGTCCTGGAACTCACTCTGTAAACCAGGCTGGCCTTGAACTCAGAAATCTACTTGCCTCTGCCTCCCAAGTGCTGGGATTAAAGTCAATTCATTTCTAATTAAGTCATGTAACATTTTGATTAAGTTACAAGTTATCAGGCCGAACTGTCTTGATACCTTGTAAACAGTTCACAGGGACCCCTTGCATAATGGTTTGCACTGTCTGATCTTAAAAGACCTGAAGGAGCCTGCCTGTTATACTGCTCAGCTGCTTGCTTGGATAAAGCTGGAGTGCAGAATGATGACTGGCTTGTGTTAGTAAGGCTCTATGTTGGTAATAAACAAAAACCACCCCCAGCCAGCTCAAGAGCAGGAAATGCTTTCAAGGCCATTTGAGAAACTCAAAGCAACTGAAAGGAGGACTCAGAGTGGGCTTTAGGTAGGCAGGGAAACTTGGCCTTGGGGCTCCCAACAGAGGACCTTCTTGCTGGACAGCATCCTGAACGTGGACATCACTCAGCAGTTCCCATGTTCTCTGTCTCTCTTGTTAATTTGTTAGATTACACACCTGGTAGAAGTCATTCCTGCTTGGATTAGGAGTCATTACTTGTGATGGCTAATCTTGGTTGTCACCTAGACGTGCCCGAGAGGACCAATTAAAGACTTGCTTCCATTAGACTGGCATATGGGCATGACAATGGGGGCTTTTTCTTGGATTGATAATGGATGTAAGAATGCCTAGCCCAGTGTGGGCACTGCCATCTCTAGGCAGATGGGCCTGACCTTTATACAAATGAAACTGAACTAGGAGCTTGGTGTTTGCTCCAAGTGCCTGCTTTGAGCTCCTGCTCAGATTTCTCTTGATGTAACTCAAGTTGTAACTTGTAAACGCAAGCAAACACAAGCAAATGCAAGTTGTTTATCACAACAGAAAAAACAAACTAAAACATTATTCATGCCTAGGAAGTCAGGTTGCAAGGCCTAGATCTGGCCAGCAGGGAATTTGCTGAGCTAAGATAGACTTTCTGGTACTTTGGGGGCTGTGTGGTGTGGGCCACAGTGGAGCTCTGCCTGAGTGAAATGCTCCAATTTGTAGGCAAGGAAAGCCATAGTAGAAGTGTAGTGCCCCTTGAAGCAAATTGTGATAGGGTATGCATGCTTACACCATTCACTATCTTGGCTGCCTTAAGTGTGCGATCGGCTCAGGGGCAGCAAGGATATGGCAGTGTGGGCAATCAGGACTTCATATCAGAAACAAGGTACCATTCTGACACAAGTCTACATCGTCTTTGAGGTTCTTCTATCTCCATGAATTTGGCTGTTCCAGGTACCTCATGGAGTTGAATCATGCAACAGTCCTTTGTCACAATGTCACTTGCTGAACAAATGTGCATGGCACTGGGATCTGCGTACTTTAAGATAGCTAAGTGACTAGCAACAGCGGCTTCTTCCTGGGGGAAACAGCAGTGTAATTGTTCTTATGAAATCTTTGAGAGCCACAGGTAATTGTAAAAGTAGGGAGCTCTCACAGAAGCTGGTGCCATTCCATCATGTCATTAGAGGTTCTTTAAAAAACCAGCACATGACAAAACTTACATCAGAAACAGTAACGCGTGTGACCTTTCTCCAGTGTTTGCATTCTGAAGCCGCAGTGAATGAAAGCTGATGTTTTGCAAGCCCAGTTTTGATGGTTACAAGCTCAAAGAATGAATTTGTAAGCACCTCCAAAACTATATAGCAGAGAGTAGGTCTTTTATGGATAACACATAATTCTCCCAGGGGCAGATTTTGTGCCTGAGTTTGAACAGAGAGAACTTCCTGAAACCAAACTCAGAGAATACCTGAAGTAGTAACATTCAATTTACTTTAGAAAAACAATAGTTTCCCATTGTAACCTTCATTTTTAAGATTTAAGAGTAAATGGTGACCAAGAGACATTTTGATATTGTGTAATGAGAACAGACAGGTAGTGTTTGGGCATTGACTAAGAATTTGAAATCCCTTAACATTGTACTGACTCGTGTTCTAGAAACCTTTTGGGTTCAATACAAATGAGATGAGTTCAATACAGATGAGTTATTACATACATGTAGAAGAGAATGAAAAGAAAGAAATGTGGATATGTACAAACTACAAAGCAATTTGGAAACTAAAGCAATGTAATTTAATGTTCTAGTTCGAGCTCACTATCATCCTCTATGATAGACATTTTAAAACGTCTTAATATTAGAAATGTGAGCTTGACTCGCCTGGCATGGTGCCGCATGCCTTTAATCCCAGCACATGGGAGGCAGAAACAGAAGGATCTCTGCGAGTTCAAGGCCAGCCTGCTCTATATAGTGAGTTCCAGAACAGCCAGAGCTATGTAGAAAGACCCTGTCTCAAACAAATAAAAACAAAAATGTGAGTTTGAGATGAAAGACATTAATATTATGGGAGTTCTGTCACATTTCTGTGATGTTCAAATGTGGTTTAATGACATCGTACCTTGTAAACACAGCAATTAAAACAAAAATCAGCTGCCCAGATCCCCAAGTGCAGAGCAGTGATCCAAAGTAAGTTAATGATTTAGAGACTGGTCTCTTGAGTTTGGAGAGCATTCAAGGTCAATGCTAATATCAGAGACATGACCACTTAAACATTTACACTGCAGGCTAGTTTTTGGCTTTGGCCGTGTTTTCTAAGAGGGTAACTTCCGGTCTGACTCTGGGCAGCACGTGGAGAAGGTAGTGGAGGGATTTTGTCATTCTTAGGATGCTACCCAGTGACTTGGGGTGACAGACATAAGAGACATTCATTGTGAGTCTAACCAAGAATCAAAGAAAGCACGTTATGAGAATGTCTGTAAGGATGTTCAGGGTTAATGAGAAAGGGTTTTTATTTGCCCGTCTTCTGTTTTCTTGCAAGTTGGGACACAGGCAGCCTCATCCCCGTTTCCCAGGTGAATCTTTGTTACCGGGAAAGGGGGAAAGCAAAGAGCTTGCTTTCAGGTCTCAGCCACTGGAGATCCTCTCAGGTCTTTAAGCATTGCTGTGTTGGAAGCGTAGAGAGTATTCTGTGTGTTATTGGAGGCTTAGAATCAGGAGGGGTTTAAGTCAAATGTCATGGAGGAATTTTGACAGGTGGTAATTCTTTGGCAGCAGACACCGTGAGGTTAGTGCATAAACACTTTCTGAAGAATGGACCAGGCCCTGGGTTGGATCCTCAGAACTGGGAAAAAGAAAAAGACAAAAAGGAGAACAGCTTCACATCTCTCGGGTGCATCTTCTTCAAGACAGGAGCTGTAACCTGCGCCTTTAATGTTAGTTATTTAAAATATCTCTGTGTGTTCACCCGCACACGTGTGTTGGTGTGAAAGCCGGAGGTCAACCTCAAGTGTGCTATTGACCTTGTCTCTGGCACCTAGGGCTTGCTTTGAACTCAGGTCCTGACTCTTGTCTAACAAGAACCTTGCCACTGAGTTATGCCTCCAGCCCTATTCTAAGAGATTCTAAACAAAGTATCAACAGCATCATAGAATTTGAAACATATGTAACAAAATGTGTATTAATGTTAGGCACATCTGGCTATCACTACAGATTCTTTTTTTCTTCTTTGTTACTAGCAGATGACTTGGATTTGTGGGTGTTCAGGACAAAGTCCATGTTTTCCCCTCCCTCTGCACTGGACATTCTCCCCCAGGCCACTGTGGCCACTCACTACACTTGGAATGATGAGGAAGACCATTAAGGAGGGCTCAGTGCCTCGCTCTGAACAGGTGCTTGGAACAATAGCGTGGGAAGAACGCATCTTGGGTCACGTAGATGAGGCCACTGTACTAGAAATGTTAACAAGGTATCAGGAAGTGAAACTGTTCTGCAGACAACCTCAAGCCCAGTTCTTTGTTATATTCACCTCAGAAATGGGTAGCCAAGGACCAGAGTGGGTTTTCTATATCAACTATGGGTGATTTTTAAGCAAAAGAATGGAACAGTTTGCTTTAGAAAGGCCAGGTTTTGCCTCAGAAGGGCCGTGCTTTGGCCTAGTGGCAGAGAAGAAGGCAGGGATGACAGCACAGGAAACTGGGGATCTAACATGGCAGAAGCTGTGCTGGGGACAGAAGCCACTTGCCACAGAGGCACTGAAGGGACACTGCTCTGCTTCAGTTTAGATCTATGAAAAGCTTAGGAATTGGAACATCCACCACTGTTTCTAAGGCTCTATGACTCTGAAGACTAAGTATACAGATTTGAATAAAATGTTTGTTTGCTCACATCTAGTTAAAATATCACCTGTTCTCAGTCTGACTCTGGGTTCTCTGTGTTCCATGCTTTGTAGTGTGCGATCCTCTGGCAGAGCACCTGCTTTTCTTTGTAGCTGCAAGATATCCAGGGCTTCACAGGATGTTACCCCACGGTCTGCTCAATTTCCTTTCTTACCTGCAGGCCGGCCTTCAATTTCCCATGCAGATGCCAGCTGTAACTTGTTTCTGATCTCCGGACTGTGTGAGGACCCTTTATGAGCTACAGAATTGCACGGCGGTCTCTAACTGTACTGCAGCTACAGATTTAATTTTGATTCTTTTCCTTTTTTGTAGTACAGTGTATGGTGTATATGTTCATGTGTGTGTGTGTGGGGGGGGAGTGCACGTGTGTTTGTGTCAATGCCAAGTGTGTTTCCTCAGTGGTTCTCCAGCTTAGTTTTTGAGATGGAATCTCTCCCTACCCCTGGAGCTTGATGATTGGCCAGGTCAGCTTCCCAGTGAATTCCAGGCATCCTCCTGTCTCTACCTCCCCAGTGCTGGGATTACAGGCACTTGCTGCTCTGCCTGGCTTTGTGTGTGTGTTTCTAGGATCCAAGCTCAGGTTCTCATGCTTGCAATGAAAGCACTTTACCATCTTCTCAATGCTTGACTCTCTGTCTGTGAGTGTTGGGTTGTCCTTATTTCTCCTTTTAGATTTAAACAAAAGGGCAGAGGTTAAGTGTGGTTTGTTCGCAGTTATGTTGCCAAGGTCTTACATGGCACCCATCAGATAGAACATATCCAAGAAATATGTTGAATCAATGCCCGAGGCTGTAGCATATGGTTGAGACTTTTGCTTTAGACAAATCTGGTTTCAAATTGTGTCTCCACTTACTCTCACAGTGAGATCCCCAGAAGTTATTTAACCCTAATGCCTAGACTTCTGTAACTGCAAAATGGGAGGCCAGGAGATCTTGTCTAGTCATTGGTCATCAACGCACATAAAACAGGTTGTATGGAACAGGCCTAGAGCACCAGGCTCCTGATCATGAAGTAAGAACAAGCTATTCATTGGTAATTGTAGGACCACCATGAAGGAGGCATCATGAATCCTTTGTAGCAGCTGAGCTGAGCTCACCCTACAGGGGTGCTAGACATACTGCCATACCATGAGCTGCTGTTTGCTTAGCAGGCTGTTCAAAGTCATGCTGCCTTATCAGTTATTTGTTTGGTTTTGATCTTTCCTTTTCTTTCTTGTGCCACTGGTGTACATTTCTAAATCACCAGTGCTTGCGTTTATCTTTCAGTTCTGGTTCGATGCCTGCTGTGCCCTGATGTACTGCAAACACTGGATGCATGAGTATGAATAATAACTTTGATAGCTGTGTGCACACTGCACCACAAATGCTCACACCCCCATCCTGTATTTCCTATGACTAGAGTTTTCAAGTTTTCTTATGTTTTAAAGCCAATGTCTTTTACTTGCTAATATTTCCCCCTACTAGGATGTAGTAACAAAATAAAACATTTAAATTTTATCATTCTCTCATTTTATTTGTAATTATTCCCTCTCTCTCTCTCCCTCTTTCTTTCTCTCTCTCTCTCTCTCTCTCTCTCTCTCTCTCTGTGTGTGTGTGAGAGAGAGAGAGAGAGAGAGAGAGAGATGGTGCATGTGTAGAACAACCCTGTGGAGTCATTTTTCTCCTTCTACTTTCTCGTGGGATTTGAGCTTGACCTCTGGATACAAGGCTTTCACAACAAGTGTCTTACTCACTGAGCCTCCTGGCTGGCCCTGTTTTGTTTTATCTACTGAGAAAATACAATGCACTAGCTTGCAGCCTTTAGGATAAAATTGTGCAGACCTCTCCGTCACTCCCCCCACACCCTCCACCCCATCCCAGTGTCTCTGACTTTTCAGATTGGCCAAGAATCAGGAGTTCTGACCAGATCGATTGTTAGGGATGAGCAAAACAATTTATGTAAGATAATTAAACAGCTTACAAACAAATCTATTTGTTTAGGAAAAGGTGTCAAGGTTTAGCTACTGACTGATCAAATTATAATCCTTGTCTTGGAGACACTAGTGAATTTTAGACAAAATCATGCGGATTTGAGATGGCTATAGGGTGGATCTTATTCCTGTCTCTTAGCAGCAGCTACCCAAACAGCAAACACCACTGGGCCTTCAGCTCTCTTTTAGAAATGCCTCAGGATAATTTCTCTCTTTTCTGGAAAAGTGACATATACACATGGACTCAGTGTGGAAGAACTGTTAAAAAAAAATCATTGAAAATGCTTTAAAGGGGCTGAGGATGCAGCTAGTCTGTGTGGAGCACTTGCTGAGCACGTATAAAGGCCTGGATGTGTGTCTGCTGTCCCACTCAAATGGTACAGGCAGGAGGACCAGAAGTTTAGGGTCATGCCTTCACTGGGTCTCTAATAGCCCAGGCTATGTCAGAAGGTTGAGGCCAGCCTGGGCTACTTGTTTGAAAGCTTCTCTTTGAGCGGCTTCTTCTCTTAGCTCACGTCAATAGAGCTCTGAAGTGAGAGGGGCTACTCGTAGGTGATTAACTGGCGATAGACTTGGGCTTGAAACCTACCACACTCTTAGGCATGACAAAGAAGGAAAATATCTGAAGACACTAATTTTATTAGTCAGATACAGTTTGGGGGACACAGGAATGAGAAAAATCCAAATCAAATCTCTAACCTAAAGGATTTTGTGATGAGAGTAACAGAGTCTGCACATTTAGACTCTCGGAGCCCAAGGCTCTGTACCACGTGGGTTGTCTCAAGCCTGGTCAGCGCTTTGTCTGTGGTGCCAGGGGCTGCGGAAGTGTTCTTCTTCCTCCTCTTCTTCCTCCCAGAACTAAGAGTGCTCAAAGCCCTAGGAACAGTATGCGATCTCCACTGCAGCGGATTAGACAGGCGCTGAGGCAGGGGAAGAGCTGCTGGGCTAACAGATGGGGTGCCATCGCTTAGAGTGGGAGGAGAGTCAGGGTTCCTGGTGGAAAGGAGGGACTTGGGTACTGAAAGGAAGCAGTGATAAGACCCAACACATCGCAGCCAGCGGAATAGCTCCCATCCTAGGACCTTAGGGAACGTGTGTAGCCTGTAGTTATCCGCTCAAGAGTGTTCTCCTTCAGGGAGCTAGGGCTCTGCCCTAGGCCCGCTTCAGGGACCACATCCTGATGGGAGTCTGAGACCTGACTTCTCAACCGGTGGGAAGTCTCTGGTCTGGTCTCTGCTTTGTCTTCAGCTGGTGAAGACACGGTTTTTCAGAGACTCAGCTGGTGAGGGAACCCAGTGGTTTGCTGTAGGTCAGTGATGTCGCCTCACATTTGAAATGGAAAGACTTCGTGAAACAGTTTTTCTAGAAGAGCCCATTGTTGAGTAAACGTTTAATTTCTTCTGTGCGTGTCCTCTTTCCCTCTCCATTTCTATCTCCCCCCCCCACCCCCACCCCGTGTGCGTGTGCACGCGCGCACTATGAAGTAGGGACTGGCCACCTTGCCTATGTCTTCCCTTTCTCTTTAGCTCAGCACAGTACCCAAAGGACACCCAGTTTCTCTCTTAGACACCATCCAGAAGCTCTTCCCGGTCTGTCTAAAATCTAAATTCCGAGAGTGTAGCAATGGGGCTGTTCTGTGGCTAGCCGCTCAGCAGAAGCCCCAGGGCTGACAGAAATCTTGCTAAGTAGCATTTGTTTTCTCTAACAGACTTGGAACTTTAAAAAAAAAATCTAAATTACCAATGGTTTTTGTTTTTGTTTTGAGAATTTCATATCTAAGTGCTAAATTTACATAATTCCAACCCTCCCTTCTCTCCTGTCCCTCCAGAATTCATGACCTCTTCTTTTTAATTAGTCTTGGAACTTTGAGAGAGTGTCTGGAAGCTTCCACAGGAAATGCCCCATGTCAGCTTACTCGCGGTTGGGTTCTCTGGGTTTCTGGCTATCTAGATTTAGACACGTAGCCACAGTGTGATTTTCTTTTTAGTCCTCACTGACTCCTGGGCTTTGAAGATACAGCTGTGCTGGTTTCTGTTTTGGTTTAGTATTTATTTATTTTATTTTATTTTTAACAAGCAGTGAAGCTCGAGGCTGCACTTCACTTCCTTTCTCCATTTCTTGCTTTAAAAGAGGACATGAAGGAGACTTGAATGAGGCTCAGGTGCCATGGCTGCAGTGTAGTTTGGGAACAGTTACCTAACCCAAGCTATTTAATTTTGTTGCTAGAGGCTGAAGGGATAAATAGAGGCTAAGAGCTCAGGCTGCTCTTGCAGAGGACCTGGGTTTCCAGCACCCACATGTCAGCTCATAACCAGATGTAATTCCTGTTCCATTGCCTTCTTCTGGCATCCTGGCACATGCATACTATATATACATGTATGCAGGCAAGCCTTCATATGCTTAAAATAAAAATAAGTAAAATTGTAATTTGTAGATAGCCCATTATTTCTGCTTTCTAAATCTGTTCCTGCATCAGTAAACACAACGTCAAATCAAGGACTTAAGGGCTGGAGAGATGGCTCTACAGGGTTCTTAAGTTTGCAGAGGACCTGGGTTTGGTTTCTGCTCAAGTCAGGCAGCTCACAACTGCTTTTAGCTCCACTTCTGGAGGATCTGATGCTCCCTCTGGCCTCCACAGAGCTGCAGGCTTATGGTACACTTACCAAGCAGACACAGATATCTGCATGAAAACCTATTAAAATTGAAAAGAGAAAACACGGAGTGGCTGGGAATGGTGGCTCATACTTGAAGCAGATGACTGAGGATGTGCCGTGCCGTTAACTTACTCTGAGGGACAGACACTAGGAGAGAAGACAGGCCCTCTCATGGCTGCTACACTGGGCTGATCTGGACGGAAACTAATATTGAACAAGGACTTCTGTTGGTGATGCTGCCTGAGTCCAGAGTAAGCTTTGGGGCAATGTTCCTCTCACAGACCTTCCTCAGATAGGAGCAGAGTGAAGCTTTCTTATTCTTCTACTAGTCCTGGTGCCTTCTGCAAGAGATGCCACCAGCTTCCACGGTTGTGGCCTTTCACTGTGCAAGTTACAGGTAGATACACAGTTAGAGGCCTGGCTGTCTCCTATTGTGTGTGTACTTTCTCATCTAATTTATATTTATGGATGGCATTAATATTTGTACTTAACTTGAACTTTATGCCCAAAGCTAGAACAACTTAAATGAGGAAGAGGCTGCGAGTCTGACTGAACTGGTTTAGATGAGAGATTGATTATATATGAAATCTACATTGTCCCCGCTGAGTACCAGGAAGGTGAGATGACTGTGGGGGGCTGTCCCTTTTTTGATTAGAATTTTGGTGGGAAAACTTAGCAATGGGCCTTAAAAACAGTTGCTCAAATAAGTTAGCTTTAAAAACAATTACTGTGTAATTTAGTTCAAAACACACCGAACTGTAGGCAAACGGTGACTAAGGAGACAGAGTTAGCCTTTCCTTAGCACTGAGCTCCGTAGTCAGTTGTCTAGTACAGAAAGGTCAACCCAGAAACCATGCATACAATAAAATCAGTATCAGCTGGTTGTATTTATATATCTGTGTATAGATACACATATATACATAGGTAATCATAATAATTGGAGAAGAGGAGGCTGTCAATCTGAGAGTGGGAGCAGGTTGTGTATAGATACACATATATACATAGGTAATCATAATAATTGGAGAAGAGGAGGCTGTCAATCTGAGAGTGGGAGCAGGTTGTGTATAGATACACATATATACATAGGTAATCATAATAATTGGAGAAGAGGAGGCTGTCAATCTGAGAGTGGGAGCAGGTTGTGTATAGATACACATATATACATAGGTAATCATAATAATTGGAGAAGAGGAGGCTGTCAATCTGAGAGTGGGAGCAGGTTGGGGGGGGAGGGGAGGGGGAGGACCTGGGAGGAGGAAAGGGAAGAAAGGGATGTGATTGTGTTTCAATTAAAATTAAAAATTCACAGAAAGTGTGAGGGTTGGGGAGATGGCTCCGTGGTAGAGGGCCTACTGTGCAAGCCTGGGGACTCCTGTGAAAGCTGGATTGGGCAGGGGTAGCACTGAATAGGGCAGGTTCAGCACTGGTCTGAGTGGGTGTATCAGATGGAGACAGGAAGATCCTGGGGCTTGAGGGCCAGCTCGTCTAAGCTAATCAATGAATTTCAGGTTCAGTGAGAGACCCTGCCTCAAAAACACAATGGAGAGACATTGGAGGAAGATAATTGATTGGCTTCCATATTTGTAGGTACAGGTCAGAGTGACACACATATGTGTGTATAACCCTCACCTCTATCCCCAGGAAATGTGAAATATAATGATAAGCACATTTACACGATTTAGTCACAGAGCACAAATGATCTCCAGGTTGGTGCTTTTCTGCTCATTTCTCCAGAGGGTAGAAGATTATACTATCTTAGAGGGAATTAGGAAAATCTTACTGTGCTGGCTAGTTTTATATCAACATAGCTATGGTCATTGGACAGGAGTAAGCCTCAATTGAGAAAACACCTCCATAAGATGGGGCTGTAGGTGATCCTGTAGGGCATTTTCTTAATTAGTTGATTGATATGAGAGGGACCAGCCCATGTGGGTGGTGTCACCCCTGAGCTGGTCACTCTGAGTTCTGTAAGAAAGCAGGCTGAGCAAGTCATGGGGACCAAGCCAGTAAGGGACGCCCCTCCATGGCCTCTGCATCAGCTCCTGCCTCCAGGTTCCTGTCCTGCATGAGTTCCTGTCCTGACTTCCTTCAGTGATGAACAATGATATGGAAGTGTAGGCAGACAAACCCTTTCCTCCCCAGATTTGGTGGGGGTATTTCATCACAGCAATAATAACCCTGACTAAGATATGATAACCCCAATCAAAATCAGACTCCTTATAAAGAAGAGTGACAGCTGGTGCTTGTATGTATTTGCATTCACCGAGAAGATTGGAGATAGTTATATATCCCTTAGATTCCTGGATCTTCAGTTTCAGGCAGTTGGTTGCAGTATTAGTTGGCACTGAAAGTGGATTTGCCTTTAGCAGCTTAGAAGCAGGAAGAGCAGCAGGAAGAGGCAGTAATCTGTGCTCCTTGGAAGCTGCCCCCAGGCTATACAGCAGCTGGTTCCAAGTCTTGGTAAAGGCTGTAGCCAGAGGAATCTGCTTGGTATCAGCTCAGAAAAAAAGCACAAGTGTGGAGTGGAGACGGCCTCTCCCTAGGGAGGAAGGGGTTAAAGCAGGGACAGGAGGGTCACCATGGCTCAGATCCAAGGGATGCCAGTACATCCTCTCACCTTGTCCTCCTAAAGCTGTCTTTCTCAGATGTGAAGTTCTAAAAACAAGGTATACAACTTCAAAGAAGCCTTTAACACAGTCGTGTGCCCTGCAATCCCCAGGGTTGCTAGCTCTTTCACATGGCAGTGGCTCTTTGGCTGTATTAGATTATAACATGGAGTTGGGCTTGGCACTGCATGCCTGCAATTTCAGTCCTTGGGATTGGAGGCAGGAAGATCAGAAGTTCAATGTCAACCTAACCTGATCTACATGAGACCTGGCTCAACTCCCCTCCTTGCATAAATAAAAATTAAGAAATACATATGTCCATATATATTGTGTAGGGTTTGGAGACTCTCAAATGAAGAGATAAGATACATAAAACTATATACAGATGGTAGCAATGACCCTTCAGACCACATAATCTTCTTTTAGGAAGATAGTGGTGTAGCTCTTCTATTCCTTCACTTCCTAAAAATCTGTCTGTCTGTCTGTCTGTCTGTCTGTCTCTCTCTCTCACTCACACACACACACACAAGTGTGTTCTCGAGAGTTTTTGCTTTATCCTCTCCATACCCCTTACTATAGGTCTAATATTTGAGACCCTCTTCCCTTACAAAGGGTTAAGGCAGCCTGCTTCAAGCTATTAGCTTTACTTTCAGAGGAAAACTGAAGAAAAGGAGCCAGCACCATCGTATACTGTGACAGTGGTGTTTCTGAGCTGTGCCTGTTGAGTAGAGGAGCCAGCACCATCATATACTGTGACAGTGGTGTTTCTCTGCTGTGCCTGTTGAGTAGAGGAGCCAGCACCATCATATACTGTGACAGTGGTGTTTCTCTGCTGTGCCTGTTGAGTAGAGGAGCCAGCACCATCGTATACTGTGACAGTGGTGTTTCTCTGCTGTGCCTGTTGAGAAGAGGAATCCTCTCTTTACTCTTTACTGAGATCAAAAGATTAAATTTGTGCTAAGAAATGAAAGACATCAAGAGAAAACAATCGAAGACCTCTTGACCTCAAGGTTTGCTTTTGCACATAACTGTGGCCTCAGAGCCTGGGACAGTGCTGGGCTCATAAGCAACACTTGAGAGAAATCTGGGCTAGCACAGAAATGGCTTAGTTTTAAATTTTGAATTTTAGGGATTTCTGTTTGTTTTGGAGACAGTGTCTAATGTAAGCATGTAAGTTGAGATTGTTTGGGGCTCATCATGTTATCCTTGGATTCTTGATCTTCCTGCCTCCACCTCCTCCGGGGATTATAGGTCTAACCTACCGAGCTTGTTTTTAGGAATGGTTTAATTCATGTCTTTTGATTTCTGCCATGCCAATTGGAGATGTGTCTTTGGAATGACAGCTTTTCCTTTTCCATCATACATGTTTACATTTAGTTGTTGGAAAATGCTGGAAGCTCCGTGTCTGCAGGACGGGAAGCGTGCTTCTCAGCACATCCCTTTCTTAGAAGCACCCTGGCATGCATGGGTTGACTCAGAAAGAGAGTCACCTGCTTTAGCTTTAACGAGGTAGCTTCTACCCTGTCCAACTGTGTGGAAACATAGCTTCTCGGGCAGTAATGACTGTGGGAATGGCTGCGCAGCTGCCAGAGGCTTTTCTGGCTAGGGAACTTCTCTTGCCAACTATTTCCTCTAAGAATATCTCCCTTTTATGTCCGCTCAGCCAGGAAGTGATAGCTGCATCTCATGTTCTTTGCTCTTTTGAAGAAGGCAGCATGGTTGAGGAAGCAGGAGGGGTGGGTGCTTAGCTCCAGACCTAGTCATGCCCCACAGTGCTCTGAGGAGTTCATAAGATGGAAAGCTTCTGGGTATTTAACACTCTGCCTTGTTCTGTCCTGGTGCTGTCACTGGCTAGATGACTTTGGAGAGCTCCCTTTGTCATCTGTGCCTAGAATATAATATCAAATACATGGTTTTCTCGAGGGAGTCCGTGTGAATTTCTGTGTCTCTCGTTTCTTCCTTTATTTCTGTGATACTTGTCTGTGGCATCATTAAGCCCAATTTTATTTTCTGGATCTTGTTTCCTTTGCTTTTATGATCCACTGAACTATCATTTACTAAACTCATAGACTGCCAGTTCCGAGGCACTTCCTGTTGACTGGAGGCATGCAGCTAGCAGTGCAACAAAGTAACAGCTTGAAGTGTGCTGCAGCTGGACAGCTGTGTCAGGATCATGGGTGTGCTGCAGCTGGACAGCAGGCTGTCAGCTGTGTCAGAATCAGGGAACCCTAGGCCTGAGGATCCTGACTTTCTTTTTAGTTAAACATAAATTCAATGTAAGCCAAGAGAATTAAAGACACGAAAACAAGACAAAACAGAAAAGCCTTAAACGTGAAGATTTACACGTAAGCCATGGAGTCAGGATGTGCAAATCCTATAGTCTGCTGTATTGAGGTTTTTTTTTTTTTCAGTTTGTTCAAATGGAAAATATTTTATCATCTGTTAAGTTTTATATACTTAAAGAGTCTCATAAATTGCTATGTTTTATAAGCAGTCATTCAAATTCATGTTACATATATATGAATTGGCATTCATCTACTTAATAAAATGCATAAAATAATTTCAGTAAACAGTATTACATGCTTAGTCTGACAACAGTGGGGTTTCCAGCACCCGCACACTTCATTTAAATTAAGTTTTCTGGTTACCATATGTGCTGGCTAGATTTATGTCACCAATGACACAAACTAGTGTCATTGGAAAGGAGGTAGCCTCAAATGAGAAAATGCCTCTATCCGATCAGACTGTAGACAAGCCTGTAGGGCATTATGTTAGTGAGTGATGTAGAAGGGCCCAGCCAATGGTGTGTGGTGCTATCCCTGGGCCAGTGGTCCTGGGTTCTATTGGAAAACAGCCTGAGCAAGACAGAGGCAGTAGCACCCCCTCATGGCCTCTGCATCAGCTTCTGCCTCTAGGTTTCTGCCCTGTTTGATTTCCAGCCTTGACTTCCTTCAATGATGGATTGTGATGTGGAAGTGTAAGGCAAATAAACCCTTTCTTCCTCAAGTTGCTTTTGGCTACAGTGTTTCGTCACAGCAATGGTAACCTTGCTAGGATACAAAGTATCTGATCTGAGGTGGCTCCGTATGTTTGCTAGTCATCATTCTCTCCCGAACGGCTCTCCCTTCCCTCCTCCTCTCTCCAGCTCACTTTCTCTAGTTCCTCCTCAATCCACAGTCCTTTCTATTCCTCACCTTGCTAGGGTGAATGCATGCACAGGAATAGATGTGAGAGCAGCAGGGTGCACACATGATCAACTCTAATTTTTTTAAAAAAAGTTTTATTTAGTTTCCTTATTTGTTTGCATGCATATATGTCTGTGTGCCATATATATGCCTGTTGTGCTTGGAAGCCAAAAGAGGGCATTGGATCCCCTGGAGTGGGAGTTACAGATGGTTATGAGCTGCCATGTGAGTGCTAGGAACCAAACCCTAGTCCTCTGTTAAAAGCCAGTGCTCTTAATCATGGAGTCATCTTTCCAGCCCCAGCCTATTGGGTTTTTAGTGTCAGTGGTCTTATATGTCCTATAACATATGTCTTATAACATAACATATAACATAGATAGATGGACACTTCTGCTTCCTTCCATCCCTCCTCCTCTTTTTTCCAAACTCATTTCCATTTCTTTAAGTCTTTAGGGTGAAATGACTAGTTTCCCCAGAAGTTGTATCAGGAGCAGGGCAGCTCCTTGGGTTACTCTGGCTCTCACTAGGCTCTGGGTAGAGAAGACAACCCTGTTTGCAGAAGTTTGCTGTGATCGGATTGTCTTCCTTCCCCTTTCTCTCTAAGACTGCAAAGCACTGAGACTAGGGGGTGGAGCTTAGAATGGGATTCACACAGATGGGGTGAGTGTCTCTTGTATAATTTTTATGTACCCTAAATAGGGCTGAATTTTTCTTTTTAATTCATTGTGCTTTGAATTCTTAATATGTCTTGGCTCCTTAGAAAATCTGGCCTTTCTTCCACGATGTTTTGTCTAAGTCTGACGTTGTGATGCACTCAGGGCTGCTTGAAGCTTTTCCAGTTCAGTGTCAGGAACTCAAGTTGGATTGGGGGTGGTGGCATTAGGCTTTGCTCTCTGGATAGAATTCAACTTCCTGTTTCTAAGAAAACATTATCTAAAGACCTGTAAAAGAGATTTCTGCCTGCCCGGCAGCTTGTGTCAACCACACTTAGTAACTAGCATGAATAACATGCATAGATATGCGTATATAATCAACTAGGGATTATATCTCTACATGTGTATGAAACTGCTTGACCATCCCTTCCCCATGGAAATCTGATCTCATAGAAAAAAAAAAAAATCCCAATCTGATGGTTTAAGAAGTAGATCCTTAACTGGGCGGTGGTGGCGCATGGTTTAATCTCAGCACTTGGGAGGCAGAGGCAGGTGGATCTCTGAGTTTAAGGCCAGCCTGGTCTACAGAGCAAGTTCCAGAAAAGCATGGGCTACACATAGAAACCCTGTCTCAAAAAAACTAACCAACCAACCAACCAACCAACCAACAAATAAATAATAAATGGATCCTGTTGGTAACTAAATAAACCAGGAACCAATATTTCATATTGGTTGGGATTTTATCCATCGTGAATGGAATCCACCCATTTGGAAGATTCTAGTTAATTCCATACTGAAAAAGGAAGAGAAGGAGAGCTGCCACTCGGACATCTCCCTCTGGGAGGATCACTGATATGCTTGTGGCTTACACATCCTCACAGCACTGAGGCAGCCTTGCCTGTCAGGCCCACTGCTCTGCCCCTGAGAGGTCAAGCTTGAACCCCACTGTGGCTTGCTGGGCTGCCTTGGAGATTACCATTGTCCCTTATTCACTTATGAACAAAGGACTGGGATGTTTGGTTTCAGACCCCAGAACAAGGGTCAGGCGCATATTTTACATATCAAAGCAGACCTGGCCTCCAGGTTTTCCCAGCATCCTTCAGTCCCTAACTGGCATTTCCTGCTCCCAACCTTGAACTTTCCAGTCCAGGGGCTGGGCTGCCCTTTCCCCCCTAGAGGCTCTTCCCTATATAATCCAAACATTTTGATCTCTTCTCTCTTCTTCTCTTCTCTTCTCTTCTCTTCTCTTCTCTTCTCTTCTCTTCTCTTCTCTTCTCTTCTCTTCTCTTCTCTTCTCTTCTCTTCTCCCCTCCCCTCCCCTCCCCTCCCCTCCCCTCCCCTCCCCTCCCCTCCCCTCCCCTCCCCTCCCCTCCCCTCCCCTCCTCTACTCTACTCTTCTCCTTCTCCCTGCAAGAGTACCCTCCCCACCCACCCATGATGAGTTCCCTGGCCTCCTTTCTTGGGGTAAGTGAACTCACTCGCCCAAGAGCAGCTTCCCAATAAACATGTCTTTAATATAATCTAATTTGGCTTGAATTGGCTCATTTCACCAGGGTAGAAATAACCTATCAACATCTAACAACAGAAAATTGTAAATGCTGAGGCTAATCTGACCACTCTTTTTTTTGTTTTCTTTTTCCTTTCTGCCTCCTTTTTTCTTTCTTTCTTTCTTTCTTTCTTTCTTTCTTTCTTTCTTTCTTTCTTTCTTTCTTCCTTTCTTCCTTTCTTCCTTTCTTCCTTTCTTCCTTTCTTCCTTTCTTCCTTTCTTCCTTTCTTCCTTTCTTCCTTTCTTCCTTTCTTCCTTTCTTCCTTTCTTCCTTTCTTCCTTTCTTCCTTTCTTCCTTTCTTCCTTCCTTCCTTCCTTCCTTCCTTCCTTCCTTCCTTCCTTTCTTTCTTTCTTTCTTTCTTTCTTTCTTTCTTTCTTTCTTTCTTTCTTTCTTTCTTTCTTTCTTCCTTCCTTCCTTCCTTCCTTCCTTCCTTCCTTTCTTTCTTTCTTTCTTTCTTTCTTTCTTTCTTTCTTTCTTTCTTTCTTTCTTTCTTTCTTTCCTTCCTCCTCTTCCTCCTCCTCTTTCTTGAGAGACAAGAGTCTTTTTTTAAAAAATGCCTATGCAGCCCTGTCTGTCTTGGAACTCTCCAAGTAGACTTGACCATTCTCAAACCCAGAGATCCACCTGCCTCTGCCTCTCAAGTTCATGCACCCCTATACCAGGCCCCTCATTACTGTTAATATTTTGCTGTGTTCCATTAAAAATTATTCATTTTATGCATTTGTGTGTATGTGGAGTGTATGTGCAGCATGTGTATGAAGGAGCTGGGGAATGTAGGTAGGACCCCATAACCAGAGCTGGATTCACAAATGGTTGTGAGCTACTACATAGGTGTTGGCAATCAAATCCAGGTCTTCTACAAGAGCAGTAAGCTAGTTAAGCCACTGGACTATATCTCCAGCCTCTATGTTTTTATATGTTTACATATGTGTACATATGTAGAGGTAGGTGTATATGTACATGTTCTTTTAAATTATTACTTATTCTTTGGTGGTTTCATACATGAATGCAAAGTATTTAGATTGTATTCAATCTTAGCTCCCCCCTCACACTCCTGTCTCTGTTTCTTCTGCCCAATGCCATTCCTTCTCCTTGCCCTCCTGTTACCCAGTAAGTCAATTAGGGTTGCCCTCTACTTGTGCAAGAGTGTATGGCTCTCTATTTCAGGATGGGCAACTTGCTAGGGCTGCACCTCCAAAGAAAAATAACTGTTTCTCCTCAGCTATCACCTGCTAAATGCTCTTCGGTTAACAGTGGGGCCTTGTGAGCCCCTCCCCTCTCCATATTTGGAGGCATATTGGCTGGCTTGACCCAAGGCATGTTATTTTAAACATGTATATGCATTGCTGATTGGTCAGTGCTTGTTCTTCCAACATCCTAGAGGTCAGGGCATTTCCCTCAACAGGGTTTTAGATAGCTCAACTCTGCTTGGTAGTTGTCAAGGTCATAGCCAATCTAACAAGTTTCCTACCACTTAATGCTTCCTGTTCTTTCCAGAACCTAATCTTTTTATGAATCTCGGACTCTCAAGAAGTTTCTGAGTATTCAGACTGTAAATATTTACCTGATGTCCTTGTGCGGTGTGTGGTTTATGAGTGTGGTGATGTTAACAGTATAAACATTCTTTCCCTCCAGGTTGGTGGATGACCGTTGTGTGGTGCACCCAGAGGCGGGGGACCTTGCCAACCCACCCAAGAAGTTCAGAGGTAAGGAACTTCCAGTTTCCACATAGGTTTTGCTGTTAAATTTGGAGGGATCTATAATGAATTATCTGATTTCTGTTTTGCATCATGGCATCTATAGACTGCCAAGGAATCCTGGTAATTACCTATGAAAGATGAACTTTTCAAGCCAGTAGATATAACTAGATACTATTTATTTATAGATTTCTGTGACAGTTATATTATACATGTCATAGTGTTTTACTGTTAGCTTGTTAATTCTCTTTATGAAAGTCCCATGTTGTGTGAATGTGGCGTTTAGAGCCATACACAGATGGCATGTGGTAACTAACTGTTGTCTTAGAGCTTCATGGTCTCCTTGGCTGAGAAACCAGTTGTAGCAGCAGGTTGATTATAACTCAGCTTCTGCAGAAGGATTAATGGGACCTGGAGAACATCCTAGAAGACAAAAAGTAGTAATTACAACATCATACAAACGTTAAAAGCTAGGATCTGCATATGAAAGAGAGTGTGTGATTTTGATCTTTCTGAGCTGTCACCTCACTTAATATCAATCTTGGGGTTCTATTGCTATGGTGAACACCAGGACCAAAGCAACTTGGGAATGAAACAATTTACTTCATCTTACATTGTTCAGGCTACAATGTATCACAGAAGGAAGTCAGGGATGGAACGTGGAGGCAGGAACTGATACAAGCAATGGGCAAATGCTCTGTATTGCCTTGCTCCCATGCTTGCTTGCTTTATTTTATTTTATTTTTATTTTTTATTTTTTTATTTTTTAAAAATTTAAAGATTCTTTTATTGGTTATTTTATTTATATTTCAAATGTTTTCCCCTTTTCAGGTCTCCCCTTCAGAAACCCCCTATCCCATTTCCCCTTCCCTACCTCCATGAGGGTGCTTCCCCACCCACCCACCCACTCCTGTCTTTCCACTCTGGCATTCCCTTTGCTTTTTAATACAATGCAGGCCCACCTGCCCATAATGAGCTGGGCCCTCCCACATCAGCCATTAATCAAGATAATGCCCCAGAGACTTAAAGGCGAGTCTGATACCGGAATTTTCTCAATTGTGGTTCTGTCTTCCCAGATGTCAAGTTGACAGAAAACAAACAAAACAAAACCCCATAAAATCAAAACCCCAAAACAAAACAAACCAACAACAAAAGAACAAAAAAACAACAACAAAACCACAACCAGGATCATATAATAATATCTAAATCCATCTGTTTCCTTGCAAGTTTTACACTTTCATTATGTTTATAACTTAGTAAAATTCCATCGTGTGTATATATCACATCTTGTTATTCCTTTAACCATTTTTGGAGACCTGAGCTGGTTAAGGATTCTTCTTTCTTTACATTTTCTCTTTTATAACACTTATTTTATTGTGTGTGTGCATGTACATGTATGCTCCCGAGCATATGAATATGTGCCACATGCATGCTGTGCCCATGGAGACCAAAAGAAGTGGGAGGTGATGGTGTCCTTTCTTTGCAAGAACAGCAAAAGTTCTTGCTATGACTCCATCTCTCTCTAGCTTGTCATTTGACTTTTGTTCTTTGTTTGATCAAACCCATTCTGACTCGGATGAGTTAGAACCTTTAAGTAGTTTTAATTTGCATGTCCCTGACTGGCTAAGGATGTTGAACATAAAAATGTATATTGATGGTTTGTGTTTCTTCTTGGGGGAACCATTTATTTCATCAGCCTATTTATTGATTGGCAGTTTTGTTTCATTCATTGATTGTTGAAGCTTGTCTTAGTCAAGCCTATTGTCTATTGTCTGTCTTAGTCACAGCCTTGAACTCACAGAAATCCCCCTGCCTTTGCTTCTGCTGGGATTAAATGCATGTGCTACCACAGCCTGGCGTATATTCTAACTTTTAACGTCCTTGTGTAAGGTCTGTCTAGCAAAGGTTCTCCTCCACTCTGTTCATTCTGCTGATGGTTTTCTTCACTGTGTGAAAACTTTTAACTTTTTGTAGTCCTAGTTCTTCATTTTTATACGATCTCCTGTGCTGCTGGAGTCCAGTTTAGAAAGTTCAAAAGAGAATTAGTCTCAAAACCAAACTGGGACAGCGCAGTATTTATGTTGGGGAAAAGCATGAATTTCAAGACCTTACTGTATTGTCTGGGGGCTTTGTCATCTAAAGTGGGTCACCTGTCAGGGGCCTCCAAGGGCATCTGTCACTGTCTCATGAGAGCTGAGCTGGATAGCAAGAACAATGCCCACTGATGAGCATTTGTAAGCCTTCAGTGTTCTCAGGGAAAGCTTTGCAGACACACTTTTCGTCTTTATGCAAAGGCAGTTACATTATAATGAAAGGGTACAACATGACTCTGTTAAGCGTCTTTGGCTCTGACCTTACTCCACCTTCTTCTGGAGCAGAAATCTCTTTCCTTTTCTTTCTACTTCTCAGTCATTGAATTTTACCCATAGAAGACGACTCCCTGAACAGCCATTGGATACTGTGGTTTGAGATATCCAAGCTCTCTCTGGGATCATGTGATCAAACTTGATTCAAAGGGTATCCCAGGTCTGTGCTGTGAGTTTCAGCAGCCTGATTCCTTGGTTCTCAGTAGGATTTGCTCTTTCCAAAAGCAGGTTGTGTGAAAGGGCAGATTACTCTGGAGAGCAGGAAGGCTTTGGAGGGTAACAGATCTGTGCTAGAACTAACAACCCTGTGCCCAGAGGCAGATGGACCCAGATGCCTGTTTCCTTGTTATCCAGTGGGCAGGAGTTCAAGGTGTGAATCATTGTCAGAGCTGGAGCCTGGTTTTCCTGTAATCTGATTCTTAGCTCACATCCCTGCTAGTTGGCTCTCAGTTCCTACTTCCACTTTAAAACTAAGCCTCTGTCTCTCCACTATCGCCAGAGAAGGGTGTCCTTTCCAGTTGGAGACCCAAACTCCCCTGGTCTGAAAGTCCAACTCTTTTCTGGCAGAGCCCAGCACAGAAGTCTCTGAGATTGACTGGCTTCTGTCCTGGTTTTCCCAACAGCCAGGAGCAAACTCTCCCAAAAGCTTCAGCCACGGGCATCTTGTTGCAGCTCTGTTGGCACTTCTGTACTCTGCCTGTGTCTGTTTCTCCTGCCCGCCTCTGCAGCTGTAAAAACCATTGCACGCCCTAGAGAGCTGACTGTGGGAATCACCCGCCTAGCATGTCCAGACTCCTCTGCCAAGTTTCCAAAACCGGATTGTTTCTTCCTTAGATGTTGTGAAGGAACAATAGGCCACCACCATCATAGCTCCTTGAGCTGGGCACATGCTCTTCTCAAGTGAATTTGAATGTTTTTCATTGTCCAGCAGTGAAATGTGACCCTAGCTCAAGTCCTCCAATTTCTTGAGCAATTACATTTGTTTTTTAGAACCAAAGTTCTTGATTGGTTGAAGTCATGAAGTAATGATTTCCCCAACCATGCACAATCTAGAAGTTTCCCATGAACGTGTCATGAGAAATTTTTCCTTTGGGGGCATGTCTAGGCAATGACACCCCCTTCCTTCTAAAGTTCCAAGGGCAAACCCTCGCTCTCCCTGGGAACCAATGGGTTTATCAGACTTATGCGCAGAGCATGGGTCAGGTTTACTGTAGGAGCGTGGGTGACCTTGAAGCAGCTACTTAGGAGGTCTGCACCGACCATGAATGACGTCTCCTCTGTGCCTGGCAGATGAGGTTCCCTGCCTTTAGGCTTCTTCAGCTTGTATCCTCAATCCCTTCCTTGAGTCCCTGAGGCCACGTGCAATTGTGAAATGGACACTACTGTCTGGCTGCTCAGGCAAGGGTTCAGTGGCCCTCACACCCATTCTTTCTCTCAAGGAGTGTCGGGAGTCCGTCAGCCCTGCTGTGATGGTCTTCTGAAAACAGGGACAGCCGAATGATGAGGAAGGTAACAGCTTGGCTAGGAGGACGAGGTCATCTCGGCTGTTTTATCAGCAGAGAAAACCACACTGTAACTAACAAGCAACCAGAGTTCCTCAAAGCCTAGTGTCTAGTTCTTTCTGTAGAAACCACACACAGAGGACGATGAGAAGGGAGACAGACTGGCTCTGTCTTGAGTGAGTTAAAGTTCTTTACCAGTCAGATTTGTTGTTCCATTTATTCTGCTTACTTGACTTTTATTTTATTGTTTTGAGCTGGGGTGACCTCTAATTTGCCACATAGATGAGGAGAGCCTGGGACTTCCATATTCCTGTCTCTGTCCTCACCTCTCAAGTGCTGGGATTACAGGTGTGTGACACCATGCTTGGTTTCCTCTGTTTTTGTTTTTCTATTAATTAATTAATTAATTAATTAATTTATTTATTCACTTTATATCCCAGTCACTGCCACCCCCACCTCTGTCCCAGCCCCTGCCTCACACAGTCCCTCTCCCTCTCCTTTTTCTCTGAAAGGGTGGAGCCCCCCACCTTGGGTATCCTCCCAATCCTGGCACATCAAGCCTCTGCAGGACTAAGCTTGTCCTTTCCCACTGAGGCCAGACAAGGTAGCCCAGTTAGGGAAACAAGGTCCACAGACAGGCAACAGCTTTAGAGATAGCCCCCTGGTGGCGCACGCCTTTAATCCCAGCACTTGGGAGGCAGAGGCAGGAGGATTTCTGAGTTCAAGGCCAGCCTGGTCTACAGAGCGAGTTCCAGGACAGCCAGGGCTACACAGAGAAACCCTGTCTCGAAAAAAAAAAAAAAAATTAGAGATAGCCCCCACTTCAGTTCTTGAGGGACCCACATGAAGACTGAGTTGCATATCTGCTACATATGTGTGAGGGGCCTAGGTCCAACCTGTGTATGTTCTTTGGTTGGTTGAGTCTCTGAGAGTCTTCTAGGGTCCAGGCTAGTTGACTCTGTTGGTCTTCCTGTGGAGTTCCTATCCACTTTGGGGTCCTTAGTCTTTTCCCCAAGTCTTCCACAAGACTCCATGAGTTGACTTGGGTCTCTGCATCTGTTTCAGTCAGAAGCTGGGTGGAGCCTCTCAAAGCACAGTTATGCTAGGTTCCTGTCTGCAAGCATACCAGAATATCATTAGTAGTGTCAGGGATTGATTCTTGCCCATGGGATGGGTCTCAAGTTGGGCAGGTCATTGGTTGGCCATTCCCTTAAGTCTCTGCTCCATCTTTGTACCTGCATTTCTTGTAGACAGGACAAGTTTTGGGTTGAAAGTTTTGTGGGTGAGTTGATGTCCATATCCCTCCACTGGGGACCCTGCCTGGCTACAGGGGATGCTGTTTGAGGTTCTATATCCTCATTGTTATGCTTCTCAGCTAAGGACACCCTCATAGACTCCTGGGAGCTTTCACCATACCAGGTCTCTGGCACATTGTAGAGATGCCCCCACCCGCACCCCACTCCCACACCAACTTTGTTTTTAAAAAGCAATCTTGAGACTCTGTGATAAAGGTGCCTATACAGGAGAATTGTAAAGCTGGCTCAGGGAACTCTACCCTGTTCCATGAACTTAAATCCTTGTGTAGCTGCTACATTTCTTGTCATTGTAACAAAAACCCCGAGAAGAGATGAACCAAGGGAGGAAGGGCTCACTCCGGCTCATGGTTAGAGACTTCAGCCTGTTGCCTCAGGAAAGACCTGATGACAGGGACAGCCTGGGACAGTGATGTAGGCTATGAAGGTGCCCACTCACATCTGGACAGATCAGTGAGCAAAGGAAAGGGCATTGTGGGAACTCTGTTGACTGGCACCTTTTCTCGTGATATTATTCTGAGGTGAGCCCCTTCCAGGCTGGCCTCCCGGCTCAGTCAGCCTGTCTGAAAGCATCCTGCAGACATGCCCAGATGTGAGACTCAGGTGCTTCCAAAGGCAGGGAGGCTGACTGTGACTAGGAAGCATGTCGGTTTGTGCCTCACAGGCCATTTGTCCACAGTAAGAGTTTGCGCTGTGTGTGCTGCTCAGTACTAAATTTCAGACTCATTTGACCGTGAGGGTTTTTCCACTCCTCCATTTTCCCCCAGATATCCTGTGCTGTATTTGGTACCTCGGTTACAATGCTTCTTCAGTCTTTATTGCTTTTGTCCTGGATGCTTTGGAAGAGGACAGCCAGAGATTTTCTTGACTTTCTTATGGATTGGCTCATTTTAGTGGTTTTGGTACAACTTACTGAAGTGGGGGTTAAGGTCTAGAGACACACACCACAGAGGTTATGTTCACACCTCCACGTCTCACAGGTCACAATGACAACATGATTTAGTCTTGTTTCCCGACCGATAGTTTCACATTCCCTATCTTCAGTGAAGAGAGTTACTTTCATCTATTTTATGTTGATTTTACATTGGCTTCTTTCCTACTTCCCTTTGTCTTTCTCCCTTTTCTGGAAAATTGTCTTGTAAGAATGGAGTTGTACAAACGTCTGTGTTTGTACACAGCTGGGAGGAGAAGCTGACGTACATGAAAGCAAGAGTGGGTTTAGTTTTTTTTTTTTTTTTTTTGTCCTTCTGTGACCCTAGGGGTGAGGAAACACAGGCATGAAACCAAGGAGCTTGTCCCCAGGAGGAAAGAGATGGCCTTGGGCCCAAGGTCAGGCTTTTTGGACTAGGAGAATGTTTCAACTCTTGAGATCCTGAAGTTGTTGACTCTTGCCTATTTCATAACCCACCAAGTCTATCACAGGGCTACTCCTGCCAAGCAATGGATGTTTGGAGGTCATAAGTCACAATGTTTCAGGAGTTGGAATTTAAAGGAAGAGTTTCTGGTCTGTGCAATGTAAAAAGCAGATGGTGAAAAATCAGGGGCTTAGGTGTAACCTGTGAGGAAATGTAACCTGAGCCTTTTGCTGGTGACCACAGATGGCATTTTGAAGGTAGAGCCTCACTCGTGCCTCCAGCCATGGAGGTTGCACATCTAAGCACACTTGTTAGTGTGTGCATGTGTGTGTGTGCACGTATGTAGACCAGAAGTTAATATTAGGTGTGTCCCTGTATCTCTCTCGTCCATATTTTTTGAGGCAGGATCTCTTGCTGAACCTGGAGACTCTCATTTCAGTTAGTGCAGTTAATCTGTCCCCAAGGACAACTGTCCCCAGTTACAGATGCACACTGCCTCCCCAGCTTTTTACATGGGAGCTGAAGGTTCAAACTCTGGTTCCTGTGCTTGGGGGGTAGGGACTTTACTCATAGATCCACCTCCTCAGGCTCCGGTGGTTGAACACACTAGTCTCTTATACTTGCTGCCTCCACCAGCCCAACACTTGCTCTGTGGAACTTCTTCAGATTTGGGTTTATATACTCTTTTATTTTTATTCTGAGACAGGACCTCAGGTTTCCCAGGCTGCCCTCAGACTTGCCATGTAGCAGAAACTGAGCTTAAATCCTTCTACCTCCACGCCCCGAGTGAGGGATTATCAGTGCCCACCATGCTTAGCATTAGTGTAGTGGTTTTTTCTTTCTTTCGTACACAGTGACAAACTATTTCAAGTTTGAAAACAAGCAGCATAACTTATTGGGCGTTTGATACTTTTATGCCACATCATGCTTCAGGCTCTCTAGGCTTTATTACTTTGTCACCAGAGATTGTTGCTGTTCAGAATTGGAGTTCAGAAATCCGAGGGCAATGAGGTTATGCAGCTGTCACAGGTCACTGACCTTTTGGGGCAGAGCTGAGACCAGGGCTTAAGACCCTCCCTATCTTGGAATTTTGCTTGCCTGGAAATTCTACCTCATGGCTTTCACAGCTGTGGGAGAACCTGAGCCTTCCCTCTCCTTAAGTATTTGTTTCTATCGCTATTCCTCAGCTCCTTTCTTCTGCGTTCTTGGTATGTTTTAACTCTTTTATATTGCTGCTAACTACAAATTCCTCAGGCGTTCTCTAGCCGAGAGGCCTGGTTTGTTTTCTGCCAAGGTCCTTGTGGGTGACTTTGACACTTGATATTCACCAAGGGCTGAACACACTACAGTTGACTTTATTCTGGAGAGAGGTCATCTTGGTCTTGGAGACCATATTTACAGCTCAAGGGAATTTCTTCCTTCAAGTTTTCAGTGAACCCGAACTCTGATGTAGTAATTTGTTGCTCAGAGAACTTTGGAAATTTGCAATGGATTCCAAGCCAACAGCTTTATAAATCTGTATTAGGACCTTTAAACATGCTTCACTGGGAAGTTACTTGGACTGTAGGTAGCAGTGTTTGTGAAGGTCATCGTGATAACCTTTGTCTGTAGCTTATCCACTACAACTAAACTCCTAATTGATGGCTGAAATGAGCTAATACGAGTTTACTTTCTTCAGTGAGAATTTAGAGAAGGGGAGGGGGAGTAGATTCCAATGCCTGTTTCATTCTCCTGTGGAGCTACATAGGATTTCAGAAATCTGTGCATTTTAAAGTGCCGGAGAGATGGTGTAGGCTTAGATTTTTCAAAGCCAACTTTAATAAGCGTTCTTAAACACTACTACCTCCCTTCTAGCCCACCGATTGAAGTTAGGGGAGAAATATGGTTAATAGGACAAAAGGGATGTGGACCTGTTTAGAAGTTGTTCTTTGGGGCGATTCTGATCTTCATTGTCAGGATACCAGCAGCCCAGTCTAAAACATCAAACACAGAAGCAGCACTCCAGTCTAATCGGCAAACACGAATCAGTAGCAGCGGCTCGATCTAGAAGAAACCATGAGGCTTGGCTGAGCCAGCAGACATCCAAGGAAGTGGCAACAAGTAGCTGGAATAGCACAAGAAGTTCTTTTCTCTCTATGAAGTGACAACAAGCAAAGACCAGGGAAGACCAGCAAAGTGTTGTAAGATGAACCAATGCAAGAGGGTCATTTACTGTCTATTGGGTTATATTTACACTCTTTCTAAGCATCACACATCCTCTCATGCATCTGCCTCAGCAAAGCATTCTCTCACAAGACAGATTCCAGGAAAACATCACATGACACAACCGAGTCTCACTTCAAGATGGCTCAGTGCTTAAGGGCACCGGATGCTCCCAGGGCCTACATGATTCCTCACAACCATCTGTAACTCCAGTTCTAGGGGAGCCAGTGTCCTCTTCTGACGTCATAGGCACCAGGCACATAGGTGGTGCCCAAACACACAAGCAGGCAAATCATCCATACACATAATAAAATAAAACAAGTAAATCTAAAGCACCTAGTCTTCATTAGGAGGAGACTCTTGTGGTTTCTGAGTGATAAGGAAAGAAAGGGCAGATTGGATTGTGATGTTTAGTTACCCCCTTTATGAGTAAGAAGTGAGAGGCTAACAAGATTGCTCTGTGAGTAAAAAATCCTGGAGGCTCAAAGGCCAGTTAGCTAGGAGCACACTGTTGCAGAGACAAGAAAAAACCCTGCTCCAGCTGAAGGCAATAATGAACGTCTGAAGGTTGTCTTCTGACCTCCACATGTATGCTGTGGCAGGCACATCATCACCCATAGACACAGTTCATGCACACGTCTGCACACACACACACACACACACCCCAATTAATAAATTGTGCTGTAAGTTCATATGCCACAATTTCTCCTTTCAAACTGTGTGTGAGGTTATTGGTCTAAATTCTTACTAAGTACCAAATAAATATCATTATCTGAGCATTTTAATAGCTAACACTACAAGTTAGAAACAGTAGAGAGTTTTGGGAGCTGGCTCAGTAGTTACGCACCCTTGTGGAAGACCTGAGTTAGGTTCCCAGCACTCAAATGGGTGGCTCACAATCACTTGTAACTCCAGCTCCAGAGAATCTGATACACTCTCTGGCCTCCCTGGCCTATACAATATCTGCATAACTAAAAATACATATTTTTTTTCTGTTTTTAAATTTTATGTTGTGTATGGGAGTGTTGTACTGCATGTATGTGAATGTGTACTATGTGTGTGTGGTACCTGCAGAGGCCAGAAGAGGGCGATGCTTTCTTGGTGCTGAAGTTACTGTTGTGAGCCACTCAGGGTGGGTGCTGGAACAGATTCTGGGTCCTCTGCTGGAGGAGCCAGTGCTCTGAGGTGGTGCTGAGCCATCTCTCCAACTCCAAAGCAAGTCTTTTTTTATTGTTTTAAAAATGTGTTAAATATGGAAATTCTCAATGTCAACTGCTTAGAATAGTTTCCATGTAAGTACGGTGGTGGGCTGAGGATCTTCCATGCTAGAGTGGCTTGGAGAGAGTCAGCAGAGATCTGGAATGTGTAGTCTCATAGTGTACCATGTGATAGCATTGCTACACTCCAGACAAGTTGGATATAAACGTAATTCTCGAGGAGTTTGTAATCTAATGAGGGAGATAAGAGCTGTATTCAAATACTTATACCTCAAGGTAGGAAGAGATAAGGGCTAAATAAAAAGCTATGGCGAGGTACTGTGGGTGGATGGAAATTTAACTTCCGGCTTTAAGGGCAGCCGGCGCTTCTTAGTTAGGTTGTCTAGGAAGGATTGGGTCTGAGGTGGAGGGGCGCCTGGGTTTCAGGCCTATAATTAACCTTTTCATGAAGGTAATTTAGGAACCATTATTCCTACCTCGCTCAGAGGACAGCTTTCCGGAGTATGTGCTTCTCTCACTACTGTTCCTATCTAAGTGGCAACGATTGGTGCACACAGCAACATCCTGATGCCACCCTGAACCGCCGTGAGTTCAGTGAGCCTCTCTTGAGTGCACCACAGATGAAAGCACCAAGCTCTGCCACTGCCGTATATCTGGCCTGGAGCAGGTGATTGTAAGTGAACCAACAACTGATTATGATAAAAGATCTATCAGCAACGAATATTTACCTACTCCTTACTGTATGCCAGTTGATTTTCTAACTGCTTTATATCATTAAATTATTAATACTATCTAACCTAATGAGTCATATTTTAATAAAATTTTATTAGCCTTTGTAACGGAAATCCAAAAGCCACACCTTCAAAACAAACCCAAAACTGGTCCAATTGTTGTGTGACAGACACAGTATATATGTCTACTCACCCCAGAGATGAAACTCACAACAGACCAAAGTAACAATTGCACTAATGCCCTATTCGAGGAATCAATGCATTTTTATTGGGCTTACTAACAGGAGTGTTTCCTTAGGGTTTTACTGCTGTGAACAGACACCATGACCAAGGCAACTCATATAAGGACAACATTCAATTGGGGCAGGCTTACAGGTTCAGAGGTTCAGTCCATTATCATCAAGGTAGGAATTTGGCAGCATCCAGGCAGGCATGGTGCAGGAGGAGCGGAGAGTTCTACATCTTCATCTGAAGGCTGCTAGCAGAATACTGACTTCCAGGCAGTTAGGATGAGGATCTTAAAGCCCATGCCCACAGTGATACACCTACTCCAACAGGGCCACACCCTCTAATAGTGCCTCTCCTTGGGCCCAGCATATTCAAACCATCAAAGGAGTATGGGTGAAAGATTACTTACAAGGAGTAGGTATAACTCGAAAGCAACTACATCTCCAGAAAGCCAACCCCAATGGGTGAGCTTTGGCAGCATCCTTCTCTCTGGGGTCTGGCTGCTCAGAGCCTCTTTCCTCAGCAACTGTTCAATTCCTTTTCTAATGCCGGGAGGGCCCCAAAGCCTCTTCCAGGTTCGTAGTCTCTCTGGTACCTACATTTTAGTTTATCTACTGGTTTTTACCAGAGGCTCCTGGAGCCAATGTTTCAATTTGGAGATAATGTTGCAATTCAGAGGAACAGGCCATATATCATCAATGACTTATATAGGCCAAAGGTTTATTTATCTTTCTCTTAATAGCTGCTAGGTGACAAAGCTGGGGCAAGTTTAATTAAACACTCTCCAGAGCCCCTCTGAACTTACCATACTAGAGGCATGTATAACAAGATTTGTTTTGGAGCTGGAGAAACAGCTCAGTGGTTAAAAGATGCTGGCTGCTTTTCCAGAGAACCTGGATTAGGTTTACAGTACCCCCAGGTGGCTTGCAACCACCTGTAACTCCAGTTCTGGGGAGGTCAGAAGAAGATGCTGGAGCCTCTGGAGCTGGAGCCACAGGTGGCTGTGAGCTAATCAGGCGCTGGGGACTGAGCCCGGATTCTATGCAAGAACAGCAAGCGCTGAGCTATCCCTCCAGCCCCACGGTAGGCATATTATGAAACGCCGTGTTGGCCCAGTTCTTACATTCTTTATAGCATACATAAAAGTATGTGCAGTGGGAGGAAGAATGCCACATACCTGTTTATTATTATTTTAAATTTTAATTAGTGTAGTGGCTATTCCTGGTTGTCAACTTGACTATATTTGGAATGAACTACAATCCAGAATTGGAAGACTCACCAGTGACCCTTATCTGGAGGCTTGGAGATAGAAGTTTCTGATCTGGATCTTGGTATGGAGCTCTTGAGGCATAGTGGCTATGGATTCCAGAAGATTAAATCTCCGAGTTCAAGGTCATCTGGGATTAAAGGTGTGGTGGAACACACCTTTAATCTGGGCTACACCTTCTGCTGGAGACAATATAAGGACATTGGAAGAAGGAAGACATCCTTCATGTCGGGAGAGTGTGCAGGAGAGGAGAACCTGAGTAGAGTGGAGGACAGAGAGGCATGGCCGCCATGGGAAGGAGCTGGGGACAGTGATGAGGTCCCTGGGGCAGAACCCCACAGAAGCAGAACTGCAGGACATGATCAATGAAGTAGATGCGTATGGTAACGGCACAATTGATTTCCCTGATGGCAAGAAAAATGAAAGACACAGACAGTGAAGAAGAGATTAGAGAAGCATTCCGTGTGTTTGAAAAGGACGGCAATGGCTATCTTAGTGCAGCAGAGCTTCACCATGTGATGGCAAACCTTGGAGAGAAGTTAACAGATGAAGAGGTCTAAGAGTGTCACGAGTTCCAGTACCTCTAGCAGTGACAGTTCGGCCAGTGAGTCTTCATCAGAGAGTGAGGCATCTGCCTCATCCTCTTCAGAAGACAGTGACTCAGATGAAAGCCTTCTCCTCCTCCTCCTCCTCCTCCTCGGACTCAGACTCAGACTCCAGCTCCTCCAGCAGCAGCAGCAGCAGCAGCAGCAGCAGCAGCAGCAGCAGCAGCAGCAGCAGCAGCAGTTCTGAGAGCAGGTCTGATGATGAGCCACTAAAGGAGAAGAAGAAGAAGAAGAAGAAGAAGAAGAAGAAGAAGAAGAAGAAGAAGAAGAAGAAGAAGAAGAAGAAGAAGAAGAAGAAGAAGAAGAAGAAGAAATAGAGCTCTGTACACCAGGACAGTGGACCCAAAGCACCTATGACTCCCAGGAGAACTGAAAACCTGCTCAAGCAAGCAAGCCAGTAAAGACCATCCCTCCATGCCTCTGCATCAGCTCCTGCTTCCTGACCTGCTTGAGTTCCAGTCCTGACTTCCTTGGTGATGAATAGCAGTATGGAAGTGTAAGCTGAATAAACCCTTTCCTCCCCAAACTGCTTCTTGGTCATGATGTTTGTGCAGGAATAGAAACCCTGACTAAGACAATTAGTTTCTGAGCATTTCGTACATGGTTCATACTGTGTTTACATTGTTTTTAACCCTCTCTCTTCCTGCTTCGACTTCGTTTGTGTCCCCACTCACAAACCTATGATCTCCTTTTCCTTAAGCTTGCTGTACCCCTCCCCCATATGTTTACCCACTGAACCTCACTTGGGGTTGTAGAAACTATTGGGAACTTGTCCTGGAGAAAATTACTCTCTCTGTTTCTGTCTCTGTCTCTCTGTATGTCTGTCTGTCTGTCTGTCTCTAGCCATTATTTGCTTGTAGTTCTTTTTCTAGGAGTGGGGTCTTGTGACAGTTCCTTCATCCATTTGACAGGTTAGCTGGAGTTGTTATTATGCTGGTCTTGCTCAGCCTACTACACTGCGGAGTGTTCTGGGGTACCACTTCCCTGCTGTGTCTACAAGACACTATGGGGCAGCAGGTGTCCTCTGGCTTTTGTAATCTTTCTGCTCTCTTGCTGTTTTCTCCAATCTCTAGTGCATTAGTTGCATCATGGACATATTGTTTGTATTGTGAACGTATTGATTAGTTGGCATTAGGTTCTTCAATTATTTTTTTATGGTTTGAACACACGTGCATCTCTGTGGTGGTCTCTGTCTGTTGCAGATAGAAGCTTCCCTGGTGAAGGATGAGAGCAATACTTAACTGTGAGCGTAAGGATAAGAATTCAGAATACAGTGAGAAATTGGCTTAAGAAAATGCCAGCAGTAGGTTTTCCTCTAGGGTCCGTGGACTCTCCAGCCATTGGCAGTTGGCTAGGTTTAGAGTACCAGACGTGAGTTCCCTCTTTATTGAATGGGACTGAAGTCAAGCTAGACAGTTGTTGGTTACCGCTAGATAAAAGTGCGTGCGACTGTTATATCCTTGGGGTGATGACCGCAGAGTAGTCATCAGCTTGCTTTGTAGGCTCGTCATCTAGGTAGGATTATTGATCATTTTTCTCCCCTGGTGGCTTGCACAGCACCTTCTGATACCGTGAGAGCTATTCCTCAAGGAGGAGGAGGAGGCTTCCAGATCTGTCCTTGATTCTCCCAAGTTCTGTGTCATAAGTGTCTGGCCTCTTCAGTAGTAGGGTCTTGTCTTCAAATTCTGAGAAGCAATCCAGGACAATGGCAGTGGCCTGTGTTGTTCGTCGAGTCTCTTGGATTCTTTCATCCCCTACAAAGTACGATTTTAAGTGGATATGCCGGGCTAGGCTGGAACTCCTATATCTTAAGGTAGTCTTTAGCCTTGGGACTCCCTACCCTGAGTCTTAAAAAGATTCAAAGTATGGTCTTGTGTGTGAAGGTCCCATGCACCTCTTTGAAGCTGCATAATCCTTAACGATTTTCCAGTTAGTAAGATAAATTTTATGTGAAAGATTGATTTACAAATTGTGTATTCTAGTGCATTCTAGAAGTCAACTGCCTTCCTCCCCAGGTGTCGATGATGCAGTGACCCAGTGGTTTCAAGGTCTCCTCTGATCAGGCGCTTCTGTGTATAGTCTGTGGTTTTCATGGTAAATACAGCAATTTCAGAAGAAAGCAAACAGGGCTGGCGAGGTGGTGATGTTTGTTTTACAAATGCTTGGAATTGGTTCGGAAGCCGGTCTCCAAAGAATAAGGTGCACAGGAACCTCTAAAGCTGCCCTCAGCCACTGAGATCCAGTCTGAGCTGGCTGTGGGGTGTGGGAGGTGGTTAAACTTCGGTTTGCAGAGGCCCAACAACAGAGGAACACTGGAAGAAGATGAGCCGACCTGGAGAATGTCCTGTCCAGGAATCACAGATGGGCTGAAAATGGCTTCTTAGGGGTAGCGTTTTATCTGGGAAGGAGGTGTTTAGTGGCAAGGCTGTGGGAAGCTGTCCTGGTTGTTGTAGGTGCCCTTCATGAAGTGTGGGCAGCTTTCTGCTCTCAGGAAGCCTCCTGGATAAGCAACTTGAACTCTGATTGTATCTGCATAATTAAATGCTCAGATGTGGGAAATTTGTGGAAGAGCAGTAAAGAGAATTGGTTGTATGGTTGGGTTCTGAAATGTGTCTATAGTCAGAGCTAATCCAGTCCTTCAAAAATCACATTAAATAACAAACTAAACCTGCCTCATGACTGTCTGCGGTAGAAAAAGCAAGGTAAAACAGCAATAAACTAGAGCTGATGTTTTCCATGTAAAACAGTAACAAGAAGGCCTTTAATGTCTATTGTGGGTTTTATCTTCTTGTATGTGATTGTGCACTCTGTGTGTGTGTGTGTCTTCCTTAGTATGTTTGTGTGTGTGCAGCTGTCTGGGTGTCTCCCCGCCTTCTAGTTAAAATAATTCAAATTTAATTTTACTTACTATTTCTTTGTGTGTATGTGTGTGCACACGCATGTGAACACATGGTGGCATGCGCGTGGAGGTCAGAGGACAGCCTTGCGGCATTGTTTCTCTCCTTCATTCTCTGTGGCTTCCCGGGATCTAACTCAGGTGATAAGGTTTGGGTCTTAGGGTGGCAAACACCTTTACCTGGACTTGGAGCTTGATTTTCAGCTGGACTGAGCTGGCCAGTGAGTCCCAGGAATCCTCCTGTTTCTTGTTTCCCAGCCCTGCGATTAGAAGTGTGTGCTGACGTGCCTGGCTTTCTATTCTTTTTTTTTTTTTTTTTTTTTTTTTTTAAATGTGGGTGCTGAGAATCTGAGCTCAGGCTCTTAGGCTTGCAAGAGTTTTACCAGCTGAACCATCACCAATCCCCCACCTCCTAATTCTCAGTCTGTTTTTGTCTCTGTGTATTTGTCCAGCGTTATAGACGTTAAGCACAAACCTCTACTCACCTACTGGCTTGTGGGTCCTGAGCCAGTGAGCTAGGCGGTTTCCTGCTTTGCCCTAATGTGGAAGATGGGCTGCAGGGCTTTTCCTAATATCCTACGTGTCTCTTCTTTGCCCTTCTCAGTAAGTCTATCAAACAGCCTGGGATCCAAGTAGCTTAGAAATGCTGGCTCTACTGATCAAGCTGTTGGTACTTGGAAAGTAGTCACATTTGTGGAGAAAGCATTAGCAATTGAGAGAGTTTCCTGCATATGCCCTGTATTCGGGACTTGCTGGCTCAGTGAACAGCAAGTGAACTTTAATACTCTCTTCATAGAGGAGAGGAAGGGGGGATGTGGGCACTTTTGGGGGAGCATAAATGATTCTCAGAGGAAATGATCAAGGCTGAAGACCACACAACATTCCTCTGGACTGTGGTATAGGGTTTAGTTTTCGTTCTCCTGCTCACTGATAAAAGTTTAGTTTGCAGTTTGGGTAATGAAGTTTCATTCAGAGGACTGAAGGCAGTTACAGTCCCCTAGCGGGTACCCTCTTCAGTTACCTGAGGGCACACACCATTGAAGTCTCTTTCTCTGTGTGTGTGTGTGTGCTTAGGAAGAGAAGGAGTCAAAGAGGGTTGAGGAATCAAGGCAAGAGGAAGGCAGGAGTCCATAGTTCCAATATGGCCCACCAACTTAGCACAGCACAGCACTACTGAGCCCTGACTAACTGCCTGAAATGTTAGATTCTCTTGCTCTCTCTGCTGTTTGCTTCCCTGGCTGGGACTTACTGATGGTGGTTCGCAATGGAGGTTCCACACCATGCCCTGCCCATAGCCACCATCTGCACGTCTTCCACAGTTCCTCTGTCACCCCTCCTTGCTCTTCAGTCTTTGAAGGAATGCTGCTACCTGTTTGTAAGCTTGAGGGCGACAGTCCACGTTTCATTTGTCTAGATTTGCCTGTTGTTTGCGAAACCTGCTTCAATTTTCTTAGGTAAGACACAATTTTACAATAGAATCCTGCCACAGAATTTAAATAGCAGCTGCTGAGGGAAGGCAACAGTTACAAATGGCTCTTTGCCTTCCTTTGAAAGGGAGCCTTTCTGTGAGGAAATGCCCCGCCTTGCCACCCTGTCTAATTTACATGGAAAAAGAGAAGCTCAGGACTCGTTTGAATTTGGATTCCAGTGCATAAATTAGATCCTTGTCAGACAAAGGTGAAGGGACGACTTTGACTTTTCTCAGATGGGACCTTTTGCCACATTAGTTATGTAATGGATATGGCCCAGTTACCTCTACCTGGCCAAAAGTGGATTCCTCCCCCCCCCCCCCCCCCAGCCTCCAGCATTCATTGAACACTTGTGATTACTTCAATAGACACTGGGTTAGCTGGAGATGCGGCGGGGGGAGGGGGGGGGGAGGGGGGGGAAGGAATCCACACTTGTCTTCGGGACCTCAGTCCTGGAGGAGACCCCTGCCAGTTTGTACTCTTTGTACTCTTCACAGAGGCAACATAAACTGCTGCTTGAAAGACTATTTAAGTTTTGCTGTATTTCTCTTGGCAGCGAATAGAAATGAGAACAAATGCATTATTCTATGAAACTATGAGGTCTGCTTCTTCCTTTCTTCTGGGACATCTCTTCTACACAGCCCCCTCTTCTGGATTTGTTCCTTTCCCACCAGGATCATATCCATGTTTCCAGTTTTTTTTTTTTTTTTTTTTTTTTTGATTCTGAGCTCTGTAGGCTTGGGGGCACATCTCGGGAGCCTTGACCAGTCAACCCCTAAGTCCTCACCCCCTAGTCATCTACCTCAGCAGTTCTCTAAGCACTCTTCTGGGGCCACCCTCCCACTGTTCGGCGTGAGGACAGTGACTGCACATGCGGCTTCCTTACAGCAGCATCTTTCAGACATGGTGGATGGCTCTGTGTTTATCTCTGGCGGCCTGGGCAGTCTCACAGCCATTCTTAATGAGGACATTTGACGCTACTGATATGCATGGTTTTATTGGATCTTTTGGGTCAAGAGAACAGTGAGCCATTTCTGTAGGTTGCCTCAGGCCTCTGACAGGACTGGAAAAGCTAATTGTATGTGCACTGAAGAGAACATAGAAAAACCTTGGCTAGTTCAGGTGCCCCGTTCTAGAAGGGAGCCAGGGATCACGGAGGCATGACTGTGCAGGTTGCTGCCAGTAACATGACTTCAGCGGATGTGCTGGGCCAGCTGCTCTGTCCTGCTGGAGTGCCCACTTCCAGGGTCCAATCTGTGAAGACTTGAGCCTAATTTCCTCTTTCTCTCCTTCTCTCCCTCCCACCCTCCTTCTTTTCTTCTCTGCCTCTTTAACTATGTAGACCAGGCTGGCCCTGAATTCACTGTCCCATCCTCATGAATGCCTATTTGTATTGAGTACTTAGAGTGTGCTTGTATGTACAGAGTCTGAAGGCAGAAAGAAGGGTAGAAGTGGGAGATGGGATGTGAGGAAAGTGTAGAGGGAGCAGTGGAGGTCTACTACAGATGACGGGATGATGGGGGCAGCCCTCAGGACAAGAAGACTGCAGAGGGGAACTCACTGGAGTTTTTAATTTGGGTCCTTTTCCTTTAAACCATATTTTAGTGGACATTGCTATCCCTGGCACTACAGTGAACCAAAGCAATTATTCCAATTCCTCTCAGAGCTGCGTTTGAACTTGTAGACTGTCTTAGCAGCCAGCTACTTGCTCTGGCTTTCACATCCTCCACATTCCACAGGGGTTGTTTTTGTAGGACTCTGACTAAAAAAAAAAAATGTTATCACAACACCAGGTGTTTCTGATGAGCTTTATCAGATAGGCAGGGAGAGAGCAACAGTTGGGTTAAGTTCCTGGATCCAAAGACTTACATGAAGCTAGGAGAACTTGCTAAGCGTTATCAAACCAAGAGGACTCAGCTGAGAGGACAGAGGGGCTCAAGCTCTGTGAGGGCTTTATTAACCAAGAGGCCTGATAAAATTATAATGAGTTTTCAATCTTTATTTTTTGAGACAGGGTCTCCTATGTTATTTTGGCTGGCTTGGAGTTTACTATGTAAATCAAGCCATACTTGAACACACAGAGGTCTGTCTGTCTGCCTTTCCAATGATGGGATTAAAGTGTGTGACACCACACTTAGCCTGTGAGATTTGAGATGCCTACTATGAAATTTTAAAAAGCTAAAAAAGTTTTAGATTATATTTATTCATTTTGTGCATGTGTTCACATATGCCATGGCACACATATGGGGGGGGGGCAGGGGACAATTGAAGAGAGTTGGTTTTCTTCTTCCACCATGTGGGACTTGAACTTAGGTCCTCACATTTGGCAGCACCCATTGAACCATCTCCACAGCTTTTGACTGTTAAAGAAGTCTGGGGTAATCCACTGGGGACTCCTTCATACTGCAGTGAGCTGTTATTTTATTCCTTAGTAAAACCTTGCTTGCCTTCCCTACAAAAGGATCCATTTACCCATGAGCATGAATTATTACTACTACCTATGCTAGACAAACAGCTCTGTAATTGTGAGGGATTTTCCATGTGGTTCTGATAATTTTATGTCTGGGTTTTGGATGTTTGAAACTTCAGGTATGAGGTGATGTTTTAGGCATTTCAAGCTTGGTTGACCGGAGTCGATGGAAGTTTGTTGTGAAAACACAGAGAAGGGATGGAAGCTAGAAGCCAGTTTGGTCACACTACCTGGGCCTGCTGGCTGCGGTACTGTGTTTGAGGAGTTTGGGGCTGGTCCTCTGGATACCACAGCAACTATTAAACTCATCCCTGAAGACATGGTTATCTGCCACTTTGAACTTGGGGTACAGTCCTTTTTTGACTTTTTAAATTGATGTTCTATCACCAAAAAAGTGAGTGTTATCTTTTCATGGGGTGTGTGTGTGTGGGGGGGGTGGACACGAACAATTACCTATCCACCCCAGAGTGAACATCAAAGAGACAATCCCACCCAAGCCCACCATGGTCAACCAATGAGTTCAGTAGGTTTACTTATAGGAGCTTGGGTGAGGAGTGTGGGTGACCCCCCCACCAAAAAAAAGTGCTGCACCACTGTAGAGTCCTTATTCATGGCTGCATCTGCATAGACTCACTGCTCTGAGGTGAACCATCTACCCACAGATACAGTGTTTCTTAATCTGTGGGTCACGATCTCTTGGGGAATGAATGACCCCTTTACATGGGTTGCCTTAGGTTAATATCTGCGTATCCAATATTTACATTATGATTCATAACAATAGCAAAACTACAGTTATGAAATAGCAACCAAAACAGTCTTATGGTTTGGGGGAGTTACCACAACATGAAGAACTGCATTAAAGGGGTCGAAGCATCAGGAAGGTTGAGAGCCATTGCTCTGGCACCTCCCAACATCACGATACAGTTGGAAGTGGCTGTTACCTCGGGTGAGACCCTGGGGAACCTTCCTATCCCATCCGTGAGGAAACATCAACAATCAACAGTCCTGGTCTTGTAGGTCATCGCAGTGCTGTGATGGCAAAGGCTGTAATTCTCAGGTAATGGCACACCACAGCCAGGAGCATAGTAGGCACACAGTTATGTTCTACACATGTGCTGAACTTTATTCATTTACAACATACACAAAAGAATTAAGAATAGAAACGTAAATGTAGCATAAATTTTCTTTCTAGAACTTTCTTTCACACTTCACACTCCCCTAGAATGCACACACTGCACACACTTTTTTCAGAGCCTTATGTCATGGTGTGTGCTGTCATTGTGACTCAGCTGTTTTTGCTGTTTGGGTGATGTTAGCAGGCTGTATGGTTGTGGACAGATAACCTCATTTAGCTCACTTCTAAAGTGAGGGTAATTATATGTGTTTTGTAGACTTGCTTTGGAGGTTAAATTCAAAGAGATGTTTAAAGTTCTTAGTATAATGTCTGGACCATTGGCTGGTCCCCTCTTCCATTTATGAGTTGCTCACTATTCTCTCAACCTCTCTTCTGTTCATTTATGACAGTGGTTCTTAACCTTCCTACCTCTGTGACCCTTTAATACAGTTCCTCATATTGCATAAATATTGCTAATTCATAACTGTAATTTTGCTACTGCTATGAATCCTAATGTAAACATTTGATACGCAGGATATCTGATATGTGACCCCTGTGAAAGGGTAGTTCAGCCATCAGGGGGCTGTGGCCCACAGGTTGAGAAACTGCCGATTTATGGTGTCTACCTTCTGTTCTGCTGCAGGATTTTGCTTGCTGCCCTGGTTCTGTTGGCTTTCTTTAGAACTCTCAAGTGTAGACAGAGCATCTATTTAAGTTTGTCGGTTGTGAGAGTTGGTCCCATTTTCTCTGGAGTAATCCTGACTTTTACCTGTAGTCACAGTGTAGTTGTGGTTCTTGTGTCTTGGTTGTTCTTCAAGACCATCAGGTAGCATGGGCCCATGTGGAAAGGTGGGCTCTGTGTGTGATGATTCCCTCGTTGGTATTGCATGCCCAAGAGCTGGCTTCCTCCTTGGTATTGCATGCTAACCCTCTACAGATGATGTATTAATCAGACATATTGACTATAAGAAAATGATGGGCAGGTAGGGCTGGTGAGCAAGGATCAGAGAGATGTCCAGTTTAAGAGGCAGCCATCTTTTAGATGAGGTCAGGGCAGTAGGCTTGTATAGCCAGGTTGGCTGTCTATCCAGAGTGTAAGAGTGAAAGTCAAGAATGTATTCAAATTGAATTTGGTGATCTAAGTCTCTGTCGTGAAGCTCAACCTCATGATGAATTTTTTTTCCTGTGTTGAGAAAATCTCTTGTTTTGGGTAGTGCTGATGCTGTGTGCAAGGTTAAACCATTGTTTGCAGCGATAGTTAGAAATAGGTCTTGTTCTATACGAGGCTATAGAACAGCGGTTCTCAACCTTCCTCATGCTGAAACCCTTTAAAACAGTTCCTCATGTTGAGGTGACCCCAGACTAAACCATAAAATCATTTCCATTGCTACCTCATAACTGTAATTTTGCTACTGTTATGAATCATAATGGAAATATTTTTGGAAATAGAGATTTGCCAAAGGTATCATGACCCACAGGTTGAGAAACACTGCTCTAGAGAGAGGGGAATCATTTCTTAGTCTCTTGATGGCTTACTTAAGACTCTTGTGCCTTGTCTGGTGAGCTTCCTCAAGTTGTCTCCACCTTTTTCATCCTATTGAACAAAAGTCAATATTGAACAGCAGAAGCGAAGATTCTTGACACAATGCTGAAGACACTGTGACATGGGAATCATGACATCATCCCGGGGCAGATAATTTTAAATTACTCTTCTCCTTATGCAGTCATAGGAAATACAGGCTGTAATTAAAAATAGAGCATTAATGCTTTTGATGTGTTCATTAAAATATTAATTTATTGTTCATGCAAGGTGTGTGTGTGGGGGGCACATGCATGCTACTGTGTGCATATGTGGGATGATTCTCTCGTCTCACCATGTGGGTTCTGGGGATCAAACTCAAGCCACCAGGCTCATGCTGCAAACACCTTTACCCACTGTGCCACCTCACTGGCCCATGCTTTGTTTTCTTTTCCTTTTAAATTAATTTTAATTAGCACACAACATGTTAAGTTTCATTATGACCATCCCGGATGAATAGTGTACTGTGCTCATATTCAGTCACTCTGATATTTATTTTCTTCTTTGATCTGGTCTCACTGTGGCAGGCTGACCTCAAACTGCATTTCTCCTGCATCAGCCTCTTGAGTGCTGGGATAATAGACATGAGTCCTATACCTGAAAGGCTTTTGGTTTTAATCCATCATTCATAACATTAGCCAGAATTGTTAACATTGAAAAAAATAACCACAAACTAGCAGATGTTAGTCCTAGCATGTTTTTTTTTTTTTTTTGAGATAGCAAGACTTTTATTTCTAAAGTGAATGCAGTGTTTGATTGTGCTGCCCTACAGAAGTGACCTAACCCAGCACAGGCCAGAGACGGTTCCCTCTTGAGATTCAGGAGCAGAGCCAAGCCAGTGCTTGAGCTCAGTGGTAAAGCATTTGCCCAACACGCACGGGGCCCTGGGTTCAGATCCCAGCCCTGAGGGAGAAAGAGTGAAGAGAAGAGATCAGATGTGCTGCCATGTCTCAGCATCCTGTTGCTTGCTCAGAAGAAAAGCAGTGACTGAAACTCATGAGTGTGGTTTGACGGCCTCGAATGACTCAATGCCGTTCGGTTACATCCCGCACTGCCGGACTGCCGGACATCTTACATCACGTTAGGAGCAGCAGCTTTCCCTAGAGCTTTATGGGGGAATAATCCTGAGCGACTGTGGTTTTGGATTACAGTCATTTTAAGCTTTCTCACTTGAACATGTTAAAGTCAATGCTAACAAATCACAAGCTCACTGAACATAGCGTGCGTTTGGGTTGCATCTCCACATTGCAGGGCAAAGAGTAACCCATAGAATAACCCACAGTAACTCAAGAGAGGCTGGGGAGCAGGCTCAGGGCTGAAGTGCTTGCTAGGTGAGTGAGGACTGGAATTCAATCCCTAGATCCCATGTCACAAAGCATGAGTGAGCAGGGTGTGCACTTGTAACTCTGTTGCTAGGGAGGTGGAGAAAGGCTATTCCTGGAGCTCGGTGGTCAGCTTGTCTAGCAGAATCTGCAAACCCTAGGCCAGTGTCTCAAAAATCAAAGTGTATTGTGATCAAAGAGTGACAGCTGAGGTTGACCTCCACACGCCTGTACACACATGTGCATCTGCACACATGCAAACTTAATAAGCAATCAGCCTGTATACTGCTAGATAGAGGCTTCATCAGTCATATACATATATACATGTATACATACACACATACATACATACACATATACACACATACATATATACATGTATACATATAAACACACATATACACACACATATATACATATACATTACATATACATACATTATATGCATATACATTATATACATATACATACACATACACATGTGTGTGTTTGTCTTACAGCCAGATTCTAGTAATGAATTTAATTTCTTTTAGTTCTTCACATACATGCCAAAGGTGTGTATTAGATCCTTCTCCTTCATACTCTGTATTTCTGTATTTGAGTTTCATCTATGTCTGTGGTTTCAGCAGTCTCTTGGCTGGTGGAGACCGAGGGTCACCTTGTACCTGTTTTATCTGCTTTGCCATGAGTCTCATGATCCTGGTCATGTGTGTCATGGTCCCCAGGAACTCAGAAGCCAGATGATCTTCTCAGTCTCCCCCCGCAGTATGTCACCCATGGGTTTCTGAATCCATTGGCGGTTTTAACAACTTAAAAAACTCAACTCATTCAGATACCAAGAATGGTCAGGGTGATTGTAAGTGCGGAAGGAAGGTCTGCCTCACGTGGGAAACATCCTGTGGACAGGGTTCTGCAGACAGCAGAGGAGTCATTATTTGAAAGTGTTTGTGAAAAGCTGGTGTAGAGGCATCCTCCTGAAGTTTAGGTGGGAATGATTGTCAACAAGGAGAGAGAGAGAGAGAGAGAGAGAGAGAGAGAGAGAGAGAGAGAGAGAGAACTCCTTTGTTATAGTTTTAGAAGATTAAAGTTCAGTAGTGAGTGTTTGCGGAAGGAACAGTTCCCCTAGTTTTGAAGATGGAAGGACCTACGTTGGTAGAAGGATGGTAAGGCAGTTCTTATGATGGAGTGACCTGCTGAAGACCCATTGGAAGGAATGAGCCATGGGTTTGAACAGAGAGTCTTTTGAAAAAAGGGGTAATGAAGGAATAAACATGAAGGCGATGACCAGACATGGACACTCAGCAAAGGGGTGTGACTTAGAATTGCATTCAATAGGAAATATCAAATCAGTGTTGGAAGAGACTGACCTAGCAGTCAGAGCCAGAAGGGATAACAAGGGATGGGGCTGAGCTAAGTAGAGACCTTGTCCCATAAGCCATCAGTGTCCAACAGCAGGTAGGAGATGAGAAATGGAGTCTAAACTTCTCATAGAACTTGGCTAGAGTTCACAGCATTGGCGTGCCCAGTGTAAAGAAGAAAAGATACAAAGATGGTTAGGGTTGATTATATCAAGTTACTAAAATTTCTAAAGTCCACAGATGCGGTAGATGATGTGTTTTTTTGACATTGAGACCTGGTGGGAATGGATTAACTACTTCTGAAAATGGTTAATTTCATCGGTGAGAAACCAACAACATGGTTATGGTTACAGCCGATCACACCTTGCGATGGAGAACAAAGCCTTATGTGGCTATGATATATGCAGAGAGATATACCATCTGGCTTGGTAGAGGAGCAAATGATGCTATTGAAAGTAAGAGGAAGAGAAGGAGGATGAAGAAGAAGGAGGGATGGAAAGGGTAGGGGAGAAAAGGAGAGAAACAAGAGCTATGAGGAAGCAAGCAGGACATTTTTAATCAATTACTTTTCTTTTGTAATTTTAATGCCTGCTTTTGTGTATAACTGAGCCTCAGATACAATAGCATGTCCTCGTGTGGTGCTTACCTGATCTGAAGACTGACCGTTCCTCAGATAGTTTGGCCCTGATTGCCAATTGCTGCTTTGATTTACCTGGATATTTGATAAGGTATATTTCTGTGTTTCTCCAGAAGAGGGTCTTGAGGCATCTTTTGCTTACTATGATAATCGTTTTTAATGTAACCACTCAGAGAATTAGAGCCAAATTAATTAGGAAGCTAAACAAAATAACACTCTTTAACACACACACACACACACACACACACACACACACACACGTGTGTGTGTGTGTGCGCATGCCCTTTCTCCCCCACCTCCCCAGCCTTGAGCTCTCTGGAGAGAAGACAGATTTATGCAGCAAGGCATAATTTTGCAACATCTAGTTTGGTGTCATCACAGGACACCCCCTTTCTCTCATTCATGTGCATTTGATTGGACAGCATAACTTAGTTGTGAATGACCCCCCTCCATGTGCTTTGTAGCAAATGTGGGGTCTGCCAAGTCAAGTCTGTGTGCTCTTGGCAAGCTAGGGGCAACACCACTGGTTGAGTGACACCTCCCACAGACAAGGATCCTAAGGAGTCATCAGTACTGTTTCCACAGAGGCACTCACAATGCCAGGATCCACAGCAATGCAAGAAGCAGTTTCCAGCTTTCAGGAGTCAGGTTGTCAGGGTGGTCCCCGCTCATCTCCTGTGCACGGACACAGGGTCTTCCTGAGCTCTGCAGAGAACACAGCTTCTCCCTGAAAGTGGGGCTCAGGCAGAGAGTGAGCTCATTCTGCAGACTGCCCATTTGCATGCACAGTGCAGCAGTCTTCAGAGAAGCAGCTCTTGGAGCCATGGCAGAGTGCTCCTGTGTGGGGGTGCACAGTGTGTGTGTGTGTGCATACTCATGCATACATGCAAGAGCACGAGTGCATAATGTGTGCATATGTGTGTACAATGTGTTTGTGTGTGCACAGTGAATATTCACAGCGTGCTTGCATGTGTGTGTTCATAGAGGGTGTGCAGTGTATATGCATGTAGTGTGGTATGTGTGTGTTGTAAGAATATTGCATTTTGAGCGTTTTACCCACTTGGGATGAATGGGGTGAGCTTTTTACCCACTTGGGGTTACCTGATTAGGTTCTGTGGGGTTACTCAGAAAATTTACGCGCAGTTTATGAATTTGAGGTGCATGTGATCTAGTTGGGGAGTTAAGAATCAATGTAGAAAATAAGGACCAACAGAACAGTTTATGTCTATAGATAACTAGTATATACAGCAGGGAAGAAGGGAATTCCTGTGTGGTCATGTAGTCAGGAAACCTCTTCAAAGAGTAGAAAATGGCAGTTATTTAACATCTGCACTCTTTGTAACTGGATTGAAATTTGGGTTATGAGTGAGGTGCTCTGTAGAGCTGCGGATGCTTTCTGTTAACTGTTTCTGGGGGGGGGGGAGAAGGTCTTCTGTCCCACCCTTCCCTTTCTTTTTTATTATAAATGGGAAGTAAAGAATATACTCATAGTATTTGGTGCTGCCAATGGAGTCTATTCACAATTTGCCTAAAATAAACAAAAAACAATAGAAGATAATGCTGTGAATGCAGGTTTGGTTTGGAGGTGCACACTAACAATCCCAGTGTGGAGGAGGTAGAGACAAGACAGCAAGTTCTATGGTAACAGTTTCTAGAGAGTGAGGCTTTCTCTCTCTCTCTCTCTCTCTCTCACACACACACACACACACACGACGATAATGCTATAAATCAAAAAATTCCTTTTCTTCTGAAAATTCAGTGAAGGCCAGGGAGATGACTCAGTGGATAAATAGCAAGAGGCTCAAAGACCTGAGTTCAGATCCTCAGAACCTAGGTAAGAAGTCAGGCAGGTGTGGCAGCTGCCTGTCGTTCCATCCCTGGGGAGGTAGAGCAGGAAATCCCCTGGGAAGCTGGCTGGCTGAACCAGCTGGAACCAGCTAACTAGAGTTCAGCTGAGACTTGCTTCAACAGATAAAGTAGCGAGCAATCAGGAAAGACACTGATGTCAACTTCAGGCCTCTACATGAACATGCACATACATGCATGTTTAGCCACACTCACATGTGTGCCCACTGATAGGTAAACATGCACATGCATGATGAATCACAGCCAACAAACCTCATATATCTTACTTTTAAACTTACGAGTATGACACTGAGACATTGCTGTGTGGAGTGTATTTATGTATGTTAACAGTGCCTCTCTCCTGTGGGAGAGGATGCATCCAGCCTGCTGCCGGGTTCCTCTGCCTCCTGTGTTTGTGGACTGCTGTTAGAGACACTTGGAACCATACACACAGCCTTTGTGACAGAAATCTTCCACTTCAGTGCAGTTCCCAAGGTTCACTCACACTGTAGTCTGACCCAGTACCTTATCCTTTTACAACAGAACGTGGCTTGGTCGTCGATTCACCTCGGCTGTGCAGCCAATGTGAGAGCTAGGCTACTAGAGACATTCACGTGCAGGTAGCAGCTTCTCTTGGCTCAGGTGTGAGCGTAGGAGTGAAAGTGTGTCTCACTCAGGCTGTTGCTTATAGCAATAGCTCACTTTTAAAAATCACTTTTTGTGGAGGAGTACAGATTGAACACATGCCAGGCAACCAGACCACAGTCATTTGCCAACCACTCCATCGTCATGCAGCAACTACCCCTTTGTCACGTGGCAAACACCCCACCGTCACGTGGCCATCAGCCTGCTGTCATGAGGCAACCAGCCCACCAGCATGCACCTCCTCAGTCCTTTTTGAGTTTATTTTCATTTTTTTTTTTTTGTTTTGTTTTTTCGAGACAGGGTTTCTCTGTGTAGCCCTGGCTGTCCTGGCACTCACTTTGTAGACCAGGCTGGCCTCGAACTCAGAAATCCGCCTGCCTCTGCCTCCCGAGTGCTGGGACTAAAGGCGTGCGCCACCACGCCCGGCTATTTTCATTTTTAATTTCGAGGCTGCTACGCTGAGTGCTCAGGTTGGCCTTGAACTTGCTCTGTATTGAGGTTTCTAAACAGGGTTTCCCTTCGCAGTTCAGCTTAGCCTTAAACTCTTGAAAGTCCTGGCTCAGCTTCTGAGGTGCTGTGGTAACAGTATACCCTGACACCCCAAGAACTTACACTTTTATTAAATGAATATTGCATGACACTCAACTGCAGAGTTCCTGGGAAAGGGACACGCGTATAATAGACCACCTAGAAAATTAAACAAAGCCTTCCTAAATGTGGTGTGTACATTTTTACAGGTGCATGGTCACTGTCTATAGTGCTGATTCACAATAATTCCTTTCGGTTCCCTTCTGTTCCTTGACTGTACTCACCTGTAATTCCTCCCCCTCCCATTAACCCCTCACCTTCCTCCTCCCCCCTCTCTCCCCCTCCCACTGGGCTCTTTCCTTATCCCTTTCCCTCCCCCTCCCACTGGTCCCTCTCCTTTCCTTCCTCCTCTGCTTTTTTTTACCCTCCCCTCCCCCACCCACTAACCCCTCTCCTTCCCCCTCCACTCCCCTCTCCCCCTTCCTCTGGCCCCTCTCCTTCCCCCTCCTTCCTTCTGCTTTCATATCATGTCTCCATACTTCATTTTATGTTTCTATGTAAAATCCAGGACCCACAAGTAAGAGAAAATACATGATATTTGTCTTTCTGGGCTTGGCTAATCTTTTTTAATATTTTGATGCTGGCAAGATGGCTCCATGGGTAAAGGCGCTTGCTGAGAAAGCCGACTGACCTGAGCTCAGTCCTGGAACCATGTAGACCCGGGAGGAGAGAACTGACTCCACATGTGTGCCACGACACTTGTGCCCTTGCCCAAACAATGATAAAGAAGTGATTTATTCATTAACAATTTATCATTATTATTAAAATTAAATTTTAATTTTGAATCGACAGTTTTAACCATCAGTTCAAGATAGCCTATAGTCACTGGAAAGGAATCTCAATTTTGAAGAGTTGTTGAGATCAGCTTGGCCTGTGGGCATATCTGTAGGGGGTTGTCCTGATTGTTAATAGATGTAAGAGGACCTAGTCCACCGTGGGTGGCACCATTCCCTGGGTAGATGGTCCTGGGCTATGTAAGGAAGCCAGCTAAGCATCATTCCTTCATGGTTTCTGCTTTAGGACCCTGCTTGAATTCCTTCTGTGACATCTCTAATGATGGGCCGTAACCTGTGAGCGAAAATAAACCCTTTCCTTCCCTAAGTTGCTTTTGGTCATGGTGTTTATCAGTAACAGAGGGGAACTAAGAACACAATGTGTTCCAGGCTGTGTTCCAGGCTGTTCATCTATCCAAATAAAGCTAAATGGTGATCCCAGCTTCTAATTTACTTCATGCTGTGTTTAGGAAAAGGTATCTTAGGAGGCTTAGCCAGATTTACCTGCTACACCCCAGGGAGTGTCTTATCAGCCAATCATCGAATACTTTGGAAAGCTACCCAGGACAGGGAAGTCTCTAGATCCTGTGAGGCATCACCAGGCAACCATAAACAAAACAGCCAGAGGAGAGCCTAGAGCCTCAAAGCCTGTCTACTCTTCAGTCATTTTAAGTGTTGATAGCTAGACAGTGGGGCAGCTAGATCAAGGCAGTCACTCTCTTGCCGTGAGGACCTTGAGGAGGAAAGCTCCTCCTTACCTTTCGTGGTCCGTCCTTGTGCCCACCCCAGTTCCAGCTAACCACTGTCTTTCTGAGGGTGCCATATTGTTCATGTGTCTGGCATCTTTCACTGAGCATAACATCTTTGGAGGCCACTTCAGGTTCTTGTATATGTGATGATTTTCTCCTATTCTGGCTGAGTGCTATTCCAGTGTTTGGAAACACCAGTCTATCTGATATTTTAAATTTAGGCCATTTCTTTTGCTTTCTCTTCTTCTGGCTCTTATAACTAAGCTGACTAACATTTGCGTACAGAGCTCCATAGGATGTGCTTCTTTTGGGTTGACACTGTGAATGCGATAACTGTATCATGGAAGCAGAAGTTAACCTTTAAAGAGATGACCAAGATGGTTTCCAAGGAGCCCATGTCACCAGTGCACCGGATCCAACCGTTCACATCTTTACTAGCACATGGCTTTGGCATTTGCATTCTTTTTGGCTATTGTGGTTTCACATTAGCCACATTCTCTAATGACCAGGGCTACTGGATATTATCTCCATGTACTGGCTAGGTTTGTGTCAACTTGACACAGCTGGAGTTATCACAGAGAAAGGAGCTTCAGTTGAGGAAATGCCTCCATGAGATCCAACTGTAAGGCATTTTCTCAATTAGTGATCAAGGGGGAAAGGCCCCTTGTGGGTGGGACCATCTCTGGGCTGGTAATCTTGGGTTCTATAAGAGAGCAGGCTGAGCAAACCAGGGGAGGCAAGCCAGTAAAGAACATCCCTCCATGGCCTCTGCATCAGCTCCTGCTTTCTGACCTGCTTGAGTTCCAGTCCTGACTTCCTTTGGTGATGAACATCAGTATGGAAGTGTAAGCCAAATAAACCCTTTCCTCCCCAACTTGCTTCCTGGTCATGATGAAACCCTGACTAAGACACCCCCATCTCGTGTGTGTGTGTGTGTGTGTGTGTGTGTGTGTGTGTTGAAAGGTATATGTCACAGCATGTGTGTGGAGGTCAGAAGAGAACTTGTGGGAGTTGTTTTCCCTTTCTACCGAGTGGCTCAGGATTTAACCCAGGTCATCAGGCTGCAAGGTAAAGGCCTTTACCTGACAAGCCACTTTGCCAGTCCTGAGCTTGTTTGTCTTGATATTGGTTTTTGGTTATTTTTAATTATTTGTAGGTGTGCATGTGTGCATGAGGGGCTGTGCATGTGTGTGCAGGCACCCTTGGAGGCCAGAGTGTGGGGTGCTGAGGAGCCCAAGTTACAGGTGGTTGATTGCCACCTGTCGCAGGTGCTGGGGACTGAACGTGGGTCCTCTGGAAAAGCAGCAGATGCTCTGAGCCACTGTGCCACCTCTCCATGTCTTCTCAGTGTCTTTTAAAATGCTTTTTTGGCTTTCTATATCTTGTGTGTGTGAAGAATGGATGTCCAAATCTTAATAGATTTTGTCTTTTATTGGATTAGAATAGTACTGTGTATATTATTCATAGGTGCAGAGCACCTATGAAATATATGCTTTATTTTTTTTTTGCTAAGTTTTGTCAAGAAAATATTCACGTTCTTTATAGTTTTAAATTTAAAATATGAAGAACATATTCTTGTCCAAATAAAATGGTACATGCTTCAGGGACAGTTTACAATCATGGAAGGGGGAGAAGCGACATAAAGAGAAAATTCAGAGATTAAAAAAAGAAATTCAGGGGACAGAGTGATCTAATATTGCAGAAGGAAGAATTTGACTAGGAAAGATGGAAACAGAGAGGTATGGACAGAACAGGAGCCTGAGAAACAGAGCAGGAGGAAAAGGACAAAGTTAAAGCTGGGGCTGGGAAACATGAAGTTCCCCCACGGTCTCTTGCTCTCCTTACACTGTTCACTGCATGTGCAGCTCGCCTCAGCTGCTCTCCTCCCCTCAGCTGCTCTCCTTCTCTCAGCTTCTCTCCTCCTCTCAGCTGTCCTCACCTCCCCTCAGCTGTCCTCTCCTTCCCTCAGCTGCTCATCTCCTCTCAGCTGCTCTCCTCCCCTTAGCTGCTGTTCTCCTCCCAGTTGCTCTCCTCCTCTCAGCTGCTCTCCTCTCCTCAGCTGTCCTCCCCTCCCCTCAGCTGTCCTCTCCTCCCCTCAGCTGCTCTCCTCCCTTCAGCTGCTCTCCTCTCCTCAGCTGTCCTCTCCTCTCTTCACCTGCTCTCTTCAGCTGTTCTCTCCTCACCTGCTCAACTCCTCAGCTTCTCTTTCTCCTCAGCGGCTCTTTCTTCAGTTTCCCACTCCTCAGGACTAGCCTGCTTTGCAGAAGTCCCTCTTTCCCACCCACATGCCATTACTGTTCCCCACCAACACACAAAACAGCCAGTTGCATTTGTTCTGTCTTTAGCACAGAAAGACACAGCTGGTGACGTTACTGGTGTGGGTTTGAATCTTAGCTGTACCACTATCCACTTAGCTGTGGCACGGGCAGACTTTGATCTTTAAAATGACAGCAGCTATGACATCTTCTAAAACATCTCCACAGATTAAAGAATTGATGCCTAGGTTTTTATTGGGCTTAGCACACAGTGCTTAGTCATGAGCTGTCACAGAAGCTGTTGGGTGTTGGGGGAGGGCGGTTTTGACTATGCCTTCCATCTTTGGCTCTCTGCTCATCTAGTCTGGAAGCTCATCACCCTGCCTTAGAGACCCATGACACAAACACAACTGTATTTGCTCATCTGCAAGGCAAAGTTGGGACTAATAATAATGAGTACTGATATTACCTGAGCTGTGAGCATTTTAACCTTGTGCCGAAACATACTGCGTGGCAGAAAAAGCTTCCTGGTTCCGGAATGCTGACAACTCAAGGCAATTGGGTTTAGTAAATATGGCCGAGGTGGGTGAGCTGTGCCCTTCTCCCCTCAACCCTTCAGAACTCTGGCTGACACAGTACCCCTTCTGCCTGGCCCTTGTCTGTCCTTGCCTCAGCATGACGAGTGAAAGTTTACGTGTCTGTGTGATGCACAGCTTTTGCTTTTTCCAGTTGTTGGCAAGGTTCCCTCACACTGAACTAAGTTTTGCTTTGATCCTGGATCAATATGGGGAAATAAATTCTCTCTCTCTCTCTGCTTTAAACCTGTAGCTGCTCATTTCTGTGAAACGTGTTTATGAACCTCTCTCCATCTCCTCTCTATAATGCAACGTTTTCTGGTTTTTCCTGCATTTCTCCAGATACCCATTGTCCTTGTGTCCTGACATCTGCAGCCCCAGTGCAAGCCCCTTTCTTGGGAAGCCACTTAAAACGTGGCTCCCAGAACGGTATTCCTTTCCCTTCTGTGAGGTCCCATTCATTCCAGCTCTCGATGGTGGTCTCGGCTTTTCAGCAACTACAGTACCGTGTCTGTGAATTATACTTGGGATGGTCATATACATGCCATTCACACTAGGCCAGTGGGGAAGGAGAAGGGGCAAGGTTTGCCACCAGGCGTGGGCAGCGGAGCAAAGCAGTGACATCTCAGGCTTACGCTGGTGACATCTTGGATATACAGAGAAGTATGACCACTATATTAGTTGTCTATTGTTGAGATACAATACCCCAGACTCCAAACTTATAAAGAAAAGAGCCTTAGTTAGCTTCCACTGTCTGGGGTGTAAGAGTGTGGTACCAATACACACTTGGTTGGTTGAGGACTCCTTTTGCTATCTCACGTCACAGTGATGACAGAATACAGCGAGGAAGGACGTCAGAGGGTAGGAGGAACATCCTGCTCTTCTGTAACAATCACGGCCTGAGAATCGAGCAAGCTCCCACCAGCATTGCCTTATTTCCCCTCTGAGCGAGCATGAAGGTGACCTAATTGTCTCCCACTGAACTCCACCTTTTGAAGGTCTCACCAACTGTGAGCCCAGCCAAGCCGCATCCAACCCCAGAGTCACTCTATGTATGTTAGCTTTGCATTTTAAAAACTGGTCACTTGTATTCACCCCCTCCTGCGCTCTGTGTTGTGTCTGGGAGGTTGGAGTTTTTTCTGATGGTGCAACGTTGAGCTTCAGTCTCAACACACTTCACCTTCTGTGAGACAGGCTTTAGAGGTAAAATGGGAACAGATTCTCAACTACTTCCTACTGTTGGGCTCTGGAATGTCTCAGAAGAGCAAGGAAGCGGCATGGCATTCCCTTTGCAGCAAATGTCTGAGTGTCTTTACATTGCAGACAGTAGGTGCTAAGTGCAGGCTTGCATGCAGAGATGCAGGTTAACAAAGGCAGTGGCTGACAAGGCACTGCTGTAGGAAAGGTCAGGCTGAAAACAGGAGGAGTCATCTTTTTAAAGCTTTATTGATCTTTATCTTTTCCCATCTTCTATTACTATCGATGAAGAAATCTCCTACAAGGACCCCTCCCCAAAAACCACACAAGAAAATGCTTACCAAATGTCTGTAAGCCAAGTCCGAGGGCAGTGAGTGTGTAGCCTGAGATCTCTGCTCAGGGAGGATGGGTTTTAGGAGAATGATTCAAGAACTGATATACATAAATCAACATGGTAATAATAGCCTCTGGTCTAAACCTTTAATTAAAAAAAAACCCATCGCGGAATATTTCTTGCCAAGTAGTATCTGTGTGACAGAGATATGGAGCTTGCAGAGCTGCACGGTGTTTATCCCCCTGGAGCTCAGTTCACTGCTTCCCTCCCAGGGGAGCCCCTCTTCAAAACCCGCGCGCTGCGCTGCTGCCTCCCCCGAACCCGTGTGCTACGCTGCTGCCTCCCCCGAACCCGTGTGCTACGCTGCTGCCTCCCCCAAACCCGTGTGCTATGCTGCTGCCTCCCCCAAACCCGTGTGCTATGCTGCTGCCTCCCCCAAACCCGTGTGCTACGCTGGTGCCTCCCCCGAACCCGTGTGCTACGCTGCTGCCTCCCCCAAACCCGTGTGCTACGCTGGTGCCTCCCCCGAACCCGTGTGCTGTGCTGGTGCCTCCCCCGAACCCGTGTGCTGTGCTGCTGCCTCCCCCAAACCCGTGTGCTGTGCTGGTGCCTCCCCCGAACCCGTGTGCTGTGCTGGTGCCTCCCCCGAACCCGTGTGCTGTGCTGGTGCCTCCCCCGAACCCGTGTGCTGTGCTGCTGCCTCCCCCGAACCCGTGTGCTATGCTGATACCCTCAGGGAGCAAAACCCTGTGCATAAGAAAGAGACGATCCTGTATCCCACCCATGGCCGCCACTGCAGATTCTTGGCTCTCCTCTGGTTAACACCATCACAGAGCAGCTGCTCGCAGGCCAGGACCATGGACAACCACCGCACAGCAGCCTAGGCAAAGGAGTGACTGGACTCCTTTGGATGGGATAGAAAAGACCTGACTGAATGGGATGGGAGCAGGAAGAGGAAAGAGGAGAGGGAAGTAGCAGTGACTGTTTTGAGAAATGTATTCACGCACGCCGACCTGTACACACGGTGCAATGGAGCATGTAGGGAAGCTAGAAGATGGGAAAAGTTAGACCATCTTTTGCATTTTAACTTAAGTCACTATACAAAGATCTAAATTTTAAGTTGTTTTTTTTTTTTTTTTTCAGGACTAAATACAATGATTCTCTATAAAATTATAGAAATGGCTTTGGAAAGAGATGGCCATGGGTTAAACACTAAAACTAATTTCGAGACTTTAAGATTAATCGGTAAAATGTTCTGAGTTCCTGTTTCCACACTTATAAAGCTAGCGCATCCTGGGGCTATCAGCTCGACTGTCAGGCATTTATTTGCCGGGCAGGTGCAAGGCTATGGTTTAATCTTCATACAGCCAGAAAGCAATAATAAAACCTGTGAGGGAAGCTAACATTCATGCATAATACATACATAAATACCATGTGCGTATCCTCTGATGTATGTGGGTTGGTATAGAAATAAATGTTCTTTCCTTTCCTTTCCTTTCCTTTCCTTTCCTTTCCTTTCTCTTTCTCTTTCTCTTTCTCTTTCTCTTTCTCTTTCTCTTTCTCTTTCTCTTTCTCTTTCTCTTTCTCTTTCTCTTTCTCTTTCTCTTTCTCTTTCTCTTTCTCTTTCTCTTTCTCTTTCTCTTTCTTTCTTTCTTTCTTTCTTTCTTTCTTTCTTTCTTTCTTTCTTTCTTTCTTTCTTTCTTTTTTTCCGAGACAAGGTTTCTCTGTGTAGCCCTGGCTGTCCTGGAACTCACTCTGTAGACCAGGCTGGCCTCGAACTCAGAAATCCGCCTGCCTCTGCCTCCCAAGTGCTGGGATTAAAGGCGTGTGCCACCACACCTGGCTGAAATAAATATTTCTGTTTGACTTTTGTCATAGAAAAAAATATATGTGTGTATATATATGTATGTATATATATACACACATAAGAACATCATATTGTAAGTATATTTTTATATGTATCTAGTTTATATGTATGTATATAAATTCAGTTCCCTTTCTTCTCACTCAGCTCTTATGTTTAATGAAATTTAGAAATGTATATTTGATTCCTGAAATGAATTCATCCATTACAATTTAATCATCAGTGTGAACAGGACACATCCAGATAAACTAATTGAAAAAAAATACTTGCTTTTTTTTTTTTTTTATAGCGAAATGCCGCTTACCCACTAAAGTGGTCTGTTGAGTGCTGGACCCCAAACATAAACCAGACTGTAAATTATCCATAATGTGCTTAAATTTGTTTCTCTTCCAGATACAATGGAGCTTTGTTCCTGAGAATTTACTTGTTAACATTTAAATCAGGAAACTAATCTCAAGGAGAATAAGACTTTGTAACATTCTCATTGATGTGTTTGCACTTATTTTATTAAATATACATTAATAAAATTTTCCTGAAATACTATTCATCAGTTTCTTTTAATGTAACATAAGTACTGTATGTGTACACGTGCACTTGTGTGTGTGTGTATACATATCTGTCGATATATCACATAGTTATTTATCTGCAAGTTGTTTGTGTTGCATGGCTTCATGGATGAGAAGCCATTTCTTGTTGTCTGGCCAGTATTTTTCCACTGTCTGTGCTTGCTGGCCACGTTCAGGCCTTGCTGTTTAATTGAACAATCACCTCTATTGTGGTGACAATAGACCTGGGTCTTGCTGTGATGATGAGGTACAAGCTGAAGTGCAGAACTCAGAAGGATTCTGTTTAGGATACAGGGCTTGTGGTAGAAGCTAGTTCCAACTGGTTCTGAGTGACCTTGGGATGCACAGGTAGAATTAAGAGCAATATTCACCGTCAAGAATGAATAGCATATGGTTGCTTTGATCCATCAGCTATCTATGAAATTGGATTTGGAAACTCTTGGTTCAAATTCCAGACCAATTTCTTAGCCACACTTTGTGTGTATAAGGACACTGTTTTCATCTCCGTAACCCTGACTATCTCTCAAGGGTGGAGGGTGAAGAGGAAATGGCTTTTGTTGCCAGTAATACCCTTCACTGTTTACACAGTGTTTGCTAATAGCCAGCAAATCGAAAGGATGAACAGTAATGTCTTTACCATCAAGGTCTATGCTATTGTTTGGATCTTTAATGGCCCCCAAAACCTGTGTGGAAGGCTTTATCTCCAGGATGTGGCTCTATTGTAGAGTAGAGAGGCCAACAGTGGGGCCTAGTGGAAGTTAGGTACCTGGTCTACCATGGAAGGGCAGTTGGTGCTCCATCTCCTTCTTGCCCTTCTCTTTGCTTGCTGTCTATGATGAGGTTAGTGGTTCTGCCCTTCACACAGTCCCACCGTGGTTTCCTGTGGCACCACAGATCCAAGTGCAACAGAACTTGCAGTTGTTTACTAACTTGACTACCTCAGGTATTGTGTCACAGTGATGGAAAGACACCTAGCATACCCTGTCATTTGCCCAGAGACTCACAAATCCTATATGTTGAACTTGTGTCACGTGTTCTAATCTAGAGTCTTATCAGCAAAGATCTTGACAGCTCACACCCTGAGTTTTAGCTCCTTTATCTCAGAGAACAGAAGGTTGGATTTTATCTGAGTCTCCTTGGAGGTTTAACACTGCAGTGTTGCACAGCCTAGAGCTATGAAAGACAGTTTCTCTTCCCTTCAGTGATGAGTAGATGGCTGCCCACAGGGAGGAGATTGCTGTGCTCATGGATGGTGGCCCACACTGTACTTTGATGAACTTTAATGTTTGTTAACATAGGCCAGACATTTCTGCTGGCCTTTGTAACCTGTCTAGGCAAGGTCAAGGTCAAAGTTTGGTTTGACATTCCATGCTGGAGCATTCTCTCTCTCTCTCTCTCTCTCTCTCTCTCTCTCTCTCTCTGACAACTTCTCAACATTAAGAGTTTGATGTAGACAGTACATTTCCAAATGAGTTTCTTAGTCTGAAACAGGCAGAGCTACACCTGTTGCATACTGTCCCCACAGTCAAGCCTGAGATTAATTGTTGCCGTGTTTTCCTGTCTCCTACCTGAAGGAGTCTTCTAACAGCTTCGTCTGTCAGTCACTGGGAAAGACCACTGGTCTCCACTGCATCCTCTTGTAAAGAGGAGGAGAACTTTCCCAGAGCCTCACCCTTGAGTCTGTCCACATGCAGGGAGTGAAAGTCTCGGGCAGCAACTCTCTTTAAGTCAGCATGAGCTCATTTTACAAGTCAGCATGGACGAGCATTAGGTGGATGTACACCTTGCTGAATGGCAGCTTGCAGATGATTTAATACGTTCTGCCTCACTTACGTCTTAATCTTTAAGAAGGAGGAGACATGAGAAAACATGACTTCTCTTTACTCTTGGCCAAGACAGTGAGATTTATACACTGGCCTTGACCAGAGTGCTGAAGGTGGTTTCTGGGAGACAGAAACAGCCTCAGAGGCAAATATTTTAGGGATACGAAGAACAACACTTCAAACTTGAGTAGGTGGCTACCAGAAGTGGAGGTATAGGTTATTGTACTGCTAGGTTTGCAGGGCCTCAAGTTGGGTGTGGGGAGGTTAGTTCTGGGGATCACCCAGTGTGGAGTTTCTGTCACACACTATTGAGAGGTTTCAAGGGTCTTCCCTCCGCAAGTGTTTGAAATGAGTTTGAAGCGAGTGCCTCTGGTTGCTTCATTTCCTTCCAGGGTAATTAGAAAAGAGGTCCTGATGTTGTGTTTCCTCTGACACTGCATGGTGAACGCCCCAGTCTTGCTGGATGACTAATGTGTCCAGAGTTGCCTTGTTCCTACAGAACGTTGGCCTCTGAGGTGAAAGTTAAACTTGTCAAGGAATTAAACTCAAATCATTTGTGCTTCCCATGACTGTCCCATGAAGCAAACTTTTCCTTTTCCTTTGTTTTAAAACTTTTTTTGTTGTTGAGCCTTAGCATGATGAAGAGGCCGTTGTCTAGTTACAAAGCGGCTCTGAGGGAGTTTCTGACTGGAGAGTCCCTTTCAAGTTGAGAGAATGAGCAGGTGTAGAAAGCTAACTTCAGTTTTGTTTTGGGTTTTGAGACAGGGTCTCATGCTGTAGCCTAGGCTAGGCTCAAAGCCATGGCAAGCCTTCTGCCTCAGGCTCTCAAGTACTTGGATTACAGGTGTGAGTCACCACCAGCTTTTTAGCGAGCTAACTAACTGTAACAGCAGGGTTGGAAAGGTCTGGGTGAGTCTGAACTAGCTGAATTCTGCAAGCAGGGAAAAGCGGGCCTGTTGGAGGTGCCACTCACACTGGTATTGTGACAGAGCCTGAGTCACACTGTACTTACAATACAATGGAAAGTGTCTCCCTTGTCCAATGCTGTTCTGTTACAGAGACTTCACAAATTTTATACAAAAACAGACTGGAACGTCTCCCACCGAAAGTTCGAACGTGTTGTTCATTGCACACTCTTGGGGTGTGTTCAGTTTGAACCTAAGATCGCTTTTTGCTGCTTGCTGAGGGCTTAGTCACCTCTGAGAGAAGGAGGCAACATTAATCATACTGCCTCACATTTATGACAGGCTTTCAAGTTCACAGATTTAATCTTCCTGTCCATCTCAGCAGCCCTGTGAAGTAGGTGTGGCTGGCATTATTAACACTTTCATTAGGCAGTAAACTTAGAACTGGACAAAACATCCGACTAGCCCACGATTAGTATGTATATTCTAACATTCTCCTGAAGAAGGCAAAGCGAGAAAACTAACCACACATAAGTTCCACTCCCCAGCTTTTTCCACAGTTGTTTGACGGATGGTCTGTCGATCCAAACTGTCTTGCAGTCCTAATTCTCATGCTTTATTTACTAACTTATAAAATGAAATGTTACCTGTGGGAGATTCCCAGGGGCAGTTGACTAAAGCCCTGCTGTGAAAGGGATTTTGCAATAGGAGGCTTTGCCTGTCAGGCAGGATGGGTGGAAGCTTGTTCACCTGGCCCACTTCACCCCTCCCTTCCCCTGTGTACAGCCCCGAAGCCACAAGGCTACTGGGCATTGATCCCGTCCATTCTAGTGTAGAGCCTTACCAAGTCTGACCGCAGTGGTTCAAGGCATTTCTGTCTCCTGCTCTCTTCACCTTTTGAGTTCTGTCAAAGCTTGAAGCTCATTGAAAGCTCAGCATTTTTCCATGGGCTGTGGTGGTACACCTGAGCCCATGGCCTCTCCCTGCAGGTCTGGACCTCAGCCAAACACTTGGTTTGCACATCCCAGCCAAGGTGCTAGGCTTCGTGCACTGGAGCGCCTTGCACAGCTGCTGTTTCTGCTGCAGTGACCTTGCATCCCCCTTCTGTGTTTGTTTCCTCCTTGGGAAGCCTTTTCTGACATCTGCCACGTGCGTCTTTATTCAACATCTCCAGACCCCACCATGGGAAACTTCACAGAGGGTTTCCTAAGGGATCATCAGTCGAAGCACTCAGGCTGGACTCCTGTGGGGAATGCAGTAAGCAAGGTTGGATGTTTGGTGTTTCCTAACCACCACATACTTGGGTCTCACTGCTGTCTGCACAGACATTTTCCTGGCTTCCCAAAGAAGCCATTTCAAAGGAGTGGCATTGGAGTGTTTTGGTATTTACAAAAAGTATTTTCTGGGTCAGAAGTCCCTTTCCTGTTGTACTACGATAGGAATCTGTGGCAAGTGAGAGACCTGTTTCTCCTCTTTTAGCAAATGATTGAGTTGATGAGGGTGGGCCGTGGATCACAGGGCTCTGCTCTGCGAGAGCATCGATTTGCGTTTTGCGGTTTTGTTGTACCGAGACGGCGAAGTTTGGTCACTACCTCATATTTGTCGAAAGAGTCTACAGCAGTAACTCACAGATGTTCTTTCAGGGTTGTGCTTTATAACTCTGTATAACCCTCTTTGTAGTCACTAGTGTAGGAAATAATTTCTGAGCCGCGTAGGGCTACACTGCCAACGATAACACGTCTCAACTGTAGCCTTTGGTCCTCACCAGCATGTGCCAGGTACTTCTGAGTCACGGTGAAGTTGCGATGGTCTTCCAGCCTGGGTTAGCAGTTTGATGATGTCTGTTTTCTGCTCCGTATAAACTATCAATTTTGGGCTGGGGTTATATCTTAGTGGAGCTATAGCTTAGTGCCTGGCTAGCATTCAATCCTTAGAACTGCCAGACCAAATAAACAATCATTTATTGTTATTAGTATATTTTTATAAAACTTACTGATTTTCTGTGAATTTCACATCATGCACCCCGCACCCCAGCCTCACTCATCTCCCCTTACCTCTCCCCTTGTATCTGCCCTTGCAACCTCCCCTCAAAAGAAAACACACACACACACACACACACACACACACACACACACTCTAATAAAAATAAGACAGAGCATAGAAAACATCTCTTGTGGAAGCTGTAGTGTGTCACAGTGTGTCCAGCAGTGTGTCCCTCTGTCCACACATCTTCAATTGTGAATGTTCATTGCAATGAGTCTTTGGTCTGGTTCCAGGTCTCTGGCTTCTGTGACCCCATCAACATTATCAGATCCTCACTGGGACTCCTTTGGGTTCTTCTGTTGTTGTCCAGTGTCATGGAGACCCTTCAGTTTTGGATCAGCAGGACTGGCACTTTCACATACCCCAACAGTTCACAGATAACACAGATTTTGCCGTGGGCCAACTAAGAGCCCTGGATCTAGGCCTGGGTGTTGGTTGAGCCGGTCAGTCCACTGGTTCTCCCTTATCCGTACCACCAGGGGGAGCTCTACAGCACAGCTCTAACTAGGCCACCCAATATCACCATCATCAGGAGGCAGGGTCAACTTTTCTGCTGCCCTCAAGGCCAGCTCACCTGAACCCACACCTCCAGAGTCAGCTTCACTAGGCTGCCCAGTCAAGGCATGGGACCCACTCTCCCAAGTGCTGCAGTCTGTGAGGGGCTGGGCCAGTTCTGCACAGATCCTGGAAGAACACATGGTCCTGGTTGGCCGCCCAACCCAGGGACTTCCCCATGGTCTCTAGTGTTAATATGTGCCTCCAACCCCTGCTGCCACATAGCCACTGACCCAGACAAGGCCTTCAGAGCAGCAGCACAGGCCAGGATTTCACCAGGGCCTCAGGCGGGGTGGGGGTGGGGGTTGGGGGCGTGGCTACTCACTACATGCTATTCCTCTCCTGCCTTGTGTCTCCAGTTCTATCCCCTTTACAGTGCTGAAACTGCTGTTCTCAATATCTCTCTCTCTCTCTCTCTCTCTCTCTCTCTCTCTCTCTCTCTCTCTCTCCCACATGTGCCTGCACCCCATGGCTTGGCTGTGGGAGGGTCGCTGGACATCTTCCTCCTCCCATGCTACTGTTGTGTGGTGGCAGGCAGGGCTCTGTGTATCTACAGGCCTACCTGTAGTGCAGTGGAGGGCATCTTTCCCTGCACGAAGATCAGCAGGTCTCTGAATGTCTCCCGATTTTACTTTTAGCCTCCATTGCCATCAGCACAGCCTTGGGATACTGTGATGATCTCCTTGTCCCTGACCCCAGCACAGCAGCCAGAGGTCCCAGCCCAACGCACTCTGTGTGTGTGTGTGTGTGTGTGTGTGTGTGTGTCTGAGAGAGAGACAGAGACAGAGACAGAGACAGAGAGAAGAAGTGCGCAGTTAGTGAGCAGTACCTGTGGAGGGCAGGAGGAGGCATCAGCTCTCCTAGAACTGGAGTTACATACAGGCTGTGAGTCATAGGTCCAGCAGGAGTGCTGAGAGCCAAACTCTGGTCCTCTGGAAGAGCAGGAAGTGCTCTTAACCACCGAGCCACCTAAACTACAAATCAATTTCTGTATATGAAAATAGGGCAATTAATAGAATTTGTGGGGTAAAGGAGCTCTCTGCGAGGCCCGAGGACATGAGTCAGATTCCTGGAACTTACAAGGTGGAAGGAGAGAACCAACCCCCACAAGTTGTCCTCTGGCCTTCACAGCATCCCCACCAATAAATAAATAATACATAGATAAAAATAAATAGATTCTTTGTGTATATTTTAAGATTATTATATTTCCTGGATTTCTTTTTTTTTTTCAATTTTTAAAAAATTTTAATCATGCCAGGCTGTGGTGGCACACGCCTTTAATCCCAGTACTTGGGAGGCAGAGGCAAACGGATTTCTGAGTTTGAGGCCAGCCTGGTCTGCAGAGTGAGTTCCAGGACAGCCAAGGCTACACAGAGAAACCCTGTTTCAAAAAACAAACAAACAAATAAATAAACAAACAAAAAATAAACAAACAAATTTTTAGTCATACTCGCTCATTGTCTTTGTCAGTGTTCCATTGCTGTGAAGAGACAGCACGACTACAGTAATTCTTTTTTTTTTTTTTGGTTTTTCGAGACAGGGTTTCTCTGTATAGCCCTGGCTGTCCTGGAACTCACTTTGTAGACCAGGCTGGCCTCGAACTCAGAAATCCACCTGCCTCTGCCTCCCAAGTGCTGGGATTAAAGGCGTGTGCCACCACCGCCCGGCTATAAAAGAAAGCTTTTAGCTGGGGCTAGCTTACAGTTTCAGAGGCTTAGTCCAGGATCCTTGTGGTAAGGGCTGTATCTTATATGTGCATGCCTGGTGGGTGACCAAGAAGCTCGGAAGAGGATGCTGGTTCCTCAAAGTTGGGGTTACAGTTAATCATTCCCCACCATGTACTTGAACCTGGGTCCTCTGCAAGAGCAACAAGTACACTTAACCACTGAGCCATCTTTCCAGCTACGTTTTAAAGTACTGAGTATGTGTGAGTATGAGTGTGTGAGAGTGTATGTATGTGAGTGTGTGTGAGTATGAGTGTGTATGTGTTTGTATTTGTGTGTGTATGTGTGTGAGTGATATGTGAGACTGTATGTGTGTGACTGAATATGTGAGAGCGTATGTGTGTGTAAATGTTTGTGTGTGTATGAGTGTATATGTGAGAGTATGTGTGTATATGTGTATATGAGTTTGTGTGAGTGTATTGTGAGTATGTGTGTATGAGTGTGTGAGAGTGTATGTATGTGAGTGTGTGTGAGTGTGTGTATATGTGGAGTGTATATGTGAGAGTATATGTGTGTGTGAGTGTATTGTGTTATGAGTGTGTGTATGAGAGTGTATGTGTATATGTGAGTGTGTGTGAGTATATGTGTGTGAGGGTATGTGTGTGTGTGTGTATGTGTGTGTAAGAAATATGGAGACAATGTTTGAGTCTGGTTTCGTTTATTGCTCTCTTATCTGTGATGTCTGGATTAACTAGAATGTCATTGTTCCCTGGCTGGGATCCTGGTCAGTGTGAGTGGAGGAAGGGCTGAGCAGCCATCCCTATCTTCTTCCTGACTGTGGCTGGAAGAGCTCTGCCATTGCAGCAGGAAGGGCACCTAGGGCCCTGCAGACCATGGGAGCTGACCTCTATTTTTTGTTGAAGTCACCTCATAATTCTGTGACATCAGCTGCGTCTGGAGAGCTGTGAGCTGGCTCTTCCCGCTAGGAGGGGTCTCTGCTGTGCTCTTCTGCTTTTGAGGGGTCTCCGCCATGCTCACCTGTGGTCATGAGTTCCGTCCTGCATGCTTATTTGGTCTTTGGTATCAGGACTACAGTCTCGGCTTCTGTTTTGTTCGGTGTTGTTCCTTCCTATTACACTGACTTTCAGGTTTCCACCCTGCATTCAGCCCAGGTATCTGGAGCCTGGAGGGAACCCTGTGGCTGTCATGGTTGTGTGGTTGTTATTTCTTGCAACAACTACCCTGAGCATGGAGAAGGAGTCACAGTATAGGCGCAGACAAGGCATCGTTTTCATCTGGCCTTGAACTCACTATCCCACTGCCTCAGCCTCCTGAGTGTAGGATGGTCACATTTGGCTTCACTGTTCACGTTCCAAGATCAAATACCTCCTTTCAGTTGAGAAACACCTCACTGGCGAGGGGTGGTGGCTGTGCCCAAAATCCTAGCATTGACAAGGAAAAGGCAGGAGGATCAGGAAATCAAGGTCACCCTTGTCTACATAGTAAGAGGGAGGCTAGCCTGGGCTATGTGAGGACACTGTCTCAAAAGTCTGAAGCCATCTAAGAATTGCCTTCTATCGCACTGCACTGCTTTCCTTGTGAGTGGTGTTCCACAAAACCCTGACGAGGGAAAGTCTGCTTTAATGAGATGTAAACAGGTATGTGAAGAGGATGTTGTGGAGTGAGTTAAGAGTTCCTCAGAGAATGACTGACATGACCTCTGCATGGCCTTCCAGATGCTGAGATACCAACACTCCAAACCAGCCTTGCAAAGGGTCTAGAGAGCGCTGGGAGCCCTAGTTATCACTCTGTCTGTTGTTTCCCCAGACTGCCTGTTCAAGGTGTGCCCTATGAATCGATACTCTGCCCAGAAGCAATACTGGAAAGCCAAGCAGGCAAAACAGGGGAACCATACCGAGGCTGCCCTGCTGAAGAAGCTCCAGGTAAGCGCTCCATCCTCCTCCTGCGGCAGGCAGGAGAGCTGGCAGAGTCATAGAGTTCAGATAGACCGAGGTGAGGGGCACAGGCAGGTCCTTTCAGCTGTTATTTTTTAGGGTGTGCCAGACTAACTGTAAGCTCCTCACCAAGCTGAAAATGAATTAATCTAATTAGTAAATCAAATCATATTTTATTCCACCAAGTACTTATTATTTTTTTTTTCCTAATGGACTATGGAGAATATAAAGGCTTTTTCTTTTTCTTTTTTTGGTTTGACTGAGTATGAACTTGCCTTGTATCACTTAAACGCCAGGCACTCTCAGAATTGGAAGCTATGCTTTGAGGTTTTAATTCACCCACTTTTTAAATAGTTTCATGTTACACAGTAAAAAAATTCCTAGTTCCACAGAGCCTTCTACTTAAATGAAACTCACAGTATAGATACAAACTGCCCAAGACAGGTTTGGCTGAATTCAGCAAAGACTGCAAAGTGTGATATATGGGGCACCGGCATCTGGGTGCTCTCAGTAACAGAAAACTTCCTTGCTGGGCGTGGTGGCGCCTGTCTCTAATCCCAGCACTTGGGAGGCAGAGACAGGTGGATCTCTGAGTTCAAGACTAGCCTGGTCTACAGAGTAAGTTCCAGGACAGCCTGGGCTACATAGAGAAACTCTGTTTTGAACTCTCCTCTCCCTGCAAAATGTGTGAAGTTGCCACCTTGTATTATAATCATTTAACCCTTGCCTCTCACCGGCTCCGCTCCCCAGGGGTGCACTCAGTCTGACTTACTCTTGTTACTGAGAATGCTTTGTAAGCCATCCTCGATGCTTGCTGTGGTGTTTCCACCCTGAACACTCGGTTGTTCTCTTGTAGCATGCTGCAGAGCTGGAACAGAAACAGAATGAGTCTGAGAACAGGAAACTTTTGGGAGAAATCGTGAAATACAGCAACGTTATCCAAGTGAGTCTCCATTTTTGTCATCAGAGAGGAAAGTAGTTTGCAGGTGACTTGTGAAATCACCCACGGGGCAGTGTGCCAGTATCTGAGGTGCCATGCTTATTCTTTGGGGATGGTAATTAGTAGGACGTTTTCAGTAAACATCCATTGCACCATGTATGTATTGAATGTGTCTTGCACCAGGCCCCCAAGCCCAGAACATAGGGAATCCATTCAGTGACAAGACAAGACTGTGCAAAAAGGATTTCTAAGGCCCATGAGAAACAGCTCTTTAGAGGGTTGGGCTCCAGCTAGATATTGGCGATGTCTCTTTCTCCAGGTGGATAAGAAGGTTTTCAAGTTGTACACGTAACAGGAAGTCTTCAATTGGCTTTCAGCCTTCACTGTCAGTTCATGCACAAACCCTGATTTATCTTTGCTGCATTCCGTTCTCCTCTTTCATTTGGATCTTTCTGGCTTTTTTTTTTTTTTTTTTAATTTGCTAGTAAGTGCCACACCTTATTCCAAAAAGAATGTGAGACCTTTTCCAAGAAACACAGCACCCTGGGAGATGAAGCCCCAGTCATTGAAGAGGCCCTGTGGTAGCTGGGTGAGGTGAAGTCAAGGGTGAGGCTTGTTTAGAAAACCTGTTTGGAAAGTTTGATAAACCCCCAGCCCAGAGCATTTCAGCTGCTGCTTGGCCACCAGGAATGACCCCTGCCACTGCCCTGGTGTGTGTGTGGGTTCTGCAGCATAGCTCCCATTTAGAGTCTAGAAACACAGCCATTCCCAGAAGTGAGACCAGGAAAGTGTTTCTCTTGTGAGCTTATAAAGACGATGCTGTTTAAAATGGTAAACAACGGCCTCACAGGTTCCTTACAGTAATTGCCACAATGAGGTACTTTATAAGTCTGCTTTAAAGAACAATGTCTCCTGATGTTTTGTCCTGGACCAATGGCATTGTGCCAGAGGGCAGGGCAAAGCTGTTCCCCCACAGGGCAGGATGGGCCTCAGACTCTTGAATGTGGGACCTCATTTAGTGATAGAGAGAGTGGCTTTCAGCTTGGTAGGGCTACACACTCCCAAGTAGTCTTCCAGCGAGTGTCTCTTCAGAGAGTTTTGGTAACTTACTTGAGCTTCTTCTCAAGTACTTCAAGTACAAATGTCTGTCTTCTGAGCCCAGGGCCATATAGCTGCATACTCAGGCTTGAGTGTGTGTGTATGTGTGTGTGTGTGTGTATGAGTGTCCATGAATGAGTGCATGAGTTGTGTTTGTGTGTGAGTGTGCATGTGTGAATGTGAGGGTGGGTGTATGTGTGCATGAGTGTGAGGGTGTGTTTGTGTGGATGTGTGTGAGTATGGAGTGTGCGAGTGTGTGAGAGTGTGCGTGTGAGCGTGCATGAGTGTCTGTGTGTGTAAGCCTGGGGTCAGCCTCGTCTCAGTTGTTCCTTAGGAGCTGTCCCACCTTGTTTTGGGGACAGGATCTCTCATAGGCCTGGAACTAGTTGATTCAGCTAGGCTGACTGCCAGGAGCCCATGGATCTGCCTCCCCTGTGCTGGGATAACAAGTGTGTGTCATCTCATCCTCATTCCTATTTTGACTTTTTAACTTGAGGGGACTGAACTCATGCTTGTAAAGGCGACACTTGATCAGCTGAGCTATTTCCCAGACTCATGGGTCTGTGTGCCTTTATTGGGACAAAGAGAACCAAGGGTAGTGCGTTGAATTTTGCAAAACGATGATTTTTTTTTTTCAATTAAAGATTTCCCTTTGACTCTGAAATTACTCCAGCCTCATCTTGTGGGTACTAAAATGACCACTCTCTTTTGAAAGATTAAAGTAGATGGGAAGTTTATTTTATCTTCATATTTCTATTCAGTAAGGCTATATCTAGGGAAAACTCTGTCCACAGCATCTGTGGAGATGGGAGAGGCGAGGGCTGTTCGTTCTGTATGCATCTGAGAACTGGGAGGTCAGTGGCTCCCTGCTGACTCTGTTGATGCCACAGAGCAGGAGTTAATGCTGTCTGTATGCAGAAGTGCTTAGACACACAGGTAGACGCACATTCTCTCAGGTTTTCTTTAGTGGATTTTGTGGTTGTCAAGTGTTGGTAATGAGTGTGATCTGGGGGACGCTCCAGGTCATTTTGGAAAGCCCGGTTTTAGTTTGTTATGTCTTAGTAGGAGAAGATGTCTTCAGCATCCCCTGGTGTACCTGCCTCACACCAGTCAGCATCACCCTTAGAGCAGAACTCAGGGTAGAGGCAAGAAGCAGCTCGGAAAGTGGGTGCTTGCTGAGCCTTTGGAATAGGTCGCCTGTTTAGTTTTCATCGTAAGCAGTGGTGTGCAGATTTAGGGCTATAACTACTGAGGAGACCGTGGATACAATCACTAATATACATCCCTCCCCCCACAGCTGCTGCACATAAAAAGCAACAAGTACCTGACGGTGAACAAGAGGTTACCTGCCTTGCTGGAGAAGAATGCCATGCGTGTGTCACTGGATGCTGCAGGGAACGAAGGCTCCTGGTTCTACATCCATCCCTTCTGGAAGCTGAGAAGCGAGGGTGATAATGTACGTGTGTGCAAAGCCACGAGGGAAACAAACATCGTGTGATGTTCTTAGAGAACATATCAGGAAGAACACACAGAGATGGGAAATGTAGTTTTCAGCCAGTTAATTCTTAACGAATTAAGGTAGCATATGAAGTAATGGGTTACATTATTGCATTTTTTTGCACACATGGGTGACTATATTTTTTAAACTAGGCTAAATGCATTGGTTTACAGTTGACACCATGCTCAGAAATCACAGGCCAGATATCAGCTCAAGTTAGAGGCATCTCCAGGCAGAGTGTGTGAAGTCTTTTCAAAGAGGCAAGTTATTCTGCTTAGTCAAGATTGAGCTTGCTTGCAAGGAAGAGGACCGCTGTGCCTCCGGGCCTTCGGAATGAACAGGGGAACAACGAGAGTCATGACAAAGCTCCGTTCCGTGTCTTCACAGCCAACTCCTTACAGTGTTGTCATGGTGTGCAGCATCTGAGGGAGGGACTGTGGCATGCTCTCGTTGTTGTTGATGATGCCTGCAGAGTGGGTTGTGCAAAAGGCTGTGGTGTCATGACTGCTTACGTCAGCGGTTCTCAGCCTTCCCAGCGCTGAGACCCTCACATACAGTGCCTCATGTTGTGGTGACCCCCAACCATAAAATTATTTTTGTTGTTACTTCATCACTATAATTGTGTGACTTTATGAATAGCGATGTAAACATCTGTGTTTTCCAGTGGTTCCAAAGGAGCCATGATCCACAGGTTGAGAACCATGGGCTTAGGTCCTCTCTGCTATTTTGTAGAGGGGGTGGGGGGAGTGAAATAATTCCATAGGAACAATAGTTTCATCTTATTTTTTGAGATGGATCTCACTGTATTCCTGTCCGACCTAGCATTTGGTATGTGGTTTAGGCTGATATCTAACTTGCATTGATCCTCCTGCCTCAGTACTAGCTTACGGGCTGCTGGAATTACAGGTGTGCACCACCACCTCTGGCTAAAAGTTCGATATTTTTGTGATAGTCCTTAGCACTTGGAAGATACTCAAAAAAGGCTGGTTCATAAAATAAAATTCCTTACACAGGCCACATGAGCAATATTGCCATGTGAGAAAGTTAAAGTGACTGGGGTGAAAATAAAATTCTCTGTCAGAGTTTTCACAGTCAACCCTTTGGTTACATCTTTAGTGTGCTTGGAGGCATTTTGTGTGTTTGAAATGTCTTCTTTTTCTAGAGAATTTTAAAGTGTGAATTCAATTCCACAGGACATGGGCGCCGTGATTTAATTGGGTTAATAAGTTTTCTGGTGATGTCTTCCTTAGGTAAGGCTTGCTATGCATGGCATGCAGGAATGTGTCAGATTCCTTGGAAAGTCAGTGCTCCCCTCCCCCATATAGTTGATCTGGGCAGAGAGCATGCTGCACTGCATCTTTACTCTGAGTGTATGGTTAGTTACAATCAACTCTCAATTAAAATGCAGTTTGTGAACTGCAGCCATAGAGGATACCTTCCTTCTAGTGCTATATCCAACCCTGCAACCCCCTCGTTACCATCTATGAAAACTAAAGAGCAAACCAAAGGAATCGTAAGCTCAAACCACTAAAGAATAAGATGGCATGCTGGAATGGGCCTCTCAGCTTTTTAGTTAGCAGTGGTGTCCTTTCTCTTTCTCTCCCCGCTTGGAAGCCTCTTGATGGTATCGGTAGAGAGTTGAATGTAACCAACTGCTAAGACAATTAGTTTCAGTAGAAACAAAGTCTTTCACTGGAGCCCGTTTTTTTTTTTTTTTTGTGGCCACCCACAATGCGTTAAGTTGTGTTCTTATCTGGATTCGCTCCACGTAGCCCAGCTGCAGGTCTTCCACCATGCTGCTTGCTGAAACAGTCACTGCGTCTGTTCACCTCCATGTAGCTTTGTGTGTGATGAAGGTTGCAGAGGAAGGCTGGCATGCCCACAGTCCCATATCAACTGCACATGGACTTGTATCACAACTCTCTATCTCTCTTTGCTAGAATAGGCAGCATTTTGAAACATCAACCTACTGTAGTTTGCTGAAGGCAGTTGCAAATACTATCTCTTTGAATGGTTTAATCACGACTGAGTTTCTGCAGAGGTATATTAAATAAAGAGGGAATCTCTATGTTTAGAGGGATTTTTAGATCGCAATCTGCTATTTAGCAATGCGTGAGGTAGCGATTTAGGTCATGCACATTCAACAAGCAGACCTCTGAGTTCAAGCGGAGGGTGATGCAGATATCAGCTGGAGTCCAGGCTGTTGGTTGTACTAAGTGCACGAGGCTGCACTCCATAGGAATGCACAGTTTGGGGAAAACACTTACAGGCTCCCTCACACTCCACCATACACAAAGTCCTTGGCTGCTGCTAAGTTACCAGAAGAAGCATGAGGGACACCCATGAGTGGAAACATCAATGTTTCATTTCCACTTATCCTCTTCACGACTGAGTAGTCACTTTTTCATTTTCAATCTTGACCTAAGTAGACAAGGGTCCTTTATGCTGATGGTAGACTGCAAGGTGTGAAGAGGTGGGATTGCTTTTTAAGTCAGTAGAAAAGCCTAGAGCTTAGGGAGGGATTCTATCTAGCAAGCAGACTTTGCTGTTTTACACAGCGATGCGCCCGACATCTTTTGCAGAGGTGGAACAAGGGCGCTGGCATTCTGACTCCCATTGTGAGGTTCTTCTTATTGTCCCAGGTACCACTTCAAAGCAGGGACAGTCAGATACAGGTTGCGCCACAGCTTGAATGTGGCATATCCGTTACATCGCCCAACAGATGCTTCAGTTTCTTTGCTAAGATATGCTAGAGTGCCAAGGTGGCTAATTGTAAGATGTAAAATAAAATGCCCTCATCCTCCAGTTATGTGCCAAATAGACAGCTTCTTAGACAGTACCCCGATCCTTCGGTACTTCGGGCCTGGAGCCTTACTCCCCTGAGAATAATTCCAGTGTATCTCGTAATGTGGACTGAGACCATGGACTGTTTCTTAGACACATTTGTGTTCTTCCTAGCCCCTCTTAACTGTTCTCTAAAACAAAGATTTCTTTATCTTTATTTTTTGTACACGAGTGTCTGCCTGCATTCATGTTTGGAAGGTCGGACAAGAACCAGAGACCAGACCCACAAGCAGCAGGTTCTTGTCCCACAAACCCAAGGGCAGTCTTTCTGCGTCTGATTAGTGAACCTGAGGCTTCTCTGACGTACTCAGATCTCCAGATAGTTCGGGGCAACATAACTCCTCAACATTATCTACTTAGGGTCACATGACACTGGAAGTGTGAACGAGTGTTTTGGTTTAAGGAACATGGAGATGCCCTGGGTCCCAGTGGTTTTCTTAGTTACAGACCAAACTAATCTATAACTGTTCTAATATGCAACTGGTGTGAAATACGCAAAGGGAAGGCTTTTGATTTTTGCTTCAGAGTGGGAAAGCCCCACACGTGGTAGCAGAGATGGCATAACAACCATCTTTTAAAGAAATTTAGCAGTCACTAGTCACTAGATCACACCATTACTGCCACTAAGAAAAGGGAACTTTAATTGCCTCAAACCGAGTTAGATGCAAGTAAGTAGACTTTGTCATGATTGCACAGACAAATGTAAACATAGAATTGATATTTAGCGCTTTCCCCTGGAACCCTGACAATTCTTATTTCAAAAGAACCACAGGCTCCTACAGTTCTTGTTTTGGACATATCAAATTAGAGGGACCCAAAGGCTCCAGGCCAGACACAGAATAAATATTTTATAAAGTCTTGCCTTGCTTTATATTTCCTGAATACAGAAGATGACATGAGGCTTCATAATTCTGAGATTAGGCGATGATCAGTTAACCAGACTTGCCTTTTAGCGGGGAGAAGACACTGATCTTGTTCTCTGCTGCCCTGTTGAAATTCTAAAGAGCGCCTTGGCAGCCACCTTTAATATGTCTGCTGCAAGGTCTTGTGGGAGGAAACTAACCCCATTATGGCTTCTGAGGAATCCGGCTGACATGGGGACCGATGAGGAATGGGACTGGACCACCTTCACTGGACAGGTTTTGGCAGGGCACCAGAGGATGCGACTGTAGGCATCAGTGTGTGTTTGAACATGCTTCTCAGGGAGAAGAGTCAAGCTGTAGAAGATGACAGCCCGGGAGGCAGGTTGCTGGTGAGGCTTGCTGGGAAGTTTTTAGCCCCACAGAGCATCCATCAGAGTGTGTTTCTGATTTCTAGATCGTTGTAGGAGATAAAGTCGTTCTGATGCCTGTAAATGCTGGGCAGCCCCTGCATGCCAGCAACGTGGAGCTCTTGGACAATCCAGGCTGCAAAGAGGTGAATCCAATCGGGAAAGGAAGGAGGGGGCAGTTATAGATCTTCTCTAGAGGGAGGGAGGGAGGAAGAGAGGGGAAAGAGGTAAAGACAGAAAGGAGAGGGAGGGAAGGAAGAGCACACAGAGGGGGAGGGATAGAAGAAGAGAAAAAGGGAGAGGGATAGAAGGAGGGAGGGAGATCGTGATATTTCTAGATTCTCTCGAGTACCACCTTAGTGGCCTTAGAATCCCTATGGCATCTGTAGGTACTAGCTGTTATTCAAATGATCCTTTGACGATGCTTTTAGGGAGGCCGACACTTTGTTGTCTACAGTTGCTTTTTTTCTCCTTTTCCTGTTTGAAATGGTGATTTCTGGTACAGAATATAGAGTCTACTGTCTTACATCTTTTAACACTCTTTTTTCCATTCCTAGGTGAATGCTGTTAATTGTAACACTAGCTGGAAAATCACTTTATTCATGAAATTCAGTTCCTATCGAGAGGATGTATTAAAGGGGGTAAGTACCTCTCCACACAGATCTCGATGCTCACATTTCACCGAGTACCAGTCCCTGGTATTCTGAAATGTGCACACAGTCATTCAAGGAAAGTCGCTGACCTGGAGTACCAGGAAGGGACTGCAGCATCTCTGGTCTCCGTGGCTGTTGGAAGGACAGCGTTTCTTTGCCTGTCTCTCTAGGGTGATGTTGTGAGACTGTTTCATGCGGAACAAGAGAAATTTCTGACCTGTGATGACTATGAGAAAAAACAGCACATTTTCCTTCGGACGACCTTGCGTCAATCAGCAACTTCGGCCACTAGTTCTAAAGCACTCTGGGAAATAGAGGTGTGTACTTTTTGGGGTGGTGGTGGTGGTGGCACTTTTACTAAATATTTAGATAAATAGATAAAGATACACTAGGTTGTTTGTTTTTGCTGTTATGGGCAACACTGATGGCACGTCCATGACATGGAATGGCTTTTGTGAATTAACATTTATTTCTTTATGGCTGTGACCAACTTGAGAGGAATCTGCCACAATGGAACCCTTCATAAAGCAGAATAAATAAATCAAGGGATTGGAAAGGGAAAAAAGTTCCATTGTGAATTCGCCATTGTTGATCAGACTGGAAGCCGTGTGCCTCTGTGGTACTGCCTGAGCCACAGCAGAAACTCACCTCGTCACCACAGAGAACAGTGCATACTTTTTATTTGAATGCTATTGAAATCAAGAGACTCCTAGTTAAGAATGCTATTCACCAGACTGAGACAAGAGGACAGCCACAAGTTTGAAACCAGCCAGGTCTCCAAAGCAAGTTTCAGGCTAGCCAGAGATACGTATCAAGACTCCGTGACAGAGAAAGAGAATGTTTTATTTCTGAAAGCTTTCACTAATTAAAAATGGCAGTATGGATAAGATGTGGCTTTTTGTTTAAGGAACTATTCCAAACAATGGAGGAAATAAGACATACATAGTTCTTGTGAACAAGCCAGTTCTGAGATCTAATGGACTCTGTAGCCTACAGCAGCAATTGTAACAGTTCAAACATAACACCTCCTTCTTCCTCCTCCCTCCTCCTCCCTCCCTTTCTTCTTCCCTCCCCTCTCTTCCCCCTTTCCTCCCACCATTCTTCTCTCCCTGTCTCTTTCATACAGCTGCCTCTCTGTATCTTACACTGGCCTCAATTTTGGAGTGATCCTCCAGCTTCAGCCTCATGCAGAAATAAATCACAGCTGGCTTTCACTCCTTGAGTTGAAGCCATATGTTTTGCAATGGTTTCTGTAGTGACCTAACATAAAATTGACAGGTTTTTGGGGTTAAAATCAGAATGAAATACTTGCACTGTAGCAGAAGAACTAAAATAAATGTCATCACATTTCACATTTAATGACTAATGTTTCTATCTGTCCTACTCCACTTTCTTTTGCTGTGATAAACACCAGGGTGAAAAGCAACTTGGGAAGGAAGAGAGGGTTGGTTTGGCTCTCAGTTCCAGGTCACAGTCTATCCCCTAGGGAAGGCAGGGAGGAAGGGAACTCTAATGGGAACTTGAGGCAGAAGCCATGGAGGCATGCTGCTTGCTGGCTCACTGGGGCCTATGCTCAGCCTGCTCTTATATAAAGTCCAGTGTTCCTGCAGAGGGGATGGTGCTGCCCATGGTGGGCTGTGCCTTCTTATGTCAATGAGCAATCCAAAAGATCCCCACAACGTGCCTGTTGGCCAATCTGATGTAGGCAGTTCCTGAATTGAGGACCCTCTTCCCAGGTGAATCTAGGTTGTGTCAAGTTGACAGTAAAAGCTAGGTAGCATAGCATCCATTTTTAGCATTTTTTAGCAAACTTGTTTGCACCCTGTCTCAGAGAGGACTAGCACAAGGTGGTCAGAGGGTGTGCTGCTCAGGTACAGGCAAAAGAGAGTGCCAAGGTAGGCATGAGACCTGCAAGGTCGGGAGTAAGGGAGCCAGTAACAGAGCGGGCTAAGTTGCTCTTGACAAAAATATAAGAAAATAATTGTCATTAAAGTAGAGAGTAACAGGAAAATCAGACATGGTACAGGCCAGGAAGTAAGGTCCATATACAACTCCTGGAAAGGGTTTCATGCAGCCTGTGTGAGCCTGGCTTTGATGCTGGTGTTTTGCTCAGACGTTTCCAATTCTGTGGCCTAGTAATGGTATGCATTAGGCAGAGTCTCATTTTGTGGCCCAGGCTGGCCTGGGACTCACTGTGCAGCACAAGGGGACCTTGAGCATTTGGGCAGTCCTGTTTCTCATCATCCCAAGCACTGGGATTTCACTTGTGAGCAGGTATCCCCTGACAGAACTTTTGTATTAAGACAGCATTTACAGGTGTGAGGCATGGGCACCCACAAGCGAGGCATGGCATGTTTCTTGCTCTATGATGGAAAGTTTTATTTTTCTTCTACATTGCTATATATGATGGCTTTGGCCACACAGCAGGATACTCTGGATGTTGACTCTTGCTGACTGACATGTAGATACCATTTGGTCACTAGACTCTCCTTCTCTTTAGGTGGTTCACCATGATCCATGCCGCGGAGGTGCAGGACAGTGGAACAGCCTGTTCAGGTTTAAGCATCTTGCAACTGGGAACTACTTAGCTGCAGAGGTGAGGCTTGGACACTGTGCTGTTAGTCTCTCTCTTTCTGAAATAATGAATAAGGAAACTCCTTTCTGCAAAAGTCAGTGTCGTGTCAGGGCCAGTTTATATAACTCAGTTTTTGCCCATGATAATTCTGGGTTGGTAGTTTTGTTATTTTTCTTGTTGTTTTGATAATATACCCAGAAAAAAGCAGATCAGGTAGGAAAAGAATTCTTTCAGCTCATGGCTGTAAGGTACAGCCCATCATGATGAAGTCTGGGCAGCAGGAACTTGAAGCAGCCAGTCTATGGTAGGGGGCAGAGACTTAAATGCTAGTGCTCAGCCCGCTTTCTCCTTCTTAATGCAGTCTAAGGTCCCAGCCTAGGGGATGATGCTGCCCACAGTGGCCAAGTCTTTCTACCTCAGCCTTCTCGGGCTGATCCCCCACCTGTGTGCACAGAGACCTTTCTCTCAGCTGATGCTAGAGCTCACCAAGTTGCCCACTGCAATCCACTGTCACTGTTAGATCATGAATTACTATGGTTTTGTTATATGCAATGTGTGTTTTCATGTGTTCATATATGTATGTGGAGGATGGATATGCATGTGGGTGTTTGTGTATGGAGTCCATCGGTCAGCCTCATGTCTCTTTGCTCAGGAGTCCACCCACCTTGGATTTTGAGACAGGATCTCTCATTTTACTGTCCTAGCTGATGAGGTCAGGCTGGTCGGCTTGGGACCATGCCTTTACCTTTCTAGACCTGGGGCTATAAGCATGTGCAACCACCCAGCCTTCTCTCCCCTGCGTGGGCTCTGAGGATCAGACTCAGGCCCTTATCTTTGCAAGGGGGGCACTTTATTGGCAGAGCTCTTTCTCTAGCTCTGGCACGGGAGTTATTTTTAAGATGAAAACATTAGTCAAAGACTTGAAAATCCAAACCACTACCACAGGGGCTGGGGATATGGCTCAGTGGCAGAGAACCTGCTAACATGCACAGCAAGCCCTGGCTCCATCCCCAGCATGGCGGCAGAAGCTGTCAAAGGAGGCCCATGGAACGGAACGGGCAGCTGGTTTGCTTATGCATGTGGCTTGGTTTAGAATGTTCTGTGTGGTTTCACTCTTCCCACATCTGTGTGTTATGGACATGGTTGTTTCCTTCTGGTGCTGTGTAGCTCAAGTGATATCAGGCTCACATTCTTTATCCGTCCCATCATGAGCAGCAGCTGGCTTTTATGGCTCACACTACGGAGAGGGAAGGAACTCCTCCTCATGTGAATTCAGCTTGCTTTCATACAAGGAAGTGTGTGGGGTCCAATGGCTGATCCATTGTTGCGTGGATATGTCTGTGTTTGGAAGGTTATTCTGGAAGGTTGAAGGGGAGTTGACCTGAGCAGAAATGTAGCTCAGGGCTTGTCTGTGAACTGGAAGAGGGTGGGCAGTTATCTTTGAAGCTAAGGAATGTTGTTGAATTTGCGTTTAAAGAAGAGTAATTGGAACTGATCTGTCCGGTGTGGTAGCTTTGAGCCATCTGTTGGCTACCAAAGTGAAAGTGGTATAGTGTTTGCACATTAAGCATCCCACACGGGGTGTCCCAGATGGGGACACTTCTGTCACCTAAAGCAAGTGCCAGTGGGCAGGGGTGACTGCAACTATTGTGGAGTCCCTGGAAGAGATGGAGCCATGGGTAGGGGACAGGGAAGACACCACTGAGCAATCCTGAGGACCAAGGGGGCATCCTGGTGATGGCAGGGAGACAGAGCTTGAAGATGTCTGCAGGTGGCAGAAACCAACAGGAGCCCACTCATAGCACAGGCAAAAGGATTTCAGCTTTGCAGGATTGTCGAGGACAGTGGCCCACCTGGAGAAACTGATAGAAGTGCCACATTGATCAATAAAGTAATTCAGTTAATGATTAACTAATTGGCTTAGGTGTTCTTCAAAAGAGGCACGGTCCCTTGATTGCCACACCAGCGCTCCCCTTAGTTTATTACGGTTGATTTGGGTAATCAGAACATATCCAGGTATCAGAATTGATGGCCCCAGGCTTCTCAGCATTTAGGAGTTTGGGGATCGAGCATGGCTGATAGAGAAGATTTTGATCTCATCAGCACAAATGATCTCAGCAGAGGTGCGAGAGAGTGACGAGGGTGACATGTTTAGACACGAACCTCCCAGGAGCCTGGGAGCCCGAGACTCTAGGGTGCTGGGGTGCTGGGGCAACTGGAAACGGGAGTGGGCTGAACCACAGTTACCAGGAGTCAGGGCAGAATTTCACGAGGTTTGGAGGGGGGATGGGGAGCATGGGGTTGGGGTGGGGGATGGGGGCACTGTTGCACAGGTCAAGGTGTAGCCAAGTGGCTTCATGCAGAGTTCTTATGGAGATCCCAGCAGTAGGGGAAGCAGGCTGAGTTCTCACAGCCTGCCCTTCCCAGGGAGAAGCAAAACTCATAAAAGGGAACCCAAAGGCCCCGGTGATGCTTTGTATAACATTTTTTCAAAAATCAGGCTGGGGATTGTCCTTTTATTGCATGGAAGGGAAGCACCCAGCAGGGGACTTGAACACACCAGGGCCTTGATCTCTCTCTCTCTCTTATGAATGTGTTTTAGACATTCCTGATCAAAACAGATGACCTAATCCTTAGCTGCTTTTGAGTTTATGGTTATTTACAGCGGCAGAGAGAGCCTAGAGTTGTACAAATAAAAGACTATGACCCCCCACCCCCGGTTTGACCATGGCCTCCTGGCCACCAAACGCTATGCATTTAACCTCTCTCGGAATCTGAGTTTCCTTGTGTGTGTGGTCAAGGCTATCATATATGTCATATGGGGTTGTGCTAGGAGTAAAGAAGACAGGAGTGTGCAGCTCAGCTCTTGTGTGCACAAGAGTCTAGGAAACTCGACGTACTTTCCCTCTTGGAGAGAGGAAGGAGAGGGTGGAGAACAACACCCCGTTCCCACTAGCATCAGGGCCCTTGTAGCCAGCTACTGGCTCTGTCACAGTGTTTATGTGTTTGTCCCTCTGTCTGTGCATTGTGTGTATGTCTGTCAGTGGTTGTCTTGTTCTTCATAATGTACCCTACCCAGCTCTCCCCTGGGGGTGGGGGGAGAATGTCTCACACTGTAACCAATATTTGGCGTTTCTTTGTTAAGTATCATTGTGTGTGTGTGTTTCTGTGTGTGTGTTATTGAGGCTTGAAGCCAGAGCCCTGGCTGTGTGAAGCAGGCACTCTGCTAATGAACTATACCTCCATGTCTAGTTTCCAATAAATGACAGACTGGCTTTGACTCACTAGGTAGCCCAGGCTAGGCTTGAACTTGTGACCATCCTATCTCCACCTTGCAGGTAGCTGGGATTGTAGGTATGCACCAGCAGGGTCTGCTTGTTCTTGGGATAATCCAGGAGGGAGAAAGTGGAACAGGGCAGCGTAGTTAGTACACCTGTCTGTTTGGGAAGGGAAATCTGCAAGGCTTTGACGTAGGAAGTGCTGTCTCCAGGAGACACCAAACACGTCAGATCCTGTGCATAGCCACACATGGACACAGGCCAATAGCACTCTGGTTTGAGCCAACTGCTATACAGGGAATACCTTGAGCCAGCTCAGTAAAGTGGTGAGCCCAGGTCTAGGAGGAGCTGGGAGACTGACACTGTCAGCCTTGCCTCTATCACAGTGGGTAGTTGTTTATGTGTCTGTCCCTCTGTCTGTGCGTTGTGTGTATGTCTGTCAGTGACTGTCTTGTTCTTCATAAGGGAGGGCCCCTACCCAGCTCCACAGTGTGACGAGTGTCTCACTGAATCTGTGTTCACTAGATGCGGTGGCTGAGTGGAGAGGAGCTACAGCAGCTGCAAACCCAGGAGTTCTGTTCACAGAAAAGGGGTTCTAGTGTCAGAGAGTCTGTGTTTTCCTTAAAGTTAAAATAAACAACCCTTAAACAAAATCCACATATAACAACCAGAGCTGGCCTTGAACTGCTGTACTGATGCAGTCTGCCAGAGGTTTCTAACAGTATCTGGAGATATTTGATTGACACAGTTGTGAGAGGGACTGGACATCAAAGATGGCTAGCACAGAGGGCTACCTTCTCCTCCCTGACAGAATTATCTAGTCCAAAACACAGAGACCAAGAAGCCTTGATCCTCACTAAGCTGAAATTTCGAGGTCATTTACTGAATGCCTACTATGTGGAAGCGCTGACCTGGTTTGGTGCTGGGTGCACAGGTGTTAAGGTGTGGTTACTGTCCTCAGGTTCCTGCAGTCCCCATGGGAACCATGTAACGCACCATTGAGCTGCGGGCTCTTACCGTTTGATGGCTTCCATCATGCATCGGTGCACATGCTAAAACCAGTAAATTTAAAGATGGCAACTTTAAACTAAGAACAGAAAAGAGAAAGAAACCCTACAGTGTTATGATCACAGTTCCCCGACACAACCCGTTAAACCAGCATTCAGCTATGAAGTTCAGTCATTCAGAAGAACACGATGAGCTTATGGTTGTTGTAGAAACAGAGTCCAAGGCAAGCAGAGCACTTCCTATGGGGCTTCCACAATCGATTGTACATCGAGCATGCGCAGTGGGGCTTCCGCAATCGCTTGTACACCGAGCATGCGCAGTTGTAAGACACTGAAGAACAGGCTCTACATTGTGGTGAATGTAGAGAGCATCAACGCTTAGGACAGCACTGGAGGATACAACGCGGGTTTTATTCTGCAAGACCACGGATAGCTTAGGTTTAGCAGATGCCCTTCCTCAGCATGAGGAGCCTCAGCCACACAGTGTTAGAAGATGCAGATTAACTTTCCAGAAACATAGAGGGCCGGAAAACCATGACTGAAATGTAGACATAAGCATTTAATTACAGAACAGGTAACTCAGACATTTGGACTTTATGTGATTGCAGACTTGTCACCTGTCTCTCTGTAATATCACTTCCTTGGGACACATGAGTTAGGCAGCCAAGGTGAAGGTGGCAGATGCGGACTGTACAACTGTGCAGACGTTGTGACTTAGAGACCTTAAGTTCAGGACCGTACCTGTGGGAGAGAAAACAACGTCATCATGGGAACGGCTAACACAGCCTTGGAACCAATCCTGCCCTGTGGGAAGGGCAACACTCGAGCATCTCTGCTCCCCATTCACCGCTTCAGACATTTCCACACTGTGGAGCTCAGTCACCAAAGCAACAACTTGGTATTCCTTTCCAAAGCAAGACAAAGCAAAAAATGTAAAATAATTTTGTTAAAGATTTCACATGGCCTTTGGCTTGGCAAGCCAGGGTCTCATGTTGTTTGGACTTGAACTTGCTATGTTTCAGAGACTGGCTTTGAACTCCTGATATTCCTGCCTCACCTCCCAGGTGCATGCTGCCACACCTGGCTTTCATGTTTTCTTCTAGAGTAGGTTACTTGGGAGTTGGGGAGAGCTCAGTGGATAAGCTGCTTGCCTTGAAAGCACGGGGTCCTTGCCATTCAGGACTTAACCTGAGAAGGGCCAGGCATGGGGGCCTGTGTTTGTAATCCCACCATTGGGTAAATGGAGACAGGCTCTGTGGCCAGCCAGCCTAGCCCATCAGGAGGGCTCTAAGCCAGCGAAATACAGTGTCAAATAAAAAAAGAAGTGAGTGATGTACAACACACACACACACACACACACACACACACACACACACACACACACCAGTGAAGAAAATGGGCTCCCTTATTTGTTTGTAACTAGGTCAGGCGTCCACTAGATGGCACTAAACTCCTACTTCCTAACTCCAATACTCCTAGGTACAGTTAATAAAAAAAATCACTAAAGTGCTGGAAGAGGACAGTCTTGGCGTCCCATGCTCTGAGAGTGAGAAGGCAGGAGGCCAGGATTGTCTGCAGCAGCAGCAGCAGCTGTAAAGTTGAGTCTGAGGCTCACATAGAAGACACTTTCTAGGAAAAAAAATAAAAATAAAAATAAAAGAAACAAACACCAACTAAAACAAACCCCCCAAAGCAAAACAACAGCAGCTAGCTAGGGAAATGGCTCAGCTGGGAGATTGCTTAAGCAGATGAAGGCGATCCCTGGGACCTGCAGTGTGGTTGGTGCTCCTCGCTCATGTTGCCAAAGGGTCTGGTGCCCTCTTCTGGTCTCCACACGTACTGCACCCGCATACAGGAACCCACTTGTCCCCCCCACCCCCACCCCCACCGCCAAAGGACTAGAAAGCAAGACTATGAGCGTGAATCCTGGGCTTCTGTGATTCCAGTCTGTTTACTTCTGTTGTGTGAGTGTAAGATTGCTGGCATCCTGCATCTGACTCGGTACAGCTAGCGCGACTCTTGTGACGACCTGACTTTCTCTTCTGCACACTGCTCTTTAATTGTGTGTTTTGATGAAGGCTACCTGTTGATATTGCCAGTAACCACTACATTCTCTCATCCACTCCCTTCATCTTGTGGATCCTGAATTTGATCTTGGCTATCTCAGTCTTATAAATGCACTAAATATTCTTAGAACTTGGGTCATTTCCCCACAGTGACACCTCTCCTCCTCAGTTATAGGCATTACAACTTAGGAATCAAAATAAGCGTATCTTTCCATGGCAGTTTCTACACTTAGATGCTGATGAATGTAAACATATAAGACTGATGCAAACACCATTCATTTAACAGCCTCGTTTGTGCAGTATGATCTTCCTTTTAGCTTAAAAGCCTCTGAGATCCAGGGAAATCTTTCCTTCAGCATAAGAGCCTATCTGTGGAGTCGCTCTGTTTTGGCTCACACCTTTCTGCTTGCTGGAGGCAGGACAGGAGATGTTGCAGTCTCTCAGGGTGTGGCTTGCATTCCTCAGACCTGTCACACATGGCTCTGAGTGACATCAGTAGCCCACTCCTCATCTGTGAAGAATTAAGGATTAAGAACATTTCTCAGAAGGGGAATTGTGAAGTTAAATGAACGAACTCTCAAAAACATTTTTAAAGAAATATCACACAAGAGATTCTGCAAACTCAAACTAGTCCTACTTCTCTTACTTGTGGCTATCTCTCTCCCTTATCTCCTGATTAAAATTCAACCCACCCTTTAATGGTTACCTTGAACACCAGGAAAAATTCTTTTTAAAAATTTTATGCATATGAGTATACTGTACTGTATGTATGTCACTGTTTTCAGACACACCAGAAGAGGGCATCAGATGGTTTGAGCCCTCATGTGGTTGCTGGGAACTGAACTCAGGACCTCTGGAAGAGCAGTCAATGCTCTTAACCACTAAGCCATCTCTCCAGCCTCCAGGAATAATTCTTGTATAAATTAGCTCATCACAGATCACTCCATCCCTTCTGTGATCTATGTTATTTACAAATTATTCATCTCTTTCTCCTAGCTCTGGTAAAATTCTGCTTTGAAGTATAGCTGACCTTATTTCTGTCTTATTTTCCTTCTGAGGAGTCTTGCCTAAAATAGCACAGGTCACAAAATTTTCTCCTTAAAGATGCTCTGTTAGTGTTTATTACAAGAGTTCTCTCTCTCTCTCTCTCCACCATGCCTGACTTACAATTCAGTGTTTTAGAATCATGAAATATTTTCCTTTAAAGTCCTAAAATATCCAGGAACTGCCTTAGCACATCTTTTTCTTCCTTCTTTAGCAATATTCTTCTTTATGCATCATTCACTAATTACTTTGATAACTACAGCTGTTACAATATTTGGGGAAGAGACAAAGTAGTAGAATTTGAGGTGTGCATAATTTATTGTTTACAGTTAGTGTCTGTGAATGCATGTGGCTGTAAGTTTATTTGGGTGTTTTTCTTTCTCTCTGGTATTAACTTTTCTCACAGACATGACACAATACTATCAACAGCAACAGAAGGAGAAATGGTTTATTTTGCCACAGTTGCAGGCTATGGGCCATCTTGGTGGGGACGACAAGGTGGCAGGGCTCTGAGGCAATCACCCTGAGGAGCAGAGCCAGATGGATGTTGGTGCCGGTCTCAGTTTGTCTTTTTATTCAGCCTGGAGCTCTTCAGTCTGTGAGATGTTGTTGCTCCATTCTGGACTGTCTTCCCTCCTCAGTAAACCTCTCTGCTAGCACCCTGACAGATTGTCCCAGAGGTGTGTCTCTTAGGTGATTGTAAACCCAGTCAGGCCCACAGTGAAGGCCCATGTCATCTTTTTTCCTCCCTCCCTTTTTAACATTATTAGTTTGTGCTTTGCTGGCTGATGGAGATAACTGGTAAGCAGACAAAGACAGGGACGTGTGACCCTTACCCACACAGACCTGTGGACATCATGGGTCTCCATAGGCTTGGGGCTCAGTCTCACATGTCCACAGATCTGGGGCTCAGTCACAGACTTCAAAGATTTGGGACTCAGTTATGCATTTCCATAGTCTTTGGGCTCAGCCATAGGCTTCACAGACTGGGGGCTCCATCATAGAGTTTCCCCCTCATTTTGTAGACAAGGACTCCCAGTTCTCTGGGACTGGATGACTTTTCCCAAGGCCCGAAGCTTTAAAATAAAGGCCTGGGTGATCTTGAAAGGGTTTAGAGTGTGGCATGGTCTGTGGTGGAACGTGGGCAGCAACGCCAAGGGCAGAAGCTGTTTTGTGTTGGGCTTGGTTGGGCGAATTCCCATTTCTGTTTACATCCTGCTTATGTGTGAACCAAGGCTCTGAGCTTGGATTTGCCATTATCTGGAACTAAGTATTCTAATTCATCAAATGTAACCCTTCGATACAGCTTTAGATACAGTCTGGCTGACTTTGCATTGGTTACATTTCTGTTACTAGATAAGATACTCCAACACAGGCAGCTTAAGGAAAGAAGGGTTTATTCTGCTTTACCTGTTTCTGGCTACATTCCATCATGGCAAGGATGTCACAGTGGCAGGAGCTCACTATGACTGGCCACATCCACAGTCAAAACAGCTCGCTTCTTAGTTTTAGGTGGTGCAGGATCAAGACCCAGCAATGTTGTCTCTTACTTTAATGGACTCTTCTCCACCACACTGGCGAGGTCAGAGGCTAAACTAACCTGGGTAATCCCTCACAGGTGTGCCCAAAGCTTGCGAGTCCAGATTCTGCCAAACTGGGGATCACTACTGACCCACAGATTTTATATATATATATATATATAAATATAAATGTAACATATTTGTATAATATATGTAAATAGATAAATAAATGTAAAATAAAAATTTATATCTGTGATGGGATTTATGTATAGTATGTAATGGCTATACATAATTATAATATAAGGAATATAAGAAACAAACAAGAGTACAAAGCCAAAGCCCACGTGACCATGTGTCACAGCGTAGCTGACGCCACAGACGACAGCTCCTCCCTCCCTCAGCCCAGCTCTCTTCCACCATTTTCAGATAAATGAGCTCCGAGTGAAGCCACATGGTGGGTGGATTATGGTCTTGTTTTGTATTTTTATTTCTCTAGTACAATACTTCAGTTGTCGTTCTAAGTCCTCAGTTGCAGGGCAGCTGGCGGTTTGTCATGAAGCTCTGTTGACTCTTCTTCATAGCAGAGTGCTGTCTCTATGTTCTCATGAAGTGTGGTTCCAGTGGGCATGCCACCTGTGGCTTCTTCTCCTCTCCCCATGTCTCGTAGTGGTTCCTAGAAAGCCCCCGGCCTCCATCTGCCCCTCTGCCTTGTGCCCTGTTACATTCTGAGCTTCGCATCATCTCTGATCATGAATCTATTGGCCTATCAAACCTGCTTGGCCAACCACACTTTGGTAAATTCTTTGGGTCTGGGTTCCAGGTCAGTAGTGGGACCACTGGAGGAATCTTCTTTGTGTGTGTGGTATTTAAGCATGTACACAGTGTGTGTGTGTGTGTGTGTGTGAGAGAGAGAGAGAGAGAGAGAGAGAGAGAGAGAGAGAGAGAGAGAGAGAGAGAGAGAAGAGAGAGAGATAGATGGGGAAGAGGGAGAGACAAGGTGCATGCTGGGATTGATCTCAGATCATCCAGCTTTCAGCGATGCTTTATCCACTGGGACATCTTATGGGCCCAGGTTCAGCACATTCTTACTGGCACTTTTAATTTAAAACAAAAATGTGCTTTGTTTTTCAGCTTAATCCTGACTATCGAGATGCTCAAAATGAAGGAAAAAATGTGGTGAGTAGACTTTCTGTCAGTTTGTCTCAAATGTTCCACATCTTATTTTATACGAATAAATCAAAAGACATTTTAACTAACAAGCTTGAAGACTAGGACCCCATTCTTAATTGAAGGAATGGTAAGAGAAGCATGTGGGCTCAGATGCTATCCCCCTCCCTGCCAGCAGGGGGCGCTAAGGGATTTCCTGCCTCTTGAAGACTGGTTATTGCAAGACGTCGAGGCTTCTGGGAAAAAGGCTATGGTAGGTCTAGGTTCAGTCTCCAGAAGTACATGGAAGTATGATCTAAAAGGGGGGCGGGCAGTGAAATGGTTCTTGGGTGTTTCCAGAGGGTCTGAACTCTGTTCCCCAAACCCATATGGTAGAAGGAGAAAACCAACTCACAAGAGTAGACTCTGACTTTACATGTGGCATCTGTCCCCTACACCCATGCACATACATACATGAAAACTAAATGTAATAAGAAGTTATAAAGAGGGCTGGAGGGGTAGCTCATGATACAGGGTTTACATGTGAGGCTGTAGGTTCAGTTCTCAGTACTGGGGGACAAGTTGCTTCTAGGAAGGCACCCATCAAACGTTCCCACTGTGCGGCTTAATTACAGCTCTGCTCTGCTTCCTGCGTGGACGGTGGCCATGCAGCTGGCTGTGTGGGTTGAGCAGAGTGGGTGGACACAGAAAATGCAGCTTCACGGAGTGGTTAGGAAGCAGGATTCTGTGCTAAGCAGTAGACTCAGGGTGACATCCCTCCTCACTAATCAAGCCTTGTTTGGCTGCGCTGCTCTCCTCATTCCTCAACGCCACTAAAGCTGAGAAGAACACGCCTGCGTTTGAGAGTTTATCCCCAGACTCACTGTAACCACACACAGGGCAGGTGGTCTGCATTCTGGACTGTGCCAGTCTCCTGTGAGAGCCAGCCAGCAGCAGAGGTTTGGTTTAATGAGCCTGTCTCCAGAGCCTCAAGTTTGACTGTAAAGAAAACTGAGCCCGTGAAGGTGTAGTGCGCACAGTGTGGCTTCTTGTTCCATAGTCTGTTTGTCACATTGCAGTAATTACACTTCTGTCTGAAGAGGAGAGGAGAGGGGTTCTTAGAGTCAATCTACAGCCTGTGACAGAGAAGATCAATTTCCCAAAACAGAGCACCTGCCTCTCCTGCGGAGTTCCAGTAACACTGATGGCAATGATGCTGATTTTCCCCTTAATTTTCCCCGCGTTGCCGACTTAATGACCTGCTAATATTTTTTCCTGTAATTCAGAAACCTTTATCAAAACGTCACCTTCCATTTTGGAAATCTCAGAGGTTAATGCAGGGTGCTGCAGAAATGAGGCTGTGTGTGTCGGGGCTCCCATTAAGGCCAAATTGCTGTGTTCACTTTACAAAGGGGTCCATTATTTCCAATCTTACAAATGCACAGCTTCCCTGTGCACCCGGTAAACATTGGCACCGTGTCAAGCCCAGCTGGGAACCTGATGGTCATTACTTCTTCTCGAAGGTCCACATTTTTTCAGATGGCTCTGCAGAGGGGATGTTTTTTTTTTTTTTTTAAATTCTCTGTAATGCCATTCGTATTACCAAACATATTTATGTGGCAAGGGATCTGATTATTTTGAAGGCAGTTCTGTTGGGGTCTCACAGCCTCTGCATTATTGGCACGTGGACCAGATAATTCTTTGTGGTGGTGGCAAGATGACCTCTGTATGAGAAGAGGGGTGTCCTCTGCCTAAGTCGTAGCGGGTGTTCCCTTAATGGTAGTGGGGCACCCTCTGGAAGGCAGGCTGATGCCAGCATGCTGATCTCATCTTACTGGGTGTTAGCAGCTTCACCCCACCCCAGCTCTCAGCTGTGACAACCAAAAATGTGTCCAGAAATTTTCAGATGTCCTCTGAGCATCAAAATCCTCCTTTGTGGCCAGGAACAGACCTGCCCGTGTTTATATACATGGAAATGTTCTAGAAAAAGGAGACTGTTGAAGAAGCACTTTCAAATTCTGATCTGTAGAATTTGGAGATGGGGGTTTAGGTTCTATCAGATCTCACATTGCCATCCATGGGTTTCACTGCAGGCCCACTGGCAGTAAGATGTGCACTTAGAAAGCAGAAAGGATCCCTCAGGAAGCTCTGGGGATGAGGCTTACAGAGACAGAGAAACTCCTGGCAGCTTCCGGAAGCAGCCTGGGATGTGTGGCTTCCCCAAGCAGAGCTGGAGCTTGGGCTGAGGAGGGAGGGGAGAGCCATGACAGAAATGTAGCAGCCTTCTGCAGCCTGTACGTCAGCTCCAAAAGTCAGACAGGGCTTCTCCCAGCATGTCTTAGGCTCCAACAGCACAGGCAATGTGATGTTCAATCTAAAGTCAGTGACTCACCATGACTCAACACAAAGGTGTCCTGGGGTGCCCTGAAGTACACCTTTTCAGGAGAGGGGGCTAGAGCAGGAGCAGAGCCATCAGCTCCCTTGTGGCTTTGCATCAGGGCAGGTGCCTCCCTGTGCAGCCCTCCCTGTTCAGTGCCTCCCTGTGCAGTTCCTCCCTGTGCAGTGCCTCCCTGTGCAGTGCCTCCCTGCACAGCCCACCCTGTGCAGTGCCTTCCTGTGCAGCCCTCCCTGTTCAGTGCCTCCCTGTGCAGTGCCTCCCTGTACAGCCCTCCCTGTGCAGCCTTCCTTGTACAGTGCCTCCCTGTGCAGCTCTCCCTGTGCAGAGTCTTCCTGTGCAGTGCCTCCTTGTGCAGCCCACCATGTGCAGTGCCTCCCTGTGCAGCCCTCCCTGTGCAGTACCTCCCTGTGCAGTGCCTCCCTGTGCAGCCCTCCCTGTGCAGTCCTCCCTGTGCAGCCTTCCCTGTGCAGCCCTCACTGTGCAGCCTTCCCTATGCAGCCCTGGAGATCAGTGCTTTTTCTTTCTAGTTTAAAAAGAATGCCATCTGGGGCTGAAAGACAGCTTAGTCAGTCAAGTGCTTGCTTTGCAAGCATGGGGACCAGAGTTCAACCTCAGCACCACTTAAAAATAGCTGGCTATGGTGGTGCCTGCCTGTCACTCCAGCATTGTGGGGAGACAGGCAGGTCCTTGGGGATTGCTGGCCAGCCAGTCTAGCCTACTTGTCAAGATCTAACTTCTAGTGACTTTGTCTAAAAAAAAAAATGAGGTTCAAGATTGACCTCTGGTACACACACACACACACACACACACACACACACACACACTTACATACACATACTCTCTCTCACATACATACACACACCCTGCACCTACATGTGAGAAAATGCATACTACACTCAAACTTACACACATTCACATACCCACACACTCATACACACATACACACTTACCTATATCCATACACATACATTCACATATACACATACACCTGTTCATAGACACACACTCATACACATACTCACACTCACACACACTCACATACACACTCATATACACATACATACATATACTCACACAGACACTCACATACATATATACACCCTGCACCTACATATGAGAACATGTACACACACTGATACTCACACACACTCACATATCCACACACTCATACACACATATACACACTCACAGTCACCTATAACCATACACATATACTCACACAATACACACATTCATAAACACTCATACACACACACACTCATATATATATACTCACACTCATACACACTCTTACACACTCACATGCACACACTCCTGCACCCATACATGGGAACATGCACACACACTCCCATGTACACCCACACATACACAAACTTATGAAACATGCCTGTTTGGTAAGCAACTAGCATGTGCTAATAAGCAACCAGGTGGCAATCTGAGACCCGGGCTCCTGAGCTGGGTGTGTGTCAGAGAGAGCTTCCCGGCGGTGAACTGGCACCTGTTTAAGCTCCCTTGGTTACTTTTCCATTTTTATGATGGCAGGCAAACTGTGACACTTCCACAATTCTTTGCAGGGAGCCACAGTTCCTGTGTCCCCTTTTTTGTCCCCTTAAATATCGAGGGTTTTATAAGCAGCATCCACAACGCTCATGAGTTTGGACAGAATTTTCTTTATGCTGTAAAGAGGCAGGGTTGCCTTTCTTGTTTATCGAAGCTACACTCATTATTATGTGTATCACTAAAGCTTTCTGGCGACTTGACAGGCCGGGCTTGACATCCTGACACAAGAATTAGAGAGAAGACTGAGAGGGAAAGCAGAGGGAGGGGACGTTTCAGTGTGGCTACAGTGGGAGGAGGAGCAGGTGAAAGAGGCCAGTGAGCTCGGCTGTCTTCAGGGTCCTGACAGAAGCCTTGGCTCTAAACAGAGGAAGACCTAGATGTAACCATGCAGCCCTGGTCAGGGCTCAGTCTGGTCACCACTTCTCAGACCAGGTTCCACAGGAGGTATGAAGAAGTTACTGTTGAGTGCACCACTCGGTTCCCACAAAATGATCGCTTCTGCTGAGAGTGTAGCTGAATGCCCTCATTGGTACTCACCTCACTGGGGGACTGTGTGTCCTTTGTGGGTTTCTCTCGGGATCCAAGGTGGCTGCAGGCTCAGGACAATGATGTCTCTGTGCCTTTAGTCTCTGAGGGCACCGAGATAGGTAAGGGATACAGATGTTCTTTGAGTGTGTAGTGCCTACGTGCAAGGTCTCAGTGGAAATGAAGGAGACAGAAATGCAAGGTGTTTGGAGAGGCCAGGCTCCATCCTGTCTTAAGCCAGCCTGTGGCTCAAGAGTGGAGTCTGCTTAGAAAAACAGCTTCCAGGTGCCTGCTATGCTCATAATGCATTATACATATTTAATTGCTTAAAAATTCTAAGGGGCAGTCTTGATGCTTACTTCCAAACTGTTTATGAAATGGAGTTTGTTAAATAAACTAGCCAGAGCGTGGGAGAGTCGAAGCAGGAAGCTTCCAACAAGGCTCTTGTAAAAGTCATGTAGGCATGTCGGATGCTCCTCCACATACACAGTTGTGAAATTATTTATGAACAGACATTTTCTATGCATTAGAACTATTTTTGCAAAGGCCAATAGGAAGGATGGAGAAGCAGAACACATTCCATGTGTTCTATGTAGTTACAATAAAGCCACAAGTCATACTATTAACAATTTGCAGTGGTTTGTTTTAATTAACCCTAATTAGCACATTTTTAAAATACATATTTTGAAAAGAATCATTGCAGTGCAAGTGTCAAAATACAGAGAGGGTCCTGGCTACTCTGGTTGGGTCCCGGAGAGAGACATTACCAAGAAGAGCAGTAGAGGAATCTAGACCTGACATCTTCTTGTCATTCTAGAAAATCCTCTGGTTAGCATTTCAAAAGTGGGGTGAAAAGAGGATTGAACCCCAGTATGAACTTACAGAGGACTGAAGTACAGGCTACACTGTCAATACTGTCAATCTAAATAGCCCTAAATAGCTGCATCCGTTTAGCACATTTTCCCCCAAAGAGTATGCGCATCAAAAGCTGGGTTATACTAAGTGGAGGGAGAGCTCAGTCAGCGAACTGTGACACAATGTATTCCTTTTAGTGATACAATACTTTCCCAAGAACACTGCAACTTCTTTTGTCCTCTACACCAGACTGTTGCAATCTGGCTCTCCTTCTGTGTAACTCAGAAGAGCTGGTCTCCCTGAGCTCAGTAGTATTTTGATTATAGCGTCTCCTGTCTACATAAGCCCCTTATGGCCTGCTGTCCTTTGAATGTCCTGCCTGTGTTGGAAACTTGATCGTCAGTGTCACAGTGGGGTGGGGTTCTCTGGGAGGAGTGGGCATGAGGAGTCAGTGATGGAGAGACCTCACTCCTGGATTCCTAGGCTAGTGGGTTAGCGTGGCTTGTTGCAGAACCAGGCTGGGGCTTGGTGGTTCTGGCTCATGGGGTGGTAGTCTCCATGTCACATTGTAGCACCAAGGCCCTCAACAGCTGACACCTCCGTGTGCTTAGCCCCCTGCTTCCAGAATCGAGACCTAAGAAATTACCCGGTCTGTGGGGCTTGGTTGCAACAGCAGCAAGTGGACTGAGATATTGCTGGATCTCACTGCCTAGTGTCCAGGAAGATCATTTAGGAGCTGGCTCTTCAGCTCTGTGCTCTTACCTTCGTGGTCACCTCCTCTAAAGGAAGGAACAGTGCTTGCCATATCTGTGATTCTCTTGGCGTCAATAGACTTGCAGAATCCACAAGCTCTGCTGACAGCTTGTTGCCACTGTAAATACCCCAGCTTGAGTATGCTCGATTCTCTAAAAGTTTTTATGTCCCCAAGGATGTAACTGAAAACAAACTTCCTATCCCTGCCCCACACTCCTTTTCCTCAAGACAGGGTTTCTCTGTAAAACTCTGCTGTCCTGGAATTCATTTTGGAGAAGAGGCTACCAGGTTGCCCTTGAACTCACAGAGATCCTCCTGCCTCTGCCTCTCAAGTGTTGGGACCCCCCTCTGACTTAGTCTCCTTTTGCCACCTTCTTCACCATAATCAGTGCTGTCTTTAACATCAGAGCTCATGGCAGCCTCTGTCTTTGAGAGGAAACTCCAGTCGGGAGCGGCTGCTCATGGTCTTAACTCCAGATTTGGCAGGGGCAGGCTGAAGCAGGAGGGCTGCTGTGAGTCTGAGGCCAGCCTGGGCTACTTAGGGAGACCCTGTCTAAAAAGAAGGAAGGAAGGAGAAAGGGAGGGAAGTGTTTTATGTTGCAGTTACACACGTTCTTCCTTTGGTTCTTTACAAGAGGGTCACGTGCCCCTCCATCACCCGCCCCCAGCCTTCCTGCTCTGTTACTGGCAGGTCAGTGCTGTGGTTTCACAGTCTGGAGCCTCCAGAGAAAGCTGCTGCTCTGCCATTCACAGTTGACCGAAACTGCACGTTCTTTTTGTGGGCCAATGAATCTACATCCTTTAACTCACTTTCTTCCTCCCTTCCTCCTTTCCTTCCTTCCTATTGTCTGTAGTTTGTCTATCCATCCATCTGTCTGTCTGCCTTTGGGTTTTACATGAATGCTTTTTGACTAGTGCTTCAGCCAGCCTGGGGTGCAGGTCTCTTTGTGAGGTGGGGATTGCATTTGTGCACTTGAACGTGACCCTGCATCTTTCTCACTTCATCATGCCCACAGGAAGAACCCCCAGGCCACGTGTTTTCACAATACTTTACATCCCACCCACAGGATACAAGGGTTCCCTTGCTCTGCACCTTTGGCCATTTATCTCTGGACTTAGGTCATTATGTCCCTAGCTGTGGGAGGCTGTCTGCTTCGCTGTGGGTTTTTTTTTTTTTTTTTTTTTGGTTTTTCGAGACAGGGTTTCTCTGTGTAGCCCTGGCTGTCCTGGAGCTCACTTCGTAGACCAGGCTGGCCTCGAGCTCAGAAATCTGCCTGCCTCTGCCTCCCGAGTGCTGGGATTAAAGGCATGCGCCACCACACCCGGCTTCGCTGTGGTTTTGATTTACCTTCCCCCCCCCCATAACTAGTGGGCTGAGCATGTTTTCCTATAGTCACTGGTCATTTATATGTCTTCTTGAGTCCGTGGCATTTAGAGAGTTCTGGTGACTTAAATGTGGAGGATCAAATCATTATGTTGTAAATTGGTATACAGCCACCAGAGTAGGAGCCATAACTGCTGTGCCCAAGGGCATGCTCAGATTAGACCACCCCTCCCGGGAACATAGGCTGTACAACTGCCCACAATCATTACAAAGGCTGTGAGCCCTGGTCTTCTGAAGGGTGATTCAGGATAGACACTCCTGTAACTCAGTGAAGGAACGGTGAGCAAGCTCACACCTTATGTCCCAATTAGCTGGAGCAGTTAACACTAAATGTGAATAACCTTGGACCTCTTCCACAGAAAGACGGGGAGATTCCAACACCAAAGAAAAAACGCCAGGCAGGGGAGAAGATCATGTACACCCTGGTTTCAGTCCCACATGGAAATGACATCGCGTCCCTTTTTGAACTTGACGCCACAACTCTGCAGAGAGCTGACTGCCTGGTTCCGAGGTAAAAAGAAATACAAAATAATAATAAAAAAATAAACAAATGAGTAAAAAGTTAGGCTGAGCAGATGTTTCTTTGAATAGTTTCCCCAACAAGTAGGGAATGAAACGTGTAATATTAATACAAGTTTCACAGTAGAAGAGACCATGAGTGAAGGCAATGCTCGAAAAATGTTCTGACTCTAAGGTGAACATGCAAACATAGCTTATTTTATTCATATAAATATTTAAAATGAAAGGAGTTCTGAAAAATTTATTAGAATCATTTATTCACTTGAACGGCCTTTGGTCACAGCAATGAAAGGTAATCTAATAGCATTTAAAATCTAAATTTTGTTTCCTTCGGTGTCAGATTCCCACTTGGCTCATTTACTTGTTCATCTTGTTAGTGGCCCAGCTAGGAAGTATCTGTTGGCTGTCAGTTTCAAGGCAGGCCTGGCCCTGGGCATCGAAAGGAGAAACAGAGTCACGGGACCAATAAACATGTGAGCTGAGGTTGGTTTCGATTGTGGGTCACAACCAGTGCCCTAAGCCAGGTCTGGTCTCATGTGCTCAGTAAGCCAATTAAAAGAGCCAAATCAGAAGTGAATAGCAGAAATGGAGATTTAGTCAGTATAGACACACTGGGAAGCAGAGAGGCAAGCGTCTCTTCAGAGTTCCATCTCCATGAGGCCTATAAAAAGATAATGAAGTGCTTCAAAGAAAAACCTCTGGGGGTGAGGTTAGGCCAGAGGGTGCAGAAATGGCCTCTCTGAGGAAAGACTGCACGGACTGAGTGGTTCCCTTCGGAGAGGAACATTCTAGGCAGCAGAAGTCAGAGGGGGAATCAGCTTGTTAGGAGGCCAGTGTAGTGCGACCTAAGCAAGAGGAAGGGGCATGGGACGAGCCAGCCAGTGTTCGTGTAGAGAGGTTATTGGGTTCTTTAGCATGAGTGTGAATATTTTTGTTAAACTTTTTTTTCCTAGACACAGTGTATCTTGTCCATGTTGTTACGCATGTGGGATGGTTCTAATTTGGCTGTGATGACACAGCATTGAAGTTGGGCCCGCCAGATGGCCGTGGTTAGCTGGAGGGACCACACAAAAATGCAGACACATGTCTTTAGTATCACACAGGTTCCATGATTACCTTGTTTGTGAGGGGAGCTGCTGACTGGTGACCTGGTGTGAGCCCATCTCTCCTACCCACTTGCTTTGCAGTGTAGCCCGAGAAGACACGCCCTCTGCTGCTTTGGCCAAGTGTCTGCCTTCTTGTGTGGGGATCTTAATCATTACTCCAACTTAAGTCATTCTAGATCCAAGTCGGCAGAAATGGGATCTATCTTGAATCCAGAGCAGGAGAATTTGTTTAGGGAAGTGGCAAGAACCCACGGTCAGGTGCATAGACCCACCACAAGGTTAGGAAGTCTTGCTGTGCCAGCGTGTTAGCTACTGCTGTTCAGAGTGCTTGAAGTCCTTTTCTGTGTTGAGAAGAATTTGTGTTAACATGGCTTCTCAGCTGTCATTCACTGAGCTATAGATAACAAAAACTCTTAACACCAGCCACTCTCACATCCTCATCCGAAATCCTCCGATACTTTCTTTGTGCCCGCCAAGCCTCATGTCAAGTTCTTCATAACGGTTACCTGGCTTCATCCTGGGTAATGCTCATAGGTCATAGGGCAGAAGCTGAGTTAGACTGGCTGAGAAAGATCTGAGGAGTGGGTCTGGGTCATTCTGAGACTAGGAAAGTCAGTCTTGGGGTGAGATGTGGATATGGCATCTTTTAAAAAGCATTACCCAGTGGATTCCAGTATGAAATGCAGAATTTCTCAAACTTCGAGCTCTTGTGGTACAATCTTTTTTCCTAGAAGGATTTGAACAAATGTCTCCAAACCCAGGGGACCTACAAAAGACCAAAGGCCCAAACCCAGGGCGTCTACAGAGACCAAAGGAAGGGTTCTACTCAAATCCAGTGAGGGAATCACTGGGTTTGCTTACAGGAGCATGATGAAGGATTTCTTACAGGAATGTGGGTGACAATCATGTCACTGAAAAATCTGGCACCAGCATGGGTGATAACCTCCCTGTAGCTGTACAGATGCCACTCCCATCAGCTAACTGCTTACCATGTGTATTCTAGAACTTCCCGAGATTGTATGTAGTTGGGAAATGCAGGAACAAGTAGCAGAAATCGGAGGTGAGCGTGTAATTAACCTCCCCACCACATGAGGGAGCACCAGCAGGTCCAATCCTAGTGGTCAATGAAGCCTGTCTGATGAAGACTGTAATGGCCCTTAAGCTCAGAGGACAGAGTTCCACAGCAACACTATAGCCAGCTGGGTGAAATGTTAATCCAGGTTGTACCACCAAATCAGCCATGGATATCTGATACAGATAGTTTGTAATTCCTTGGTCTGCAGTGGGGGCTTAGAGGGTCCTTTTCTAGCAAACCCCAAACTAGATGTTTTGCATCAAAGGCTTAGAGCAGAGCTTCCAGTCTTTCCTGTGCAATGGGACACTTGACAATCTGCAGCCAGTGCTGACATCCACCTCTCTCTAGACACTGGTTTAACTGGCATATGTTGCAACCAGGTCTTTGGGATTATACACAGTGGAGTTTAGGAGACAGTTACTCAGAAGGACAAGTGCATGAGGTGGGGTTTGATCCTGGAGCACAGACCGTGAAATCTTCCCTGAACTGTCATTCTACAGCAGTGCCCTTAAACTGTAGACAGCCAGACTGTGTCACAGCCGGACTGCAGACACTTCTCCGTGACATAGTTCCTAAGTCCTTGCAGACCACGCTATCACTCTGGGTTATCATCTCTTCAGCTTGCAACCCAGTAGTGTTGGCTGACTCAAGGGGCACATCCAGGCGGAAAGCCCCCTGGATCTGAAAATCTAAGCTGACATGACTGGAGAAGTGGCAGATCTTAGGAACCAGTATTGATACCACAGTGGAAACCCTACACGTGACTATGTGATGGACTGCAGTTAAAATACATGTGCATTTAAAATATTGTATAAAGTCACCATTGGCGAGATGGCTAAGGCACATGAATGTCATCTCTAGACTTGGGTCTCATTTCTAGATAGCTCATTATACATCTACTTTGAAATGTTTTAAAAAAATATCTCAATCTCAACTACTCTGGATGCCAGCTGTCTTTGTCGCTTTTTCTATTGTAGTGAAGGGACACCATGATCAAGGCAACTTGTAACGGAAAGCATTTAATTTGGGGATTCATGGTTCCAGAGGGTTAGAGTCCATGACCATCATGGTGGGGAACATGGTAGCAGGCAGGCATGGTGTAGTAGCAGTTGCTAAGAGCTTCCATGTTGTGAGGGAAAGGAAGAAGGGAGGGGGAAGGGGAGGGGGAGGGGGAGGGGGAGGGGGAGGGGGAGGGGGAGGGGGAGGGGGAGGGGGAGGGGGAGGGGGAGGGGGAGGGGGAGGGGGAGGGGGAGGGGGAGGGGGAGGGGGAGAGGGAGAGGGAGAGGGAGAGGGAGAGGGAGAGGGGAGGAATATGCCAACTGTAATGGGACCTCGAAGCCAATCTCCAATGACATATCTCCTCCAACAAGGCCACAGCTCATAATCTCTCCCACACAGTTCTACCAACTGGGGATTAAACATTCAAACATAGGAGCCCATGGAAGCCATGCATCATTTAAACATCCCACACAGTCTCTGAAGAAAGGAAACTCACCTGTGTTGAAAAGTCGTAAGGACAAAATAGAGGGACTGGCCACTATGTAGTGTGTGGTGCGTGTATGGTGGCCTCACTTTCCAGACCTCAGGACCCAGGAGAAAAGACAGCCACAGTAGGCGGCATCACCCCCTACTTAGAGAATTCTGGGTGCTAAAGCAGAGGCATTTCTGGTTATTTGGACAAGGGTTAGTTGCCTGCCATGGTAGGCATTTGTAACTCACTGTGTGTTTGATCTGCTTTTATGAACTAGCAAGAACATGATAATGATTGAGTTTCCCCAAAGCATTTGATGTCAAGTCCTCTGTTTGGTCCTAAAATGTGTTAGCTTTACATTGAACAATATGCAATAGGCCTTTTCTCTTAATAGGCACTGTGCACTCTTGTTGGAGAAATAATTGGAATGAGGTAGAGGGCACCATGAAATGAGGTGACGTTGCCGCTGTGGTGCCCACATAGATAATTTTTACACTTGACTCAGGAAATAGTCAAATACAGAAACATTGCTGATGTAGAGTGTGAGTCCTCTCTGAGCCCCTGGTTGGAATGTGCCTGCAGTCAGCACACAGGCTTGTGCATGTGTTTGGTAAAGACACCATATGTGGTACACATTGTCGATTCTTCACGCTGAGTTAGTGGTAAACAGAGTAAAACTCACAACCCAAGAAGCTTACCCACCACAGGGTTTTCTTTAAAACAATTTTGTTTTTGAGGTCAGAGAGCCATTAGCTAAGACTGTGTAAGACTAACCTCTCAGTTATAGGAGTTGAGCACAGTTTCCAGCACCCACACAGGGTGGCTCACAACCATCTGATAACTTCAGCCCCAAAGCATCTGCTGCCCTCTTCTGGCTTCCACAGGCACTGCACGCATGGATATTCACAGATTTAAATGAAACTTGGCATACACAGGGGTGGGTTCTTGATGGTGTCTTCCTATTCACACTGGCAGGCTTCGTTCTTCGCTGTAACCCTGACAATCATTTTCTTCTCTAGTCATGCTGTTATCTTACTTAGGAGCCAGGGTCAGAGGTTTTACACTAAACACCAAGATTAGCAATAAAACCAGAGAAATCAGGGAAGCGCCACTAAGCTGGACACAGAAGGATGCGGTTTATGGCATGAGGTCTGGGCTAGAGGACCATGCAGCTCACTGCTCACCTCGTCTTGGGTATGTGCCCGTCGAGCCACTCAGAATGGTTTATGTATTTGGCTGCCTTGCATTATGCCTTCAACGGCCACAGCAACTCCGTGATTTGGGGCTTTAAACGCGTTTTGGTTAGTAGCTGTCTGGGGACAGAATAAACGCTAGTCTTTGCTGACCACTCTCCACAGTGTCTGAATGTAGACCAGTGAGGTCTTAGGATTTGCATTTTTGAAAAAAGTTTCTGGCTATGCCAATGGCTTAGGAAGTGAAGCTGTGTGCTCCAAAGCAGCCTGAATCCAGGGATTATTTCTTATTCCAGATGGATCCCTAGACAGTTGCTAGTTTAAGACACTTAGTGTCCATATCACAGATGGATCGGTTGAATATGTCAATATGCAAATGGTTTTAATTGACAGCGTGTGTGTGTGTGTGTGTGTGTGTGTGTGTGTGCAGGTCAGAGCACAGCTATATGGAGTTGGTCTTTGCCTTCCATCTTCATGTGCATCCTGGAGATTGGACTCAGGTCCCCATCACTGGGTGGCCAGCACCTCTGCCCTCTGAACCATCTCGCCAGAGCTACATGTTTTTATATCGTTTGCTTTCAGGAACTCCTACGTGCGGTTAAGGCACTTGTGCACCAACACCTGGGTAACAAGCACCACCATCCCCATAGACACAGAGGAAGAGAGGCCTGTCATGTTGAAAGTAAGTGTGGCTGGGGGTCCAGAGAACTCAGGGAGGCTGAAAGTTCATCCGGTCTCTGACTCGAGGGGCTGCAGCAGGGCTGTGGTTTGGGAGGGAGAGGTACAGATATCAGGAAAGGTACAAGAGGATTCCAGGCACGTCTTCTCTACTTGAAAGTATTTGAGGCAGAGGGAGGGCATGTGAAAGAGACACTCTTCCAGTGCAGGAAATGGGCGTGGTGAGCCATCTTGCGTGGTGAGCCATCTCGTCCCTGATGCCTTTCCTTGAGGATGCTGTGTTCAAGAGTTAGTGTTTCTCTGTCTCATCCATCCCCACCCAATGCGTCTTGGTACTGAGGAGCTCGGTCTCCAGACCTTGCAGTTTAATGGAAACACATGTTGCAGATTGGAACCTGCCAGACCAAGGAAGACAAAGAAGCCTTTGCCATTGTGTGCGTCCCGCTGTCTGAGGTCCGTGACTTGGACTTTGCCAACGATGCCAACAAAGTGCTGGCCACCACGGTGAAGAAGCTGGAGAACGGCAGCATCACACAGAATGAGAGGAGGTGAGAGGCTTTCAAATGTGACTCTGAGTCATTAGGTGTCCAACTGTTGACCTGAGTTTGGGAATAAAAGCCTGTGGTCTCAGCAGGGAGGTAGAAGCTGGAGAACCAGGAGTTCGAGGTTATCCTCGGCTACATAGCAAGTTCAAGGCCAGCTTGGGCTACACGAGACCTTGTCCTTCAAAACTAATGAAAAAAAAATCACCTAAAGCCCCAAACAAACAAACAAACAAACACCACCACCACCACCACTGCCACCCACCCCCCACCCCCAACACAGTCAATTAGTTCTTACAGTAAACCAGATGACTCTAACAGAACATTTAGAATATTCTCCATAGTAGCAGCCTCACATCTGATGATGCTCAGCAGTGAAGAATTCTTGCCAGCAGAGACACCTGATGGCTCACAACAACCTGCAATTCTAGGTCTGTGGGACCTGGTGCCCTCCTCTGGCCGTCACAGGCAATACACTCACATGCACATACACATATACAGAAACACACACATTAAAACAAACAAACAAACAAACTGAACCAAAAACTGTCTGATGGTATACTTACTTTCCCCATTTTATCTTGGCTTGAAAATAAATGCTTTAAATTTCTCTCTGCTCTTATTTTGAAAGCTTTTAGGGATCACATGACATACTTGAATACGTTTGGATTTTGAGTTTTGTGTTGTCATTTTTACATATTACACACTTTCATATGCTCTCTGCCTGAGCCACTCACCCAGAGAAACTGGGTTCTTGATTCCTAACTTACTTATTTTTAAAGGTGTGAGAAAAAGAATAATGGCTGCTAGAAATCTGAAAACCAAACCCAAGCCTTCATGTAGTGAAGCTTCAATAGCTGTTCCCATTTTGGCCAAAGGAAATGGAGATTAAGCGCTACCTGGGTAAAATCACATAAATCGTGAGTGGGGGGTCCAGCCACGTGATTGACAGTTGGAGTTTCCCATGACCTCACGGTATAGACTCCTCCCTCTTCTTCTCTTTGTGATATGCTGCAGACTTTGAATCTGAACAGTTAAGGAGGTATTTGCTGAGTCTCTGGCCATGTATACCAGAGCTCCCACCTACAGCCATTGAGATGATTGGCTTCTTGCTAAACAGCCCAGCCAGGGATGGTAAAGTCAGAGAAACAGGTGCTTGGCTCACTGGTTCATCCCTCAGTTGGACATTCTTGAACATTTGTCCAAAATAAGCCCCAGAACACAAGGGCAAAAATGTCCAGCCTTGTTCTAAACAAACCCAAACTGAAGGCTATCCGTGTTTATCATAGTTGAAGAATAAAACAGTACTATGCTCATAGAGTGGAATACCATACAGCCAGGAACAGGAATGAACTATATGTATGTGTGATGGCATGGGTGAACCTAACAAGCACTGGGTTGGGTAGGGAGGAAACAGGATGGATGAGTGCCATAACACTGAGTGTTCTGTCACTAAATGCGTACATTCTAGATACATTATATCATATACCTTAGACATATACCATACAATTCACCTCTTACTTAAACATTGTTGCTATGCTGACAAGCAGTCAAATGGGACTCAGCTTCCTGTCTGTTCTTACCATCCTTGTGGAACCTTCATTTGACACCTGTCTTTATGCCCACCCTGTGGTGGCCAGTAAAGCAAGGCCTGAAGCAGAAACTGGCCACTCTTATAGCTACAGAAGATTGAAGGGCAGAGCCAGCTCACAGCAGACATGGATCTCACTGTGCAGATGGGAATGTCTCAATGAATTGTTTCTGCCTGTCTCCCACGTTCACAGGAAGTTACCGTACTTCTCTGAGACTTTTGGTAAAGTGAAGTATCTACCGAGTGAAGATTCCCATTCATGGTTTTCAGCCCTTCTGGGTACCTCCTCCCACAGGCCATTTTTCTCCATTTCCTGTCAGGGGGAACCCAACTCCTCCAGATCTGCCTCAGGAGGACTGAGGACCGGAGTGTCTCTGGATCACACCTTTTTACTCCCCCCAACCCCTGCCTGTCCTTCTGCTGCTTCAGTGAGAAACAACAGCTAAGCTGTTGCACCTGAGAACGGGGAGGTTGCATTTTCTGATGATGTCACCCCTCATCCAGATGCAGTCCATGCTTGCCAGTCAGAGCAGTGAACCGGCTTAGTCCCTCAACTTTAGAATTCAATAGAAAATTCATTCTGCGAATAACTGACAACTCTGACTTTCCCCCCAACGGAGACTGCAGTTATTATTAGCTATTCTTTTTATTTGAAACCAAGGTCAAAGGGAGGATTTGAGAACACTGCAGGCCTGCTTCCAGGAGTCCGTGTGGTTGGATCTCTCTCTTCCCCGTGAGTTCCTTTAGTCACCCCAGGAAGTGACTCCGTGGGTGCAGCTCCTGTGTCAGGCTTCATCTTCCTTAGCCTTATATATTTTCATTTGAATTTCCTGGTTGTATCATGCATGACTGTGCCAAGAAAACAGAGTTTTAGGAGGGCATCATGGGGAGGGAGGGAACATGAGCTGTCAACTGCTGTGTGGAGCCTGAGAAGGCACACACTTCTTGCAGTCTCTGAGGGACCTGCTTTGTCCATGGAGGGTCCTCTGTTACAGCTCCTCAGAGATGCAGCTAATTCAGTGAGACCTCGTGCTTTCTCGATATGTGCCAGGCACTGGCCATGCAGTGTGTGCTCTGGGGCGCTGCACAGGTAAAAGCTGTTGTGCCTACTTCTTCATGCAGCTAGGCCTACTTCCTTATGCAGCTAGGGACCTGGAACATGGCTAAGTCACAGAGTGTTTATCCAGTCAGCCAGAGACCATGCTAGACTTGCTTCCAAAGCCAGCACCTTAAGAAGAGCACCATGTCTTTATGCAATGAACAGAGCTGAGTGGTGGTTCTTATAAACACGTCATGTAAACTACGATGCGTCTCTCCCTCCTCCCCTCCCTCCCTCTGTTCCTCTTCCCTCCTTGGGCCCCTATCCTTCCCTCCCTCCTTCCTCCCTCTCCCTCCCTCTTTCCCTCTTCCCTTTTGGTCCCCCATCTCCTCCCCTCTTTTTTTCTTCCTCCTCTTCCCTCCCATAGCCCAGGGAGTCCTTGAGTTCTGTGTACTCAATAATGATCTTGGCCTCTTTAACTTCCTTTTCTCTTTATAATCTGCTTTTTAAAATCTAGGTACGCTGTTATCTGTGTCCCTTTGGTATTGCCTTATAATTGCATGTAGGTAATTTTCTGTATACTTTTATCGCTCAGATTTCTGCTGGTTCTTGGCCTCACCCATCCACCCTTCATTCACATCTGCCATTTTAAATTATGTTCTCTTGCGGTAATTGCTTTATCTGCTGAGGACTGACAACACACTCATTTAAGTGTCACTTAGAATGGCTTTGGTACTTGGGTTTTACTAGCGACGAATCAACCTTCTGAGTTTTAGCTTGATGGCTGTCTTTTCTAATGTCAGTTTTCTCCGTGTTTTGTGATTTAATTATGCAGGATTCTCTTAGGTAGAACAATATTGTCTTTTCTTTCGGAGCTCATTCATTTTCTATCTGCTGTGGCACAGCCAACGCCTGCCCCCTCTCTACCAGGCCACACCGAGGTGCAATGTTGCAGTCTCCTCTGGTAAGGGAGGTATGTGAGGCATGTGGTCACAGGCAGGGAGGCTCCCTCTGTGTGCTTCAGGTCCCTTCAGTGCCTGCCTAGCTGCAGCTCACGCAGGGCTCTGAATTTCTGAGGTCCTGCAAGGGGGCCTCTGTTTGTGTCCTCACAGTTTTCGAGAGACAGGCTTTCTCTGTGTAGCCTGGGTATCCAGGAACTCTCTTTTGCTCTGTAGACCAGGCTGGCCTAGAACTCAGCGCTCACCCTGCCTCTGCCCCTGCCTATGCCTCCTGAGTGCTGGATTAAAGGCGTTCGCCATTTGCTGCTCCGGGCTCTTACTTTGTTCTTGACCCATGTGGTCTTTTTTATTTTCAGGTGTGCGTTTTTAAAAATACATAATATATATTTTATCTAACTTTGCTAAATCTGACAGGAAGTCTGTTGCATGGCTTTTCTCAGGAGTATGTGAACAGACAGCTACTCATCTCTGATAGGGAACCGATATCAGACCTAAATAACGATTCCAGCCAGGTCTCACTTATCATAGATATACACATATAAGTATATTTTTATATATTATGTATATATAAAACACATACATATATTATATATACAATTTATACACATATATGTATAATATATAATATATAAATATAAAACATTAATAATGTAATATTTATAAATAAATAAGATTTTATAGAATAATATATAAAAAATGCTCTTCCAATTGTCCCGCTAACTATTACCTATTTCAGGAATAATCAAGAGTCATGACAAAGTTGAGCCTTTCATGTCTAAACACCAGTTCCAGTTCTGTCCAGCAAGAGCCAAGATTTATGTTCAAGCTGAATGTACACTGAGCAGAGAGCCACTTGGCTCCAGGCTCTCTCCAACCTGCTATGTCGTGTGTGTCAGAGGGTGACATCGCCTGGTGTCTGTCAGAGGGTTGTTTTAAGAACAGTGTTTGGAAGACATTAACTCACAATTGTATTCTCTCCCCAGCCCACTGGTCCTTGAGACTCACAGGATTTTATTTAATAACTGTTTACAAATAATTGATAGAGTTGGAATTGGAGTAGAGGGTGGGGGGAAATACTGTGAAAGTTCAGGCAAGTAGCAATTGCATTCGACATTATATTTTATTGATTAAATATGTTTTAAAAGGGTTTAGCTTTCTTAGTGTTTTTGTTCTTAGACTTAATCTTTAATGGTGTAAAATTATCACAGTTTTTTTTTTTTTTTTTTTTGTGTGTGTGTGTGATAGGTTTGTGACTAAGTTGTTGGAAGACCTCATTTTCTTTGTGGCTGACGTGACCAACAACGGGCAGGACGTTCTGGATGTGGTTATCACCAAGCCAAACCGGGAACGGCAGAAACTAATGAGGGAACAGAATATACTGGCACAGGTGAGTTGCTTAAGATGCCAAACTTGCATATGTTATGTTTTGAGTTGCAGCATCAGTGAACTCTTTGTATCAGTCATGCCTTGCTGCGTAACAAACGACACGAATACACTTATTCCAGCTCCTGTGAGTTTTAAGTGTGAGAGTTGCTTCTGTGGGATGGTGCTTGCACAGAGGGACTGTCAAGGTGTTAAGTGGGTGACTGTCATCTCAAGGGTGGACTGGGAGGAGATCTACTTCCCAGATTGCTCATAGAGTTTAGTACAACTTTGCCTGCCTCCCTGTGAATGTTAGTGTTAGCTGTGGCTTGACAGACGCCGGGGAGATGGATTGCTGAACCTGCCTATAGGTTAATTGATGTTGGAAGACTCATTTTTAACTCTAGGCCGTTCCCTTCCCTCAGCACCCACCCCTGGGTGGAGATCTGGGACTGTAAAGTGGAGAAAGAGCTGAGCACAGCATTGCTGTTCTGACCTTGGCTGTGCATACAGTGAAAGCTGCCTCAAGCTCCTGCTGTGCCTTCCTCACTGTGATGGGCTTTGGTCTCCAAAGGAAGATGGTTCCCCTTAAAGGCGAGGAGTGATCCAGAGAGTGGGGAGAGACCCAGGCTCAGCTATGGAGTCTTTAAGACATTATCGCAGACACCATCACATCCATCAGTTCTGTGCGATTGGCTGAAAGCAATTTTATAATCACTGTCAGAGAGAATTCTGGGAGTTAGGGACCATTAAGGGGCCAGCCTTGAGGCATCCACCACATATCCCCAAATGCTAGTGTGGTCAGAGTATCTGCAGAATCTTCCTTGGGAAAACTTTTGACTGGAATTTCAGGTGACTTTGGGACCATTCCACCTGCTTCTGTCTGCACTAGGTAGGCATGTGAGTCTGGTCCAGAGCTCTCAATGTACCAGTAAATTAATTAGCTTCCTAGTAACCTGCACATGGACATTCTTGCAGTTACACATCTTATTGTTTTATTAATATATCAAATTATATTTTTATATAAATATAATAAATAATGATTAAAATAATTAGCTTTTGTGTCAACTACTTATGGCCTCAAGGAAAAGCCTTAAAGACATACCAATCATAGCACTAATTAATTAACAGTAATTAGCATTCCATGCTGAGTTGGGAAAAGAAATCTGAAGACATAGTGTGGCTGAGATCCACAGAATGTCTGGAAACAGTGTTTTCATGAAATAAAGTAAAGGTCCCAGGTCTCAGGGACAAAGTCTTTCTGACAGCAGTAAATTGTTTCCAGAAAGCATTTGATTTCAGGGACTTTTAGGACCTTGAGTGAGTTATGAGCACATTAACTGTTGTGCCCAACTTTTTATTTCATAATATAAATACAGAATAATTCAAGGTCTAGGGAACATAAAATTCTTCTTTTCAAAAATAATATTATTTTTTGAGAACTTCATACATAAATATTGACTGCATTTATCTTACGTCTGCCTCACCCTCTCCCCTTCCAAGTTCTCTCTCCTCCAAATTCATGATTTCCCCTATCATTATTATAGGTATATACATATATATGTGTACACAACCTACGGAGTTCATTATTTATATGTATATACAGCCTACTGAGCTCACTTAGCGTTCCTCATTTGTGTCTGGTGTTGACCACTTGGTATTGGACAACCTGTGTGGGACCTGGTCCCTGGAGCAGGCACCATATCACCTCTAGCTCTTCTCTTGAGGGCGGGGTCATGTGGAATTTCCCTTATTCAAGTTTACATGTCAACTGGACCTGTCCTTACACTGATCTTGCTCAGGCAACTGTGTTGTTTAGAGTTCATAGGTCACACATAAAAGGCATAATCTCACAGCAGACTCTCAAGAGTCTCTGGCTCTTACAATCTTCCCACCTCCTCTTCTGTGACTTTCTGTGCCTTAGGTGTAGAGGATGTGTGCAGTTGTATTAATCAGACTTGGGCACCCCAGGGCCATGCAGTCACTGTATTTTGACCAGTTGTGGATCCCTGAAATAATCTACACCTATTGCAAAAAGAAATTTGAGAACATAAAAGTCTCCTGGAAACATACGGTCATATTTCATGAACTCCAAGGGACAGTTCCTTTCCACGTTGAATTCTTGTCTCGAGGCTCATGGCCTTGATCACATGATCCTTCTCGGAGAACGTTCTCAGCCTGCTGGCTTCTCTCCGCAGTCAGGGCTACCTCCTCATACTTCTTTCCCATGCTCCCTGACCTAGCAAGAATTTGGCTCCCTGTGAGAGATGGGGTGTGTGGGTGTGGGGACATCTCCAGAATCTCTCTTGTGGCTTCTTGTTGATGCATTCATTCCTGTGGCCATTTATCTGCATACTGTGAACGGTGAAGGGTTGAGGGGGTGAAGGGGCTCAGAGAGAATTTCATGTATTTAGAATCACGGGTATTGGTGCATATGTATTTGGAGTTATTTCCTTTTACCTAGAACAAGGCGAGAGTGACATTTGGAAACCATTACCTGATGTAAATTTCAGGTTAAAAAAATGTCCTTTATATTGTTTTAATTTGGGGAAGTTACCAAAAACAATAACAGAATACTAAAAACATATAGAAAACATATTTTAATTCATCTGAATATTTCTGTGTAGGTTCATACAAACACCTAAGTATTTACCATCTTAATAAAATACAATTTCTAAATAAAATCAATCATGATATAGATGCAGTGGATTTGTTGTTGACTTTGGGTACTCTTGCAAGCAGGGGGTTTTGGTTTGTTCGTGTTCATCACCCAAGGCTGGCAACCACTAATGTCCTCCCCCACCAAGCAGGAAGTGGGGAGCCTTTGCATTGATTCCAGTCACACATTTCTACAGTGTTTTAAAGTCTGTGTTATCTGTTAAAAATGCAAATATGGTGCAAAGCGTGCGCGTGTGTCCATCAAAACAGGAGGATATTTTTTTTTATTCCTCTAGGTGTTTGGGATCCTTAAAGCGCCTTTCAAGGAGAAGGCTGGAGAAGGTTCGATGCTAAGGCTGGAGGACCTGGGCGACCAGCGCTACGCCCCGTACAAGTATGTGCTGCGTCTCTGCTACCGTGTGCTGCGGCATTCGCAGCAGGACTACAGGAAGAACCAGGTGGGTCTGGAGCCTCAGCGTGGGCTTTGGGGGCTGTTAAAGTGCACACTGGAGGAGGTAGAAACTGGACTTTGCAAGGATGGGTTTTATGTGGCAGCTCATAGAGCCACCTATAAGGACTGTGGAGATAAGCAGGTGTTCTTTCTTAGGACTTAGACTCGAAGGTGGGATGTGCGTATCTATCTTCTGGGTATGGCATGGTGTTGCGTTCATGAACACATAGCAGATGTAGCTACCCACATAAGGCTTGCACACACAAAAAATAGAACTAACTGGGAGGAAGAAGTGGGATCTATCAGGAGTGAGAGTCATAAAGAGAGGGTAGTGGAGGGCAGATATGGCCACAGTCTACTGTATATGTGTGTGGATATGACCACAGTCTACTGTATATGTGTGTGGAGCAGTCAGGGCGTAGCGACACACACCTTTAATCTCAGCACTTGGGAGGCAGATTTCTGAGTTCGAGGCCAGCCTGGTCTACAGAGTGAGTTCCAGGACAGCCAGGACTACACAGAGAAACCCTGTCTTGAAAACAAAACCAAACCAAACCAAACCAAAAAAAAAAAAAGAAAACTGCTTCACATTCAGCAAGAAGCAGCGTGAAGATGGTCTTCTCTCTCAGCTTGAACTGGGTGGAATCACGGAGGAGACTCACCTCCCAGCAGGTCTGCCGGGGGGAATTCTAGGTCTTACCTGAAGATGGAAGACCTTGAGTGTGGGCAGCTCTGCCCCAGGTGGTGGGCCCAGAACTAAATGAAAAGAGAAGTCCACTGAGCACTGGCCCCCATTTCTAACTTGCCTACTGTTGTGAGTGGTAATGTAAATTTGTGTGTTTTCTGATGAACTTAGGCAATGACTGTGAAAGAGTCACTAGACCCCCAAACGGCCCGTGACCCACAGGTCGAGAAGAGATGGTCCAGGGTAACTATGCTAAGCAGCTTTCTGATGGTTTATAGAAACAAGGGTTTAAAATGTAGGCAGAAAGCTTTGTATTTTATCTTTTTTCCCTTTATATTCTAATAAAGAGTTCATGTGTGATTTAGTGCTAACCCAGGCCTTTAATGTTGTGTCTGGGTTTATTAGTATTTAGAGAACTCAATAGTACCTCTAATTTCATTTAATTATTTATCAACATCTTGAAAGTTGGCCTCATCTTGGAAGTGTGGCTCTGGTGGTTAAAGTATGTAAATCAATATGTAGCTTTAAAGCCATACACTGCAGGAGAGTTTTACTCTAGTCAATTGGCTGCCCAACAGCAAGCCATCACTCTGAAAGGCCACAAAAGGCGGCCTAGATTATAATTAGATTTGTGTAACCAAGATCACGTTCAGGGAGTAGATGTGTTCCGGTATATTTTGCCCAAGGCAAAAACTACTTTCTAATCAGCAAATTATCTCACCATGGAAACAGAGGTGCATTTCCAAGGAGAAACCCCCAGAAATGGAGAGCCTTTGTCACTAAGGAGGGTATACTCCTTGCTCTAAGGTTATATGAATGTGTGGCTGGCACACAGGAGTGACGGCAAGTGATCGTGGTTTGGGACTTAGTGGAGTGAGTATGAGGGACAAGGAGCAGGGCTGGAGAGACAGCTCAATGGTTAGGGCACTGACTCAGGTCCCAGCACCCACATGAGGGTTTACAACCACCTGTAACTCCAATTCCAGGACATCTGACACCCTCTTCTGGTATCTGTGGGTACTGCATGCGTGTGGTGCAGAGATATACATGCAGATACACACACACACACACACACACACACACACACACCATTAAAAAAAGAATAAGGAGCAGTTGTAAATAATGCATTACTAAAACTCTCAGTGACATTCTCTCTCTCACACTGCTAAAATAACATTTTGGCCCACAACTCACAAGGTCTCTCTCTCTGTCTCTGTCTCTCTCTGTCTCTGTCTCTCTCTGTCTCTGTCTCTCTCTCTGTCTCTCTCTCTGTCTGTCTGTCTCTCTCTGTGTGTGTGTCTCTCTCTCTCTCTCTCTGTGTCTCTCTCTCCTTTTTTTAAATGAAAAATTATCATCTAACCAAGCTGGCTCTCTCTTCTATACAATTAAAAATATATTTATTTTATGTATATTGGTGTTTTGCCTGTCTCTATGCATGTATGTGTACCCTGTGTGGGCCTGGTGCCCACGGAGTTTCTGCTTCTCTGGGCTGTTTGCAGGTGATGCTCGGCATCTCTCCCAGTGCTCCCATGGTTGCTGGTCTCACATCCTTTCTGTCCTTGCCCCCAGGTCAGTTTTTTAGCCTCTCTGATCTGCAGTTGGCTCTTGTCTCTAACCTCGGTCCCACTTCACTCGTCCACATGTACGAGGGTGCTTGTTTGTTCTCCTCTGTCCTTTATCCTGTGTGATCTCCAGAGAGCATCTCTCTCTCTCTCTCTCTCTCTCTCTCTCTCTCTCTCTCTCTCTCTCACGTACAGCCACATCCATAGCCTCCCACACAGAGCCCAGAACTTATGAAGCCACAATGAGATAGTTATTGTGTGTCTGGCTGTAATTAATAACCTGAGCTATTATATCACCCTATTTGATTGCCCTTTACGGATACGTGTGCTAAGTTTTTGATAATATTTATCGGGGAAGACCTTGTTATTCTAGTACTAGTCAAACACAAAGACAACTCAGATCAATGTAGGACCTCCAAATGGGGGCACAGATCTCACGCCCTATGAGTGAAGAGTCAGACAATCATGTGCTTTTAAACAATTATTATTATTATTTTACCCAAAGTTGATAGTTATGGCTTCTGGTGAGAATCAGAGGGCCTTGTGCAGGCTGGGGAAATTCTACATTACTATGGTATTAAAAACTCAATTTGGATTTGTTCTGTCAGTTGCAAGAGTGTCAGTACCCATTTTAAAAACAATGATTGGTGACACAGCTTTTACTTATTTAATTATTTATCTAGTTATTTGTGGTAATGAGGAGGGAACCTTGTGCCTGGTACACCCCTCCACACTCCAACCTCAGTCTTCTGTAACAGTTTAAATTTTGTGACTGCAGATAACTTTTCCTTTGTCAAGAAATGTTCTTTATTAAAAATTATTTACTTGTTTTTTTTTTTTTTTCTGACAAATTTCACTGGGTTTTTCTTGTGGCTCAGCTGATCTGAGCTGCTGACGCTCATGGAGGCTGCTGCTTTCAGGCAGTCTGCTGCATGTCCTTATGGCTTTCTCTCTCTCTCTCTCTCTCTCTCTCTCTCTCTCTCTCTCTCTCTCTCTCTCTCTCTCTCTCTCAACAGGAGTACATTGCTAAGAACTTCTGTGTTATGCAGTCCCAGATCGGCTATGATATCTTGGCAGAAGATACGATTACAGCCTTGTTACACAACAACCGCAAACTACTGGAGAAACACATCACGGCCAAAGAAATCGAGACCTTTGTCAGCCTGCTCAGAAGGAACCGGGAGCCGAGGTCTGCTCTGGTGGGGATGGTGGGGCCACACCAAGCTCTGCTTTAGTGGGTCCCAGAGGTTGCACATTGTCCTTTGGGTCCATGCTGCCTCAGATGGGAGGAGAGAGCACAGAGCAGCCAAGGACACACACAGTGCTTGTTCCCTAAGTCCTGTAACAGCATAGTGTAGATGGTGGGCAGACGCTTCCTGAAGTGTGTGCCCTAGCCCTGCTATACACTCACCTCCTGAAGTGTGTGCCCTAATCCTGTTACACACTCACCTCCTGAAGCGTGCACCCTAACCCTGTTACACACTCACCTCCTGAAGCGTGCACCCTAACCCTGTTACACACTCACCTCCTGAAGTGTGTGCCCTAACCCCGTTACACACTCACCTCCTGAAGTGTGTGCCCTAACCCTGTTACACACTCACCTCCTGAAGTGTGTGCCCTAACCCTGTTACACACTCACCTCCTGAAGCATGCACCCTAACCCTGTTACACACTCACCTCCTGAAGTGTATGCCCTAACCCCGTTACACACTCACCTCCTGAAGTGTGTGCCCTAACCCTGTTACACACTCACCTCCTGAAGTGTGCACCCTAACCCTGTTACACACTCACCTCCTGAAGTGTGTGCCCTAACCCCGTTACACACTCACCTCCTGAAGTGTGTGCCCTAACCCTGTTACACACTCACCTCCTGAAGTGTGCGCCCTAACCCTGTTACACACTCACCTCCTGAAGTGTGCACCCTAACCCTGTTACACACTCACCTCCTGAAGTGTGCGCCCTAACCCTGTTACACACTCACCTCCTGAAGTGTGAGCACTAACCCCGTTACACACTCACCTCCTGAAGTGTGCACCCTAACCCTGTTACACACTCACCTCCTGAAGTGTGTGCCCTAACCCCGTTACACACTCACCTCCTGAAGTGTGTGCCCTAACCCCGTTACACACTCACCTCCTGAAGTGTGCACCCTAATCCTGTTACACACTCACCTCCTGAAGTGTATGCCCTAACCCCGTTACACACTCACCTCCTGAAGCGTGCGCCCTAACCCTGTTACACACTCACCTCCTGAAGTGTGTGCCCTAACCCTGTTACACACTCACCTCCTGAAGCATGCACCCTAACCCTGTTACACACTCACCTCCTGAAGTGTATGCCCTAACCCCGTTACACACTCACCTCCTGAAGTGTGTCCCCTAACTCTGTTACACACTCACCTCCTGAAGTGTGCACCCTAATCCTATCACACACTCACCTCCTAAAGTGTGTGCCTTAACCCTGTTACACACTCACCTCCTGAAGTGCGCACCCTAATCCTGTTACACACTCACCTCCTGTAGTGTGCTCCCTAACCCTGTTACACAGTCACCTCCTGAAGTGCACACCCTAACCCTGTTACACACTCACCTCCTGAAGTGTGAGCACTAACCCTGTTACACACTCACCTCCTGAAGTGTGAGCCCTAACCCTGTTACACACTCACCTCCTGAAGTGTGTGCCCTAACCCCTTTATATGCTCACTTTGTCTTGTTTTTTGTTGATATATGGGTTTGGAGACACTCACTTGAGGGAAGACCAATGATTTTCTAAACAAGAGTCATTGTTCTAATGGATGAAAATCACCTAATGAATAGAGGCAAACAACCATTCTAAACAAGGCTTATATGTAATGAGAAGAATTACTTAATCTGCTCTTAATGATGCAGTAGATGAACAACATGGGGAGAAATAACGCATTGTAGCAATATCAAAACCACATCAAAATAAGCTTTTCTTATTAAACTCCAAATTATACTTTTGTTGTGGGATTGAAATGCTTTGTCTTGGGCTGGTGAAATGGTGCAGGTGGTAAGAACATTTGCCAGTGAAGTCTGACGGCCCGAGTTCAATTCCCCATTCTGGCAGAAGAGTTCTGTGCAGTGGCTCTTGGCTCACATCTGTGAATCCAGCACCCCTCTGGGAGATGAGAAATGGGAGGTGGAGGCAGGATGGTCAGCCAGATCCACACAGTACAGCAGGTGGGAATACAGACCTGACTCCTGACCTACACGCACACCATGGCTCACCCATGCCCAAATCAAGACATGCACTTTAGTACTTAAAATTTTTTAACTTAAAATGAATGGATACACACGAGATTCTGTGTTTAATAATGAAATTGTTGAGGAATCAGTAAAAGGTATTCCATTAAAATATAGAAATGAAATGCCTGTCTTAGTGTTTGCCTTTTCCTTCCTAGGTTTCTGGACTATTTGTCTGACCTCTGTGTGTCCAATAGCACGGCCATCCCCGTCACTCAGGAACTCATTTGCAAATTCATGCTGAGCCCTGGCAATGCGGACATCCTCATTCAGACAAAGTAAGCTGCTCCATGGCGGTGTCTGTCGGAGCACCCCTGGCTGAAGCGTGAGTCCTAATGGATTCCACGTGTCATTGCTCTCCAGGCTGGTGTCCATGCAAGTGGAGAACCCCATGGAGAGCTCCATCCTTGCTGATGACATTGACGACGAGGAGGTCTGGCTTTACTGGATTGACAGCAATAAGGAGCCTCACGGCAAGGCCATCAGGCACCTCGCCCAGGAAGCCAGGGAAGGCACCAAAGCTGACCTGGAAGTTCTGACCTATTATAGGTATTGGGGACACTCATACTCCCATCGTGTAATCAAGAGCTGGTTCTCTCAAGCCTCTGAGAATTATAGGCACAGTAAGAGGGCATTTAAAAATCATGTCAGAAGGTGGGAGCTGAAATGGTTAAGACCACCCAGAAATTTCAAGATGAAAATTAACACCCGTGCTTTCCAGTTACATTTTCTGGCGAGCTTGGGGCTTTTGTGCAGGAAGACTTTTCTTCCTGCTCCCGATGGAACATAGGGGCAGACGAGAAGCAATAAGACCTTGGCTGTGGTCTGAGGCAGGAAGTGGCAGTGGGTTAAGATGGGATCTTGGGAACATGTGCTCTTCTGAACTCGAGAGGGGCAGGTGTCTGTAGCTCTTAAAGGTCACCTGTGTTTAGTAGCAAAAGCACTGGAGGGGTTCCTCAGGGATCAATATGTTGGGATCAGTAACCTAACTTGGGGGGGGGGGGCTGACAGGATGGTTCAGTGGGTAGGCACACTTCTAAGGGGAGCCTGACAACCTGAATTTGATCCCTGGAGCTCATCATAGAAGGAGATAACTAACTCCCAAGATTGTCCTCTGACCTCCACACAAGTGGCACATGGATGTTCTCCCTCCCTTTCAAAGACGACGACAATAACAACAACAACAATAACAACAACAACAACAACTGTTAATGACCTAACTGGCTCTTTGAACTTAAGGGATAAAACCCAAGGCAGAAGTTGTTGAGAACCAGGGAAGCATGCAGAACTAGAGTCTGTCTCTGTTTCTGTATCTCTCAAAACCAAGCCAGCGGGGCACCTTAATCCTAGAGGTTGAAGAACCCATTGTTATTACCGTATGGAATGATCCTGTTTTCTTTTCAAACCAAATAGGGACAAAATTAGTGTGGATTCTGGAGACCTGTCCCTGTCCCCACAGAGTCTGGGGAAGGTGGGGAGAGGTGATTTCATGGGACTCACTCTCCATTACAGGCTTGGTGGATTAGGACAGAAAGCCTGGCCTCAAGAGGGTGTAGTGATGGGGACAGAGTAAGACCTGTATCGTCATTTATTTACAAAGAGTTTGACTCGATATTGTAAATACTTATAAACAGTTGTCATACTCAGAGGCTGGTTGTGCTTTGTCTGTTGGGGCCATAATGGTGGCGAGAGGGAATATGGTAACATGTCTCCTGCATTTAGGTACCAGCTAAACCTCTTTGCAAGGATGTGCTTGGACCGCCAGTACCTGGCCATCAACCAGATTTCAACACAGCTGTCCGTAGACCTGATCCTGCGGTGTGTGTCTGACGAGAGTCTGCCCTTTGACCTCAGAGCATCTTTCTGCCGACTCATGCTCCACATGCACGTTGACCGCGACCCCCAGGAGTCTGTGGTGCCTGTTCGCTATGCCCGCCTCTGGACTGAAATCCCCACAAAGATCACGATTCATGAGTATGTTTGGAAACCCCATCTCTTAGGGTTTCCATTTCTAAGATGAAACATGGCTAAAGTAACTTGGGGAGGAGAGAGTTGATTCTTCCACATCACTGTTTATCCTTGAAGGAAGTCAGGTCAGAAATTCAAACAGGGCAGGAACCTGGAGGCAGGAGCTGAGGCACAGGCCATGGAGGGGTGCTGCTTACTGGCTTGCTCCCCATGGCTTGTTCAACCTGCTTTCTTATAGCACCCAGGACCACCAGCCTAGTGGTGGGGCCACCCATAATGGGCGGGGACCTCCCCATCAATGACTAAGAAAATGCCCTACAGTCTTCCCGAGACCCTGATCTTAGGGAAGTATTTCTCAATTGAGGCTCCCCCCTCTCCAGTTGACATAAAACTATACAGTACATCATATTCATTGCTGTTCATTGCTCTGACAGCAATGAGGAGAAATACTTTAGTGAGGGAAGGGTTTATTATTGACTCAGAGTTCGAAGGCTCAGCCCCAGGATCTTAAGGCAGCTCCACCTTAATCCGCACACAGGAGGCAGAGGGAGCTCACGTTTCATTTTTCCTTTTTATTTGCTGATGGCCTCCTGTGCAGGGAATGGTGCTTTCTACACTCAAAGCAGGCCTTCCCTTTTCAGTTAATTGGTTCTGGAGACCTCCTCTAGTTGTGCCCAGTGGTGTGTTTTCTAGAGGATTCTAGAGCCCATCAAACTGACCGTGAAGATGAGGTGTCACAGAGATGTTCAAATTCAGCAGACAAATGCAAGGTGAAACGTCTTTGACTTTGGAATAAGAAGCATAGGACATAGCACATTTATGTTCTCACTGTCGACCTGGGATGCCCCCTGCCCAGGGCAAATGCTAGCTCTCTAGCAGGAAGCATGGTTCTGGCAGCTAGTGACTACTAGCCTGCAGAGTGCATGGTGTGCTGGCAGACCCCACCTGGCTTGACCCATCTCAGTTTGCAGTAGCCCGTGGTGAGCAGACAGGATGCTCACCCCAAGAGGTTGATTGACGTGTCCAAGGCAGTGCACTCTAGGAGTCAGACTGTGTAACGGGCCTACTTCTCAGTCTTCCTCATCAATTTAACTTGCTCTTGTGTCTGTCTGGCCAGGTATGATTCCATTACAGACTCTTCCAGAAATGACATGAAGAGGAAGTTTGCCCTGACGATGGAATTTGTCGAAGAATATTTGAAAGAAGTTGTAAATCAACCATTTCCTTTTGGAGACAAAGAGAAAAATAAACTTACATTTGAGGTATTTAAAAATTACTAAATTTATTTTCTGTGTGCCCAGTGCCCACAACGGTCAGAAGAGGGTATCAAATCTCCTGGAACCAGTTGGTTGTGAGCCACCATGTGGGTGCTGAGAACCAAACCCAGGTCCTCTGGAAGAGTAGCAAGTGCTCTTAACCACTGGGCCACCTCTCCAGCCTCACTTGAGGCATTTAAAAATAGTTAGATATGGCAGGTTTGTGTATTCTTGCTACAAACCAGGTGCAATTAGCATCAAAGATTTTCCTTTGCTCTAATATTTAGAGTATTTGATATGATTCCATCTGTTGATGATAAAAATACAGACTTGCTATTTTAAACTTTAATTTTGTTCATTAACTTATTTTTGAAGCCATATGTGGTATGTAGAAATGCACTTCACATACTAATTACACCACAATCAAGTGATTTGATACGGTTTGAAATAGAAGAAGAAAAAATAAAAGAAAAACTTTATGTTACAGATCCCCTCCCCAGGATAAGTTTGTAAAAATAAAAGAAATCACATTTTCTGATTGGGTCTTTGTTACAAACATACTCAGTGACTAGTAATACCAATTGCTAGTATCCCAATAGTCAATAGAATTGCAAATAAGAGCCCACTTTATTTTTATTATGCCTTGATAATTAAACTACCCTATCTCAATCATCAATTAATTATAGGTTTCCTTGTTTTATTTTTGTTTATATGTAACCGTTATGCTTGATAAACAAGGGCAGTTTTGGATTATTTATTTATTTATTTATTGCCTTTTCCCCTCCTTCATGGAAGTGATGGTCTCACCTTGCTGACCTGAATTGAAGTGTGAGGATAATAATAATAATAATAATAATAATAATAATAATAAATAAACTAGAGAGAGGTCCCCATCACTCATACCTGGTGTATCAGTTATCCACTGTCTTCAGACACCCCCCCCCCCCACCCCGTGTGACATTTCTGTGAGTCAGGAGCCTGGGTGTAGTGTAGTACTGTCTATTCAGTCTGTCCTGTTTCTGCTTCTCTCAGGTGGGTGTTGGTGACCCTCCTGCTGTGCTGGCTTGTCACCTCAGCCCTTTGTCACATGGCTTTTCTGTGGCTGAGTGTCCTTGCCATGGCACCTGGCTTCCCACAGAGAGCATAAGAGAAGGAGGGAGGGAGGGAGGGAAGGAGGTAGGGAGAGAGAGAGAGAGAGAGAGAGAGAGAGAGAGAGAGCTCTCACAAGCAGTGTTCTGTCGTCTAACCTTGGGAACGACATAGCATTTTTGCTGTGACACACACCAGCCTGACATATTGTAGGAGGGACAGCCTGTACTGGAGCCTTGTCTTGGAGGCTGCAACTCACCCTCATTATTTCCTGTATTACCCAGAAGGCCACAGGGCAGTGTAGAGGACATAGAAGTCTGGGCCAGTTTATGACTCATACTTAATAAAATAATTTAACCACTGATTAGGTGGAATCCCTCTAACTTATATTTAATTAAGTGGTAAGTATTGTAACATAAACATTTCTTAAATCACTTTGAAGGCTCTGAATTAATCCTAGATCCGAGTCAGTCACAGTCTGAACCATCTCTTCACAGAGATTTTAATTCTCAGCTGTCGGGGCTTAGAATGACTTGGGCACTATAGGCATTGATTCCATTTCCAATGCGCCTCTCTCCTTGCAGGTGGTTCACCTAGCCCGGAACCTCATCTACTTTGGATTCTACAGCTTCAGCGAGTTACTGCGGCTGACGAGAACTCTGCTGGCGATCCTAGATATTGTCCAGGCCCCCATGTCCTCATATTTTGAAAGATTAAGCAAGTTCCAAGATGGAAGTAAGAACTTTGAGGAATGTGATGGTGTTTTTGTTATTAAGCAGGAGGAAGATAAAAACCAAACATACAGAGAAACACACATAATGTGGGTGTGCAGTCTGTGCAAACATTGGCTCATGATGGGGCTATGTGATAACAGGGTAGACATAGGAGCACTTTCCTCTCACGATAATGTGTGTGTGTCTGTGTGTGTGGTATGTGTTTACATGTATATGGGCACATATGTATTGTAAGCATGAAGGTGTGTGTGTGTGTGTGTGTGTGTGTACAGGCTTGAGTTAACATTAGGTGTCTGTTTGGACACTGTCCACTTTGTCAGCATTTTCTGATGAGTATGGTAACCCTGGCTACTCTGTCTATTCATATTCAGCGTCCCTAGGGAGCCTCTGCTTCTCTCTGCTTCTCCAACGCGAGGGTTGCAGGCAGCTACCATGCCTGCTTGGCGTTGACATGGGTTTTAGGGATCTGAACCATCAAACATTCAGTAGTGACCATATCATAACCATATATATCATACATAAAAACTATATATTCATAACCATTTATATGTATTGTACTGGCTGGTTTTGTGTGTCAACTTGACACAAGCTGGAGTTATCACAGAGAAAGGAGCTTCAGTTGTGGATGTGCCTCCATGAGATCCAGCTGTGGGGCATTTTCTCAATTAGTGATCAAGGGGGAAAGGCCCCTTGTGGGTGGGACCATCCCTGGGCTGGTAGTCTTGGGTTCTATAAGAGAGCAGGCTGAGCAAGCCAGGGGAAGCAAGCCAGTAAGGAACATCCCTCCATAGCCTCTGCATCAGCTCCTGCTTCCTGACCTGTTTGAGTTCCAGTTCTGACTTCCTTGGTGATAAACAGCAGTATGGAATTGTAAGCTGAATAAACCCTTTCCTCCCCAACTTGCTTCTTGGTCATAATGTTTGTGCAGGAATAGAAACCCTGACTAAGACAAATTGGTACCAGCATAGTGGGGTATTCCTGTGACAACCTAACCATGTTTTGGGGAGGACTGTGGAAGGACTTTGGAACTTTGGGCTTGAAGATCCATTCGTTGTTAAGAGCTCTGTCAGATGTTGTGTAGGAGCTTGGAAGATAATGTTGAGAACAGTGCAGAAGATGGAGGTCTGGCTTGTGAAATTTCAGAGGGAAAATTAAAGACTCTTTTTCGGGTCTTTGCTATTTTGATTGGAAAGATTCTGTGGTTCTGGTTAGCTGGGGCTGAAGAATCAGCTGTGATTAACAAGATACCAGAACTACTAAAGTGAAACTTTTGCATTACTGGGACTATTGATGCTGGTTAGCTGGAGCTAAGAAATTAGCGGTGATTAAGAAGAGACCAGCATCACTGAGGTGACATCTTCTGGGAAGTGTTTTCTGAGAGCACAGAGGCTGTGTTCCAGAGATAGCCAAGGTTGTACCTTGTGCTGTGGCTGGACTTGGTAATGTGTAAGAGTCACCTAGGTGGTACTGGTTTTGAAGGCATGAAGGGGTCATGCAGAGCGGCTGAGGCTCAGCACTGTGAGAGGCCATGGAAGGCCATTGGTGAAGGTGCAGCCTCAGTTGCAATTGATGGCCCAGGACTGAAGGGGTCATGCAGTGTTTTGGAGATGCCAGGACCATGAATGACCACCAAGAATAGCAGCAGCAGTAGAGTACAGGCATCTGGAGCCTAGATGAAAAGCTTTGTGCTATAATGGACAGGGCTGGAGAAGTGACCGAAGCCCTTGGAGGAGCCCAGAAGATCGTGAGTTGGATTCCAGACATTGTACAGTTGGAGTTTAATTTTTGCTTTTGATTGTGACTGTGCCCTGATATTTTTCCCTCTTGAAGGAAGAAAGTATTTTAATGGAGCCCACAGTTAAGAGACTTTGAATTTTAAAAGATAATAGATATTTTAAAGTGATTGAACTTTTAATATGTAAAGATTGTGGGACTTTTAAAGCTATTTAGATCTTGGGGATGAATAAGAACATATGGGTTGAGGCTTACTAGTGATGTGTTTGTGTGTCAAGTTGACAAGGGGTCAATTGTACTGGCTGGTTTTGTGTGTCAACTTGACACAAGCTGGAGTTATCACAGAGAAAGGAGCTTCAGTTGTGGATGTGCCTCCATGAGATCCAGCTGTGGGGCATTTTCTCAATTAGTGATCAAGGGGGAAGAGCCCCTTGTGGGTGGGACCATCCCTGGGCTGGTAGTCTTTGGGTTTTATAAGCGAGCAGGCTGAACAAGCCGGGGGAAGCAAGCCAGTAAAGAACACCCACCCCTTCATGGCTTCTGCATCAGCTCCTGCTTCCTGACCTGTTTGAGTTCCAGTCCTGACTTCCTTGGTGATAAACAGCAGTAAGGAAGTGTAAGCTGAATAAACCCTTTCCTCCCCAACTTGCTTCTTGGTCATGATGTTTGTGCAGGAATAGAAACCCTGACTAAGACATGTATATATGTATGTATATATGTAACCACATATATACATATATACACACACATATATATTTGTGCTTGTAATATTTGTAATGGTATTAGGTTGGAAAGTGCCCCGAGATAGGAAGTTGTCTCTGGGAGGAACACAGAGGACTCCAAGCTGAGAAGTCATTGGTCACTGGTAGCTGCTGGGAGAGGGGGAGTTTGATTTCTTTGATGATGGAGCTTCTGCTAAGTCACCAATGCTGTAGTGGACGGCTCCATACTTAAGAACACAGGAGTGACACAGATTGTATTTAATGGGTTAAAATAAAAGGACATGAATTTGGGTGGGTGGGGGTGGATCCTGGAGGAATTGTGGGAGGGAATGAATATGATCAAAATATTCTACAAAATTCTCAAAGAACTAAAAACGATATGAAGCTGGTAAAGAAAACAATTCTCTTGGGGATAAGAGCTGGCCCCAGTGTCCTGACGTTCACTGTCATGGGGCACTCTGTCTTTGTACTGGTCAATCTAAGACTATTCATTGGCTATATTGTGTCTTAGGGAAAGACATACTGTCTTCAAGCAAGGGCCTTGGCTCTTAGCAGCTTGCTTAGCCTCCAAGGGCCATCTGCTCTCTGATTTAAAAGCATTGCTGTACAACTGATCTTTTGAATTTGATGCCAGCCTGGTCTACAGAGTGAGTTCCAGGACAGCCAGGACTACACAGAGAAACCCTGTCTTGAAAAACCAAAAAAAAAAAAAAAAAAAAAAAAAAAAAAAGAATTGTGTCAGGAAGCACTTTTTTGTTACACACAGGAGTGGCCAAAATGAATGTGAACATAATGGACGACAAGTGGACATCCTGGGTATTATTTGCAAGTTGTACATTTATTGAATTATATAATTGTTTTCTTCTTATTCCAAAGGAAGTAAAGTCCAAAGATTTTGTTTTTCCCTTTTCATGTACATGTCTGTGTGTCTGTGTGCATGTATGCATGTACATGCATCCATGTGCATGTGTGTATGCATGTGCATTTGTGTGTATGTGTGTGTGCATGCATATGTGTGCATGTCTGTGTGTACATGTGTGCATGTGTGTGCATGTTTGTATGCATGTGTGTATGCATGTGTGTGTGCATGTATGCATCTGTTTGCATGTGTGTGCATGTGTGTATGTATGTGTGTGCATGTATGCATCTGTTTGCATGTGTGTGCATGTGTGTATGCATGTGCATGTGTGTGTGCATGTCTGTGTGTACATGTGTGCATGTGTTTGCATGTGTGTGGGCACACATATCTAAGCATGCTCCATGTACAGGCTCAGGAATCAGCCCACTGACTCTTATATTCCTTGTACTATACTTCTACTACATTCCCTGAGGCAGGCTCTCTCAATTTAATCCAGAGCTAATCAGTATGGATATGGATGTTCTCACTAGTCAGCTCAACCCGGGGCTCTCTTGGCTCTGCCTCCTGAGGTGGGAATTACTCAAGGCTTCTAAGTGCTTGGTCTTTGGTCCTCACACTTCTGCAGCACTTGAACCGCTGAGCTGTCTTCCCAGCCTTAGGTTTTACTTTTTACTGATGCTAATAATAAAGGTTGCCCTACAATTGTGAATCCCACTGTACCTCCTCCCTCCTCTTTTTGTTAAAAATTAAACCAGTTTTATTTTAAAAAACAATATTCACACATGCATAAACGGTGCTTGGATCAAACCCACCCTCACTCCGTTCCTTCCAACTCCTCTCTTACTGTGCTCTCAAGTATCCCTCCAACCTCACGTGCTCTCTCTCTTATTTTGTTTGTGCTTTTAACATTATTTTAATTAATTAATTAATTAATTTTGAATTAAACATTTAAAATTCCATCGGTTCACCCTTTTCTCTCCTTCCTCTGATCCCTTCTGTGCCTCTCTGTTCCTCCTTATTGTTGGTCTCTTTTTCTTTATTACTGTTACACACACACACACACACACACACACACACAAATGCATAAATGTGTTAATACAACCTGCTGAATCTGTTTAGAGTGTCTTAGGCATATATGATTTCAGGGTTGACCACTTGGTTACTAGGTAGCCAATTAGGTGTCTCATCCATGGGAGAGACTAATTTTCCCTGTTTTCAAGGTCATTTGATGCTTGTAGTTATTTGTGTAGTGATGAGACCCTATGGGATATTTTCCTTCTATATTAGTTTGTCCTGGTGATGCACTGCTTCAGGTCTTGTTTGGGAAGTCATAGTATTGAGGTATCATGGGTGTGGCTTCCTTGTCCTTGCTAAGAGACACAATCTCACAGCAGGTTTCCTGGTGCTCTGGCTCTTACAATGTTCCTGGTCTCTTCTTCCAAGATATTCCCTAAGCTTTAAGGGCAGGCATTGTATTGTAGATATAATCACTGGGGCTGGGTACTTCATGATCAATTGATCCTTGCAGTTTGATTGGTTGTGTGTGTGTGTGTGTGTTTTGCAATGGCCTCTGTTTTCTGCAAAGAGAACCTTCTTTGATGTGTGGGTGAGAGCTACACTTATCTGTGGGTATAAAAGGTTTTAGAATGTAGTTAGAAATCACACTTTCTAGAAAAGTAGCAGTGTCAGGTCCTCCTCTAAGATCTATGACATCACTATACCTGGGCTGTTGGCTGGGTTTCTGGGACCAGGCATGATTTCCCTCCTGGTGAGCTGTCCAGTTAGTTAGCTGTGGGTTAACTCCAAGTATGAATGCCATTATTGACTCTTAGAGATTGTCTTACTTTTCTATTGCTATGACAAAACATCATGACCACAGCAACTTATAAAAAGAAAGTATTGAATTGGGGGTGGGTGCTTACAGTTCCAGAGTCCATGACCTATCATGGCAGGGAGCGTGGTAACAGGGAGGAGGAATGGGTGTTAGCTGAGAGCTTATGTCTGATCCATAACACAGAGAGATAACAGGGAATGTGTGGGCTTTTGACACCTCAAAGCCTGCCCCCACTGACAGGCCACACCTCCTCCAACAAGGCCACACCCCCTCCAACAAGGCCACACCTCCTAATCTTTCTCAAACAGTTCTACCAACTAGGAACCAAGCATTTGAGTACATGCACACCTCCTAATCCTTACATGAGCCTGTGGGGGCCATTCTCTTTCAAGCCACCACAGGGTTGTCTTGTCTTGCTGGTCACTGTCATTTATAGGCATTACAGCTGGGTGGGAATATTGATTGCTTTACTCTTTTGGCAGTTTGCATAGCACCTTCTGGTACTATGAAAACTAGACTCTAGGAGGTTTTTGGGTAAGATAGAGCCCGAATCTTCTGAGTCCTGAGACCAAAGTGTGTGGTCCCTTTAGCAATAGGGACTGACTTTCAACCTCTGGGAGGCAACCAAGGGCCATGGCAATAGCCTATATTATTTGGGAGTCACTTGGACTATACTGATCAATAGCTTGAGTAGAAGTTTCTCATGTCTGGTACTGGGTTTTTGTTAGTTAACAGCTCTTGTGAGAGTATTGTCAGCTCAAGTGATATAACTTCATTTAATATATGTATGTTTGCAAACATAAAATAACACAGTTCTTTGAGGCTTTACCAAACATCCTTGGTGTTATTTTTCCCTCCTCCCTCCTCCCTCTCCAGCTAGAGCCCCATCTGTTAGAAGCCATCTTACCTGCCTGCTGTTTGGATGTATCTGGGTACAGAGAGGAAGTTAACCCACAGGATCAGAATCTGTCCCTGAGTACCCTCAGGTGTAGTGAGACTGTCTAATTAAGACTGTCCTTTCTTTTTGTAGTTGTTGCCCAGCCCCTGGGCCAGAATTCAATAAGGTGACAGATCACAGGAAACTTCTGAAAGACCAGATAGCCAAATGGTTTCTCTGTCATCTATCGATTTGCCTTTCCATAGCTCCAACTTTTTAGGGGTTTCCATCGTTCAGTCCTGACACATGGCCCTTTGCCAGCCAGTGACTGTCATCTCCCTACTGGGGATACAGGGAATGGCACTGGAAATGGGAAATCACTAGAAAAAAACATGGATTTCCATTGTCTTATTTCCTTTTTTGAGATTTCAGCTTTGGAGAGTGTCCTAGTGTCGTTTCTGTTGCTGGGATAAAATATCCTAGAAACAAGCAACTCAGGGGAGAAAGGGTTTGACGCAGTTCACAATCCCAGATTACAGTCTATCACTGTGGGGAAGTCACAGAGGTGGGTGGAAGTCACAGACGGCTGGTCACAGACATCCGCAACTACGGGGTGAGAGATAAATGTAAGCATGCATGTTTGCTCAGCTTTCTCTTCACTTACACAGTTCAGGGTCAGGGAAATGGTGCTGCGAGCATTCATGTGACTCGTCCCTTTCAACTAACCCAGTTAAGAAAAATCTCTACCAGGCATGCATTAGGCCAATCTGAACCAGGAAACCTCTTTTGAGACTCTTCCAAAGTGATTCTAGGTTGATGTTGGGAATCATCCTTGATCAGTCATCTACTGTATTAACCGAGGCAGGGTCTCTCAATCAAATCCAGAGGTCACTGATACAGTTAGTCTCACTTCCCCACTTGCTAACTAAGCCATGGTGGGGATGAACTGCCTTGGGGGCCCAGAGAATAAGATATGGGTAACCAAAATGCCCGAAAGGATCAGAGTTGCCTGGGCTGATATGTAGCTCTGTGGCCCAACACAGGGTAGGGAGAGGTCGGCAGCAAGAGTGGTGAGAGACACTTTGGATCATGGGGACCCAGGAGGAAACCTTGTGCCCAAAGGACTGGGAGGAGAGTTAGAGGGCTTGGTGGCAACAACTGGGCACTCCATTCCTGCTTTCTCCTTCTGCCCTGCCTCTCTCCTGTCCTCCCCTACCCCTTCCCTCTCCTATTCCTCCTTCTTTCCACCCCTTCTTCTTGCTTTCCTATTGAGAGAAGTTTTCTCCATGCAGTCCAGGCTGGCTTTAAACTCAGGCTCTTCCTGTGTCTCATGTTCTAGGATCTGTGCATTACCATCACCTGCTATAGAATTCTGTTTTTCTACTTTTCTCAAGTTTCTCATGGAATTCAGTACAGGACAGGTTGCATTTACTAAGGATTTTTGTTTACCTTGCTGTGGTTTCATTAGGTCAAAAAAATTAAAACAAACCAGACCAATCAACTACAAACATGCCTATATGAGATATGTGCATCAGAGAGACAAAATGTTTCAGAAACCCTAACTTACAAATACATATTTTTATTCATTAATTTAAAAAAGTCTGTCTCATCCGATGTCTCTTGGCCTAGATGATTCAGTGAGGAATAGTCAGAGTTATTGAGAGAGAAAACAGTAGCAGCGGAAAATCTGTGAGGGTGGATTCTGTTCCTGGTTCTAAAGCTCACCTGTGTTGTGTTTAGCGCACTGACATGTACATTTGTTTCTCACAGATGTTTACTTATGACAGTGTGTTTGACTATACACAAAATGTGTGCTATACATAAATATACATATTTTTGAATATTAAAATAGCATTCCAAATGTGATTTGTAAAAAATTATTAAATGACAAGGTAACTTAGTAAAATGTATGTCATGCAAGCATGAAGGCTAGGATTCCTAGAGTCCAAGTAAAGGTCAGATGTTGTGTGTAGGGTAATCCAAGCTTTGAATCTCTGGGGCTCGACAGCCTACTAGATGAACTTCCAAGCAGGTGAGAGACCTTGTCTCTAATCAACCAACTAACCAACCAACCCACCCACCAACCAGTCAACCAACCAGCCAACCAACCTGCCCACCCACTTACCAACCAACTAATCAACCAATCAACAAGAAGTTGGATTATATCTGAGAATAACACCTGAGGTTCTTGCCTCATTTTAAGAGAAGAATCAGATGGTTTCTTCACCTGTGTCCATCAATACTTTTAGGAGGATTTACAGAGTGAGGAGTACCCACAATTCATGTTCCAAGACAAAGTTACTCTATAGCACCCTTACAGCTCTCTCAGGGGTTGCTCACATAATTATGGTATAAAAGCTTTTTTTAAAAAATATCTTTCAATAATTTTGACTCAATAGATACAGAAGATTCACTCTGTCTGTCTGAAGGATTTACTTCTGTCTCTGTGGCTGTGAGGTGGTCCTGATGTCTCTGAAGCTCCTGGGCTTGACAGGAGTAGGTTTAGGCACTGCTCCTCATGTGTGTGTGTGTGTGTGTGTGTGTTTGGAATTCCATATATTATGGAATATGTATTCTCCTACACTTAAACAGTCAAATATAAAAAGTAGCCATGCCTTATGTGTTCATGAATGATGTGAGAGCCACAGGGCAGTGGCTTTGGTGTTGGGGAATTCACTCAAAAGGGACCTGAAGGAGTGTTCTGGGTGGTGGGTATGTTCGCGTCTGGATGACTTATGGTGTATGCGTGTGCACGTTTTTTGTGAGAACCCTGAAGAACTCACATCTGATGCTAAGTTACCTGTCAATCACAGAGCAGTATCAAATCCATGCATGGCTCATCTGGCCAGCTGGGAGAAGTTAAGGATCAGTTTTACAGATTAAAACCCTGAGGTTTGGAATACTGAAATGTCAGTGTTTGACAAGGGTGGGGGTGGAGCCTGGCTATGTGCTGTGAAGATCCTTTCAGGTCTCTAGTATAGGGAATGGGAAATAATTTTCTCCCAAGTCGTCCATTTAATACCCAGAGAGGATATTTTTTAGAACACCCTGACCACAAACACACTGGGAGGGGGAAGGTTTGTTTCCCACCATTCCAGGTCAAGGTCACTCAGGGTCGTCAGGGCAGGAACCCAATGTAGGAACCATGTAGGAACACGGCTTGCTCAGATAGTTTTCTATATAGTCCAAGCATGTTTGCCTAGGAATGGTGCCACCCACAGTGGGCTGAACCATCCCACAGCAATCAACAATAAAGACAATTGCCACAAGGTAATCTGATCTGGGTAATCCCTCAATTGAGAACCCCCTCCTTCAGTGACTCTAGATAGCACACAAAGAGGACTTCAAATAAAATAAAAAATAAAAAAAAATACAAGTTAGCTGCAGGTGAATGTCAGCCATGGTTCTGTTAAGTCTCACGCTTCCTTTAAATCTACTTAATAATTGTCAAACCTGATTGTGATTCATGACCCTGTCCCTATAGAGAGATTTATGAGACAAAAAACTTAACTTTTATTTTGTGCAGCTTCAGAATTACACAAATTTCCCATCACTTCCCACTCTTATGAAACTGGTGAGAGACACTTGGCCCATCATGATGATAAAAACAAAAGCATCTCCTCAAACCACCCTAGGCTTCCAGAGTTCCCTTGAGGACTCAGGGGTCTGCCTTTTTTCCTTAAGCATTTCCCTCCCTTTTGTATTTGTAATTGCGTTTGTATTGTGACGAGCTACATAGCTCTGGCTGTCCTGGAACTTCCTCTGTAGACCAGGCTAGCCTCAAACTCAACAGTGATTTGCCCGTCTCTGCCTCCCACGTGCAGGGGTTAAACATGTAAGCAGCCACATCCTTTTTATTTTCGACCTAACAGGGATGATTCCCACTTTTCTCAAATTACTCGACACATTGCATCTGTCCAGATGCTTGGTATTGAGTTAGTTATTGGAAAAAAAAAAGGATTGAAATTCCAGGGTGTTGATTTTCCAGAAAATTAAAAGAATATGTGTTATTTCCTCAGCTGAAAAGCTCTAAGTGTTAGCTCTGGTTGAGCAGTACACAGCTGCTTTGCACAACATTGAGGACTGGCCACCTTGGACTTGTCTTCCAAGTCTAGAATTAAAATGAAAATTTCCTGTGGTAAATAGATCTGGGACATGATGTATGCCTGAGATTTGTGTAGTGGACATGGGACAGTCATGTCCCTGAGATTTGTTCAGTTGGACACATGACAGCCATGTGTCTGTGATTTGTGCAGCGTGGCTGATGGTTTTCTAGCTGCAGAAGTTCACAATGTAAGCACTTCCCACCACAAGCAAGAAAATGCAACGCCTTTAAATTGGAGACCTCCGAGTTGGCCATACATGGAAGTTTCAGGAGAATCTTATGATCCACATGCCACAGGCATGTGAGGGCGTGGGAGGGTGGGCTGTGCCCTCCTATCTTCCCGACTGCACGTGTTACACATTAAGATGTTTGTGGCCTCTGGGTTTCAATTTGTTGATGACAGGATCTATATTTGGGGGACAGAATTGTCTAGGCTAACCTTCCTTACAATAATCATTTGGCTAAATGATTATTTTCCATGCAAATCTAAATAAGATGCAGACTCTGTGTGCCGCAGATTTCTGTGTGAACCAGGAGTAAGATTAACAGAGGAGCCTGTTCTTCATGTGTGAGAAGATGTCCCTTGGAGGCTAGCACGCAGATATACTTAGCAGTGGGGTGAGGATACTAGCTGGTGTCAGTGACTTAAAACCATCATTGCCTGTGACTACCAGCACATCTTTGACACACTTTGCCAAGGTGTGGGTGCACCACAGTGATTCAGAAATAAGGGTTTGGATGGCTTGAGAGTTCTGGACAGTGGAGCCTCTGCCTCAAGATTCTTCTGCTAGAAAGCAGAGGGTGCTCACTTCTTCATGTTGCCCCGCTTTGTCCAGTCTTGGAAACTCTTCAAACGTAAAAAAAAAAATAATAATAATAATTCCCATTTTCTCTTTTGGTTATCTAAATAACCATATAACAAAAGTTCCCAGGACTTCAAGATGAAAAACCCAGGGTCATTTCTGCCTGGAACCTGCATGCCCATCAGAGAATTGTCAGTATTTCCTGCACTCCACATGGTGTTATGGGAATGCTTCCCTTCATGATCCCCATGCATTTGGGGACCGTGATGAGTTCAGAGGCTGCAGCCTTTCCATGGTGTACTTGTGTGTGGCTGCTGTTGCTCACTGCCGTCTGGTGCATCCACGGTTTACATTCTTTTATCACTGGGAGTTCTGTCGCCCTGAATCCCATTTTTATCTCCCTCTTGGCTCACACCATCTACACTTCGGGAAGGGAACATGCTTTGCCAGATGCCAAGGCCTCTTCTTCAGGCAGAAGCTCATGAGCACTCAAAAAGTCAAGACTGCTGTTTGCAAAGAAAAGTTGGCATGTGTTCTTTTGAATTCAGTGGCTTGCTATAAGAGCTGAGACATAGGAAACAAGCTGGGACCTAAATCATGGTAGTGACGGGGTACTCCCTGGGCTTGCTGACTGTGGTCAATGCGAGGAGGAGTGGTTGCAAATTGTTCTGGTGTGGATGGAGAAAATCCATGAGATGCAAACTCAGGGAGTGACAGACAGCAATTCCTCATTGGGCATGTTTGTGTTGTTCACCCCTTTTAATACTGGTGTCAGAAGAGATGGCTCTCCCTGGGATCTGAACAATGCATTTCAAGACAGAGTAGACAAATGCATGCACACTGTGGGAGAATTCAGGCTTCTCCTGGGATGAGGAATTTTTTTTACCTTTAACCCCACTTCCAAGTTCTTTTTGTGTTATGAAAGCCCAAAGGCCCTTCATTTGGGTAGGGAGGGAAGATGCTTGAATAACACATCTGACACTTTTTGTGCTCTTGGTACCCAGCCAGGACCTTGCCACCCTCCTGCATTGTAATTTCTAAAGCCACGAGTTTTATAACAGAGACTTCCTTCACTAGGCAGCTGACTCTGACCCTGACCCCTCTAAGGATTCTGCTCAAGGATATTTATGGGGCCAAAAGCATAAAGACTGCTTTGGTTTGGGATGTAGGGAAGCCCATAAGCAGGTGACAGCGTTGGTGGTCGTACATGTGCACACTCTTCTAACCCTTCATGAGAGGCCTGTGTAGAAACTATCCCTTGACTGTACCTGCTGCACCTGATGTCAAAAGATTTCACAGTTGACCCTCACAGGCACAAAGTGAAGAGGCCAGCTTTAGTGTTTTGAACCAATTAAGAAGGCCCCCAACTCTCTTTTTGTAAACAAAACAACTGACTGAAACCACTGAAGCAATCTTGTGGATGATGCTCATCAAAGTGTTTACTGAGCAATGGAGGGCTCCGTGGGGTGGGTGTGTGTGTGTGTGTGTGTGTGTGTGTGTGTGTGTGTAGGGTGTGGGGTGTTGGTGGTGTCTCGATTCTTTATCGCTTAGTTAAGTCACTTCTAAAATGGATGGTGAAAAGCAGTAAGAGTCAGAGAAACCACAGGGTGAATTCGGGTTTTCTCTGAGCTTCCACAGAATGTTTGTGCTTTGGGGTTTTAAATTCTCTTTTCTTTTGAAGCAGGCTCTGTTGCCTAGAGCACATGAGCTTTGTCTATCCTCCTACCTCAGCCTCTCATGGAGGGAGTGACAGACTCCATCCTCTCTACCTGGTCCCTCTAGAGGTTAAACTTGAGGGTTGAAACATTTTATAAAAGAGAGAGAGAGAGAGAGAGAGAGAGAGAGAGAGAGAGAATAACCGTCTTAATTTGCTTACAGGGACTTGGTCACAGTCTTTGATTCTCCACTAGTAATTTGCTGTATCTTAGAGACAAAAAGCATTTCTTCTTATTTGTCAAACCATTCTATAACACTGTAACTCCCAATGCCCATTGCACTTATATGCCCTAGCTTGTACATTAATGAATGGCAACATAGAAATCCCCAAAATGCAGTGAGTTACATGTAAGGGTGTGAAGTCTGCAGTCAAGTCCTCATCAGAAAATGAGCAAGTCCTGCTGATGCTGTGGTCACCCATGCTTTGTCTGTATTGACTGAGTCCTCTTCTTGTGCCAGGCAACAATGTCATGAGGACCATCCACGGAGTGGGAGAGATGATGACACAGATGGTGCTCAGCAGAGGCTCCATCTTCCCAGTGAGTGTGCCCGACGCACAGCCCATCGTCCACCCCAGCAAGCAGGCGAGCCCCGGCGAGCAGGAGGATGTGACGGTGATGGACACCAAGCTGAAGGTTATCGAGATTTTACAGGTATGTCCAGCATTGTCCTCTGTCACTGTGTGTGTGTCCGTGTATCTGTACATGTGTGTGCACACGTGTGTGTATATGTCTCTGTGTATCTGTGTGTGTGTATGTGTAATTTGTGGCAAGCCTCTTGCCTCAGCTTTCTGAGTGCTGAGATTCCAGGTGTTAGGCATGATACCTGGTTTTGCTGTGTAACTATGTTGAAATGCTATCGGTGTGATGTGATTCTGAATTGTTGCTGGTCTCTCTCTATATTCTGGAAGGCTGATGCCCTTATTTTATTATTACTTTTAGGCGAGTAACAGCTGGCAATCTCACACTGATGCTGCTGTGCACACCTACCCCGTTGTTTTGTCCCAGGAACTACACTAATGGTATCTAGCAATCATGGAGGGCTTTGAGGTGATAACATAGCCCTCCTGTGTGTTTATTATCAGCTGATATTGACTGAGATGGAATATTTTCTTCATTTAAGAAGGATTTTAAGGCAGGCACAGTTAATGATGATATCCTAACCACTTTTCTGTGTTTAATTGCTTGAAACATATTTGTGTGTCCCACGTATCCAGATTTCTTGTCACAGGAAACTCAAACATTTTATGGCAGACACACTGATATACTCCTATAATTTTAGCACCCAGAAGACTGAGGCAGGAGGATTTCTATGAGTTCAAGGCCAGCCTGAGCAACATAACAAGACCCTTGCCACCCAATCATTATTTACCAAACATATTAATTGCTGACTTATTACTTTAAGTAATTACTTTGTTTCTAAGGGACTGGGGATGCTTTTTTGTTTTTTTTGCATATTAGCCAAGTTTAATACTTAGCCTTATCAATTTAATGAGCTGTTATTTCATGCACCAGACCCCTCCTCACAGAGGCTATGTTTCTAGCATTTTTGTTTTGGGGTGAGTCTGGGAAACAGGCTCATGGTACCTTTGTGATAGTGTTTCTTCTAGAGTAGGGAATGGAGCCTGTCGCTTTCAAGACTTTTAAGATGTGAACAGTTTCCCAAATCTTTTGTCATCACCGAGCGTAGACTGAGCTCCCAGAAGCGGGTCAGCAGTCCTGGAAGGCTCTGTGCATTTCTCATTCAAAGTAATTAGATTTATAGTCATAACACATTTCCCAGTTCCTCCAGGGTTTCCAAAGGCCATGTCCTGAGAAATGTTGGCAGCCTTCCCTACTCTGTGTTCATGGCCTTGAAAATTCATGTCATGTTCAGCTTACCCTGAAGCTGAGAAAGGGACCTCTGGGTTCAGTTCAGTGTTTTTTCCTGTCTGTCTGTGGGGTCCCAGCCCCCTCCATCCCCCGCCAGTGGATGACCTCTGACATGTGGCCTTATCTTCAACACCAGTGCCTCTCATAGTAACCCTGAGGAGATGCTGTGTGTTGCAGCCACACTCTGCTCACTTTAGCTGCCACCCAGCACTTGGAGAGTGTCCCCTGAGCCTCCTTGCCTGACTTCAGGCAAGATTTCCTTTTTCACAGACTCCCAGAGCAACTCTTCAACAACCCCTGGAGCTACACTCACTGGCTGCTTTCTGCCAGCTCTTCCTCCTCAGGGGCTGCCCCTCTTTACCCCATTTAAATAAAATACGTTTTTCAGTGAACATTGTCTTGTTCTTCCCTTTGACCTTATTCTCTCTCTTTCTCTGCATTTACACATTTTAAATCTTCTTTTTATTTTGCTAAGACACATTTGTTCTGTGGGCTGGCCCAGACTTCATTTAGGCTGGTCTTGAACCCTTGAGAATTCTCCTGCCTCAGCCCCGCAGTGCTGAGAATGTTGGGATTATGGGTGTGAGCCGCCATGCCTGGCTTTTTCTCTGTCTTGTTATCTGTCTCCATATCTTACACTGTATCTTCAGCTTCATAATTAGGAACATTAGGGGGAGCAAAGGTCATAAGATGAAATCCCGTGAGTTCTCATCTCCAGCAGAAGGGAGAGCTTCATTTGTGTCTCATGTTGAATTCTTCTTTTCTTCCTTTGGGCATCTGGGGCTGGTGAGATGGCTCAGTGGGTAAGAGCACCCGACTGCTCTTCCAAAGGTCAGGAGTTCAAATCCCAGCAACCACATGGTGGCTCACAACCATCCATAATGAGATCTGACTCCCTCTTCTGGAGCGTCTGAGGACAGCTATAGTGTACTTACATATAATAAATAAATAAATAAATCTTTAAAATCCCCCGTGTACTGAGCACCCGTAGCCCAGCTTCTGTCTCCACCCTCCCGCTTCAGGACCAAGCCCTAGGCTCTTTATTAGTCAATGGTTCCCAATGTTGGTCTTCCCTACATCCTATAAATCCCCATTCACTGGAGTCTCCCTATCCAGCATATGTTGTATTCACAGCAGGTTAATAGAAGGGTTGCTGTGGGGTTTATTTTTCTCTCTGGACTTTATATTTATCAAGAGCCACATTTACAACCTGGCCTCCTGAAAATATTATATTAAAGGGATGTTTAATTTCTGTATGCATGTGTGTGTGTGTGTGCATGTGTGTGTGTGCATGTGTGTGTGTATGCATGGGTGTGTGTGGGGGGGGGGTGTTATGCACATGAATGCAGATGCCTGCAGAGGCCAGAAGCCAGCACTGGATCTCCTGGAGCTGGAGTTACAGGTGGTTGTGCAGCATCTGACAGGATGCTGGAATTCAACTTAAGTACCGCAAGAGCAGCATCTTTCCAGTCCTGCCAGCAGTTTTTGTATACCTTACCATCTTCCTCTGCCTGGCAAACCAATGTGGATGAATTTAGCGAAGAGCAGCTGACGTGAGCTTGCTTCCACCTTAGTGAAGCATTAAGACCTTTAAAGTGTGGAGAAGAGGATGGTGGAGATGGAGGGAAGAGGACAGAAAGTGGGTAGGAAAGGATGGAGATGAGAGGGGAAAGAGGGAGAGAGGGAGGGAGGGTGAAAGAAGGAGAGGGCAGAAAGGGGTGGGAAAGGTTGAAGATGAGAGAGAGAGAGAGAGAGAGAGAGAGAGAGAGAGAGAGAGAGAGCCAGGTACTGGCCATGAGATTGTAAGTATCATTAAAGGAGAGTGCTGTGGGTGCTTGCAGTGTCTTGAGAGCTTACTCTCAATGGGTAGAGAAGAGAATCAAGGTTCGGTGGACTCTCAACAAGCAGGAGAATACAATGGGACATTGTGTGTGGCACAGCACTCACGGGACAGAGAAGCCTAGCCTGAGCGCTGAGAGAAGAGGTGGTGCCTGGGGGAGGGCCCTGGAAACAAACAGAAGGGATTGCCTACAGATAACACAAAAGGCAGGTTTTCTAAAGCCTTGGCTCCCATAGTGTTCACTGTTCACGAACTGGTAATAGCTATGCTCAAAAACTCAGGCTTATCTCAGGGTAGTTGAGTGAAGGTTACAAAATTCAGAACACACCCCCCTAAATAGTCTTCTCTGATCCCCTGGCTCAGCCCTGTAGACCATCTCACAGCAGAGCTATCCCTTGTCTTCCCAGCTCAGTAACTTGTTCTAGGCAGGGATTCCCTATGTTCGGGTTCCTCAAGGCTCCTAGTGGGAGCTTGGACCCTAAGGGTTACTTCATCAGTGTCTACACATCACTGAGATGATAACAGAATCCAGAGGAGACATGAACACCATGGAGAAACCCAGGAACTAGGATGTCAGCCTTCCTGGCAGGCCTGGCTTCTGGGCTGATGTCAGTAGAGCTAGATCAACTCTACTGCAGTGGAAACCACAGCCTTTCTGCACAAAAGCAGCTCTAGCATTTTCTTCTCAGCAAAGAAAACTGCAAATGTGTCTGGGATCATAAGAGCATTGCCTCTTAGACCCACAAGGCACCCTACTGGAAATGTTCAGGGGACAGTTGTGGGCACCAGATTTCCTTGTTTCTAAAACAAATGGGGGCCAGATATAGTGGCACAAATATATTTGTGATTCTAGCACTTGGGAAAAGGGACAGGATGTTCAAGGTTATCCTCTGATACACAGGGAGTTTGAGGCCATCTTGGGAGAGGATCTTAAATAAATAAATAAATAAATAAATAAATAAATAAATAAATGAATAAATAAATGTGGTCTCAGTACCGACCAATGAAAACATCTCTCTTTCCTTCATTTCAAAACTAACATAAACCGGCAAACAGCTGAACGTTTATAGTTTTCAGGTAAGATCTTTGATTGGCTCATTTGGAAGACTAAGATATGTGGTTGGTGTGTGTCAAGGCTTGCATTAAAAATTTGCTCCGTTTGTATGGGGCACGTGTGTCACAGTGCCCAACTCTGCGGACCTGGCTTTCTCCTTCCACCTTGCCTGGGTTTCAGGGATGGAGCCCAGGTCTCCAGGCATATGTGTCATGTGGAGCCATTTCTCCAGCCCACGGATCACATTTTACTATCATGCTGATGCCTGCACTATCAAAGTGTAGTGGAATCTTTCAGTACGCGCTGATGGAACTAAGTTCTCCATACTCCTTCTTCTAGTTCATCCTGAGCGTCAGGCTGGACTACCGGATCTCTTACATGCTGTCCATATACAAGAAGGAATTTGGAGACAACAACGACAATGGTGACCCCTCTGCCAGCGGCACCCCGGACACACTGCTACCATCAGGTATCTCTGTACTTATCGTTTGCATTCTGTGTTCTTTAAAATGTATTTTTAAATAATACTTTTTATTCGTTGGGAGTTTCATGTATTTATCCAATGTATTTTGATCATATCCATCTGTCATTACTGCCCCCCACTCCCTCTAATGCCCCATCCCATTTCCTCCCCCCATTCATTTCCCTGTTATAGACAACCTCCTGAATCCAGTTGAGGCTGCCACTATGAATCCGGGTGTGTTCACTAGGGTGTGGTCTCCTTACCAATAGTCTTGCCTTGTTGTCAAAGAAGAGTGACTCTCCCTCCCCGGTGGTCACTATTTGCCAACATCCATGCTAGGACTTTGGTTTTTTTTGGCTGGCCTGATCTGGTGGCGGTTACCTCAGCTGCTATAAGTTGACTGCCCCAGCCATATCATGTCTACACATCAGGATGTCAAAGCGCTCATGTCTGCTTGCTGACTCTATTCTTTCTGCCTCATCTTGAGATGATCCACCCCTAGCTGAGCTCTCAGTGTTATTTATGCTCCGTATTTTGGCCAGGTATCTGTATTAACCATCATTCATGGGAAAAGAACCTTCTCTGACCAGAGCCGAGAACAGCATTAATCCATGTGTGCAAGCACATGCATGTAGAAAGCTGTTTGTCAGCACAGGCTCTTAGTAAAACGACAGTAGGTTCTGTAATAGTGCCTGCGATCTCCCCAGTCACAGGCTGTTGACCAGCCTTGAAATCTCTTCTGGGGTGCAGGCTTTATATCCAATCAAAAAGTGGCTGGCCAATCCTATAACTATTGTGCCTCTAGTGTTCAGTGGGCACATTTTGCCAGCATGTGTCAGTATTGAAATACACAGCATCCAGCCTTGAGTGAGATTTGAAGTGTTTGCTCCCTCAGGAACCTGCACAGCTCCTTTGGCTTATGTAAGTTAGCCAGCAGGAGGAGAGCTTTCTGGTCTATTGAGGTTGTTTCCTCTGTGTCTTGAATCCAAAGTGAATGATGTCTCCAGCCACTGGGTCTTGCCGTTTAGTATTGGTGGGCAACCAAGGTCAATGATAATAGCCTGGTGTTCATACTGTCCCTGGGGCTGTTCTGATCAGTAACTCACAGGGAGCTAGTCTGTGCCTTGCACTAAGATTTTAATTTAATAACCCACGTTTTCTAGAAGTAGCACTGTCTACTTATGCAGGGAACTTATACTCAAATTTGATATGTGTGTATATACAAATGTGTATGTGTACATGTGTGTGTGGTCTGCATATATATATATATATATATATACACATGTATATATATATATGTATGTGTATGCATGTGTGGAGTGTATATATGTGTGCGGTATGCGTGTATGTGTGTGTGCATGCATGTATTGCATAGTCAGAGAACACACACATATGTGAATAGTGTGTGTATTTGTATTTAATTAACTTACAAAATAATGGATTGCCATAAGACTTCTTTATGATCCTTGATTTTGCATTGTGCTTTTAAAGACCCCCCAAGCACCTTTCCTATCTATCTTAAAACAAAAGTATATCCATGGCAGAAGACAACAATATCTGTGGTTGAAATAGGGACAGAGCAGTAGCAAGGCACTGTGTCCTGTATATGCCTGTTCCCTGTCACTGCCTGACTGTAGTAGGTAGGGCTGCTGTTTATTACCCCATTTCACAGATGAGAAAAAAAAAAGGTTAGAGGTGCAACTTGGAAAGACCAGGGTGTTTGTTATCTGCTCCTGTACAAAGCAACTTAAATATTTGTTTTGACTTAAGTTTTGATACTTAGGGAGATACTTCCTGGTGGGAAGGGCAGCAAGGGGTGGGGCTACTTCAGGATGGAAGGGCAGCAAGGGGCAGGGCCTGAGGTCACTTGGTCTCCACATTCAGGAAGCAGGGAAGGGTGAGTGCTGGTGTTTGACTCACTCTGAGGGATGGCACTGCCCTCATTCAGAGTGGATGTTCCTGCCTCAATTTAACCTTCCTGGAAACATCCTCACCCGCTCAGCCAGGGGTGTTTCCATGGAGACTCTAATTCTCGGCTGGTTGACAGTGAGGACATCAAAGTCAGGGAGCCCTGAGGCCTTGCCAGCTCGAGAGTCTGGATCTTTTGCACATTATGTTCTTTGGGTGAGAATCTGAGAAAATGTTCATGCCTGGATCAGAGAGAAGTGTGAAGTGCATCTGAGAAGGGCAGTGTCTGTGGGCAAGCTGCAGTTAGCCAGAGAACAAAGAGGAAGGGCTCCCCAAAGGCCTGCCTGTGGTGGTGCCTGCGCTTTGGAGTTCTATCTCACGCTTATAATCTAGGATGCTTCTGAGACTTAGAACATAATCCCAAAGAGCATAAAAATGGCTGTGAAATTTTGAGGCCGTAGAAAGGGCTTTGTGAAGACTCAGAAATATTAATTCACCTTTTACCTGGATGGTCCAGGTCAGTCCCGGTAGGCTGTAACTACATCTTAGAATGGAGACAGCAGTTAACATCCCTTCTGAGGCTAGCCGTTGTGCACAAAGAGGAACTCCCCACCAGTGTTAGGAGCCACCATCTCCATCCACCCATCGGCTGGACAAGAAAGATTCATTGACTGTAATGAGATCGGGGACCAGAGTGGTTGCCTCTCTGCCCTCCTCTGACCAGCAGGCAGCCTGCCCTGTGGACAATGGACAGCCGCTGTTCCACCCAGGCGTGGAGCCACTCCTGGCACCCCTGCAACACTGCAGCTTCCCAGAAATACAGACCCCAAAGGGCTGTTTCCAGGAACAGTAAGACAGAACCAGAAAGCCATGCTGGCGCTGCACTGACAGAAGTATAACAGTTATTGGCTCCCAGAAGTCAGATTTCTGGAAACATGAGCTCTGAGTGTCCGTAAAGTACCCAAGCAAAGGTTGAGGCACCCGGAAAAAAATCCTCGCTCTGATGGAGAAGATGTCTTTCCGAATGTGTGTGTGTGTGTGTGTGTGTGTGTGTGTGTGTGTGTGTGTGTGAGAGAGAGAGAGAGAGAGAGAGAGAGAGAGAGAGAGAGAGAGAGAATCTTTATGTGTATGAGTGTATGTATATAGATAATAGGACTTTTCCTTCTTTTTGGCTTCTCTTTTCTTTTCATGCTCCACAGATACTTGCCTCACATAGGAAATGACCCTGCTCTACAAGAAAAAGAGACAGAATTTCAAATGTGGCAGAAAGATTACATTGCTGGGAAGTGCAGTGACTCTGCTCTTTACATGATTTTGATTCTTTAAAAAAAAAATGCTTTCCCCTGGGGCTTGGAGAGACAACTTAGCTGTTAAGAACACTGGCTGCTCTTTTATAACCCTGGTTAGGTTCCCAGAACCCACATGGTGGCTCACAACTGTATGGAACTTGAGTCCCTGGGCATCCAACACCCTTTTCTGGACACTGCACATAGGTGGTGCACAGACATACACACAGGCAAAACATCCACACATATGAAATAAAAATAAAGGAGAACAAAATTGTTTGTCTATACCGTCACTAGTGTGACATGTGTTTTTATGTAGGCCTATACACATATATTTGACATATCACACACACACATACATTTACTTATAAATAAGAACACCTTTGTAAATATTCTTATTGGTCTTTTAATACATTTGATGGCAGCAATATGTTAATTTAAAGCATAGCTTATATGAAATAGGGAGAAAGGTCATTTGCAGCTCTGGATTCAATTTACAACATCTAAATATATATGTACATATGTATAGACTTCAATTAAGATGCTCAAGTTTGTTCCAGTTCTTTTTTTTTTTTTTTCTGTTGCTGTGATAAAATACTCTAGCAAAGAGCAATTTAGGAGAGAAAGGAGTTTTTTTGTTTTTCTAGGCTATAATCCATGTGGCAGGGCAGTCTCAGAGCATACCCTTGAGAGAGCTGGTCACACCACAGCCACAACCAAGACAAGAGAGAAATAAGTGAACACAAATGTACATCCTTGTGCTCAGCTTGGCTTCAGTACTCTTCAACAATTCAGGATCTTATGCCTAGGGAATGGCACCACCCATGGTGGGCTGGATCCTCCTACATCAAGGAACATTTAGTAATCAAGTCCGTCCCCCACACATGCCCACTGGCTAACCCACTTTAGACAGTTCCTCATTGAAAATGTGGTCCTAGGTGATTCTAGGTTGTGTCAAATTGACAAAGCATTACACTGATTGAGTGGAGCCATAGTGTAATTTTGTGAACTATTAGCATCCAATGTCTTAATGTGAATTAAGACAAAATAAAAATGTTCACTGTGTTTCTTCACAGCTCTTGTCCCTGACATCGACGAGATTGCAGCTCAGGCAGAAACAATGTTCGCTGGAAGGTACTGTAACGAGTGTTTATCTTATATATGAGTCTATCTCACTTAGAATTTTATCCATAATTTGTTATCATTCATCTTTTTATACATATTTGGATGCCCTGGTTGCTGATAACATAATTTCTCCCATAAATGAAGCTTTAAATTTATTCTAGAGGAAAGAAAATGACTCTCATTTAAGCCATCTTTAAAAACTGGGAGAAATCGGGTCCGCATAGTTAACTCTCTCAGAATTCTTAGCTTTTATTTCCTTAGATGATGAGAATACAAATGTCCTTAGCTCTGTTATATAAACATTGCGGTGTCTTGTAATACACCACTTCACCAACTCTTAGATAATTGAGGCAAGAAAGTAGCTTCTTTTGATGTTGTCCTTAGCTTTATGCATGAGAAGCCAGGCATTTCTTCCATCCGTAAGCATCCATGATGGAAGAAAGGAAGGCGCCTCGAGAATCCGTGTGTGATAGGTGCTCTCCTTTGCTACCATGACCCTGGTGTGTATTGTTGTGAAGTTTCTTTTTCAGAAATGGATTAAGCACAACCACAATGAGAAAGGAAATCTCAGAATTACTGAAGTTCATTTTTATTACAGACCTCAGCCCAAGGAGACAAAGTGTTTACCCTGTACCTTTCTAGAAAGAGGAACAAGAATTAAGGTTAACAGAACCCCAAGATCCACAGTTCCGTGCTAGCCTAGGCTACATAGTGTGACTCTGTCTAGGGGAGGAGGGTGAGAGAGAGAGAGGAAAGGGAGGCTGGGGAAGGGATGGAGGGAGGACTGGAGCCCCCAAAGACTTATTGTTTAGTGAACATTTGGTGTAAGCTTATTTTCTGTTGTGATACTGGCCTTTGTTATGATTTCCTATTGAAATATTTTATTATTCTGGGGCAAAAAGATAAAGGCAATCTGTGATTTTCTTTTCTTTTTTAAAAATATAGCCTTTCAGACTTTTCTTTTTTTTTAAAATTTTTTATTTATTTATTTTATGTATGTGAGTACACTGTCCTGTCACTGTCTTTAGACACACCAGAAGAGGGCATCAGAACTCATTACAGATGGTTGTGAGCCACCATGTGGTTGCTGGGATTTGAACTCAGGACCTCTGGAAAAGCAGTCAGTGCTCTTAACCACTGAGTCATCTCTCCAGCCCCTGTGATTTTATTTTCAAATGCAGACATGAGCTGTGTAATGACACTGGTCACTGACACCCCAGGCGATAGTCTGATAGAGTTGTGATCTGTAAAATGGCAAGAACTGAGAGATTCCCGGAGGCAGGGACCTCGTAGCCACTCTGCTGTCAGATCACAGTGTGTTAGTCAGGAGTCTGGAGAAGTGTGTGGGAACCACCACACAGCTGGCTGTGTCAGTGTGTGGCACGTGCAGTCACACACAGAATGTAGCACTTGCAAGTGATAGTTACTGGTTTATGTGTTGAGTATACTTTAAACCATTATTTGAGGGTGTGTGTGTCTGTATCTTTGTCTCTCTGTGTGTATCTGTGTGTAAGAGTATGCATTTGTGTATGTGACTGTGAGTCTATATGTGTATCTGTGTGTATGTATGTGTGTGTGTGTGTGTGTAAAAGAGTATGTGTGTAAATGCATGACTGTGTTTGTCTCTATATGTGTATCTGTGTATGTATGTTGGTATGTGTGTGTGTAAGAGTATGTATGTGACTCTGTGTGTCTCTGTGTGTATATATGCGTGTGTATGTGACTATGTGTGTATGTGTATGTGTGTGTGTGTGAGTGTGTGAGAGAGAGAGAGAGAGAGAGAGCGCACAACCACGGCTTACATACTTTGTCTCCTGACCGTATTACTTCTTCTTTGTTTCAGTTATCTTTGTGCTGCTTTGTTAGCCCTGATCCAAGAATCAGTAGATTATACTGTCAATCTGTCTCTCTATCATCTATGTATCTAGCCTCTATTTATATATCTCTCTATACCTATTATTTAAAAATCATCTGTCTGCCTATTATCTATGTGTATTTATGTATCATGTGTATTAATTATCTGTCTGTGAGTGCAACTATCTATTGATCTATCACCTGTCTGCCTACCAGTTCTAGTTATCAGTCATCCATATGTACATCTATCTGTTGTCTGTATCCTATCTCTATGAACCTGTAATCTGTCTCTCTGTCATCTCTCTCTTCCTCCCACCTATGGAACCCACATGTATTGCATAACACATATGCTAGGCTATACAGACTGGCACAATTGCACAACTGCCACCTATAACAGAGCCATCTGAGTATGTGCTTCAGAACACAGTGCAGCACCAGCAGCAACGCATGCCTTCAGATAGACCTTTCATCCAGTGAATCTTGTTCCCAGTCCCACTGTGCCAAGCACACAGAGCCCCAGGGGTGATGGCTGTGCACTGTGACTGTCCCTTCTCAACTGCCACGTGGTGATTTCTTGGGCTCTGGGGGAAACCAGCCATTGGTTGATTTCAAAAGGGGGACTCTGAGGGATAAAGGGGGGTGAGTGGAAGGGCAAGGAAGACAAAGAAGGTAGTGGGAAAATTTGAACGAACAATGATCTACTTATGAAAATGTGATAATGAACCCCACTCCTTTATGTGTATGCTAACTAACAATTAATGAAGAATGATCTTGGGATTACTGGATGCCTGCACCTCCCTGTGTTGCTGATCGACTCTTGAGATTCTCCAGGAACCACCTTTGTCCCTGTCCCTCCATCAATGATATGAGATAAAGAAGCAACAATGTCTCCCTTTTAATTTCCTGTTTTGGGAACACAAGGGATAAACGCTTAAAAACGTGATATAATCGAAATGACTTTAATATAGATATCATGTAATTTGTTGTTTTAGAATTACTTTTGGTTTTATAGAAAAGAAAAAACTCCAGTTCAGCTTGATGATGAAGGAGGCAGGACGTTCTTACGCGTCCTCATCCACCTGATCATGCACGACTATGCTCCGCTGCTGTCCGGAGCCCTGCAGCTGCTCTTCAAGCATTTCAGCCAGAGAGCAGAAGTGCTTCAGGCCTTTAGACAGGTGAGGCTGGGCCAGGGTGCTGCTCACCCAGCACATGGGCTGGGGCTGGGGCTGGGGCTGGGGCTGGGGCTGGGGCTGGGGCTGGGGCTGGGGCTGGGGCTGGGGCTGGGGCTGGGGCTGGGGCTGAGCTGGGTACCTGTTTGCCCAGAATTCGCAGACTCTGAGTTGAGTCCTCAGAGATAAACCCAAGAAAACGGACTCATAAAGTTGACTGGCCCAAGTTCTAAGAGTGTTAGGTGACCACCCAATACCCTCCCCCTGACCCCAGCCTGATGCTAGTTGCTGATGAGGCTTGAACCTTGAACTTTTTGCTGTTGTTGAGACAGGGTCTCACTCTGTAGCAAGAACTGGCTCAGAATTCACTATTTTCAGATTGACTCTGAACTCTTGGTGATCCCTCTGTCTCTGCAGCCCGTGTGCTGGAATTGCAGGCATGCACTATGACACCTTTTTTATTACTGTTTGTTTTGAAAGATAGGTATGGCCTTGTATGTGCCTAACAGGACCTGCTTTAGATTGAATCTCCCACAGGTGATCTTCAGTCAGCATCTTTATAAAAATGACAGAGACTAAAATTTAGGGTGTGCTGGAGAACAGGAACATATTAGAAAGTTTGTTTCCGCTGCTGTTATTTTGGCTACAGAACTTAATGATCTCTTTGACAAGCCATAGCTTCAAATTAAATACTTTGTGATTTAAAAAAATGCAGAGCCTCCAAGGAAAGGAGCCACGATGGGGATCTGGGCTTTTCTCATGTAATGTTTGGATTGCACGTTAATTTCACAATGATTAGTTATGAGTGTGGGTATCTCACCAATGTCTTGTGTTTAGTGGAGTGCAGACGTTAAGGAGCTAAGTGGGGCCATTTAGATACACATACTTTACATATGTGCCATGTAGTATGTATAAATTGCATTGTTCTCTCAAGTTTAGAGACTTCCTGTTTGTACTAGCAAATGTATATTGTAGCCATTATGTTTTTCTTCCATGGTGTTTTGTTTTGTTTTGTTTTGTTCTGTTTTGTTTTTTTTCGAGACAGGGTTTCTGTGTATAGCTTTGGCTGTCCTGGAACTCACTTTGTAGACCAGGTTGGCCTCGAACTCAGAAATCCGCCTGCCTCTGTCTCCCAAGTACTGGGATTAAAGGCGTGCGCCACCATGCCCGGTGGGTGTTTTTTTTATTTTTGTTTTGTTTTGTTTTTTTGACTTTCAAACAGATACATGCATAGAACACCTCAGAAAAACTAACATGAACCATGAATTTAGAGTTAGATTATCTTTTAAAAGAATTGTTTATATTTTGTTTTATGCATGGGTATGTCCATTCATACATGTATGTGAAGATATGTGTGCAGTACCCATGTAGGTATGTTCACATATGTGTGTAGTACCCATGTATGTATGTGCACATGTATGTGCAGTACCCATGTAGGTATGTTCACATATGTGTGTAGTACCCATGTATGTATGTGCACATGTATGTGCAGTACCCATGTAGGTATGTTCATATATGTGTGTAGTACCCATGTATGTATGTACACATGCATGTGCAGTACCCATGTAGGTATGTTCATATATGTGTGTAGTACCCATGTATGTATGTTTACATGCATGTGCAGTACCCATGTATGTATGTTCACATATGTGTGTAGTACCCAGAGTCCAGAAGAGGGTTCAGATCCCTTGGAGCTGGAGTTACAGGAGGTTGTGAGCTGCCATGTGGTTGCTTGGAACTGAACTCAGGTCCTCACAAGAGCTTTAACCCCTGAGCCACCTCTCCACCCCCTAGACTTTTATGTTAAATTACTTTTCAGCATTTTGACATGTAAGAATTCCCTTTTACGTGTGAATGTATTGCTTGGAGTTCACAGATACTTGCAGCTAAGCTTTCAGCCAACACACATGTAAATACCCACGAATGTTCTGTAAATGTTGAGCTTTGCCTAATCAGTGTTTAAACATGAGATCTTTGGTGTACAGGATCTAGGAATACAGAAACTGCGTGAGAATATTAAGCAACAAAGTTCTCCCGTGTTTAGGTGCAGTTACTAGTGTCGAACCAAGATGTTGATAACTACAAGCAAATCAAGGCAGACCTGGACCAACTTCGGCTGACGGTGGAGAAATCTGAGCTGTGGGTAGAAAAGAGCGGCAGCTATGAGAATGGAGACGTGGGTGAGGGCCAGGCCAAAGGAGGCGAAGAGGCAAATGAGGTTTGTTTCCGAGATCACTTTTAGGAGGAAAATTCTTTATTTTTATTTAATGTGTAATGAGTGCTTTGCCTACATACATGTCTGTGCACTCCATGCATGCAGTGCCCATTGAGGACAGAAGGGGGCAGTGTATGCCCTGGAACTGGGGATACAGAGAGTCGTCAGCTGACCTATGGATTAGCAATGAAACCTGGGTCCTGTGAAGAGCAGCCAGAGCTCCTGACTGTTAGACCAGGGATCTAGCCCCTACTTTTTTCTTACAAAACAGTTTTGCTGATAATATTTGCATGAAAGCTAACTGCCACCAATGTTATAATGGCTGTTTCTGAAATGCCTGCCTAGTGTCCCACTTAGGGGTTTGAATCCGGGAATGTAAAGGGTGTGTGGAGGCTTACCTGGGGCGGCCTTGGAAGTACTCAGAACGTTTCAGGTTGTAGAAGGGGGACACAGAAGGTGCTAACTAAATATTAATTATTGAACTCAATTCAATTAGAGAGTTCAATTAATTATTGAACTCTACCACCTCAGCTTTACCTTGCCGAGGAGTTGCAAGGTAAAGCTGAGGTGGTAGAGTTCTATGACAGGTCTCAGGATGTCGGGCGACTTGTAACTCTTCACTTTATCTCCTAGGAAATTTCCTGTAATGTTTACAAGTGTCAGAGGAATGTAGACTTTCTGATCCATAAAGCTTTGTTTTATAATGAGCTAGGGCCATGGGGTGGGGGCATAGATTCTTCTCTAACTCATTTCTAAAGAAAAACAAAATGTTGGCATTTATTCAGTGCTCTGCATGTCCATGCCATGAAAGTCAGATGTTTTTATACGTGGATTCTCCTTTTAAATGTCACAACAGACTTTGGGGATGGCTAAAGGGCTACCTTTTAACCAATAAATGAAAGCTTGGAAATCCAAGGGCTCCCCCAGGCTGCGAACTCTGGGACTCGGCCAACAGTTGGATGATAAGATCCAGGCTCCTTAAGATTGCACTTTCTGACACAAAAATAAGTCACTATGCTTTTACAAATTGTACTACCCTTTCCTTCTGAAAAAAAGAAATCACATTTTATGTGTGTCCTAGGAAATATACTGTTGCTTCTCATGCAATCTTGGCTTATGTGAGGAGAGGTCTTTGGCTGGGCTGGTGAGACAGCTCAGCAGGTAAAGGAACCTCATGCCAGGCCTGCTGATCTGAGCTCAATGCGTGCGTCCAATGGCCCTCAGCATAGTTCACTGTGCTACAGAAAGACAAGATGTCTCACAATAACTCAGATGAGATGTACCAGGAAGGCTGTAAATCCCTAGCCTTCACTCACTGAGACATGATGGGAAAGGGAGGGCTCTTCTGCTGCAGGGTGGTGAGTGCTTGCTATTCTGCAGGAAGCATCTCAGGTGCTTTGTATGCCCGTCAGAAAGAAGAGGGGCGTGAGGATTAATTGCAGACATTCTCAAGGCAAAACCGTACAGCTCTCGGTGTAAAAAAAAAATCAGTTTTCCAATCTGAAATGGGTGAAGCTGGCATCTATTCACCGAGTTTCAGATGTATTGGTTCAAGGAATGGAAATCATTGTAGGTAGGTCGCTTAGGATGTGGTTTAATACAAAAGAGTTAAATATTTGGAAAATCTAGAATTGGGAGAGGTTGCCCTGGATTGTTGGCTTCAGGGTCAAATGATCATAGCTCTGTAGGGAGACTCCATTCATGAGTGAGGAGGCTGTTTTCTCAATGTGTCTGTGGCTGTGTCCGCCTCTGCTGACCCACTTTTTGAAGGCCTGGGATGCGACAGTGAATATGACGCTCTTAAGAGACATTCCTGTCTGCTGGAATTTCCTTTTTGGCTCCCTGAAGTTCCAGGGAGCTGCCTGCTAGCTTCCTCCTGGCACCTTAGCTGCCTTGAGCTCATTGCACTGGGCTGGCTCAGGCTAATTGGATTTAGAATCTTCACTGCAGGGGAGCTGGCAGCTGCAGACAAAGCTAAGGGGATGTGAAAGGGAAGCTAGGCCTGAGTTAACAACCAACACAGAGAAGATGATGCAGAGGCAATCAGTAGTGGGGGTAGGGTGGCGTAGGGGGTTGGAATCAGACACTCCAAGATCTACTGCTTAGCATGTGTGCTACTTGGAGTAGCTTGCTTCGACTTTCCAAGATTTGTGTTTATCACCCGGAAAATGGGCACACAGTGCATTGTAAGGGGTCAGTGAGCAAACCTCTGATGGAGTGTGTTAGCATGCGGGTTTCTTGTCACTTTGACACAAGCTAGGGTCGTTTGGGAATAGGGAGCCTCAACTGAAAAGATACCTTCATCAGATTGGTTTGTAGAAAAGTCTGTAGAGACATCCCTTGATCAGAGACTAATGTCGGGGTAGCTAGCTCAGTGTGTGTAGTGCTGCCTCTGGGCAGGTAGTTGGTCCTGGGTTCTCTGAAAAAGCAAGCTAAGGCATGAAAGAGGATCAGTCAACAGCGTTCCTCCATGGCCCTGGCTTCACTTCCTGTCTCTAAGCTCCTGTCTTTAGTTTCTGCCCTGGCCTCCTTTCATGATGGACTGTGACATATAAGATTAAAGGAACCCTTTCCTCCCCAAGTTACTTTTAGTCATGACATTTATCACAGGAACAGAAAGTAAAGTGAGACAGTCAGTTAGCATGGCTTCAGTGTGCATTCAACAACTGACGAGGCAAGCAAGAAGCTAAGATTAGATACTAGGAAATCAAGCAACGAGACTCCAACTTTATTTTATTATTTCTTTTAAGATTTGGTTTAATTTATGTGTATGGGTGCTTGTAGAGTCCAGAAGAGGGTGTTGGAGCCCCCACAGCTGGGGTTACAGGCAGTTGTGAGCTACCCAACGTGGGCGCTGGGAACTGAACTCAGATCCTAAGAGCAGCAAATGCTCTTAACTGTTGAGCCAACCCTCCAGCCCCTCAGACTGTAATTCCTTGCTTCGGTTTTGTCATCGTGGACCAGTGGGCTTACTTCTGAGCTGCTCCATCTCCTGCTTGTATCCTAGCAACAGCATTCCAGTGTCATTATCTGTGCACAGCACCACCTAGAATGAACAGGTGTTTCTGAGTCTCCTGCTTAGAGATGAGGGAAGCTATCCTAGGAGTTCTTCCTAGTGCCTGTCTGAAGCCTGGACACATTTTACCACTAAGCCAGTGGACTAAGATAGCCCACTATCTTTGTATTTGTTTCCTACTTGACACAAGTTAGAGTCATCTGGCAAGAAGGAACCCTGACTGAGGGACTGCCCCATTGGGCTGGCCTATGGACATGTCTATCTATGGGAAACTGTCTTGATTGTTCATTGATGTAGGGGACATAGCCCAGTGTGGGTGACAGGATTCCTGGGCAGGTGGTCCTGGGCTATAAAAGGAAGCCAGCTCAGGATGTGCCTGTGAAAGGAGCCAGCAGGCAGCATTCTTCCCTCCATGATGCCCTGTGGCCTGGATTGTGGCCTGCATAAACCCGTTACCACTTACGCTGCATATGGTCAGAAAATTTTATCATAGCAGTAAGGATCAAATTTGAACAGTGTGTATCTTAAGAAATAGAACCCTACAGGTCTGAAAGCCTTGTGGTCTTTCTGTACCCCGAATAAACTCCCACAAGTTTGTTAACTTCCTTGCTTAATAGTTCTCTCCTATGTGTAGTATGTATTAATAAAACACAAGAAATACAGGGGAAATACCTCCCCCAGGCTCTTCTGGGTCTGCTGTCTCCCATCCTTGTTGAATATGGCAATAATTAATTCACCAGAGCTCTAATCCACATTGGTGCATTGTCAGACATGACGTTTTAGTGAGCTGGCCACGGACTGATGTTTTAAGAACTTTGCTATTAAAAGCAGCGTTACTGTGGCAGCTTGGGCAGCTTCTTCTTCTTGAGCCCATTCAAGAGGTGCTTCAGGGATGTGCTTAGGAGCCTAGCATCCCGTGTGCTGTGTCCTGACTCACACCAGTCATTTTCTGCAGATCAAGTCTTTTCTTCCAACAGTGTGTAAGAGTTGCCACACCTCCCGTCCCCATTACTGTTGGCATGCATGACAACCGTTACCGTTGTTATTTTGATTCCTTTAGGTGTTTCAGAAGGTCAATTAATTAATTAATTGGTTAATTACTTTTTTTGATAAAGCTAAGTTCTGTTTGGGAAGGCAATGAGGTTCTGTTTGCTCAGGTGTACCCGATAATGAGGATGGGCTGAGAGATGGCTCGGCCGTTAACATCCTTGCCACACAGGAGTTTGGATGCCAGGAGTTTGGAACCTATTGGGGGGTGGCCTGTAATTCCAGCATCAGAAGGCAGAGATGGGGAGTGCCCAGAGCAAGCTGGCTAGCCGAACCAGTCATCCTGATGAGCGGTGGTTTGGACTGACCCTGTCTCAGTCAATAAAGTCAGAGGGTAATAGCGATGAGTCCAGACAACAACCTCGGGTGGGTGGGGAGCGGTGGACGTTATTCTTTATCCTCTGGCTCCCGCGGTGGCTATGAAGAGGTTCGCTGCGGGCAGTTGTGTCTTAATTTTGAAACTTCAACTAAGTATATATTATGCCTTACTAATATCTGTTGGTGCGATGTCAGTGTACGTATGTATGTTAGATTTCGTTTTCTCTTTTCTCAAGCCTGTGACCTCAAAGTTAACACTTTATAATTTATTTAAACTCAAACCTGTTTGTCTCACCCACATCTTATTTGGAGTTTATAACACCCAGCTGAAATTTAAACTCCAGCCATGGTACTTTTTCATAACTGAAAACTGATTTTTTTCCCCCACATTTGCCTGGGCAGTTTTCACCAGGCTTTATTGCTTTTAAATGTTCAGGTTAATGTCTACCTGAGATTCTGCACATTTGCTTCCAGAGTGAGGTAGTTGGGAGTTGCTTTTCTAATTTTTAATTTTTTTTATCTTTTTAATATATATATATATATTTAAATGTTTATGTGCTTTTTGCCTACGTGTATGGGTGTGTACCACATGTGTGCCCGGTGTCTGTGGTACCAGAAGAGATGCTCTTGTGAGTACCTCTCTGAGCACATACTCAGCTAAGGACATCTCTGTGGTTACAAGATGTCATAGCTGTTAGATGACCGATTCTGAGTCGGCATGCATTGATATCCTTCTGCGGGTTGAAGAGGGTGCTTTCCTGCTTGGGGGGAATTGTAGCTGCTCCAGCCTGTTGCCAGGGGGCGCTGTTGGCCTGAGCCTTCAGAGACCTCTATCTGCATGTTGTTATTACAAAGGTACATTCTGTGTGGAATTCTTCTGAGGCCTGAATTTAGTCTGGAGGACATTCTGTTGCACTTTGGGACATTCTATTTTGTAGTCACACTAAATACAGATTTTTGGTTTGGGATTTTGGGGGCCTCTTTATGAATGGAAATCCTAGTCCTAGAACCCAGGGGTGAGCTTCTCTTTGTGTACAGGGGTTTGAGACCCTTAGGCCATGGCCAGAGTGAAAGCCAAGCTATGTATGTACCTTTGTTTGTCCAGTGGGCTGTGTCTTCCCTAACTCACTGTGTGATGCTTCCCTTTGATGTTTGTAGATTTGTGGTTTCTGGCCAGCTTTGATCTTTCTTGGCTACTAGACTTGACCCCTCTCCCTCTCTCTCTCTCTCCTCCTCCTCCCCAACTCTCCATCTCTCCCCCCTCCTTCCTTTCCTCCCTCCCTCCCTCTCCCTATCTCCTCTCTCTCTGTAGGTGCCTACCCCTAATATTAGAACTCAGACTGTAGGTTGCCAGCATAGCCTAAGTTCCTAAGGGGCACCAGTGAACACCAGTGAATTTCTGTCCTGAAATTTTTATGAACTTTCATGTTTTCTGAGTTCCTGTTGAAAAGGAGCATCTTAAATATTTTATCAGTCACCTTTGGATGTTGTCTAGAAGGGGCTCGTCGCATTCCACCTGGCAGTTGTCAAAGACAGTCAGCGACTCTGTGTTTCCAGCCCCTGTATTCGTCCCCTGGTGTCTGCACTGATGTTGGAGATGACCCGTGTGGGCTACAGCTGAGCCTCTTGTCCTTAACTAGTGGTCGTTTCTCTGGAGTAGCGTCCTTTCCAACTCTCTGCCTCGTGTAGTATGGAATCTGCATGCTCACTACTTAGTATTCATAGGACTTCCTCATTTCCATTGCTAAAATTTGATGCCTGGCCTCCAGTCTGATATTCCAGATATGGCTTCTGCTCTGCAACAACGTACAAACAGCACAGACTTGCTCTTGAAGGACTGAAGGATAGTTACTAATGTAGTCAACACTAATAGCAACAGGAGTAAGACTTTGTACTAGACATGGCTGGAAGCTGGGAGACCCTGAAGAGTTTCAAGGAAGGAGTGAGTGTTCCATTTGGCAGAATCCAGAATGTTTCAGAAGAAGCAGGGCCACTGTGGGAGGCGTCCAAGAGCCCTTTGTACATGATCAGCTGTGAATTTGTGAATGCATGAGGGTGGTGGGGGTGAGAGAAACCAGAAGGGTCCATTTATAATGAGGTAATTTCAGGAGATGAAGAAAGGAATGTGAGAAACGCTGGTGCTGACTTACACACAGGTGAGTGAGCTTCATTGTGAGTGAACCAGCAGCCAAGGGCAGTGGTGACATATGGATGGAATCCATCCCAGTTTCAGTCGAAGTGTCCAGCAGCAGCACACACTAGAGCAGGCCATGGACATAATCCTCCTTTGTGTCTCTGGTTTCTGGGAGTTTCAAGGAGGCTCTAAACATGGCCTTTGGTATTGCTCTGAGCAATCCAGCTTTCAGCTGTGTAGAAATTATGGGACACGTACCGTGAATCCTGGGCTTCATTTATGTAATTAACAAATGCCTTCAATATTGTGAAAGTTAAAAACATTTTCTTTGATTTTTTTTTATTTTATAATTGATACTGATGAAAAATATCCACTCTCTTACTTTTATGCTCAAAGTTTATATTTTTCATTTGCATGTTGACAACACAGACTCTTTAAGGGCTCGAGGGGAAATATTTCATTTAAAATAAAACCTTATATGGCACGTTAGTGTTTTTCTTTGTGATTTAGGTTGAATATACTAATTTTTGAAAGATGTTCATCCCTTTTTTCAATCTGATAAAAACTAGAGCAACTTCTCTTCAAAGTGAAGTTTGACACAGGTCAAAGTGAACGTTCCTAGTTGGAAATGGCTCTCCATCCTCCATTAGATAAGCAAAAGATTCCAACATAATTTAAACGAAAAAGAATCCGGAGGAGTCACCATAGGCAAAAATACGAAGTGCTTTAGCTTTATGTCCTTGGGAGCATCAAAGTTCAGAAGAGGACTCCAGATGACCCCACTGCTGGAGCTGATCTCTAACGATCACAGAGGAGGGGGCCGGGTTCACGCCTGTGTCTCTACGCTGTTCTCCCTGTGTGCAGATGTGTCTTCAGGGGCCATGGAAAGTCCATCATTTCGAAGGTCAGTGGACTAGGGGCTAAGCACGCAGTGTCAGCAGCATCAGCAGAGTCTAATCCATCACCTCCAAATACGGTGTCTAAATTTAGAAAGAGAGATTAAGCAAGGAAGGTGTGGCTGAGTGGGTTAAGGCAGGATTGTCCTTTCTGCACACCCTTCTCTTTATTTAGCCTGAGAAGCAGGTCACCTGAACATGTCCGTGCTCCAGAGAGAAGGTCCTGCTCCATTCATTTTATTATTACAGTTATCACATGAGTTTGCTTCTCCATTTTTACCTGCTTCTTTCTATGCAACTGTGTAGTTTTAAGTGTTTCCTTGTAATTTAAAATATCTTTGTATGTATGTGTACTTATGTGTACTGTGTAGTTATGCGTACATGTATGTGCTTCTCTGTGTGCATGTGTGTATGTGTGTATATGTGTACATGTATTTGTGTGTATATGTGTGTGTGTGCGCACATGTATGTGTGCTGTCTCTGCCTTCCCATTTCTGGGATTATATATATGCTGTTGATCTTGACTTCCAGCTTTTCATAATAAAATTGCTTAACCATTCAGTAACTTTAAGTCTGATATTTACGCATCTACCTTGTTTTGGACTAAGGGCAATATTTTCTTTTGTCAAGCTTTCTTTTTTTTTTTTTTTTTTTTGCTTTAAACATTTTTTCTTTCTTTCTTTCTTTTTTTTTTTTTTTTACAAGCAACATCTAGAATCATTTATTGTTCTACCTTTTGGGGAGAGGCAAGGAACCAGTGGACAGAAGCAAGGGTTTTAATGTAACATAATAGAAGGAACAAGAGTCTCCCACAATACAGAAATATTTGACAAAATATTGCAAAGTTGCCAAAGTTAGGAATCCCTGTTATAGATATTTCAAATACTGTCAAGTTTCCATTTCTTTTTTTTTTTTAAACTAATCCCAAGGACACCTCTCTACTTTACCTTCTTATTTTTTTTTAATTTTTAATATTTTTATTACATATTTTCCTCAGTTACATTTCCAATGCTATCCCAAAAGTCCCCCATAGCGCCCCCCACTTCCCTACCCACCCATTCCCATTCTTTTGGCCCTGGCATTCCCCTATATTGGGGCATATAAAGTTTGCAAGTCCAATGGGCCTCTCTTTCCAATGATGGCCGACTAGGCCATCTTTCGATACATATGCAGCTAGAGACAAGAGCTCCGGGGTTCTGGTTAGTACATCATGTTGTTCCGACAATAGGGTTGCAGATCCCTTTAGCTCCTTGGGTATTTTCTCTAGCTTCTGCATAGGGAGCCCTGTGATACATCCAATAGCTGACTGTGAACATCCACTCCTGTGTTTGCTAGGCCCCGGCATCATCTCACAAGAGACAGCTATCTTTGGGTCCTTTCAGCAAAATCTTGCTAGTGTATGCAATGGGGTCAGCGTTTAGAAGCTGCTTATGGGAAGGATCCCTGGATACGGCAGTCTCTAAATGGTCCATCCTTTCATCACAGCTACGAACTTTGTCTCTGTAACTCCTTCCCTGGGTGTTTTGTTCCCAATTCTAAGAAGGGGCACAGTGTCCACACTTTGGTCTTCATTCTTCTTGAGTTTCATGCGTTTAGTAAATTGTATCTTATATCTTGGGTATCCTAAGTTTTGGGCTAATATCCACTTATCAGTGAATACATATTGTGTGAGTTCTTTTGTGATTGTGTTACTTCACTCAAGATGATGCCCTCCAGGTCCATCCATTTGGCTATGAATTTCATAAATTCATTCTTTTTAATAGCTGAGTAGTACACCATTGTGTAAATGTACCATAATTTCTGTATCCATTCCTCTGTTGAGGGACATCTGGGTTCTTTCCAGCTTCTGGCTATTATAAATAGGGCTGCTATGAACATAGTGGAGCATGTGTCCTTTTTACCGGTTGGGACATCTTCTGGATATATGCCCAGGAGAGGTATTGTTGGATCCTCCAGTAGTACTATGTCCAATTTTCTGAGGAACCAGCAGACTGATTTCCAGAGTGGTTGTACAAGCTTGCAATCCCACCAACAATGGAGGAGTGTTCCTCTTTCTCCACATCCTCGCCAGCATCTGCTGTCACCTGAATTTTTGATCTTAGCCATTCTGACTGGTGTGAGGTGGAATCTCAGGGTTGTTTTGATTTGCATTTCCCTGATGATTAAGGATGTTGAACATTTTTTCAGGTGCTTCTCTGCCATTCGGTATTCCTCAGGTGAGAATTCTTTGTTCAGTTCTGAGCCCCATTTTTTAATGGGGTTATTTGACTTTCTGGAGTCCATCTTCTTGAGTTCTTTATATATATTGGATATTAGTCCCTTATCTGATTTAGGATAGGTGAAGATCCTTTCCCAATCTGTTGGTGGTTTTTTTGTCTTATTGATGGTGTCTTTAGCCTTGCAGAAGCTTTGCAGTTTCATGAGGTCCCACTTGTCAATTCTTGATCTTACAGCACAAGCCATTACTGTTCTATTCAAGAATTTTTCCCCTGTGCCCATATCTTCAAGGCTTTTCCCCACTTTCTCCTCTATAAGTTTCAGGGTCTCTGGTTTTATGTGAAGTTCCTTGATCCACTTAGACTTGACCTTAGTACAAGGAGATAGGAATGGATCGATTCGCATTCTTCTACATGTTAACAACCAGTTGTGCCAGCACCATTTGTTGAAAATGCTGTCTTTCTTCCACTGGATGTTTTTAGCTCCCTTGTCGAAGATCAAGTGACCGTACGTGTGTGGGTTCATTTCTGGGTCTTCAATTCTATTCCATTGGTCTATTTGTCTGTCACTATACCAGTACCATGCAGTTTTTATCACAATTGCTCTGTAGTAAAGCTTTAGGTCCGGCATGGTGATTCCACCAGAGGTTCTTTTATCCTTGAGAAGAGTTTTTGCTATCCTATGTTTTTTGTTATTCCAGATGAATTTGCAGATTGCACTTTCTAATTCGTTGAAGAATTGAGTTGGAATTTTGATGGGGATTGCATTGAATCTGTAGATTGCTTTTGGCAAGATAGCCATTTTTACAATGTTGATCCTGCCAATCCATGAGCATGGGAGATCTTTCCATCTTCTGAGATCTTCTATAATTTCTTTCTTCAGAGACTTGAAGTTTTTATTATACAGATCTTTCACTTCCTTAGTTAGAGTCACGCCAAGATATTTTATATTATTTGTGACTATTGAGAAGGGTGTTGTTTCCCTAATTTCTTTCTCAGCCTGTTTATTCTTTGTGTAGAGAAAGGCCATTGATTTGTTTGAGTTAATTTTATATCCAGCTACTTCACCGAAGCTGTTTATCAGGCTTAGGAGTTCTCTGGTGGAATTTTTAGGGTCACTTAGATATACTATCATATCATCTGCAAAAAGTGATATTTTGACTTCATCTTTTCCAATTTGTATCCCTTTGATCTCCTTTTGTTGTCGAATTGCTCTGGCTAGGACTTCAAGTACAATGTTGAATAGGTATGGAGAAAGTGGACAGCCTTGTCTAGTCCCTGATTTTAGAGGGATTGCTTCAAGCTTCTCACCATTTACTTTGATGTTGGCTACTGGTTTGCTGTAGATTGCTTTTATCATGTTTAGGTATGGGCCTTGAATTCCTGATCTTTCCAAGACTTTTATCATGAATGGGTGTTGGATCTTGTCAAATGCTTTTTCCGCATCTAACGAGATGACCATGTGGTTTTTGTCTTTGAGTTTGTTTATATACTGGATTACGTTGATGGATTTCCGTATATTGAACCATCCCTGCATCCCTGGGATGAAACCTACTTGGTCAGGATGGATGATTGTTTTGATGTGTTCTTGGATTCGGTTAGCAAGAACTTTATTGAGGATTTTTGCATCAATATTCATAAGGGATATTGGTCTGAAGTTTTCTATCTTTGTTGGGTCTTTTTGTGGTTTAGGTATCAGAGTAATTGTGGCTTCATAGAATGAGTTGGGTAGAGTACCTTCTGTTTCTATTTTGTGGAATAGTTTGTGAAGAACTGGGATTAGATCTTCTTTGAAGGTCTGATAGAACTCTGCACTAAACCCGTCTGGTCCTGGGCTTTTTTTAGTTGGGAGACTATTAATGACTGCTTCTATTTCTTTGGGGGATATAGGGCTGTTTAGATCATTAACCTGATCTTGATTCAACTTTGGTACCTGGTATCTGTCTAGGAACTTCTCCATTTCATCCAGGTTCTCCAGTTTTGTTGAGTATAGCCTTTGGTAGAAGGATCTGATGGTGTTTTGGATGTCTTCAGGATCTGTTGTTATGTCTCCTTTTTCATTTCTGATTTTGTTAATTAGGATGCTTTCCCTGTGCCCTCTAGTGAGTCTGGCTAAGGGTTTATCTATCTTGTTGATTTTCTCAAAGAACCAGCTCCTTGATTGGTTGATTCTTTGAATAGTTCTTCTTGTTTCCACTTGGTTGATTTCACCCCTGAGTTTGATTATTTCCTGCCGTCTACTCCTCCTGGGTGAATTTGCTTCCTTTTGTTCTAGTGCTTTTAGGTATGTTGTCAAGCTGCTAATGTGTGCTCTCTCTAGTTTCCTTTTGGAGGCACTCAGAGCTATGAGTTTTCCTCTTAGAAATGCTTTCATTGCGTCCCATAAGTTTGGGTATGTTGTGGCTTCATTTTCATTGAACTCTAAAAAGTCCTTAATTTCTTTCTTTATTCCTTCCTTGACCAAGGTATCATTGAGAAGAGTGTTGTTCAGTTTCCACGTGAAGGTTGGCTTTCTATTATTTATTTTGTTATTGAAGATCAGCCTTAGTCCATGGTGATCTGATAGGATGCATGGGACAATTTCAATATTTTTGTATCTGTTGAGGCCTGTTTTGTGACCAATTATGTGGTCAATTTTGGAGAAGGTACCATGAGGTGCTGAAAAGAAGGTATATCCTTTTGTTTTAGGATAGAATGTTCTGTAGATATCTGCCAGATCCATTTGATTCATAATTTCTGTTAGTTTCACTGTGTCCCTGTTTAGTTTCTGTTTCCATGATCTGTCCGTTGGTGAAAGTGGTGTGTTGAAGTCTCCCACTATTATTGTATGAGGTGCAATGTGTGCTTTGAGATTTACTAAAGTTTCTTTAATGAATGTGGCTGCCTTTGTATTTGGAGCATAGATATTCAGGATTGATAGTTCCTCTTGGAGGATTTTACCTTTGATGAGTATGAAGTGTCCCTCCCTGTCTTTTTTAATGACTTTGGGTTGGAAGTCAATCTTATCAGATATTAGAATGGCTACTCCAGCTTGTTTCTTCATGCCATTTGCTTGGAAAATTGTTTTCCAGCCTTTCATTCTGAGGTAGTGTCTATCTTTTTCTCTGAGATGAGTTTCCTGTAAGCAGCAAAATGTTGGGTCTTGTTTGTGTAGCCAGTTTGTTAGTCTATGTCTTTTTATCGGGGAATTGAGTCTATTGGTATTAAGGAAAAGTAATTGTTGTTTCCTGTTATTTTTGTTGTTAAAGTTGGCATTCTGTTCTTGTGGCTGTCTTCTTTTAGGTTTGTTGAAGGATTACCGTCTTGTTGTTTCTAGGGCGTGGTTCCTGTCCTTGTATTGGTTTTTTTCTGTTATTATCCTTTGAAGGGCTGGATTCGTGGAGAGATAATGTGTGAATTTTGTGTTGTCGTGGAATACTTTGGTTTCTCCATCTATGTTAATTGAGAGTTTGGCTGGGTATAGTAGCCTGGGGTGGAGTTTGTGTTCTTTTAGTGTCTGTATAACATCCGTCCAGGATCTTCTGGCTTTCATAGTCTCTGGTGAGAAATCTGGTGTAATTCTGATAGGCTTCCCTTTATATGTTACTTTTAGTATTCTGTCTTTATTTAGAGCATTTGTTGTTCTGATTATTATGTGTCAGGAGGTATTTCTTTTCTGGTCCAGTCTATTTGGAGTTCTGTAGGCTTCTTGTATGTTCATGGGCATCTCTTTCTTTAGATTTGGGAAGTTTTCTTCTATAATTTTGTTGAAGATGTTTGCTGGTCCTTTGAGTTGAAAATCTTCATTCTCATCCACTCCTATTATCCGTAGGTTTGGTCTTCTCATTGTGTCCTGTATTTCTTGGATGTTTTGAGTTAGGATCTTTTTGCATTTTACATTTTCCTTGATTGTTGTGCCAATGTTCTCTATGGAATCTTCTGCACCTGAGATTCTCTCTTCCATCTCTTGTATTCTGTTGCTGATGCTCGTATCTATGGTTCCAGATTTCTTTCCTAGGGTTTCTATCTCCAGTGTTGCCTCATTTTGGGTTTTCTTTATTGTGTCTACTTCCCTTTTTAGGTCTAGTATGGTTTTGTTCAATTCCATCATCTGTTTGGATGTGTTTTCCTGTTTTTCTGTAAGGACTTCTACCCGTTTGATTATGTTATCCTGTTTTTCTTTAAGGATTTGTAACTCTTTAGCAGTGTTCTCCTGCAATTCTTTAAGGGATTTTTGTGCTTCCTCTTTAATGTCTTCTACCTGTTTACCAGTGTTCCTTTGTATTTCTTTAAGTGTGTTATTAAAGTCCTTCTTGAAGTCCTCTACCATCATCATGAGATATGCTTTTTGATCCGTGTCTAGCTTTTCCGGTGTGTTGGGGTGCCCTGGACTGGGCGAAGTGGGAGTGATGGGTTCTGATGATGGTGAGTGGTCTTGGTTTCTGTTAGTAAGATTATTACGTTTACCTTTCGCCATCTGGTAATCTCTGGGGTTAGTTGTTGTCGTTGTCACTGTTTAAAGATTGGAGCAGAAGCTGTGTTCCACTCACCAGCAGTCTCAAAATCCTGTGGCGGGGGTCGTGGGTAGCTGGCGGGTGTCAGCCAACCCTGCGCTCTAGCTACCCTGTGCTGGTCCGGCAGGAAGTGGCCTGTGGTCCTACTCAGGCCGTTTTTCTGCTTCCCTAACTAATGCAGTCTCAGGTCCCGCGCGCAATTGGATTGGAGCAGAAGCTGTGTTCCACTCACCAGAAGTCTTAAGATCCTGTGGCGGGGGTCGTGGGTAGCTGGCGGGTGTCAGCCGACCCTGCGCCCTAGCTACCCCGGCGCTTTTCCGACCGGAGAGGCTTGTGGCCCTACTGAGGCCGGATTTCTGCCTCCCCAACCAAAGCAGTCTCAGGTCCCGCGTGTTTGGACTGGAGCAGAAGCTGTGTTCCACTCACCAGAAGTCTTAAGATCCCGTGGCTGGTGTTGTGGGTAGCTGGCGAGTGTCAGCCGACCCTGCGCCCTAGCTACCCCGGCGCTTTTCTGACCGGAGAGGCTTGTGGCCCTACTGAGGCCAGATTTCTGCCTCCCCAACCAAAGCTTGTCAAGCTTTCTAGTTGGGTCTTTTTAATACTCACCCAGTGTGTATCCTTGTCTGTTCTTTGGCTTAAAGATCTTTTGTTGTGATTCTTCTAGTGGACACGTGGAGCAGGAATGGAATGAACTGAGCAATACCCTTTGGGACTCTGTTGTCTAGACAAGGGTCTGAGGCTGTGTGGGTACCTGCTCCTCTCTTCCAGGGCTCTTTAAACCCAGCCTTGTAAGGAACCAGTGGCTTGTGCCTGAACAGGACAATCCTGTTTTCTACAGGTCCCATTGCTGGTCTATCAGAAAACTCCCAGAGGCAGTACTTGCTGTAGGGCACAGTCTGGGCATCTTCACAGAGACAGCCCACTGCCAACGTGTCTGCTATAGGGTTTCTGTGAGGATGAAAGAGCAGTTCCTTGGGAATTAGACCTGCTCTGTGTCCAGCAGGGGATACAGCATGTCTCTGTTGGACTTTGGAAGAAGAGGCCTCACTTTGTCTTGCTGATGCTTGGCTTATAGTTCCCCCTCCTCAGAGAGCTGGTCTTAGGCATGTCAGGGATACTGTGGGGGTGACCCTGACCACTTTTATTCCATCTATAACACATTGTACAATCTTGCAGCAACCTCAGACAATCTTACCGGGTGTGTTACTACTCAGCTCTGTGAATGCTTTGATGTACGGATGTCCTTCAGCACAGAAGAGAGGCAGAACTCATTGTACAGCACAGTCTGCTTTCAAGGTGTGGCAGGGCTGGAGCCAGAGGGTCCATCGACATTGACATCGAAGGCAGGCATTGCACCATTCCTAAGTTTCTAGAACAGACAGTTTTCCTTGCACGCTTTGTCTTGTTCCGGGGTCTGCTTGGTTTAACTCTGTGAGCGGGTATGTCTTTATTCTTTCTTAGAAAGCCCCTAGCTGTACACTAAAAAAAGCCACCATGGTCCCAGAAAATGGTAACTCGATTCATTAATGGATCCCAAATTGAACTCTAAAATTGGAACCTTCTAGATCAGCAGTTCCCAACCTGTGACCCTTTAATACAGTTCCTCATGTGGTAGTGATATCCAATCATAAATTTATTTCATTGCTACTTCATAACTGTAGTTTTTCACCTGTTAAGAATCATAATGTAAATATCTGTATTTTCCAATGGTCTCACATGACCATGGGTTGAGAACCACTGTTCTGGAGGCAACATCTCTCGTAGAATCTTAGGAAAGTCAACATATAAAGAACCTTAAATACCTGGTCAAACAAGCAGACCCATCAGGTTTACTCTCTGTTCCCCACTTGTTCACAAGCCATGCCTTGTGTCTCTCTTTATTAGAGTCTAGACCTTTATTTCTACCCTGTAAACTCAAGAAGAGAACTCTCTCCTTATATGGTTCTGGGATTGTGCCCAAGATAGAACATAAGAGAACTGCTGTGTCTGTCTGTCTGCCTGCTTCCATTGCTTCTGGGCTTCCAGGGTGGGTGGCCTTTTCAGGGGATACAAGGCATCAATTGGTACCGCCTACAGGAAGTTCTGTCATAAACCCAATTGTCACAAGGCCTGTTAAATCAAACCAAGAGACTCACAAACACACATACACGTGTGTGCACATGCACCCGCATGAAAACACACAAACATTCGTGTGCACACACACACACACACACACACACACACACACACACACACATTTCTGAGGAGGCAAATATAGCTCTCCAAAAATAAAAGATAAAAATAATAATGATAAAACCCATGTGGTTTTGGGTTTCTTCAAGGCTGTTCTAGGGCCTTCTGTGATGTTATCAATGTTGAACACCTTGTAGACACCCCCAACAATTCCAAGGGAGCTACAAAATTTACATTCAAACTTCATGAGGTGCCAGCCATCGCAATGAACAGCTGTGAGCTGGATCTCTGCCTTAAAGGTGGAATTTGGTTATAATTGTAGGAGTGATCTTATTTGTCTTTGAATCGTATGTTTTGTCAGTGGGATGGATAGACAAAGAAATGTGGGGTATTTTGTTTGATTTCCAGATTAAACGTTATCAAATATCTGTCAAAAATAATATCAAAGAAATCAAAAAAGTCATATTTTGGGGAAAGAGGTAAGGTTGGACCCGGAGTGCATTCTCTCAAGCAGAAGAAATGTGGGTCAGGGTTGAAGCAAGGCATCTGCTAGCTCTGGGGCTCACAGCCTCATGAACCTATTGTGGATCCTGGCTCAAGTCTTGAAACAGGAACACATCTTCCAGGGAGGCAGAAACTGTTACTCAAGCCTCCATGAGGGTCCAAATTAATGCTATATGCAAGGCCACATATACTGATACAGGGGATTTTAGTCCTCCTGTAGCCTGCCAGACATCTGCCTACGTAGCTGGCATTGCTCCATCACCTGGCAAAGGTCTATCATTCAGTTATCTGATGAGTGTGTGCAGGGCAGAGGTGAAAGGGCAGTCATCCTGAGTGCCAGCTAAACTGAAGTCAGACTGACTAGCAAAGACTGGCCATTAGTGTTTTTTCCATATAGTCTGTAGAAATGTGGGGAAGGGAAGGCAGACATTGCCATCAGAATTAGGGGTAAGGCTGGTTGGTTAATGGAGCCCCCCATTGTATTAAAGAGTGGTTATTTGTAGAGGCTTGGGACACAGATGGTGAGCAGAATGCTTTGCTGGCTAAACCACTCTATTGAGGGTCGACTCCTGAAACTGGTGGGTGGGGACAAGGAAGGATTTCACTGAACTATTTCCACTCCACAGTTGTGGGCACCTCATGATTCTACTTAGTGGGATCTGGAAACTTAAAAGCTAAGTGCCTCCTGCTTAGATTTTAGATGCTGGATCTCCACTAACAAATTCCAGTTTAGTCCCTCCCTGCCGCCTCTTTCTCTCTCTCCCTCCCTCCTTTCTCCTCCTCTCCCCATCCCTTCCCTCTCTATCTACCCCCACCCCCCATCCACATTTCTGCGTTGAGCAGGGCTCACTGTGTCTCTCTTCTGTGAAGAATGCCCTGCCCCAGCTTGTACACTGGTCTTGGGCTGATGCTGACCAGCTGGTTTATAATGATTGTGTAGTGTGTGAGTACAGTACTTACCCTGTGAGATCAGTTAGCCAAGTCTCTTCCAATATCCACCTAGAAGAAGTAGGTTTAGGTTGTGTAGCTGGTGAACGCTGCTGGAACACCATTTCAGTCCTTCACGGCTCTAAGTGTCACTGGGTTTGTGCTGTAAGCATGGCACCGTTCTCTACGGTAACATCCCACCTCCAGCCTGCCCAGGCCCTCCAGCCTGCCCAGTCCCGCTCAGCCCTGGGGTCTTGCATAAGTAACACTTCTGCACTTTGCAGTTTCCCAATATTTTGTCTTTGGAATAAATTTAGGGCTCTGTGGATTTGGTCACTGACCTGCATCTAACATTGTGTAGAATATAATGAACACTATCCGTTTCTGTTCTCTAGGGAGGAAAACCCTTGAAGCATAAAGATTTAAAGCATTTCCATAACAGTAATACTAATAAAACCAACAAAACCCAACTGTCCTTACACACCACATAGTTTGCATCCTTCTGATTCCCCCATCCCTGCCTGGGAACCATCCAGATGTTCTGTGGGCTGATGCTTTTGTTCAGCTTAGTTACTGACTGATTTTCTGAAATTAAAAAGGATTGTTTATTGGATTCTCCGGTGTCTCCTCCCTTTGTTGACTGCTGGAACTTTAAATTAAAATCATTATTCTTCATAACCCCTTTACAGAGTTGAGCGATTTTCTGTCTCTTCCCCTGGGTTGAACCAAAGCACGTAATATTTTTTTTGGTAATGTTTTGCCCAATATTACTTTTATTTTTTTCTTTTTGTTGGAGATGGGATTTGAACCGAGGACTGTGTGCATTCTAGACAAGTGCTCTGCCACTGGGGCTGGACCCCCAGCCCAAGGTTGCTTTTTAAACAGCAAGCCTGCTTCTCCCAAGGTTGTTGTCTCCCAGGCTTTGTCCGTTACTTTTAGTTGACAGAGTGTGCAAGAGGAGCGTTGCCAGTCGGAGCCATGCTCACACCTTACTACGAGTTTGTGGCACATGGGGTCTTCTTCCAGGTGAATATGGGCTCCACTTTCGTGGTTAGAAAAGGGAATCTGGCTTTTGTGAGATAGAGTCCCAGGTAGCCCAGGCTTAGCGCAAGCTCCTGATTTTGAATCCTAGATACCCCTGTTTCTATGGTGCTGAAATTATAGGATGCCCAGCATTGAAAAAAAGGAAATTTAATTACATTTCTAGAGTATGCTTCTTTTCTTCTTACCCATAATTCCTTTTTGATAGGAAGTAGAAACTATGTGGCCTCTGTCTCTGACTGAGCATTCCCAGGGAGCTGGCTATCTGCTCTACCAGTCTTCCACACTAGTCTCCCCATCCAGGCAGTGCTAGTTGCTGGTCTCTTCCTGGCCTCAGGAATGCACTTTTCAGGCATTGTCTGGTTGATTGTGTCTCACCTCTCCGCGATCTCTCTGCCTAGAGTGGAGGCTGTGCTGTCCTCCTCTTCACGGCCTCTCTCTCGGTGGTAGCTGGTGGTGTAGCTCCAATCCTCCTTGCTCTCAAAGCCTGAAGGCTTTCCACAGCAGTCTCTTCTAACCTTTGTGAGCACAGTCACTTTGAGGGGAGCACGGAGAGCTGTATTTAGGAAGAATGGGAACACACCACAGAGCGGAATGCAGAATTGTAATGAGGAGTACTTGTGAGTACTTGGCAGTGTTACTGCAGCGGGGGATGGGTGACTCTTCCACCCAAGGCCACCACATGAGACCTTGAGATCTGCTCTGACTGAGTTGGCCTCAGCCTGACTACATGTTTAATGAGCTGAGAGTCAGCAGATGGTTGAGGCTGCCCACATGTCAGAGACAAATGGGCAGGAGGCAGGGAGACAGGATTCTGAGATCCATGAATCAAAAGTTCAGTTCTTTGCGACACAGGAGGGGCATTCTGGGAGGATGGTGAGGGTGGGAACAGTGTTGTTTACAGGGTTTTCATGCTTGGCGAATGGCAGAGGAGATTACTACAGGGTGGGGCGGGGGTGGGGCTGCAAACAATGTTTGCCAGGAAAGAAGCAAAGGAGGAAATGCAAAACTGAGGAGGGGAGCTGGCTTCAAGCTGACCACACCCTTCTTTGGCACACAGTCTTCCTTCAGAGTCCTTTGACTGACAGGGAGAGCATCTGCCTATGTGTCTCTATTAGTTTTCCTGAGCTTAGACCCTGGTCCGCACTAACTGGGAGCCTGGCACTGCCAACAGGCAGGAGGTCGGCGCGTTTCTGATCCAGCTTGAACCTGACATTGATCCCAAATGTAAGAAGAAGGGACCTTCTATTTCTCTCAGAGGCTCTCACAGTAGGGCTAGTGTAGGCACATAGTGAGCCTCAGCAGACAGTCTATGTGTGAGAGTGCTAATGGGTACTTTTGTACGGTGATTCCAATAGGTGATATTTACCATGTGCACATGCCCTGGGTTTCTTTCTTAATGCGAAATATCAGATAATGATAATGATAATTATTTATTTATTTATTTTTGGCATCTCAGTAACTCGAAGTATTACTTTTAATTTGATTTGTATTTCTTTCCTCATTGTCCCGCACACACTTGCTCTGTTCCCAGTTTGACTCCTGAGGATGTCATGGTAACCTAGCAGCGCATCCTGGGGTTAAGTGAGCCTTGTCTTCCTTCCCTCAGCTGTCTCTCGCTGCAGTGATGTGGTTGCTTTTTCATTCACCATTCTCTTACAGGTGATAGATTTATGCTTTGTGTCCTTGACTGTTTCCCCTCCTATAGGAGATGGAAGCCTACAGTCTGCCTGCAGCACACATGGTTCATATAGCAGCAGTAGGATGCACGGCAGCCTTTACACTAGCTTTCCCTCATGGGTGCACAGCAATGCCACTTACCTTGTAACGTGGTCTTCATGAGGTTGTACTAATGAGCATGGCTCATTCAAGCTGAGAAACTTCTGATGCAACAATAAAAAGGGCACAAAATTAACATCTGGGACAGATGTTTGATAAAATAACTGCAAATTATATTTTTTTTTTTATTATAAAAGTAGTATGTCTCTGACAAACTTAGAATACACCTTGGTGTTCATTTCAGGAATCCAACCTCTTGAGCCCGGTGCAGGATGGCGCGAAGACACCTCAGATCGACAGCAACAAGGGCAACAACTACCGGATCGTCAAGGAGGTTGGCAGATGAAACCGCTTCCTCTGTGCGCATAGGCACACGGAGACTGCTTTTGCTTAACCTGTGTGACACGGAGCTATGTTTAATGTGACGCTTCATCTTTCCAAAGATCTTGATTAGGCTGAGTAAGCTCTGTGTGCAGAACAAGAAATGCCGTAATCAACACCAACGGTTGCTGAAAAACATGGGGGCTCACTCTGTGGTGCTGGACCTTCTGGAGATCCCTTATGAGAAGGTTCGCCCTGGTTTACTCTCTCTCTTTCTTCAATTCAGTATCACTTAAAACGTATCACCAAGTCGTGAAGAATTTCCTCCCCCCTTAATTGTTTAAGAGGGATCCTTAGACATCCTGGGTGTCTCAAACACCCAGCACCCTCGAGTTCCTTCGCGTATTTCCTACGCACAAGGGCATGCTCTTACACCACCCTGATCAGCATTGCAAACTAGGAAAGTATGACAAACTCTCACACACCATGAAGGTTTTTCCCATGGTCCCTGCCATGTCCTGTTGACACAAGTTCCTGCTTCAGAAGCAGATAGACTCATGACTTGGTTGTACTGTGTGCTTCTCTCTCAGTCCTGAACTCTCTTAGATTGCCAGTTAGAAGAGAGTCCTCCCGCTCCTACCATGCTTTGCTTCAGTTTCCTGTCTTCAGTGGGAATCTGGAAGGATGCTAAGTTCTGTGTCGAGCTTCCTAGCAGGCACACGCAACTCTGATTTGCTCTAATGCTCGTGATGTGCTGTCTGCTGGCTTCTCCACAGTGAGGACCTCTCCCTCCCTTTGCAACGGATAACTGTCCTGTGTAGAGGTTCTTTTGAAGATACACCATCTTTCCTCTGACTTTTAATTCACATTTTTGCTAGCATAGGTATTGGTGGGTAATCAGGAAGTTTGGGAGAAAGAAGGAGATGGTCTGTATATAACAAGGGGAGGGTGGGAAGCGTGGAACAGACAGACGGGAAAAGGGAAGAGAAGGTGAGAAATTTCTAGAACACAGGAAAGAGGGGGCAGGGCAGATGGAGGAAGTGCAGAGACATGGAGGTCGTGAGGAGAGACGAGCCATGGAGGAAAGCACCCATGGCGGAGGGAGAAGTGAATGCTGTGTGGACCTGTGGAGGATGGGGCCTGTGGAGGGAGGGGTGCTTGCTGTGTGGACCTGCTCTCTTGGGGTTACATGCTGCCCTTTGACCCTCAGACCGACGAGAAGATGAACGAGGTGATGGACTTAGCCCACACCTTCCTGCAGAACTTCTGTCGTGGGAATCCGCAGAACCAAGTTCTCCTTCACAAGCATCTCAATCTGTTCCTAACTCCTGGCGTGAGTACCCGGTGGTCCCTGACACTTACAGCAGAGTGTGCGTCAGATTCACACAGTGCGAATAGAGTTTTACTGACCTTTGTACGTCGTTGTTTCCCTCTTATTGCGATTCACTCCATAAAACCGAGTGTTTCCATTTGAGGAGACTCTTTAAATAATTTTAAAATTTAAGACAAATTTCTATATGTCAGTGGCAGCCTCGTTTATACTATGTAATTTAATGTTAGAATCAGCATGTGAGAACAGATAACTAATTTGATAATACCATGATGACGAAGGTAAATATGGGAGCTGGGGTATAGGTCAGTGGTAGACAGCTTGCCTAGTATGTGTGGGACCAGCACACACCACCCCAGCACAGACCACCCCAAACAAGCATGCAAGAGCTAAATGCAGAATATTCAAAGGCCGCATTAACAATGGCCTGTTAAGAGTGCATCGGCAGATCCCGGGGCTGAGTAGGAGCATTCACTCTGGACATGTGAGGACCTGAGTTCAGATTCCCCGTTCCCAGGAGTGGCCGTAAGTGCCTGCAATATCAGTGCTGTATGGCAGAGAAGGCAAGAGGATCCCAGGAGCCAGTGTAACTGGAATAAGATTTAGTTTCAGTGAGAAACTCTGCCTCAAGGGAATAACACGGAGAACAATAGAGGGGCACACCAATCCTGCTCTGGTTTCTGCACATATATGTATAACACATGCATGCATACAACACACATGCATATATCACATGCACACAGAATGATAAAAATAAAAGTTTATTAAATGATCTTAAGAAGGAGTCAAGTTGACATAATGAATAAAGTGTCCTCAAGGACACTTGGTGACTTCCGCTCTCCAGCTGAGTCCCATAGTGAGGCTGATTTCTTCCAGTGGCTGCATCCCACAGAAGACAGGCATTGGTAACTCCTGGTGGCTTCATGTAAAACATGAAGCCAATTGTAGGCGGGGAACTTATGCACTGTAGAGTAGACAGGTGATCTTGTCCTGGTCACAAAGGTGCGCTCCTCTGCTCAGCTCCTGGAGGCAGAAACCATGCGGCACATCTTCATGAACAATTATCACCTGTGCAACGAGATCAGCGAGAGGGTGGTCCAGCACTTCGTGCACTGCATTGAGACACATGGCCGCCACGTGGAGTACCTGAGGTTCCTGCAGACGATCGTGAAAGCAGATGGCAAATACGTGAAGAAATGCCAGGACATGGTCATGACGGAGGTGAGTTCTCAGTCTGGGTCTCACCAGCTTCGCAGAGGTTGTGCTCACACCCGTGGTGCGGGGTGGGAGGGCAAAGACTACCAACCTGTGCTAGGGAGAGTCTTGCTTTCATAATGGCTACGTAGCACTAGTAAGGTTTACCCTACTGCAGTGAAGTGCCTTATGACAACCTGCCCTACTTTAGAAGAGGTTGATGTTGTGGGCAAACTGAGCTGCTGACCAGGCACAATCGTGCTTTTTCTGAGAACTGGTAACCAGATGCCAGCTGGCAGCCTGTGCCCCAAAGCATCTTCTTCCAGAAGATCACGTTGGTCTGTGGAGATTTCCATTGCCATGTGCCTTCCAGTTAGCTATAAGAGCTCTCTCCATGTTGATTCCATGGACCACCTAGAAACCTTAAAAATTAATCCCGCATAAGGCCTTGAGCTTTTACATGTGAATTATTGTAAAGAAACAATGAAGAGAACATTGTAAAGTTATAAAATCCACCCTTAAGGAAGCCTGGACTGGAGCTGGGGGGATGGCTCAGTCCATACAGTGCTTGCTGCCCAAGTATGAGGTCCTAAGTTTGAGTTCCAGCACTCATGCACGAGCAGGGCCCAATGACATGTTCCTGTGACCCCAGTGCTGGGGAGGCAAAGACAGGATCATCCTGGGGCTTGCTGGGCATCCTTTCTCATTGAATCTAGGAGCTCCAGGTTAGTGAGAGACCTTATCTCAAAAAGTAAGGTGGGCAGTGATTGCATATGAGGCTGTGTCCAGCCTCTACGTGTACACAAGTGTACACATCCCTGCACACACACACATTAGCACAAACATGGACACGCACATAAGCCACAGTTAGCTCATATTAATTCTTCATTACCTAAAAATATGTGGGAACTAATTTGACTTTAGAATCGGAATATCACAGTAAAGATCAGATAGAGAAAGGAATGCATAGGCTCTTCCTATGGCTTTCCTATCAAAGGGAATGCTTCTGTGTATAAGGAAATATTTGTAGTAGTATATTAATACATAACCATATGTGGGCACATACATTTCTTTGCAACAGGGCTGTCAAAGTAAGCCAATCAGTTAATTGACTTATTGATTTAAATGTTACCAATTTAAGTACAATAACTAAGTTCAAATTTATAAATCATTTGTAACCTGACCAAATATCTCATATCAGGTATCAGTAATAGATAATAGATAACAGCATGGCAAACGAAATTTGCTACTGTCTTGAGTCCTCCACTAAAAGCACACAGTAAATTAGGAGAGGAAGTCATGTCCTAAGCGTCCTCACCTGATCATTTTCCTGGCCATTTCAGTGCTCTGTTCTATTCCCCGATGCTTTCCCACTAAGTGAGGAGCTTTCTAGATTTTTGTTATGTTGTATGTACTTGAAACAATGTACAACTGATTACTTATACATTAATTACAAATGAGGTGAATCCTTTCACATTTTATTGTTCACTTTTTATGATTCGTTATATTGTTAATGAGTATATGCATGTGAGCACACTGCCTGCAAAGGCCAGAAGAGGGCGATAGATCTTATAGTCCTCTGCAGGAACAGGGCGTGCTCTAAACTGCTAAGTCATCTCTCAGTCCCTCACCTCTCCAGTTGAGTGAGAATAATCTGAGGGCCTCAGATGCTTGCTTTCCTGGTGCTAGGATCACTGGTGTGCACCACCAGGCCTGGCTCTGTGTTGTTTGATTCTTATCCCATCTGTGGCTCTTATGGCTCCCGCCTGGTTTCAGCAGCACTGATAGCTGGTCACTTGGCATGTTGTTTTGACCTTTCCCTCCTCCTGCCTTAATGAAGTCCTGCTTTTGCAATATCTTCTGTGGCTGTCTGCAGGCAGATCAAGCCTTTAGAAACGTGCTACGTAGAGTCTCCTCTCTTCCTTTCAGTTGATCAACGGGGGCGAGGATGTGCTGATTTTCTACAACGACAGAGCTTCATTTCCCATCCTCCTCAACATGATGTGCTCCGAGAGAGCCCGTGGGGACGAGAGCGGCCCCCTCGCCTACCACATCACTCTTGTGGAGTTGCTGGCAGCGTGCACCGAAGGCAAGAATGTCTACACAGAAATCAAGTGCAATTCTCTCTTGCCTCTGGATGACATAGTGAGAGTGGTGACCCACGATGACTGCATTCCTGAGGTCAGCCAACAGACAGACACTCACCATCTGTACACTGCGAGTTCATTTTGTAAGGTTCATCTGAATGTCAGACATCTCCTACAGTAATTTTTACGATGACATCGACTATTTAGTAGAGGACTTAACTGCACTTAGCCATGCAATCTATAAAAAGAACACAAAAGTTTCTAGATTTTATTTGCGCAGAGGGAAGACAGTCCCCTTGACTGTCTTCTAGTGTCTTAACGTCTGCACGTGGCAGTGGGCTTCCGGGGGAAGGTTCACTTGTAGTTTTTGAGATGGAAACAGCTGGCTCACTGGTGACTCACAGTGATTGATTAGCAAGCCTGGGCTGGTGCAGCAGGGTTTCGTTAGATGCCACGGCTTCATCTTGCTGCACAGAATGATTGTCTCTGTGAGAACATGCTCGTAGCTTCTCTCAGCCTCTCTTCTACCTCAGCTTTCATGATGGGGGCAAAATACCTCATGAGACGATGGTTATCCGTGAGGCTTTCCAGAGTACACAGTGCAATGATTTCTTTCTTTTCTGCCACTATGGTATGTTATGACGAAGTTCATACATGTGTGTTATCCTTGAAAAGACATTAAACTAAGAGGAGTCAGGGATGTCTCAGCCCCTACTCAAGTAGCCCTGGTGTATGCTGCACAGTAATGAACCTGAAGGGATATTTTTCTGGAATGTTAGCACCTCGGGGTCCTTCATGCCTTGGTGGGGCTGAGATGAAATGCACATGGGTGTGGTGGAGGAGAGGAGATCCAGAGGCCTAGCCCTTATCTGAGGTCCTCGTCTTGGCCATATCTGAGCCATATTTGAGTTCCTGTAAGGGCTCTGTTCTACCTCACAGCTCCAACGAGGGTCTGATAGGTTGAAACTTTACTTCCTCAGAGGTCAGTTCTCTGCTATGCAGATATGGCCATCCACATCTCTCGTGGAAAGCAAGCTGTGTGTCTTGTCTTAACTCTCATGCCTTTCCCAAAGAGGACCAGCTGGGAGGGTAACAGCTAGGTGTACTTTCAGTCACCACGGGAGTATCTGAGGCAGAGCAAGCTTGTGTCCAGTGAATTCTGCAACGAGTCGGGATCCTTACACACTGTTTCCTAGTTGTGTCACTGGGTGCAACAGTCACTTAACATTTCCAGCTGTCAATTCCCACACTTTTAAAGTCAAGTTATCATCTCCTGCCTCCTAGGGCTATTAAAGGATTATGTTTAATAAGGTGAGGCACAGGAAAGGCTGAAGGGTTTCGTGCATGGTGAGCTTGGAGAAAGGACTAACTGGTGTCGAGATGCTCTGGGCATGTCTCAGCTCTTCTGTGACCAGACTTGATGTGGGTACCATTGAGGACCCTTTTCTAGACCTATGTGGCATAGTAGGAAGCCCTACAGCAGGAGAGCTGACCCCTGTTCCTTAGGGCTCTGAGTCCCTCTGGGATGATTGACATGATTTGTTTATATATACAGCCCTTCCTTTTGAGGTCTTCCTAGTGTCTCAAGGATGAGCAAAGCTCTTACTTTTCACAGGAATCTCTGAGAGTAGGGGAATGGAATGCTAGAACACAGGCTCCCCCGGGCCAGGGTGGAATAATTGTCAAAGAGAAGAAACACGGAACCCCACATATACAAAACAAACTGTCATCCATGACAGGAACTGGATATACACAGATGGTATTTAGTGGTGTAGAACAGAAGGCAACCAGTGAGAGGTTGAACTTGCTTTTGTGTTTGAAACTTGCACAGGTCAAAATCGCGTACGTGAACTTTGTCAACCATTGTTACGTTGACACTGAAGTGGAGATGAAGGAGATCTATACAAGTAACCACATTTGGAAGTTATTTGAGAATTTCTTGGTGGATATGGCGAGGGTAAGTTAAAGACTCTTCAGGTGCGGGTAAGGTCATCAGTATTGATTGGTGTGGACTTTGATAGATGCCTCTGATGTTTGATCATCTGGACTGTTTCCTTACATCTTCACTGGATTCCAGTAAATGCATAGTTAAGAGTGTTCCCGTTTTTACATCATTTTTGTGCGACCAGTTAGAAGTCACCATGCCCTTTCTTAGGTGAATCACAGCTAGGGAAGCGATCCCACTTCTCCCACATTTAGTACATACTATTTATGTTTGTGGCCAGTGACCTGTGGGAACCTTGGCTCTGACCAGCTGCAGCCAACTCCCGAGTCCTTGAAGCAAAGGATAATTTCTGGGCTGGTGACTGAGCTTAAAGTTGCATGTGCAGGGAGATGTGAAAGCAATTACAGATCTGCAGCTGCGGGGTTGCCTGGCGCCTCTAACTGGAGATAAGCTTGAGAAAGACCAAGGTCATATCCCCAGCAGCACAGGTTATAAAGCCAAAATGGATTTTATGTTTTTAAAACCAAAGAAAGCTGGAGATAACTGCCTGACCCAGCTACCCCTGGAAATGCTCCTTTCACTTCTGAATTCAGAAGCTACTCCTGCTTGGTTTTACCGACTTTGCCTAAGTGGGTGATTCGTGTTATTTATTATATAAAGTGTTATTTATTACGTAAAGGCTGCTGGAGACTTCCTAGAATCCCTGGCTGTCTGCTCTGACTCTCACACTGAGGCTAGGCTGACTGCAGACTCCTTTGTTTTTTCTTGGGTTCTTTGTCCTACAAAGCAGGGCTCTTCTCCAGATGAACATGAAATATGCCTCTCTTATGAGGAGGAAGCCTAGGAGCAGACCCCTCCTTCCTCCAGAAAGGTGGAGGAGCCACTGAAAACTTTCACATGCTGGTTACAAAACAACCAAGGTGGCCTGGCCTTCCAGGACAGCTCTCCACTCAGCTTGCTAGGCCCTGCTTTCCAGAGTTTGAGTCAGCACTTAGGAGATAAGATATTCGAAACAAGCCTTAAGTGACAACTGTTAGTCCTGGGGCTGCCCCAGAGAGCCACTGTTATAGGTATGGCAGCTAAGAGCAGAACTTTCAATGGAGTTACTCAGACCAGGACTCAGGCACAGACTGTCTTTCTCCCACTGGCTTGCTTATATTGGGAAAAGTACTGTAACCATTCTGCCCCCCTGAGTTTCCTTACAATAAGTACATTTTCCCAGGATGGAGCTGGTGTGGTAATAGACATGTACTCTTAGTACATGCTGTTCTTTGCATAGGGCTTGGTGACATTATGTCATCACCAGGATTACCACAGGGCCACAAGAAGCCTTTTGGGAAATTTTAGGAGCTTTGCCGAGATCTAAGTGACAATAGGACATTGAGAGTGGGAAAAGAGACTCTACACAGGCAAGAGACATGCTTTGCTTATGAAGCCAGATGGACATTAAGTTGGGCAGGCATGAAGCTGCACAAAATGAAGCCAGGCATGGCAATTACAAGATACGTGTGACGCCAGGCATGCATATATCAAGGAATGCATGAAGCCAGATATGCATGTATCAAGACATGCATGAAGTCAGGCATGCATGAAGCCAGGCATGCATGTATCAAGACATGCATGAAGTCAGGCATGCATGAAACCAGATATGCATGTATCAATACATGCATGAAGTCAGGCATGCATGAAGCCAGGCATGCATGAAACCAGATATGCATGCATCAAGCCATGCATGAAGCCAGGCACGTATGAAGCCAGATATGCATGTATTGAGGCATGCATGAAGTCAGGCATGCATGAAGCTATATATGCATGTATCAAGACAGGTATGAAGTCAGGCATGCATGAAGCCAGGCATGCATGAAACCAGACATGCATGTATCAAAGTATGCATAGAGCCAGGCATGCATGAAGCCAGATATGCATGTATTAAGGCATGCATGAAGCCAGATATGCATGTATCAAGGCATGCATGAAGTCAGGCATGCATGAAACCAGGTATGTGTAATGCAGACCTTCTGGGTACTGGAATGTGAAGGAAGCCAGCTGTGTGTGAAGCTGGTCATGAATTAAGCTGGACTGTGAACATGCATGAAACCAGATATCTTAGTTATGGTTTTTACTGCTGTAAAGAGGAACATGATCACAGCAACTCTTATAAAGGAAAACATTTCATTGAAACTAGCTTATAGTTCAGTTTAGGGGATTAATCAGACCAGGAAGCATGGCAATGTACAGGCAGACATGGTGCTGGAGAGGCAGCTGAGAGTTCTACATCCAGATCAGCAGGCAGCAGGAAGAGAGAGACGTTGGGCCTGGCTTGAGCATTTGAGACCTCAAAGCTGATCACTAAGTGACATACTTCCTCCAGTAAGGCCATACCTCCTCCAATTAGTGCCACTCCCTCGGATCCTATGGAGGCCACGCTCATTCAAACTACCATACCAGGTATGCACAAAGCCAGACCTGCATGAATTCAGATACTGTGAAGTCTGCATGCACACATGAGTTGATTTAAACTGCTGCGAAGGAAAGGAGTCAGACTCAGGAGCGAACAGCAAACTTGTAAAGCCCTGGAGAACTGATTGATGCCAGAGAGGAATGAGGAAGAGCTAGAGATGAGTTTTTCTCTAAGTTGGGTTGAGGGCACCCAACACTGCAGGGGTACAGGAGGAGAGTGGTTAGAGCAACCTCAGATCCAGTTCTTAGTGTTAGCATCTACTCGGATATTTCTCATAACGATGTCCTAACTGTGTTTGACATCCTTTGGTTTTATTTCTGCACAACTTATTTAAAGATTCCTACTTCAACTCAATGTTTTTCTTCATTATAGTTTCTGCCTTGATTTTACTTGAGCAGCTATGTGGGGGCAAGTTCAGCGAAGCAAAGACATAGTGTATAGCAGGAGTCGTATGTCCTCTTTGCCAGGCCCACTTTGAAATTATAAAATCATGAGCCTCAGGGAACTTCAGGATGGACTCATAATTTTTGCTCCTGGAGTCCAGAGACAGTTTGCCCCCTGTCTCTCCTGCTTGTTACAGAATGGGAAAGAAAGCTCCCACTCCCACCCACAGCAACTTCTCCATTGTAGCCCTTGAGTCTCCCAACATTTTACTTGGGTCTCATACAGGTCCACTTTGGAGCCATGTCTGGTTTGCTGTTTCCACATCTTTTGGACTCCCTCTGTTTGGCCTGAGCCTACACAGTTGTATTTTTGTAGAAATTTGGAGAACAGTTTCTCTAAAAGACAAATGAAGTCTCAACACTAGCAGCTGCATAGTGTCTGCTCCCTCCCTCTGTGGTCATTGCTGTCTGCCAGCTCTTGGGATTCTCAAAAATCCCCCATGGAGTCTCCTGCAGTTTGTAGCTTCCATTTTCCTCTTCATGGCTTTTACCCCTTATAAGGCACAAAGACCCAGTGAGATGGCTCACTGGGTAAAGGTACTTGCTGCCAAGCCTGATAATCTGAATTTGTTCCCCAGAACACACACGGATGCAGAGACCAGATTCCAGAAAGTTGTTTAATAAATTTAAAAGTAATTTTTAAAAGACACACAGAAAATCTTTCCGGAAAAACAGCTCTTAATCAGTGGTGCTACATTGTTTCATGCGATTATCCTGTTAATGAGCCCTGTTACATTGTTTCAGGTGATTATCCCTGTTCTGCTGTCCTGACAGAGACCAGACCCATGAGCTATAATACAGCACACTGGGCAGTGGCTAAGCTATTAGACCCAGGATAGTTGTTGCCGTCTTTCAGGCCATTAATGACATCCCACTTTGATCTATGTCCTAATGCAGCTAAAATTGGTGCTTGTGGGGCAGAAAAGCTTTTCTTCGTTTTGATAACTGATTGTTGTTGCAGTCAGGGGGCTTGGGCCATTATCAGAAAGTACCTGGAAGGGATGGAAGATGATCAATGCTGGTCTGAGACTACAGGTTCAGTTTCTGAAGATGTTCCCAATTCTTCCATCACTTTCAAAACCTTACAGCGACCAGCTGTACTCTGAGTAATGTTCTGACAGAACAAAATTAGACCAAGAAATAATTTAGGATGTTTGCCCACTCAGTGTCCCATCAGTCACGGCTTAACAAGACAGCAAGAGACTTTGTTTACAGATAGATCACTCTGGCCATTCCTCTGTTCCCTTTCCTACCAAATAGAAAGAAGGAGATGAGGTAGAATTGATATCTTCTCTAAATCATGCTTTCCCCTTGTTTTTGTTAGGGAGGATTAAGCAAATGTACTGTGATTATTGATTTCTTTAAAAGTTGAATTAGTTACTAATAAGAGTCATTTGAAAGTATTATTTATAGGTGGCCCAAGAAGCCAGCATGGCAGGGCACTGAAGCAGCATCTGCTGTAGCTTTTATCCTGTGTGGTACCTTTCCCTTAGTTTTATTGATCTCTCTAACTTTTATGCTGAATTATAATGATGGTGCATGCCTGGGCCGGAGGCTTATTATTGGACTGTTCTTAATGATCCAGAGGTGGTTCCTCTCCCATATCATGTGCTCTGCGCTTTATATCATTGGCGGTATCTATTCTAGTTCATCAGCTCACCCCTGTACCTGCCCCCTTGTGTGTGCTCGTACATAGGTACCTGTTAACTTGTGCACAGTACAATTGTGTGCAGGTGAAAGTGCATGCATGCATGTATGGAGGTTAGAGGTCAACGTGGGGTGTCATTCTTCAGAAGACCTTCCGTCTTAGATTTTGAGACACGGTCTCTCTCAGTCTGGCCACAGACCCAGCTCTGCTCGCAGGCTGGCTAGAGAGTGCCATGCACCCACCTGTGTCTGCATCCCCAACACTGCCTTCACATGTGCATGCTAACATACCAAGATGCTTTTTTTTTTTCTTTCTCTTTTTTAGTAAAATGTATTATGGAGCTTGAACGGGGGTCTTTATGCTTGGAAGGCCTGTACTTTACTAACTGAGCCATCTTTCCAACTCCTTAAATCCTTCCTTTGTGTCCCCAGGGCAATTCAGTCTGCCTGTCTCTCTCATTGTCTCTCTCTCTCCCCCTGCCTCTTTTGGCCATTCCTCAGATGCTTGGCTGATCCCTCCTTATCTTCCCAACTTCCGGATACTGAGGTATGGCAAACCTCATGCTTGATCCCTCCACTGTCTACAAGCATTTGCTTGCTGGGATCAGCAGCTCTCAGATCTGCCCCAGATTAATTGAAGCCTGGGCCCTTCTCTGACATCTACTGTTGAATCTAGGTGTTTACATGACATCTCCGTTTAGCTGTCTGGTTTCAAACTCTTTGTTTTTGCTCCGCTTCAGACCTGCCCTTCCCGAGTTGTAGGCTCCTTGGCAAATGGCTACTCTGGAACTTGCTCTCTGCACCCTGCAAGGCAGAATCTTGGTGCCATTTGCAAATACGACTTTGTACCCCCTAAATCAGATCCTTCTCCAAATACTGCAGGTTCTAAAATAGCATACATTTGACTAGTTCTGAACTCTTATGCCATAATTGTCCACATCTGGAGAGAGAGGAGGAGATGGGGTTATGTGAGGGTTGGGTCAGGCCACCCTCCTTTGCTTAGACAGCCCAGCAACTTACTGCCTTTCTGCGAATTCTCTTCCTTCTCTGTGACCTCCTAATGACCTAGTCTCCCCACAGCTGGCTCTCTGTCCTGTTCACAGCGGTCTCCATGGTGTGTCTAATGACGCTCCCATCTTAACACCTTTGCCTTCTCCTGGGAGGCTTGGCTCCAAGTCTTTTCTTTCTCTTTGGTCAGATCTTGTTAATTTTATTTTTCTCTCTATGGGGCAATGTCTGGTATAAACAGCTGAAAGGATTTGTTTGAGCTCGAAGCTCTGGCAGTTCACCCATTACACTTGGGAGGGCTTGTGGAGGAGAAGGCTGTTCACCTTATTGTAGAGAGGAAGCAGAGAAAGGACAGAAAACACTCCCGAGTGACATACTTCCTCCAGTCAGGCTCTGCTTCCTGATGTTACCTGATGTCACCTGATGTCATAGGTAGAGTGGTCTGAAGTATAAGCTTTCATCCCGTAAGGTTGAAATGGGTGATCAGCTAGGAAGGGAGTGTCCCAAAGCAAGACTGAAGCACATCTGGGCAAGCATGAATCCTGTAGCCATGTAACTGGTTCAGGGCATGTGGCAGTGTGCTGCGGATTCCCAGGGCAGGTGACCTCTTGCACGCGCGCCCAACTCGACCAGCAAGAACGACGCTGCAACAGGATCCTTCTGCACACGTTTATTGGGAGAGCTTGATTGTAGAGGCGAATAGACCCCGAGCCCAGCACTGGTGCTGCTTTATATAGGCCTAGGAGAGGCGTGTCTCACACCCGGATTGGTTGTGCTTGGTTGATGCTTACCATCCATTTGCATGCCTACATCTGATTGGTTAATTTCTCTCTCATCTGATTGGTTAACTTCTCTCTCATCTGATTGGTCAACTTTTCTCTCATCTGATTGGTCAACTTCTCTCTCATCTGATTGGTCAATTTTGGTTAATTCTCAAAACCTCATCTTGGCAAAAAATCTTTCCTGCCTATGTATGTGTGGTGGCCAGCAGAAGCCTGTGCCACTCTGCAACGGCACATGTGGCTTCCCACAGTGACCCCTCCCATGGAGCCTTGCCATTTCATCCCATGTGTCTTCTCTCTCCTGTTCAACAGATGAACCTGGTGTTGCTAACATCCCTGGGTTTCTAGAGAAGCTTTGGGTTCATCCTCACAGCTGCCTGCAGGGGTCATTCTGTCAGACAGCATGGCCTAACTTCCCCGCATTTCTTTGGAAATCTGGTAGAAGGCTACACAGCTTTGTAACTTGTGCATGCTTCATGCTTACAAATCAGCACCGCATGGTTGAGGTCAGGGCCTGCCACCGGCTTGAGCAATACCCAGGGCCCGTGGATTGTGAGTACATTTGTCTCTAGGGCCTTGGTGTCTGAGTGTGGTAAAGCTGAGTGTGCAACTGTATAGATCAGGAGTTGTAGCACCACTCTCATCCTAAGGAAGTCTTGTAAATATTGTATATATTTATAACCCCTGAGTCGGTGATGGATGGTTCTCTTTGATTTCCTGACATCCCTCAAGATAGTGTTGTCCCCGTGCAAAGCACAGAGCATTAAAAAAAAGATCCTATTACACTGTTCTCCCTGTTGCTGTGTGAAATCTCTGACAAAAGCAATGTAGGGTACAATGCTTTTTATGTTCTACAGTCTCAGACTCCTTGGCCGGGAAGGAGTGGCTGTGACTGGGAAGGCGTGGCCACAGCTGAGAAAGCATGGCCATGGCTGGGAAGACAAGAAAGCGCCAAGTCTTAACCTCTATGACAACATTTCTCAGCCTGTTATCTCAACCCCTTTGGGGCTGCATATCAGATATTTTACATATTTACATTACAGTTCTTATGGTGGGCGGTGGGGAGGTCGCCATACCATGAGGAACTGTATTAAAGGTGTCAACATTGGGAAGGCTGAGAAACACTGCTTCATGATCTTCCTCCATGACGGGAACCAGGTGTTTGGATATGTGAGCCTGTGGGGACATCTCCCATTCAAACGACAGTGGGCTCAAGAACCTTCTTAGGAACTTCGTTTCCCTTGCTCCTACTTTAAGCTGCTATTTTTTTTCTCACCAAACTACACGCTTTCCAAGTCTCTCTGCTCGGTTTTGGTTCCTACTTTTAAACTACAAATCAACGTAGTCAGAAATAGCTGTGTCTCGGCCCACATGCCGCTTCACTTTGAAATTTACTGCTTTTGTAGTAAAGGGAAGAGTTGTTTTCGCTCATGGTTTCAGGGGCTTCCGTCCGTCGTGGTAGGAAGGCGTGGCGGGCAGAGCGGCCCTCATCACGTGCTCAGGAAGATGCACAGAGGATGTCTCCCTTTCCTCTATCCTACCGGCTCCACCTGTGGCTTGATGCCACCCACACTCAGGGCGGGGCTTCCTTGTAGTGAGTTGGAACGGAAGTGGAGGACGTGGCGTGAACAGGGAAGAAGTTTACACGCTGAGAGGGAGCAGAGTAAATGCTCTGAACGGGCATCAGTGAGAAAGCCAAAGCAAGTGTGCAGCGTGCTGCCCTGACAGATCCTGTAAATCAGGCAGCAAGGCTTTCAAAAGTGGTTGCGTGGGTTTGAACCGATCACACATAACAGAACACATGAGTGGGATGGTTACATGAAAAATATCCAGTCCTACTAACAATGTGAGCTAATTGACATGAACCTAGACATATCTGTATATTTAGGAAATCTCAATGATCAAATATGGTTAATCAACCCACAGGCATGTCTGTGGGATGTTCTCAGGCTTAAATGATTGCTGTGGGTGGCCAGCTCCCTGCAGGCTGAGACACCCGTGGGCAGGTGGTCTTAAGTTGTATAAGAAAGCAGGCTGAGCAAGAAATAGAGAGACAGCCAGTAAGCAGGACTCCTCCATGGCCTCTGCTTCAGTTCTTGCCTCTAGGTTCTTGCCTTGACTCTCCTTCAGGGTGGACTGTGACCTGTAAGGTCTTTAGACCTTTTAAGCCGTTATCAAAGATAGAAAGCAAACCAAGAAACAGTGCAAAAGATAAGAAACAAAATAACGTTAGGTATCGTTAAGTTGACAGAAATACTTATAACTTGCAGGTATAGCAGTTGATCTCTGCAGGAAATACAAGTTGTGTTCTAAGAGGTGTGGTTAGGGTCAAAGGATGTGAGAAAGGGTAGGTGAGCACCCAGAGCTAAGAATAAGTCAGAGTGTTACCACCCAAAGGCCAGAGAGGCTGGGAAAGGAAGTAGCCTGGGAGCCTGGGAGACTTGGGCTCCTTGAAGCAGAGCCCTGGAGCTGGATCCACAGAGCCCTTGTATCTGTGCAGGGAGGTGGGATGGAGGCAGAGGAACATGGATCTGTTCTCTTCGCTCTATAATTGGCCAGCACCCCTGGTTAGCTGAATCCAACCGCAGCATGAAGGCAAGAGCTAGCTGTGGTAACAAGGGCTATCCTGTGTGTCCACAGATAACTCAGCCATAGCATTCCAGATTTATTTCAGAGGATGAGTTGAGCATGTATCGAGTCTTCACAGTCTCACCTAACGATTTTACCTTTGAAGAACAAGCCACAGATATGAAAGGCAAATCAATAATATTGTGTAGTTATTTCTAAGCGTCAAAATATAGGAATGGTGAATGAATGAACTAATTAAAGAAAACCACATAAAAACCAGCAGGAACAGAAAAATAAAAAATAATTTGTAAATTTGATAATGTAGACCTCAGCTAGTTTTCAAAACTAGATAGCTGATAGAAATAATACAAGCTTTTCCAGTGAGAGGCCAGGCAATGACACTGAATGGGCATATATTAGAAACAATCTCAGGTCATTAATATGCAAACACACTAAAACTTTAAAAACACGTGTCTCATACATAAAAAAGGGTCCTGCAGTGTGATGTTATTTTGAGCCACTTCCAACCTTTGTTTTAATTAAAGGGTAAAATTTAAAACTGGATATTTTAAACATATTTATCAATTTTTTATTCCTGATGTTTGTCAAGGTTTTAATAAGAATAAAGTCTTCTTTCACTTCTTGGCTACCCTCAGTAGGGCCAGTGTAGGATGCAAAGTGAGAATGTTGCTTTTCAATATCTTGGAGAGGAATCCGTCCATATGCTTTGGTAAACACAGGCTTTTCACTAACCAGGCTTTGGAATAAAGCCTTATCTAGAAATAGGTAATCTCATTAATCTACTAACCCAAGGGGGAGTCTCTGAGTGGTGATTTGCCAGTGCCCAGTTCCAAGCAATGCAGCCCAATGTGAGGTAATTTCTGAGAGGCATCCCACTGCACGGGGTGTGCCTGGACAAAGTCCGTGGGGCTCATGAGTGAGAGCTGGCCTGCTACCTGCTGGACAAAAGGGCAGTGTTAGCTCATCAGAAAAGTCCAGTGTCTGGAAGATGCCCAAAGAAGTAAAATCATAACTGATGGCTATCACAGGAAAGCCAGTGTGGTATTCCTTCTGGGCCATGTTAGATTTTAGTTCTCAGCGCAGTCCAGACACACAGCCTAACCTAAGTGTGAACAGCATGAAAGTGAGAGCCGTGGAGCGGGCTCACCTATTCAGAGGCATTGACATAGTTCCTGCTTATGTCTGGCTCCACTCTGCATAGTCACATGTTGGAGGTTCAAAAACAAGACCTGGAGAACTCCAGAAATACCTTTTAAATTCTGAGGTGTGCGATGCTGTCCCAGGTCCGCTTTGTCCCGCCTTCCCATGGTGCCTGTGCTGACCACAGCTTAAGTCATGTGGTAGGGCTCTTTTAACTAGGTCAACTGTACTGCAGTGGCTGTGTCCAGGCAGTCCTTGATTTAGTTAGCACAGTCTGTGGTGGTAAGGGAAACTCACGTTGATAATCTGTGCCATTGATAATCTGTATGGTGTGTCTTGTAAGTAAGAAGGTGACTAAAGTGGGGGAGAGGGAGAGAAAGAAGAAATGTTCACTTACATTCACTCTTATTATGACATATCAGTTTTAAAATTTATGTTATTATTAATCTATTTCTCTGCAACATTTGTGAATACTTTGTCATTTAATTATTCAGTGTCCCAACAGTGTAAGTTATTACGAAAGCCTTTCTGGTCTGAGGAAGTTGTATCAGTGAGTCTCACTGTGGAGGAAGAGAAGGCTAACACAGATGGAAGGGTTAGACAGACCATAAGCAAACCCTGCCCTCCTTCCCCTGCCCGCATCTAATTCCGGTACCAGCCGTCCCGTTTTCCAAGCCAGGAGCTCTGGGACACATGGTTTGAGAAGGGAATTTTCCTCTTTTATGAATTCGTGTGGCAAGTGTTAGGGAGGTATCAAATGAAATCACGTGCACTTGTTCTTTTATTGAAAAATCAAGCATTACAGAAGAATGTGGGTCGCTCAAGGACGTCTGGAACACATGGCTACCATCCCTCTCATCCTTTGTCCGTATTTGTTTTCTTTGTCTGCCCGGGTTCCCAGCCTTTTCTCACATCCTCTGCTCCCCTCTCTTCTTGTGTCCGTATCTCCTGTGTGTTTTCAATCAGGACCCTTCGCTTTCGCAATTTGTCAGCCAGACATTTGGAAGCGCACTTTGGCAAAGGGGCCTTGTTTAGTGAGATCTGAAGAACAGAGCAAGGGAGGGCGCTCTGGTCCAGCTCCAGCTCATAAGCCACGCATGCGCATGCCAGCTTCTCAGAAGAACCGTGGATAAGAGGGTGTGGGAAGGATTTAGATTTACCCTCTCTTAACTTTCCATTTTCCTTCCGTTAACAGCTTTTCTTGCTTCTGTGATCAAACGCCTAAGAAGGAGCAACTCAGAAAGCAGGAGCTGGCTTTAGTTCTCAGTTTGGGGGGGGGGTACCGTCTATGTGGAGGGGAAGGAATGAGAGCAGGCGGCTGCATGGTGGGCACACCTGTGTGGCTGGAGCTCCTTCCACACCTGGGCCAAAGGAAAAACAGGGAAAAGACAGGAAGTGGGTGTGGCTTCCAAACCTACCAGCCCTTCACAGTGAATGAGTCACTTCCTCTAACAAAGCTCTAAGTTGCAGGTATGTCCAACCCATTTATAGCTACTGGGACCCAATATGCAAACATTATGCAACACACACACACACACAATTGTGTAGGGTAAACTTCATAGATGACAGTGCCCTCTACCATGTAAAAATGTTGGGCATACCTCCACATTCTTCAAAATAGCCCCACCAGCTAGGGACCAAGTGTTTGAAACCAAGCCCCTATAGAGGACACTCCACATGCAAATGTCATCACCTCCCATGGATTCCTCTCATCTAGTTATACTCACAGTGGCTCTTCAGTTTCCTCTCTCTGAATGGATGTGGTTTTCATCAAAATCAAGCTTGTGGACCAAGGGAGAGGCTGGAGGGCAAAGACAGAGAAATGGGCAAGTTAACCCAGGGCCGGAGGTGAGAAGGACGTTGGAGGCTGAAGTGACAGAGCCTGAGGGGGAAGCTGCCACAGTCGGATGTCTTGGTGGATTTGGACGAAAATCTTTCCACCAGAAGCAGCTCCACGAAGCATAGAAACAGCCGTGGAGAACTCTGCGGGCTGGCTTTAGAAGGTTCCTCTACCGATTTATAACTTGGAGATGTTCTTTGCTTTCTCTCCAGGTCTGTAACACCACCACAGACAGGAAACACGCAGACACCTTTCTGGAGAGGTGTGTGACAGAGTCAGTCATGAACATCGTGAGCGGCTTCTTCAACTCTCCGTTTTCCGACAACAGTACCAGCCTCCAGGTAGCTGAACCCAGTGACCAGGAGCGCTCGGCTGCAGGCGCTTGCTTTCCTCCTCTGCCCAGGATGCACCCCAGTCTGCTAGGAAGGCCTTTCCTACACTCTGGATACTCACCAGATCTCGTGTCACTCAGCACTGTGCCTTTCTCACTCGGCCAAACGTCACCTTAGCGTTAACTTACTCATAGTAACGCAGGGGAATGGGTTTCACGGTGGCATTTTACATGTAGGCGCGGTTATATTTTTTCACATTCTGTGCTTTCCTCTCTTTTTTGGTCCCCACGTTTTCTGTGTTGTCAAGTCTCTTAGCTTCTGCAATTTTGTCTGTTCTGACTCACTTTGAAATTTACACTTTAGCAAGAAATTCAGTTTATGCATCACTTAACCAAATTGACAGATGATGGCTCCATCCACTCCCTGCCCTCCTTCCTAACCCCTGCCCTCCCTCCTGTCCCCTCTCCCCTCTTGTTGTCCCTTCCCCAACCCCAACTTTATTTTACACACAGAGACCTCCTTTTGAAGTTAAATCACTTCCTGCTTACCAAATACTGTCAGACACTTCACATCTGTCTGTGGAGGGCCGAGTCTTGGATCATGGCTGACTGTTCAGGTGGACTTGCACCTGGCCCACCTGTTAGTAATTTATCTTAAAGGTTGGCACATTGAGATTCTCATACAAGTCTTTATAACTACTTAAAAAATATTTATACTTTTCAACCTTAAATGTCCACAGATAAGGAAACAGCAAAATACATTGTGGCATATCTGTAGGATGGCTTATTAAAACCCATGTTTCAAAAGGAAAATTAATGACTAAGAAAAATGATTCTCTGCATAGCACTACAGAATTGCGTTAAGCATCATCTAATTTTGTTTGTGTGAAGAACACATGTGCTCAAACCTGTGCGTACCCACGAGTTCCCACCTGCAGATCCTGCCAACCTTCAATCAACAATATCAGAAAAAAAAAAAATCGTACTGAACATTTCCAGCCTTTGGTCATTAGTCTCTGAGTGTAGCATGACAACTCTTTACAGAATACTTACATTTTATTAGGAATTATAGGCTGGGTCACAGATGAGTGGGTTTCCTGTTTGTTATCTCTTCCTATGTTGGTTGCTGTGAGCAATGACATCTTTGAGGTATTGACATTGGCTTTCTCCACAGTGAACATGTCCATGGACCTCTGTCATGTCCGAGAACTTGCATTTTTTCTGATTAGGAAAATAGTTAAAGGGCCAAGGAGGGGGCAGAACGCTTGTTGTGTAAACAAGGACATGCGTTTGATCCCCCAGAACACAGGTACAAGCCAGACACCCAAGCTGGTGGATCTGTGCAGGTTCAGAGACGGGTGGACCCTGGAACTCAGAGGCCAGCCAGGTCTAGCCAAAACAGCTTCAGGTTCAGTGAGAGATCCTGCCCACCAAAATAAGGTAGAGAGTGATAGAGGAAGCTAGCTAGGTCAGCCTCTGCTGACACACACACACACACACACACACACACACACACACACACAATGAAAACCAAGTGACCAGTTTTCTGTAGTGCCTGGCATGCCTCCTGTCATTCCATTTGACACATGAGACATTTTTGTCACGTTAGGTATTTGTGAGTGTCTCTGAAGCACACAACACCGCGTGGTACCTTATTTTATGGTCCTGTTTGCTAAGGTATAGCTCAGCTCCCTCCTCGGTGGGTTAGGGGTTTGGTGGCACCATTGTTTAGGGCGTGGGGTGACCACTTTCCTTCCATTTTTAGACCCACCAGCCAGTCTTTATCCAGCTGCTGCAGTCTGCCTTCAGAATTTACAACTGTACCTGGCCCAACCCAGCCCAGAAAGCCTCTGTGGAATCCTGTATCAGAGCCCTGGCTGAAGTGGGTAAGTCATGGTGTCCGCTTTGACTTTTACACATTTCCTGAGGTAACTGTGCTTGTGGCTGAGAGCTACACATGCCTTCTTGTCTAAAACCTCACGAAGGAGTAAAACCAGGCATAGTTTTGTTTGTTTGCTTGTTGTGGAATCGTCTTGTTTGTTAATAATAGTCTGATGTTCTTAATATGTTCTTTTGGCAATAGGTATTTTTGAGTTTTTTTTTTTAACCATTCCAATTTGCGTAAACTCGGCACTGTTTAAAGGTCTATTATATACTGAAGGCTTCAAAACTAAAAATAAAATAGAGGCAAAAGATTTAAACTAAGGGGGAAGCGAGTATAAGAATTTTTATAGATGCCCAGCTCTGTGTTTAAGGTCATGTCTGTGTATAGTTGTATATTAATGATTATATAAAAATCTGTATATAGCAGTTGTGTTTATGTGTATTATGTGTGTGAATGCAGGCACATGCTTATATAGCACACACGTGGAGGTCAGAGGACAACCGCAAGCATTGGTCCTTGCCTTCTATCTCTTGTTTTTTTGCTGTGCACTGGACCATGGTTTCTTCTGTCTCTGCCTCTCATCTCACTGCAGGAGAGCTGGGCCCACAGATGCACACAGCTGCTTTATGTGGTCTCTTAGGGATCAGATTCAGGTTCTCAACTTGCCCCTTAAGCACTTAACATTAAAACATTTTTAGTCTCTCCCTAGTCTATGGCCTGACTATGACGAGATTATAGATTAACACAACTTAACTGTGGCTTCAGTCTTCAGGAAATGAAACACCAGTTATAATCTAGGAATATCAGTTGATGATTAATCTTTAGCTAATAGTAATATAGTTTGTCTAGGGAATTAATTCTAAATAAGAATTCTACCTACAAGTAAGTGGAATAAATAATTATAAATAAAATTTCTACTATGCTTGCCTCTTCAGCACACATACCACGTGGGCCTGGGCTTCCCTGCAAGGTACTGCTCAGGAGCACAGAACACTGAGCCTCTTTGGTGCCTTCCTCCCTGCGGGCCTTGTGGCTCTTGGTGCTCTGGTCTGGCTATTGCTGGGGGTGGGATTCTATTCCTCAGCTCATGTGCAAATGCTGGGGTACACCACCCTTGAGCCCCATTCCTAGTCCTCCCATATAGCATAAGCTAACGCTTTAGAACTATATTGTCACCAGTATTTTGAGCTTTATGTTTTCCACACTGTGCTTATGGTTTGTGTTGTGATCTGAGCCTCTGGCTGTATCAGGGGTGACTCTGTTCCATGCAGACTGTCACCTGTACCCCCTAGGCGGGCAGTCCCTGGCCCAGATGACCGCCTCACTCTCAGCTGACTCTGCACTCAGCCCCCTGTGCAGACTTCCAGCTCATTTCTGGGCCCCAGGGCTGTGGATCATGGCTGCTTTCCATGCCTAGTTCCACTGCGCTCCTCCTCAAGTGTTGAGAACTGAGAGGTGCTGCAAGGGAAGGAACACACAGAGAGGGAGAGCCTCCAGTACATGCTGTGTAAGAGATAAAGAAAGCCACACCCAACTCCCTAGGCTTTATTTAAAAAGATTCACAGAGCATAGCGTTGGAATGTATTTATATAAAATGATAACACCTCCCAGTGCTAGAATGATCAGTGAGATCTTTTATTTGTTCATGCTTTGACATACTTTCTGAATTTTTGATAATACATTGCTTTTGAAGTTATAATAAAATAGCAGCGGAGGGTTTTGTTTTGTTTTGTGGTGGTTGTGGTTGTGTGTGTGTGTTTTACAAAATTAGGAATTATATCAACCATTAAAAGATACCATTGATAATGGACTAAACCTCTGAAACTGTAAGCCAGCCCCACTTAAATGTTTTCCTTTTTAAGAGTTTTAATGTTGCCTTGGTCATTGTGTCTCTTCACAGCAATAAAACCCTAAGATGAGAAAAAAAAAAGATAACAATTGAAAGGAATAACAGATACTGTTTGCTTTCACACAGCACACAGAGCTTCGCTCCAGATTTTATTGCTAGGTTTTTCTTCCTGCTCTCCCCACCTCTCAGTTCTTCCTCCTTTAGTGGTCAGCAGAGCACTGGGAACTGATGCCACTCGACGCTGCTGAGCACTTAGAGGAAGTGCAGGGCACAGCACTTAGAAATCTCAGATAGAGTCAGGCTTGGGGGTACACTGTCATCCTAGCAGACAGAGTCAGGCACGGGGGTACACAGTCATCCTAGCAGACAGAGTCAAGCTTGGGGGTACACTGTCATCCTAGCAGAGTCAGGCATGGGGTATACCTGTCATCCTAGCTACATGGGAGGGTAGCTACATGGGATGATGCAGGAGAATTGCAAACTCAAGAAGACATAGAGAACCTTTGTTGCAAACTAACGAAGATTCATGAATTAATGAAGGCTGGGGACTTCACTTGTGCATATTTAATGAAAGATGCATGAATTAAGGGAGGCTGGGGACTTCACGTGTGCTCATCGTGTAAACGTGAACTTAAAGGTGTTCACAGTGTACCCAGATTAGTTATTTCATGGCAAGATACTGGAGCCATGGGCTTAAATAGTCACCAAAACTACACTGGCCTAAGTAGTATGTCTTTAAGATCTCATTTTCTGTACTAGCCAAAGCTGAATGGTTTTGAAGAAAAGCTTAGTTCCTTTTTGTATGCTAAAAGAATACGTGTGATCAGAAGTTATAGACCAGTTCTATCCAGATCCACAGCTGAGAAGACGACAGGGAGCTAGGCTTTGGTGCAGTGTCTCAGCTTTATCTACACAAGGCTGGCTGTCATCTTCCTCTTCCAGTTGGTCCCTTCTGTCTCCTGCTACACAGTCACTCTCTGTGGAGGTACACAGCTGAAGTCCCATCATTTGGGAGGCAGAGGCAGGAAGATCAGGAGTTTAAGGTCGGCTAGATTATATATTATGAACTACATGAAACTATATCTCAAAAAAACAACAAAAATATTTCTGTTAAAGTTTCTTCATGAAAGCGGATTCTTTCTGTCATCCTCACAGTGGGCTCTTTTCCTTGCGACTTATACTTTCCTTGTGGTTTTTATTTGATCCCAGCTCATGCCATCACAAGCATGGCTCTTATCTCATTAGGTTCGAGAAACAATAGCTAGGATACAACTGTCAAGTAGACACTCATAGATGCTGGAGAGAGGGCTCAGCAGTTAAGAGTGTGCTCTGCTCTTGCAGAGGACCTGGGTATTACACCTGCACTCACATCTGATGGCTCTCGACAGCTCGTCACTCCAGCTTCAGGGAATCAGATGTCCTCATCGGGCCCCCATGGGCACTGTACTCACATATACAAACCCAGACATGTACACACACAAACCATAGTTAAAAAACAAAATGAATCTTAAAAAAGACTCTCATGGAAAGATGATGCCATACAATATCATATTCCATGACATGGTCATATTATCACAGAACGATATCATCACATCATATTATACATCATCATGTCATATCATGTCATCATGTATTTCATTACAGCATTATCATATATAATTTCATTAATATCATTGCATCATATTATAACATATCATTCAATATATATATCTTCATTGTTTTATATATCATGTCATATTATATCATCATATATATCATGTCATATACTATTTCATACTATGTAATATATTATATTGTATATGATATATATCATCATATATCACCTCATTAGATTGTAAATTCTCCTATCCTATGTCATATCATCATGTCTTATTATAACATCATATATATCATGTCATATACTATTTCATATTGTTGCATAATATCACACTATATTATGATATATATCATCATGTATCACCTCATTAGATTGTATACTATCCTATTCTATCCTGTATCACCATGTCATAGCTTCATGTCATATCATATCACTATACATTATACTATTTCATATTATTATATCACATTATATTATATCATATATCACATACCATCATATATATCACCATATTATTATCATCATGCCATATATAAAATCTATATATCTACATATAATCATACATATCATCACACAATATTATATATCATGTCATATTATCATATTACATCCCATTATACCATGCCATCACAACTTCAATTATGTAATAGCTTCATCATATAATATGTGTCATCATGCCATGTTATATTATCGCCCATATATATCATCTATATGCATATCATATCATTTCATATCACACAATCATCATATATCACATCATGCCTTATAATCATACCATATCTTCATATCATAGATCCATATAACATTTGCATATTATCATATCATCACATCATATCATACCATCATTGCATACCATATTACATCATGTGATATCAGTTGTGGAAAGCCATTCCAGGCTGTAAACAGGCCAGCTGGATGGAAATCTGCTCCAGGCAGTAAACAAGTACATGTTTGGTGGATGGCCTGTCCTTAATCCCTGATTGGCTGAGCAAGCCTGCCTGGTGAGGTGATGTGACCTGTGGTGATTGGTGGGGGCGTGGTTGTGGCTGGAGTGGAGAAAAACACTTGTAACCAGAGAGGCTGGGGGATTTTAAGAAAGAAGCTGCCTGAGTAAAACTGCTTTAAGAAGAACCGGTGGTTGCGTTTTGCTTGCTGGTCGAGTTGGACGCTACAAGTGGTGCCGAAACCCGGGACCCGATTCCTCCACCGAAGAGGTTCAGAACTTTCTGCAGTCAGGGTCTGTCAACAGGATGAGTACAGTAAGTAACTCAGTATCCCAGGATTGGGATTAGGCTCTCGGTAAAGAGACAAATAGGCTCTCGGTAAAGAGACAAATAGGCTCTCGGTAAAGAGACAATAAGGCTCTCGGTAAAGAGACAATAAGGCTCTGGAGACAAGAAAGTGAAAGTAAGAGAGAAAGTGAAAGTAAGAAGGTAGTAAAAGTAAGAGGATAATAGGGACAGTCTATGGGTTACTTTCTTTTTCTAGCCATTTGAGTAATTTTTCTGAGGGCATGAATGACTAGGTATGGGGTCGTCACAGTCACCCAATTTTTTCAGCGCTCGATGAGCTGCTAAGAGCGAAGGGCGCAAAACTCAAAAAGCATACCATTCAAGCCTTCTTCGAGGAGTGTGACAAGGTTGCTCCTTGGTTTGCCGTGTCGGGCCGTTTGACTCCTGCTAACTGGGGTAGGTTGGGAAGAGACCTAGATTTCTCCTGGGAGCAGGGTGTCCTAAAGAAGGTACTAGAGCAGTGTGGAAACTAGTGAATAGCTGTTTAGAAGATGAGCGCTGTTATCAAGCAGTGGAAACAGGCAAGCAAGCACTAGAACAATTGAAGGAAGAGAGATCATTAAAGTCCGAAAAGGAGAGCTCATCAAGCTCTGAAGGTGGATCAGAGGAGGATATAGAGGAGCTAGCATGGGAGTTAGGAAGAAGCTCCTTGTATCCTGATTTTACAAGATTAAAGAAAGATAAGGAAGGGCATGATGGGATGTTTCAACCATATGTGCTTGAGCTGCCCATTAGGGTAGGGATTTGTTGAAAATAGTGTCCAGTTTAGGAGCAAGGATCGCCCCTACGGCCGTTTGGCCTCAAAAGATACATTTGAGGGTTGATTCCTTGCATATTTGTTTCAAATTTTAGAAGGAGACTCAGAGTTAAGTTCCAAAAGGGAATTAACACCTGAGGCTAGAAAGGCCCTTACCCTAGTGGAAGTAGAATTGATTAACGCCCAGCTTCAGCGTTGTAGAGAAGGGTTACCCATTTTGATAATATTACCTACTGAGATGCAACCCACAGGATTATTGTGGCAAGAAGGTCCATTGTTATGGATCCATTCCAAAATATCTGCTGGGAGGACATTAGATCCTTACCCTACAACAGTGACTTCTTTAGCCTTGTTGGGAATTCAGCATTGTTTACAATTTTTTGGTATAAAACCCAGCTCTATTGTAATCCCTTATGATGGGTATCAGCAAAAGGTCCTAACAGCAAATATTGATGAGTGGGCTATTTTAGCCTGTATTAATGAGGGCCCATTTGATAATCATTATCCCAAACATCCATTAATGACATTTTTTTAAGGAACATCCAGTCATTTTTCCTCAAGTGGTGAGGAAAGCACCCATTAAGGATGCAGTTAATGTGTTTACTGATGGATCAAAAACTGGATGTGGAGTATATATGGTAGAGGGGAAAGATCCTGTGGTCAGGCAGTATTATCCCTGTACTCCGCAGATGGTGGAATTACAAATAGTTATTGAGGTCATTAAGGATTGTGATTTTCCTTTTAATCTAATTTCAGATTCACAATATGTAGTTAATTTAGTTTTATCCCTAGAAGTGGCAGGCCAAATAAAAGCTCGTAGTACCATCCAAGCCTTGGCCTTACAATTACAGAAGTTGCTGTGGGAAAGACGCCAACCATTATATAGTGGACATGTCCGTGCCCATAGTGGGCTTCCAGGACCCTTAAGTAGGGGAAATGATATTGTGGATAATTGTACTCGTATGGAGTTCATATTTTTAGCATCCCCTATGGAGTTAGCCTCACAATTTCATTCTAAATTTCATGTTAATGCTAAAACTCTGCAGAGAAAATTTGGAATCTCTAGAGCACAAGCTCGGGATGTAGTCACTACCTGTGGACGTTGCCTTGAGTTTCAACACCCACTTTCTTATGGAGTGGATCCTAGAGGATTGCTCCCTCTACAGGTGTGGCAGATGGATGTGACACATTTTTCAGAATTTGGCAAATTGAAATACGTTCATGTATCCATTGACACATGTTCAGGAATAGTTTATGCATCTCCCATGGCAGGGGAAAAGGCCTCCCACGATATACAGCATTGTTTGGAGGCCTGGGCTGCTTGGGGTAAACCCCAACAACTTAAAACAGATAATGGCCCTGCATATACTGCCAAAACCCTGGTGTCCTTTTGTCAACAGATGGAAGTACAAGTTAAACACGGCCTACCATATAATCCTCAAGGCCAGGGAATCATTGAACGAGCACATAGAACCTTAAAAGAATTATTAATAAAACAAAAGGGGGGAATAGGCTATGGCCATACCCCAAAGATAAGAATCTCATTAGCTCTTTTTATCTTAAATTTTTTGCAATTGGATAAGCAAGGTTGCTCTGCTGCTGAACGACATGCTAATAATAGCCCCAGTAAACTGGGGTATGCTAAATGGAAGGATGTGCTTACAGGATCATGGAATGGTCCGGATCCCATGTTAGCCTGGGGGAGAGGGTCTGTTTGCATGTTTCCACAAAATTGCGCAGAGCCAGTGTGGGTTCCAGAGCGGCTAGTGCGACACTGTCAAAATGAAGAAGCTGATCTTGCTGGTGATGAGCATGTGTCTGCCCCTGATGGGTGCGGAACCCAGATGGGGAATACTGTCGGTGTTTAAATTGGACTGTAAAATTTGATGGCAAGATGAATGAGCTTCGCTCAGCGATTGTCACCGTGAATTCTATCCAAGTGGATCCTGGCTTGGCATCAGGAAAGAATGGACTGGGATAGGTGCCCTCGCTGTGGCCCTTGTTTTGGCATGCATGTTGGGTGTATGGTGTATGTGTTGGTTGCGGACTGCCGTCATGGTGGTGCAAGCTCTTGCCACAGTGGAAGCAGGGCAGTCACCTCAGATTTGGCTTGCTGCCATGAAGAATGAACAATGAAGCCATCGCTCTGTAGGGTTGTAAGGCTAAGCACTGCACAGAGGTTAGTCTGGAAGCTGTTTGACAATCTCTGGGAGGTATGTCTGATTGCATGAGGGTTGAGTGTCCTAGTGTCCTTCCCCCAGGAAAAATGGCATGGGAGAAGGTCAGGGTTGCTCTGGGTAAAAACCTGTGAGCCTAAGAGTCAATCCTGTACATGGCCCCTATTTCTGCACACTGGGGATCAGACCTCTATCTTCACCCATGGAGCTTGTTCAAAAAAAAAAAATATATAAAAGGGGGAATTGTGGAAAGCCATTCCAGGCTGTAAACAGGCCAGCCGGATGGAAATCTACTCCAGGCAGTAAACAAGCCCATGTTTGGTGGATGGCCCGCCCTTAATCCCTGATTAAGGGCAGAGCAAGCCTGCCTGGTGAGGTGATGTGACCTGTGGTGATTGGTGGGGGCATGGAGAAAAACACTTGTAACCAGAGAGGGTGGGGAATTTTATGAAAGAAGCTGCCTGAGTAAAACTGCTTTAAGAAGAACCGGTGGTGCATTTTGCTTGCTGGTCTAGTTGGACGCGGCAATCTTCATAGTTCATATTCAGTCATATAGTTCAATCATCTGTAAGCCTATCTTCATATCATAAGATTTCTTCTATTTGAAATCTCTTGTTTCTCACTTCTTTGCTGATTGCTTCTCATTCAAAATGGAGACTCTGAAAGCAGGGACTTTGACTTTTTTGTCATCAGGGCCTGGAAATTTGTTTCTGATAAACAGGATAATAAATGTATTTGTTACTCTCTCGTCACTGAGATATTCATTTCGGCTTCAGCTTTCTTTCAAAATGCATAGCAGACTGGGGCCATAAAGACTGTGAGTTCCTCCTGGTCACAGAGAGGGAGATGAAGAAAGGGGAAGAGATGGGAGGGAGAGGTGGAGGGAACAAGAGAATGGGAGGGTGGGGGAGTCTGACTTCGAGACATCTAGGATACATTTACTTACAGGTTGTGTGGCATGGACTCAGCGTTACCTTTCCGGATGACTAGTCAAGCCTTCCTCTCCTGTTCTTGGGTGACTGTAAGAAGAACATGCTTTGTTCAGGTAGAGGATTATAGGAGCGTCCATGTGGTAGAGTTAGACTGTCACACAGGAAGCATGTATCCGTGCTTTCAATGTTCTTCCTATTTAAAATCTCTACTGGGTTGGGGAAATAGCTCAGTCAGTAGAGCACACACAAGGGGACCTACGGTCAATCTGTACAGACATATGAAGAGCTTTGACATTGTGGCATGTGCCTCTAATTCCAGTCCTGTCAAGGCAGAGATAGGAGGGTCCCTGGGGCTTACTGGCCCAATTCCAGGCTAGTGAGAGAGGTGGGGTCAGTAAATACAGGCAAAGTTGTCTGGTCTCCATACAGGCATGTGCACACACATGTACCCTTGTGCGCGCGCGCACACACACACACACACACACACACACACACACACACACAAAGGCACACACACACATACACACGCACAGAGGCACACACAGGCACACACACAGACACACACAGAGGCACACTCAGGCACACACACAGCTACACACACACAGCTACACACACACACACACACACACCCACACACACACACCGTGCATGCTCCACTGACTGAGCTATTTCCCCAACCAGTAGAGATTTTAAATAGGAAGAACATTGAAAGCACAGAGGCGCACACAGCCACACACACACAGCCACACATACACACAGAGGCACACACACAGAGGCACACACACACACACGCACACACACTCACATGCACACACACACAGACATAAATCCTTGTGTGTGGATTTATTCTGAGGACTTTGCGCTGGAGAGCAGGTGCAGCTCCCGCCCACGTCTTCCTCCTCCAGCTCCAGCTGTTCTGGTTCTGATGGGCTGACACCCAAGCACATTTTCTAATTAATGCTCCCTCTCCCTGCTGCCTCTCCCCCATACCTGTCAGTGTGTAAATCTAAGCACTTTTCCATGGCACCTCTCACAGAGCTGTATGTGTTTTCAGAAGGTTCGGTCTGGCAGATACCATCAGTGACTCCAGCTAGTTAAAAACGTTCACAGAACACACAATTTTTAATGAATTATAATTAGAAATAGATTCTGATTACATCCTAAAGCCCCTGAAGAGACTTGTCATATCCAGGAAAATTTTAGGATTTATAAGCCTAATTAGGAGGTTAGCCTTGTAATAAAAATACCCGTGAATAAAGGTGGCTCATTTCTGAGAAGTCATCTTCTCTAGGCAAAGGTCCCCCAAAGCAAAGTGCCTGGGCATTGGCCTCTCTCCCACTCATTTGTTAGGGACTTGGATGTCTGTCCTCTGGTGACACATCCTTAACAAGGCAGTTGTTCTAACTTAGGGACGAAAAAGGAACACGTCTTTGTAGGAAATTTAATATGACCCATATTACATGTGGCAGGCATGAGGAATGACTGGGCATAGCAGGCTCATTAGCTGAGTGTTGTTGTTAACCATGGGGAATTCACCCTGCTCTGTATATACTGCATACACCACAGAGCCCAGATTGTTCCAGCTTGATCACAGTGTTGACTTAAAAACATTGTTTTCCCAGTCAGTGCTCCTGTGCATGAGGCAAAACAAATGCTTTTCCTAATCTCAGGGTTCCTTTCTGACTCCCACCCCTGGTGCCTTTTAACCAACCAACTCAGCACTTTTCATTTTGATTTCAAACTAATATCTGTATCGACAGAGCAGGGAATTTACCTCAGGCCATTTTGTAGAGTTTTTTTTTTTTATTTAAAATTTAATTTGTTTGCTGTTGTCTTGTTATGCTGAGAAGTGAACCACACACTTCATGTGTGCTGGGCATATGTCCTACCGTGAGCTGCACTCCCAGCCCTTAAAGTGTTGGCTCACTGTCTTGTATGCCCCTGGTGTCTCCTTGGTTGTAGGGTTAATCTTTTGTGGCTTCAAAGTCACGGTTTAACCATAGGCCACAGTTTACATTGAGGCCTGGAAAGTTGCGTATTTTGCCTGGTGTTCATATTGTGTAGTTCATATTAAGGCAGGACACTGGATCAGAATGGTCATGCAAATTGGGGAACAGAAAAATATTCGAACAGTTCACGATGGTGGAGTGCCTTCAGCTTTCCCTCCATGTGCCACCACTGAAGACGACGTTGAACGGCTAGTCATGGGCGGACCTGGGGTGGGCATGTGTGGCTGTACGCACTTACTCATACAAGGGACAGAGACTCAGCACTGAACTAAATTTCCACGGATGTCTTTGGAAAAGTCTTCCTGCAGCTTTTTCTTGTATGTCATTAAAAAAACAAACAAACATTTCATTGCTGTTGTTCTCATTCGTGCATATCTCATGTGTCTGCGTGTGGGTTTGTGCAGTGAGTACAGGCCTCAGAGTCTGGAAGAGGGAGAGCATCATGGACTCTGAGAACTGAGCTCAGATCCTGTGGAAATATGTACTCTTACCCAGTCAGCCATCCCTCCAGCCCTGTCTTCTGTATTTTTAGCAGCTATCCTTAGATGCTGGGAGCCTCTAATGTGTCTGACCCATAAGTGCACAGTCTAAGCAGAGCCGACAGCCTGGCTGCAGTGCTCTGTCACTTTGGTTGGCTGGGCAGTGACCCTGAAGGCGCACCATTCAGTGTTCAGTTGCTCAGCTCTTCAAAGCCAATGCTGCTCATGTGGGAAATGCCCAAGAAAGAGCAGAAGTCTCAACAGAGTTTGATCATGGATCAAGACTGAGTATCTATAAAAGCCATGTGTGGCTCAGCAGTGTGGAGGCTGCCTGTTCCGGAAGCAACGTGTCTTGATGTAGCGTGGGAGAGGGACATGGACAGAGGCACTGTGTGCTTCCACGGGAAGCTGTCAGGGACAGCAGGGGTTTGTTCTAGATGAATCTAGACTACTGTGCGCTGGGTCAGGAGGGCTGCTCCCAGTGGCAGTGTTCCTAAGCCTTCAGCTGAAACTTGCATTTAAGTTGGTATCTGTTGGCAGCAGATATTTCTTGTTTCACTGAAGTGTTAAATAGCACTTAACTGGTGGTGAATTTTCACCAGTAGAAACAGTCCCATTTACCAGTATTTTCCTATTAATGCAAAAGAGAACCTTTCTCCCTCCCCTCCCTCCCTCCTTGCCTCCCTCCCTCCCTCCCCCATCTCTCTCCTCTATCCCACCTCTCCCCTCTTTCCTCCCTTCTCTTTCCCATCTGTCTCCTCTTCCTCTCTCTCTAATCTCCCTCTATTTCCCTATTTTCTTCTCATTTCCCTTTACTACCTTCTCTTTGCCTTCTCTCTCCTCCCACTCCTTCTTCATCTTCTCTCTTTGTCTCCTTCTCCTCTCACCTCTTTCTCCCTTCCTCCCTTCTTTCCTTCCCTCCCTCTTCCCTTCCCCCACTCTCCCTTCCCTCTCCCTCCCTCTCTTCCTCTCCCTCCCTCTTATCCCCCTTCCCTCCCTCCTTCCCTCCCTCCCTCCTCCTATCTCCCATTCTTCTTTCCTATGTTTAGCATTAAGAACACATTTTCTGGGTCCTGTTGCTGTAACTGTGACTGTGATCCACATATGTCCATTTCTTGACTGAGTAGCTCTAAGACTCACGCTTTCACGTATATTACAAGGAAACACTGCACCCTCCCATACTCTCTGCTTCTTGTTGGTTGTGTTAATGGCTTCCCACAGTTGTGGTTTGTGATATCTGCGTTCCGGTTTGGAATAGAATTCATTCTTCTCTGTCGGAAGTTGTAGGTTGTGATAGACAAATGTGTAACTATTTGCAATAATGAAGTCTGTGGAACCAAATGTTTCCCGATGGGCTGTCCCTGTCATGAGGGACCTTTCGTTTGCTCCTAGCTCTGTTCTCCTGATCAAGCTCAGCTTGAGTCTACCCAGTTGACATTTTATTGGATTCTTTTCTCGTTTTTGATGCAATTCTGTGCACAGGAGTTTCAGAGAAAAGTTTCTTAGGCATCTATTCTGGAATGTTCTTATCAGGGAATTGAATTTGAGTTTTGGTTGGGTTGTATACAGATTATAGCTCTCAAAACCAATGTCTGTCCATTCCATCCACCCAGCCCAGCCCTGCAGATGAGAATTCAGCAGCCAGACTGATATTTCTAGGTATCACTCTTCAATCTTGACATCCTTAAGTTTCTTTGTGTTAACTTGGCACTGTGCTCATTTGTCTAATCTCACATTGCTGTCAGAGCAACATTTATAGTTTATAGTTCTATAAAGGTGGGTCAGAGTCTCACAGTAAGTGTAGGTGACACCAGGTTCTCCCAGCAGCTCCAGGCAATGGCTGTACCTGGTCTTTCTGTTAGTCTTGCTGTCTACTGACAGCTGCTGGCATCCTTGGCTCATAACCTGGTCTTCTACCTTCATGTGGAGTGTCTGCCCTGTGTGTCTCTCTCTTCTTACTTTCTGATACAGAGCAGTCAGTGTGGACAGGGCAGCACCTAATTCAGGAAGACCATCATCTCGATGACATCATAAAGACACTATTACCAGATAAGGTCATATTTCCAGGTACTGATTGATAACTCAGACATCAAGATTTGCTTCTGGGGGAGAAAGTTCGACCTCTGACCTCTGACAGCATTCTAAATTTTCAGCAGAATTGTAGCCTCTCTGCTCAGTTCGTCCCATTAACAACCAGTGAGTCATTTATCAGAGGCTTTGCACGCTGCTTCACACACAAGAAATTTATCTTTGAAACAAAAGTTTATTTTGATTTTTATGTGTGTATGTGTATGTCTGCTCATCTGTAGGTGTTCTCATGCATGCAGTACCTGGAGTGGCCAGAAGAGGGTATCAGATCCTCAGAAACTGGAGTTACAGGCAGTTGTCAGCTGACCCACATGGGTGCTGGGAACCAATCCCCGGCTCTTACCCACTGAACCATCCCTCCAGCTCCTCAATACATTTCTTAATTCTTTATACTCAATATGTCAGCCTTTTCCTTTTGTCACTTCCATTTCTCAGGTCTGTATCTTCCTGGATTGGCCCCCACCCTACTTCATATCTTTTAATCCCCTCCTTTAGTCTTTTATGTGTATGTTCTAGCAGATTCCCTGGCTTCCTTTTCTAGTTTTCCACTTTTGTTTCTTTTTCTTTGTTAGTTAATCTTTGGAAGGTTTATTTTTACAACCATATTTTAATTTTCAAGATCTTCTTTTCCCCTCTTTAAAAGTTTTAGGGTGTGGTGTCTACTCAAATTTCCTAGGGACAACAATTAGAATTAAATATTTCTCGCTTTGTCTTGAATCATGTTTCACAGAAGGTCATTGTTTTCGGTGCTAGTGGTTTTATTTGTGATCCCTGATGCTTTGTTGTAGTCGGCAATGGCTGCCATGGGTGGTGTGTGTGGGAGGGGCTGTTGCTGGCATGAGTGTCCACTGTAGTCTAGAAGGTCTATTCCTGGCCTGGAGTCCTTGCAGAAACGGGAAAGGCTAACCTGGAGTTCCGTGGAAAGGGCTGGGCTAATGACATGGGAACCTCCCCTTTGTGAGTGTGTGTGTGTGTGTGTGTGTGTGTGTGTGTGTGTGGTGTGCACAGATGTGTGTGTGGTGTGTGCATGTATCTGTGAATGTGTGTGTGTGTGCGCACTAGTGTGTGCACACATATGGGTGTGTTTATGGGATAAGTGGAGAGCCACAGTGGGTGTTAAAGGGAGACTTGCTTGGTGGTTGGGGTCTCCATGTGGTCCTCCCTTAGCCAGATCTGCCCCTTGCACACACATACACACACACACACACACCCCACCTCCAGGTGCCCCTTATCTGATGATGTTTAGAGTCATGTCAATCTCTGTCCTGCTTCTCTGCCAGTCTTAACACCATCTATCATCTAGCACTCTCCGCTTTCTTGAGGGAATGTTTTTCTATTTTTCTAACTATTCTCTGGGTGAGAATGGATGCCTTGGATTCTGAGTTGTGCCCATCAGAGGGAGGAGGACCTTCCTTCCCTAATATTTGGGTGGGTTCTTGAGTAGCCCAGATGACCCAGTGTGCCCGAGGCCACACCTTCTAGTGGCTCATTGTCTTCCTGGGAAGGCCTGCTTCAAGTCCAGGCTTCTGTGGGCTCATGTTTCTCCAATGGCCTAGTTACCTCTTCACTGTGGTAGAAATGCCACACTTCCCTTTTCTCATGACAAGCATTCTGATTTTTCAGCATTATTGTGACTAAGTCTGTTAAGACGCGTGTATCAGTGGGTCTCAGGAAGAAAGCCAGGCCCCTTACACCACCTCCCAAGGAAGGTTTGTTGGGTTGTTTTTTTCCTTTTAACTTTTCCGCTATTTCTGCTGTGAGATATTTGATCACATGCAGTTTTGTGGGCATACATATATACACACATGTAAACACACACACACACCCTCTAATTAAGTTAGTAGTTTGGCAGGACTTGGCTCTGTGTTTTCTGTCTGGGTTTTTATTCTCTTTGGCATCTGGGAAGGTAGAGACTTGCATGCTTGTTAGAGTGCTCTCCATATTGATGTTGGAGTGGAGTCCATCTCAGACATTAATCACCGGGAAATCAAATAGGATCTTGAAGGTTCAGCGATCACATGGTACTAATTGGTCTGGAGAACTCAAATAACTGTCGCAGATTTTAGCCTGAAAGTATGTGAAAAGATTACATGGCAAAGTTGGAAGACTTACTCCTTCGTTCATTCACTCGTTTGTTCGTTCCTTCCTTCCATCCTTCCTTCCTTTTTTCTTTCTTTCCTTCTTAAAAAAAAAGTCTTTGATGTTGTTAGTGTATCTGGCTAATGTTTAAAAAAACTTTAACCAAATCGAGAGCTAAATGCTTCCCATTTTTTTCTTTTTTCTTTTTTCAGCCAAAAACCGTGGGATTGCGATCCCGGTCGATTTGGACAGCCAGGTCAACACGCTCTTCATGAAGAATCACTCAAGTACGGTGCAGAGGGCAGCCATGGGCTGGAGACTCTCAGCTCGCTCTGGACCTCGCTTCAAGGAAGCTCTTGGAGGACCAGCCTGGGATTACAGAAATATCATTGAAAAGTTACAGGTACAATGAGAACGGGAAGTGACGTGAATATTTTCTAAATCCTGCATCCTTAAAATGTGTCTCATAATACGATGAGGTTGAAAATGTCAAAATTTTTTTCTTATTTATTTTATGTATATGAGTACACTATAGCTGTCTTCACACACATCTTCAGACACATCAGAAGACGGTATTGGATCCCATTACAGATGGTTGTGAGCCACCATGTGGTTGCTGGGAATTGAACTCAGGACCTCTGGACAAGCAGTCAGTGCTCTTAACTGCTGAGCCATCTCTCAAGCCCCCAAAATGTCAAATCTTGTTAGGGGTAAAGCTCTCTTCTCTGCTTCTCTGTCACTGCTATCCCTTAAATGAGCAGTTTCTGGAGTGATTGTCTTGACTGACATAACTTTTTAATGAGTATATATAATCTGATGCTCTCTGATAATTTCTTAGTGAGTAGTGGTCCTTAATATAAAAATAATTATAATGCTAATACTAAAATTAGTAAAATAGCTCACTCTAAAAATAGATGTAATAAATTAAGTTTCTGTAATATTGACTCATTTTATCTTCCATTGTTCACTTACATCCCTTTGGTCAGAGTGAGCCAATCCCTCTCTTCACCGGTCCTTGTATATTTTTCGCAAGTCCACATCTGTGGTCTGGCCTGTTTGTTCAGGCATAGTAAGTGTGGCACATGGCTATAATTTTCTGTGGCTGCCACCATAGGCAGGATGTTTTAAGCAACAGGAATGTATTCTGTTATAAATCTGGAGGTGGGAGATTTGGGTATCTCTCGGTGGGCTTAGTTTCATGTGAGATCATCATCACTAGTGCTAGATTCCTGGTTTCTCATTGGTATTCCCTCTGTGCCAGTGTACACCTGTGCCCCAATTTCTGTCAGTTATGTGAACACCACTCAGTCACACTGGATTATACAGTTGCTCGTATGAATTCATTTTATCCTAGTGACATACCAGGCCTCATCCCCAGGTAAGTCACTCGCTGACTGTTCTGAGACAAGACTTTGACACATACACTTTGGGAGGAGATAGGATCTTAAGGGTGGACCTCATGAATGAGGTTAGTTCTCTTATACTGTAGACCTAAGGTGTTGTGTTTATCCTCCGTACCACACGGGGACACTGCAACATGGTCTCTGTGCACAGCAGGAAGTAGGCACCAAGACTGCTGATTCCTTATTCTTGGATTCCTACCCCCCGAGCTGTGAACACTGAGCTTGGCCTCCGTGGGCACTTGTACTCATGTGCACCTACCCGCACACATACACATGATTAAAAATAAAATATTTAGAAAATAAGGCAGCAACTGTAATGGAGAGAGGTAGATAGATTTGAGATGGATTTTCTTGTAGGGTCAGGATGGATGGATGAATTTCGGGGCAAAGGCAGGAGGCATCAGGGTTACCCCAGGCGGTTGTAATTGCACCATTTGCTAAGACATGAAGTAGTGCAAGGTTGGGGAAGATTTGGAGTTGGATATTTGTCTGCCAGCCAGATAGCTGGGTGTGTGAGTCTGGAGTGGTGTGGACAGATCTCTATGCTGGCAGTATCAATTTGAATGTTCTAGTGTGAATATAGTGGTGGCAACCATAGCATTGGACGGGCAGTCTCAGTGAAGATGTAGATGCAGCAGAAAGAAGGATCCTGAGCAAGCAGGATGTAGTGATGGAGGGGTCAGGACATCAGTGGAAAAGTACGGTGTCACAGAAGCCAAGGGCAGGTGGCCTTATAAAGTTAAGTGTCACCGTGTAGAGCGACTAGCCATGGCATGGTGAGGTGGGGGTGGAAGAGGTACCCCCCCCCACCCCCACACACACACATGAGAGAAAGGTGAGGTCATGGTTCATGCACATTTAGTAACAATAGGGGCTGACATCTGAATTGTAGGGTATGTGCAGCTTGTGTCAGGAGCTGTTCTTGGCACATGCTTTAAGTCTCCACAGCAAACCTGGGTGGCCACTAGCATTCTGGTGTCATGGGAAGGACAACTTCACCCCAGAACAGCCCAAGCACCATTTGTTCCACAACAAATAATCTAGCAGGCCAGTTTTACCAGATGTGGTTGTTTCTGATGAGCATTCCCCTTTATATAATGCCCATACCCTCTTTATAGCATTTCATATAGCATTTCCTCTCATATATACATAGTTTAAAAATCTTTAAATATGCAGATACTGGGAGAGATAGAGGGAGGGGGAGGGTCAAGGAGGGGAGGAGAGACTATGAATGAATGAAATCAGACTGTGTTGAAATATGAACAACAAAAATTTGGTGTTATGGGAAGCCAGAGTCTATCTTGTATGAAACTTCCCACATCGCTTCCTGGTTAGTGTTCTTCCGTGTGTCGCATCTTGAAAGGTGTTCATGTAGGTCCCCTGTGCCTTGTCTTAGGATGTCGTGGCCTCCCTGGAACAGCAGTTCAGCCCCATGATGCAGGCCGAGTTCTCTGTGCTCGTGGATGTGCTGTACAGCCCGGAGCTACTGTTCCCAGAGGGAAGCGATGCCAGGATCCGATGCGGTGCCTTCATGTCCAAGTAAGTGGAGCCAGGCCGGGGTCCTGCTGGGATGGAAGGAGTCAGGCCAGGGGGCTGTGCTGGGATGTAAGGAGCCAGACCCAGGTTGTCCTGGGATGGAGGAGAGAGGGCCTATAGCAGTCTGCTTCCACCCTGCATGTGACCACAAAATCCAGAACACCTGTGATCCTTCCCAGAAGACACCATGGCACAAATAATCTACAGTGTAGGAGTGAGTGGGCCAACCACAGACACGGGATGTTGCTGTTAGTGCAGGGCCCTGTTGGACAGCAGAGGTCTAGGATGTGAGGATGAGGGAGGGAGTTAACTAAAGTAGTCAAAGTTGAACAGTTCTGATCCCTGCTGAGGGTGGAGGTGGTCTGTGTTAGAGAAGCTAGAAGGAGAGATGTGGGGCAGGGGGATGTTTGGCAGTGGGAATACATTACGGACCCCACACCAGGCAGAGGCAGGGTTGCCCCATTGACTTTAGTGGTTAAAGGCTTCATCTGTGTTGTTATAATTATTTTATGGCCAGAGGCTTAGATTCACTGGTGTCTGCCCATGGCTTCCCATCTCTCCAAAGAGCCAAGCGTTCCTTCCATTGGCAATCAGACCTGGAAATCTAGAGCTCACTTTCATTACGAGCCACGCCAGGCCCTGGCACAGCTGTGCACAACACTCTAATGAAGCTGAGTTGGTGAATGTGGAGCCTCAGGCAGGGCTGAGTTAGCTCCCCCCACTTCCTCCAGAGAATCTAACCTATGGTTCCTGCTGATGGATGGCTCTACAGGAGTGGGTGGGGACAGCCTTGGGGAAGGACACGGATTCAGCTTGGCCACAGGCATTGGAATGGGAGACTAGGTTAGCGTGGGCATTCATCTGCCAGGCAGCTGGTTTGGACCCACTCAAATTGTCATCTACTCTTCTGAGAGGGAATCTGTGGTTTTCAGACACTGGATCTTCAGGTCTATGTAGACAAAGGATAATATAAAAGCATGGCTTAGAAAAGCTATAAAATGTAAAACTATTTCTGACATAGAAAGGAGGGACTTCAGGGACAGCATGCACACATACCAGCAATCCCCTGTAACAGACCCGTACCCTGGTCTCTTTAGTATGGCATTCTGGCCTGTTCACTATTAATCATGTTGTGGGCAGGGCCATCAGCCTCACCTCTCCTGTTTCCATTCCTGGCCAGGCTTGCCTTCTTGGCCCACCTCTTCCTGTTCCATGACCAACTTTAAGTGCTATCTCTTTGATGCCTTCAATGACCATAAAATCCCTGGAACAGAATAAAGATTTTTTTTTTTTGGTCCAGTTTACTGCCTTTTAAAAGTACCTCTGTAAATTTTTGTGTCCCTTGTCATGTTGGATGGCTGTGTGCACAGCAGCCTGTGGCTTGCTGGGACTCCGTCCTGAAGCCCCAGCGGCTCATTGGTGAACTGCAGCACTCATGAGTTTAGATGTCTATCTCCAGGTGTCCCCATTAGGATTGTGTCACCTGTCTGAACCCACTTCCTCCTCAGCAAACTTAGTCAGATCCTGGCTCGTCGGGAGGACAAAGAGAGATTCCTTGGGAGGTCCTTTCTTCAACTCTGATGGCTGAGAGCATTAGCTGGGCACTAGCCAGAGGACACGGCTTATCAGTTATATCCCGAGGCCCTCATTCTAAGAGGAGACTTATATCCTATAGTGCTCTTGCTGTGACACTGGAAGCCGTAATTTCCTTCAGGCTACCACCTCACGCTGTTCCTCTAGGGAGATGTGTCTCACGGGGTTATGAAGGACCAATTTCTTAACAACACAATCTATTGGGGACTGAGTTACACACCCCAATCTAATCATCTCTCTTGATGCTGACTCTGGGATTGTTACACCCACGGCACTGAAGTCTTCTGGAATCCCAGTGCATGCTTCATTACAGCGGAAAAAAAGAGCCCCGTTCTTGTCTGAATTGCAGCAACGATCAGCTGCCTCGGTGTTACTCTTTCCCTGTAATGACAGTGGCTGCTCATGTCTACTAAGCACTATCACGCATGGTCACTGTATACTGAGGAATGGGGCGGTGTGTGTGTGTGTGAGTGTGCTATACTGTGGTATCTCCTGCATGCGTGATGGAATAATTAATGTGGTATAATGCATGGAATATAATAAAAAATGTGATGGTACATTGTATGCTGTAAATCTTCTCATACTAGCGAAGTGGATGGGTAAGAGCATCAGAGGCTGAACCTGAGAAACACTGGGATGTATAAATATCTCAGCAAAATATATATATGCTGGTGTATAGTTTACAGCCTTTTGGCATTATGTATCCGATTTGCTTTGAGCCCTCAGCACTGTTTCCCCTCCCAGGTAGCATATTGGATATGTTTTGGTGAGAAAAATTGGTGTCCTTTTCAAGGTTTAATGTTTTGCTTTCAGGCTGATTAATCACACAAAGAAACTGATGGAGAAAGAAGAAAAGCTGTGCATTAAAATCCTCCAGACTTTACGGGAGATGCTGGAGAAGAAAGACAGCTTCATGGAAGAGGTATTCTTTTAGTTTTTAGTATTTGAAAATTAGATTTGATTTTTTTTTCTTTTTAAGCATTTGAAATAAAGTAAAATTTCCAGAATGTTGTATCTGTATCTATGGATTGCAACACGACATTGTGCAAGCACTTCTTTTTTTTTTTTTTTTTTTTTTTTTGGTTTTTCGAGACAGGGTTTCTCTGTATAGCCCTGGCTGTCCTGGAACTCACTTTGTAGACCAGGCTGGCCTCGAACTCAGAAATCCGCCTGCCTCTGCCTCCCAAGTGCTGGGATTAAAGGCGTGCGCCACCACCGCCCGGCTGTGCAAGCACTTCTTATTGGTTGAATAACACCTGGGTGTTATTCCTGTTGGCCATGTTATTGCAGTTTTATGGCGTTTACCTTCATGTTTGGTGTTGAGCTCAGAATGCAGCAGACCGAACGTGTCTCTCATTCGCTGTGCTGCAGTCTGTCTCAGAAGAATGTGTTGTCCTCTTGGATGGAGTATTGGGCTGAAAGGCCTCCTTTGTGGCCCTGGGATTTGAACCCAGGCCCTGTGCTTGCAAGTGCTCGACTACCAAGCTGAGCCCCTGAATTTCCAGGTGACCTTTTGAGGCGATGGGTGATTGAGGTCTAGCACCAGCCTGTAGAGAGAGAGTGTCTGTATAGGCTCACATGTGCTTTTTTAAAATTATAATTACATGTTTATGTTATTTTAGATATATTAATGCCAAGTATTGTAAGATAATACTGTCATTTTAAATAAAGGGAATGGTTGGTTTCTATTCTCAGCTGTATTAGTGAATGCACAGTTGATATTCATAGACATATCAACGTATAGCTTGCCAGTCATTCATTACAACCAACAGCTCAGGTGCCCATTAAGCAGTAGCTAGCAGTGTTTTGATAACCACGGAGATAATTGTAAATGTGAAACAAGAATTTCGAGAAGTTTTTCCTTCTTTTCTCCCCTTTTCTGTTTCAAAGCTAGTTCCTATTCTTTCATGCTTAGCATCAAGCAAATTTTGTACAGAAGCACCTCAGCGTATTTTTAGAGTATTTCCAAAACCGCTAATCGTTTGGTATTTTAAAATGGCAAAGGTTTAATTTTTGTTACTGAATGCATGTGCTTTTTAGGTCCAGAAAGTCTGCTGGGATTGGATTTTTTTTCCTTTTGCACATCCTGAAAAAAAAAAAAAAAGAAATGGGATGGAAAATTGGTTGTCAGTAGGGAGGACTTTGCTCCAAAGTCCTGCATTAGAGGGGGTTGGCGATGTGGCTCTGTTTAAAGTTCTTGTCACATAAGTGTCAGTACCCAAGTTCAGCTCCCAGAACCAAAGTGAAAAGCCAGAATGACGGCAAACACTTGTAATCCCAGAGCTGGGGAAGCAGAGGACCCTGGGTTCCTGAGGTAACCTGGCCTACTGGGTGAGTTCCAGACCAAGGAGAGACTGTCTGGAGACAGGAGCAACTGCAAGGCTGCACACACGTACACACACACTTAGAGTTAAGTATCTGTGTTACTAGTCAAAATGTCCTCTGCTTCAGTTCTACTGTCTGAGCAACAAATCATTAAAATGAATCTAGTCAGTGCCGCTCTAGCAGCTGGCTTTTTTTTTTTTTTTTTTGACATAAGATTGAAGGAAACCTTACAGACTTCGGTGTAAGTTATGGAGGGTTGCAGCTGCTCTCACGTGACCCCTCAGATTGGTACTGCCTGTTAGCTGATTTCACAGGTGCCCTAGGTCTCCAAGCAGAACAATTATGTCAACATAGTTGCTCTGACGAGCCTTACAGTTTGACACAGGAGATCGATTCCGAATGCTCTAATGGAAAGAAGGACAGACATGGGGATCCTGCTCTCAGTAGGCGAGAGTGTTGGAGTGTCTTCCAGGCTGCTCTATCTGAAATTAGCCATTCACTCTCCCTACCTGCTCCTGCTCACTGAAGTAGTCCAGCCTCCTCCTCTTCCTCTCTCCCTCCCTATCTCCCTTCTTTCTTTCCTTTCTTCCGTTTAGGAAACGCTAGTGGCTCACACACATTCGAACCTGCATGCACATATGCATGCCTACCAAACACACTGAAGTAATAGTAAGATTAGTAAGAATGGAGTGTGGGGGCTGAAGAGATGTCTCTGGTTAAGAACACTGACTGCTCTCTCAGAAGCCCCAGGTTCCCTTCCCAGCACTCCCCTGGCAGCTCACACTGTGTGAACTGCAGGAGACCTGACACCTTTTTCTGGCTTCTGAGGGTGCCATGCACACACATGGCCAAAGACACACATACAGACAAAACAACCATGCAAACATCTGAAAGAAAGAAAGAAAGAAAGGAAGAAAGAAAGAAAAGAAAAAAAGAAAGAGGGAAAGAAATGTGATGCCTGCCCTGGTTTGGCGCTGTGATAAAACACTGACCCAAAAGGAACCTGGGTGTAGAAAGGGTTTGGCTCACAGGTCACTATCCACCACTGAGAAATGCCAAGGCCAGAGCCAGAAACTGCAGCAGAGACCACGGAGGGACGCTGTCTACTGTCTTGCTCCTACTGGCTTTCACAGCTAGCTACCTTTGTTATACAGCCTTGTCTGCTTGCCTAGGGATGGTATCAACTTTACTGGCCTTCCATATCAATTAGAAATGAAGAAAATGCCCCAAAGATGCCCACAGGCTGATCTGGTGGAGGGAATTCTTCAGTCGAGGGTCTCCCTTCCCAGGTGTGCCAAGTTGACAGCCAGGATTGGCCATCAGAGCACTTCAGACAAGCAGAGAATCAGATAAACCTCTACAAAAACAATAAAGAGGTGTGTGTGTCTGTGTGTCTGTGTGTCTGTGTGTGTGTGTGTAAATGTGCAAGGGAACATTGGCAGAGGGCTTAGTGAGTGCCAGGGTTCTTACCTTGCTAGTTACCATGGCTACTAACAAGAAAATAAGACAGAAATTTGAGTGTGATACTCTTAGCTTGAAGTCAGCTTCTGGGTGCCTTAGAAGCAGGTGACTCCCTGTTCCAAGGGAACAGCGTAGAAGAGTTCAAGTGTCTGCCTCCAGACAGCACTGGGTGCCCCCTTGTGTCCACAGGTGACTCAGGCCTGTGTGAACTGGTGCTGGGTAGCAGGCTGGGCAGAGCGACTATTCTGCCAGTCACTAGGGGTTGTAGGAAAAGCCTGGGCTTCAGTAGTGGGACAACAGGCAATGTTTCAGGATTGTCTTACTTCCCTGTTCACTCGCACCTTACTGTCTTAAAATGTCTTAACAAACTCACCATCGTTCAGATTTGGAGGCCAAAGGTTAAAATCAGATCAACATGTCAGCAGAGGTATACTCCATCTGGAGGCTGTGGGGCCATATTCATTTCTTAGTTCCATGTGTTTCTTGAGGCCTCCTGCATGCCTTGGCTCATGTACCCTGTCTTAGTTAGGGTTTCTGTTGCTGTGAAGAGACACCATGACCATGGCAATTCTTATAAAGGATAACATTTCATTGGGGCTGGCTTACAGGTTCTGAGGTTCAGTCTTTTAGCATCATGGCAGGAAGCATGGCAGCATGCAGACAGACATGGCGCTGGAGAAGCAGCCAAGAGCTCTATATCTGGCAGCAGGAGAGAGAGAGAGAGAGAGAGAGAGAGAGAGAGAGAGAGAGTAAGAGAGAGAGAGAGAGAGAGTGAGAGTGAGTCCTGGCTTGAACATTTGAAACCCCAAGCCCACACCCAGTGACCCACTTCCTCTAACTAGGCTACATCTCTTAGTGCCAGTATCTAAACATTAAAATATAAGCCTGTGGCAGCTTATCTCATTCAAACTACCTCAGGCTCTTATGTCTTCAAAGTCCATTCATGAACGCCTTCCCAGTCACTCTCCCTTCTCTTTCTTCTTGTTCCTTCTCCCTCCTTGAATGGGCAATCCTTTTATGTGAGACTCTTGTCTCCCTCTTGAGACCCCTGGTTACATTGACTTAACAATCTGGTGTAACTCCTGCTCCTTGCTGAGATCTTTCACTTAATCTCACCTTTATCTGTAAAGTGCCTCAGTCACAGGTTCTTTATCTAGAGATATCCCAAGTTGTGGGCATGTTTGGACTGGGCATTTATCCAGCCTACCACTATAGCGTGCCTGTGCACACACACGGGTGTTGCTCAGGGGGACCACACGTCTTTCTTTTGTGTGTTGAGGGTTTGCAGGTTCAAATCTGAGTGGAGATTTCTTTGAGGTTGTCAGGGGCCAGAAAGAGCCCTGTAGACTGGGGTGTGGGGTGGTATGGGATAGATGTGCAGTGTCAGGTCAGGAGCCAAGATGCATAGGCTGGAGTGCACACGGCTCTCTTCTCTCTCTTCCTCAGTACCCAGGAGACAGCAATGCTGCCTGTGAACCCGGGGGAGTATTAAATAAAACAATGTGCATAATGGATTAAGAAACAGGGCTGACGGATGCTAAGCTAGTTACTGTTGCCTTTGAAACCCAATGCTGAGAACTGAACTAGAGTTATCATGCAGTTCAGAACATCAAAATGATTGCCAAATGAACTAAAAACACTGGTGGCTTTTATGAATGCCTTCTTTTCAGTTGCTGGGGCATGTGGGGCTATAGACGCAGTGAGTTTGGTCTAATTGCTGTTGTGACCTTACTGGAAATACCTGAAGTTGTTCACACCCTGGTGGTGCTCTCTCTTGCTTCAGAATCTGAGACTGTAACCCCCTCTGCCCGGCTTGAGTTCTAAATCGTTAGAGATCTAGGACTGGAAGGTCATCATGAAAATCTTGCCTGTGCTCAGAGACTGACCACCAGCTGTCATCTTCACAAGGCTGCTGACATGGTAACTCAAAGAAAGCCACAGGCCCAAACCAAGGAAAGGCAAACCAAAGCCAAGGACAGAGGCAAGAAACAAGAAAACCAAAAACACAAGCCGGGCGGTGGTGGTGCATGCCTTTAATCCCAGCACTTGGGAGGCAGAGGCAGGCGGATTTCTGAGTTGGAGGCCAGCCTAGTCTACAGAGTGAGTTCCAGGATAGCCAGGGCTACTCAGAGGAACCCTGTCTTGAAAAACCAAAAACAAAAGAAAACCAAAACACTCAGATGAATTGCAGCGATAATCATTTCTGCCTCAGTCTGACACAGACTTTTCCACAACACTCTACATGATCACTTTAGCTTCAGTTTGTTCCGTTTTGTTGGTTAACTAACTAATTAATTAATTAGATTCAGGGGCTTACTTTGTAGCTCTGGCTGTGCTGGAACCTGCTAGCCTGGAATCGACAGAGATCTGCCTGCTTCTGTCTCTGCCCTCCTGGTGCTGACATTAAAGACACAGGCTAGCACACCCAGCCTTGCTGTCTTTTATAATCATGGCATTTATAGGGCTGGTGTTTGCCTGACTTTGGACCTTGCTTTAGGATTCCTTAAGGATGATCCCTTTGGTGTGTGCTGCCAGTTTAAAGAAACTAAGAACCTGTCCAGGGTGAGACAGGCTTGTCACCTAAGCTGCATCCCTGCATCCCCCCTCAGAGCTGAGATCGCACAAAGTCCTGTACCCTACTCCACCTCCCCTTGTTTCTATCCACATGCCACACCCTGTTGGGCTTCTTGAGGGCGGACTTGATCTTCACTGAGAAGCGTCCAGTGTTTAGCACTTTGCTGTGCATACAACCATTGCTGAGCGATGGCCTTCACACAGGCCTTATCACTGTAAGGATGGCAGCAGCCTTTGCTGCTCTAGAGAGAAGTCACTTGAAATCCTGCTTTGCATATCCCTGTGCCCCTCACACCTCACACACCTGCAAAGTCAGACCAGCTGTTCAGACCTTTAGCACAGGAGGCCGGTGGAGGAGCCGTGTCTCAGACACAGCAAGTGTTTAGTGAGGTGTTGTAGCGGGCACCCACTGTGAGGTCTGCAAAGCAGAAAGGAAGATGGAAAGGTGTTATACCCCAAACCCTGTGCCAGGCTCAGTGGGTGCTCAGCTTTGAGAACAAATGTGGTTCTGAAGGACTGCCAGGAGGAGGGCTTCCATTCCCGCACCCGCTCCCAGCTTTGAGAAGAGCCTGGGCAGAATGTGCTAGAGACTCAGCTAATGACCTTGAGAAGACACACCCTGGAGATTTTGAGCCTAGAGGAATCCCTGAACAAAGCCAGGGTTGGCTGCAGCATCCCTAAGTGCCGACCCCAGCAGTGTCAGAGCCCCACAGCACAACATGGGTTAGATCTGGTGGTGCAACTGTTTGGAGAAGGAACAGGCAGTCTGAAGAGTGCACAGTCTGAAAATCAAGCATCGGCTTGATCTGTTTCAGGATGAGACCTCTCATAGCCAAGTGAACCCCGCACCAAAACCTTGTTGTTACTTTGTTCTCACATCCATATCTAGAAGAGCTGTCAGCTAGGTAACATGCTAACTGCATCCACTCAGATGTAGAGACTTGCAGAGCCTCAGACTCCTAATCTTCATTTTAAAACTAAAAAGAAAGGCAGAGGGGGAAAGCCTTCCAGTAAGTGGCTCGTGCCTCTAAGCCGGCAGATTGTGAACACAAATCCCGGGTTTCTCCTGCTTCTTTCTACTGTGTTACATTGTGAGTCAGGAATTAAGTAATGCTGCTAGACCAAATGCTGCTTACATTCCATCTCATTCTGTCAAGCTCCGGCTGCAGACTCATTTTTCTGCTTCTGTCTTTAGTTATTACCACAGGTAGTTCAGATAAAGGGTGGTACAAGGAATGGCTGTCCCAGAAGACTAAAGCTAGCCCAAGATAAAGTGATTAGGCTCCGAGACCACAAAATTCCAGTCTCTCCACAGTACTGAAATTCCAATTTATCCATCAGTCTGCAGGCACGAGTTCTTCCGGGAGGCTTTTGTTTACAGCCGGACACAGATTCTTCTCAAGAATTTTCGTTTACACTGTAATTCATTTAAACCATGTAACAATTAAATCACAGAGAAATCACCACCGAGAAGGTAACAGCTGTGTCAGAGTTTACACAGCAAAGCACAGTGGAGTCAGGACAGACCCAGCTCATGTAGCTACGGAGTCTACAGTGAGAGTCTAGGTTCCCCTGTGAGGCTGCCTCTCAATGCACTGAGGTGTCAGCCACAGAGCTGTAGGAGTGCTGCACATGGCTGCGGAGGAAGAGAGAGCTTTTTGTTAAGGCAGTGCAGACCACAGACCACATTTCATCTGTGTTTGGTGGTTTTTGAACGTCTACCATGTACCGAGTCCTTCAGCATTGCATCGGCTTGGTTCCTGCCTGTTCCACCTGGAGCCCAAGACTCTGAAGCCTTTCTGGCTATTCCCTCCTTTAAGCAAAACAACACCATCAGTTTGAGTGTTTGCAGATTGCCCAGTAGAGTTGGAGGTTCAGTTTTTTACAGTTAGCTTTTGTCTGAATTGTAATTACGATTCAAATCTCAGACTCCACTTCTTACATAAGCACAGCCTGGGAAAGCAAAAGAAATGTGTTAGGCACATAGCAAGGTAGCTTGGTATGAGGAGCCCAGGGTATCTAGTGAGACCTTGGGATGATTTGAATGAGAGAGAGAGAGAGAGAGAGAGAGAGAGAGAGAGAGAGAGAGAGAGAGAGAGAGAGAGGCCGGCCTAAGGGTACTACAGAAATGTGTATTTAAGTGATTTCTATTTGAAGCATCAAGCCCACTTACTTCAGGTTCTCTTGCCCTGTCAGAGTATAGTCAAGTGGGGCGGGTGGGGAGAGTTGTTGGTCCCATAGCAAGCAATAATCCCACAATGCCAGTGTGGGATTGCTATATCAATATACCAACCTCCAGGGTGCATGTAGCCATTGATTTAGGAAAAGCATAGTTTGTGACCTATGGAGAACTGGTCATCTCTTAGGCGGAGTCAGACGAGACTTCTGCCTCCCAGGCTCAACATCTTATTTCTCAAAAGGACAGCCCTGATAGAAATTTCATTCTGCTCTTCCCAGTCAGTGAACAGTGCAAACCTCAAACCTTGTAGAGCTACCCTCCCCGGGGTTGGGGTGCAGGCAGCCTTTGTTTCCCCACAGGCTTTGCTCCCCATCTCCTCTTCTCCCCCTCTTCCTCTTCTCTCCCTCTGTGACTTGTGTCCCTTCCCTTTCCCCGGGAGAGCTCTCTTCCCCTGGCCCAATGTTTTCTCAGCTCTTCATTGGATAGCCACTTGCTTCTCCCTCATCCTTGGAGTCAGGAGCACGCGCGTGCATGTGTGTGTGTGTGTGTGTGTGTGTGCTTCTCCACTGCTCCCTCAGGGCTGATTCCTGTCCTACTTTTGAGATCCTAGCACTTTCTGGGGTGGAGGTTTTGACTACATCATCCTGACACCTGCCGATATTCCCTCCCTCCCCTCCCTCCATCCAGCTGACCCTTAGGCATATCTAGTGCTATAGGTGACACCCACTAGTCACAGGGTGTTTCCTTCCATACCATCCTGCTGTTAATACTCTAGCCTCTCAGCTCTCAACCTTTACCCCTTCTGTGACCTCTCTGCTCCATCACCCTTCTTGAGACCCCCTGAGAGTTTGCACCTCTAGGAGCCACTGACTATGCAGCCCCTAATCTGGAAATCCCAACACCCAGTCCTCCACCCTGCTGTCCACTCCCTTTGCTTTCAGCTGTGCCCCGTTTGGCCATCCCTGGACTTAATCAGGACTTCATATCCCTCTAACTTCCCACCCACTCAGCTCGTTCATCCTAGTGTATATTAGTCTCAGGGTTAATAGTCCACTGGTGAGCAGCTGAGGCAGGAGACTAGCCATTTATCCCTAAGGCAATCTGGTGTAAAGGGGGCAGGGTTACCTCTCCTAAGGTGTTGGAATATTGTTGACCAAACATGAGGCAAGAGATGTGAGATGGGCTACAAGGACAAAATACCATGCTTTCCCCGGCACAACTTCCACAGATGGACTCTCAGATTAAGTCATTTGGCTGGCTTTCCATCTGCGTCTCGCCTCTTTCTGCATAAAGCCAGGATTTTGAAAGTTCCCTTTCAAGACAGCTTCTGCTTGGTTGTGAACGTGGGCACTGTGTGATCTCCAAGAGTGAAGTGGCTGAGGGATCCTGAGGCTGAGAACATATGGGTGACAGTCTGCTTCTCCTCAGCGTCTGCGCCTCCTAACAAGACATCTGCTAGGCTCTCCCGCCTCGGAGCATATGCTGTGGTTTGCCAATTGTTTTCATAAATATTAATCTCTGAGATCTCAACTGACAGACAAGTTGTTCTCTTGGGTTCTTTTCTTATTTTTCACACTCCATGTTTGAATGATTCTGCCGCATTACAGTGAAAACTTTTTTTTTTTAATACAAAGTTTATATTTTCAAAAAGGGGGCTATCAAATGTTTAGAGACAAAGCATGGCTTTTCCCTTTACATTGGAATTTTTTTTCTTTCATGGTTTTAACTAAATATTTTGTCTTGCATTGGTTTGTGGAAGCATGTGATTCACTTCACCCTTCATCAGGATGGCATTGAGTGATTGGTTGGTTGAGGTAATTATTCTGTCCTCCTCTAAAAGGATAAATGCATATGTCTTAGTCCAAAAGTATGAATTTTAAACTTGAATCATGATTATGGACTGTGAATAGTTCAGAGACTGTGTGCTTGAATCAGTGCTCTCCAGCAGGTGGCGCTCATGAGCGAGGTGGTAGAAATGAGGTTGCATCTCATTGGTGGAAATGATTCTCCGGGGAGGGGCTTTGAGATTTTATAGTCTGGCCCCATCTCTTGTCCTGTGTTTGCGACTACAGACACCACGTGACCAGATGCCTTTCACTCCTGCCAATGCCTTCTGGTCCCCTTTCCTTCAAGTTACTTCTTGTCAGCGCGCAGCAAAAGGAAAAGTAACTAAAATATACATTAGGTTAATACGGAATTTCCAACCAGTGAGATAACTGCGTAGCCCTGTATCGCCATCAGCACGCCCGCCGCCTGCACTGTTATTTTATGGCGGTTGGCAGTTGGATTGAGCATATGTAGCTCTGCAGTCTCTCTGCCGTTCAGAGGAAGATTTTAAGCCAAGTGCTGCTGAGTTTCGGTTTGTTTTTTATCATGTGGCACTCCTCGCTTATTTAACTGTTTTCTCTAGAGGCCAGTTTTCAGAGCATTTTAAAGGGTCACGATTATTGCAAAATAATAGAAACACTCCTCCATTGTTGGTGGGATTGCAAGCTTGTACAACCACTCTGGAAATCAGTCTGGTGGTTCCTCAAAAAAGTGGACATAGTACTACTGGAGGATCCTGCAATACCTCTCTTGGGCATATATCCAGAAGAGGTCCCAACCGGTAAGAAGGATACATGTTCCACTATGTTCATAGCAGCCTTATTTATAATAGCCAGAAGCTGGAAAGAACCCAGGTGCCCCACAACAGAGGAATGGATACAGAAAATGTGGTACATTTACATAATGGAGTACTATTCAGCTATTAAAAAGAATGAATTTATGAAATTCCTAGGCAAATGGATGGACCTGGAGGGCATCATCCTGAGTGAGGTAACCCAATCACAAAGGAACTCACATAATATGTACTCACTGATAAGTGGATATTAGCCCAGAAACTTAGGATACCCAAGATATAAGATACAATTTGCTAAATGCATGAAACTCAAGAAGAACGAAGACCAAAATGTGGACACTTTGCCCCTTCTTAGAATTGGGAACAAAACACCCATAGAAGGAGTTACAGAGACAAAGTTTGGAGCTGTGACGAAAGGATGGACCATCTAGAGACTGCCATATCCGGGGATCCATCCCATAATCAGCTTCCAAACGCTGACACCATTGCACACACTATGAAGATTTTGCTGAAAGGACCTAGATAGAGCTCTCTCTTGTGAGACTATGCGGGGGCCTAGCAAACACAGAAGTGGATGTTCACAGTCAGCTATTGGGTGGATCACAGGGCCCCCAATGGAGGAGTTAGAGAAAGTACCCAAGGAGCTGAAGGGGTCTGCAACCCTATAGGTGGAACAACATTCTGAACTAACCAGTACCCCAGAGCTCTTGACTCTAGCTGCATATGTATCAAAAGATGGCCTAGTCGGCCATCAGTGGAAAGAGAGGCCCATTGGACTTGCAGACTTTATATGCCCCAGTACAGGGGAATGCCAGAGCCAAAAAGTGGGAGTGGGTGGGTAGGGGAGTGGGGGGGTAGGGTATGGGGGACCTTTGGGATAACATTGGAAATGTAAATGAGGAAAATACCTAATAAAAATATTTAAAAAAAAATCATTTTAATCTCGAGAATGGAAGGTATCCCATCCACATAGGTGCTTGATCTGAAATCTGTCAGGCAGTTGGCATCTTGTGTGATGCTGAGGATCAGAAACAGCAGTTGACAACATTTGAAGGAATGCTGTGTGGTCCTATTACTGGGTTAGACAGTCTCCTTAGTTAGCCACCTCCTAGGCACTGGACTCAACCAGTCGTCTTTTTCCAGGGCATATTTAAGAGCCCCCTCCCCCATTGTGTGTCACTGCATGAATGTGTGGAGGTCAGAGGACAACCTCTGCTGTGGTCAGTCTACCTTGTTGCACGCGGGGTCTCTGTGTCGTTTGCCTTGTTCCTGTTTAGCTTTTATGGCCAATTTGATACATCCCAGTTATCTAAGTTAACACATCCAGGGAATCACTTCCATCAAACTGGCCTGTGGGCATTTTTTTTTTTTTATTGCTAATTGATTTAGGAGGACCAGCCTACCATGGGCAGTACCATCCCTAGGCAGAGCGTCCTGGACTGTCCAAGAAAGGTAGCTGAGCAGGATCAAGAGAGAAACAACTGGTCAACAGTAACTCCATAGTTTCCGCTTCGGTTCTTGCCTCAAGTTCCTGACCTGACTTCATTCACTGGTGGCCTGTGACCTGGAAGTGTAATCTCAAAAAAGCCCTTCCTCCCCTAACTTCTTTAGTCAGAGTAGCAGAGAACCAAGCTAAGACAGTTGGCATGGTAAATGTGCCAGACTCTGGCCCTGAGCTTCGGGGGACTCTCCTGTGTGCACCCCTATCCCTGGTGTAGGATGCTGGGGTTGCAGGCATTGTACCACCACACCCGGCTTTACACAGGTCGTGGGGATCTGAACTCAGGTCCTTCTGCTTGCACCGTAAGCCCTTCAACCTCTGAGCCATCTTCTCAGCTCGAGGGGAGATCTTCATGAGCAATTTGAGTGCTGGTTTATCTCTTCACTCCTTCATTCTTGATTTTAAAGGTAGAACACCACAATAGAGGAGAAGACATAGATAAAGTGACTTCTTCTGAGGGCCATGGAGGAGAGATCTGCGTCCTGCTTCTCTGGTGGGCTTGTAGGTGGCTGTCATGTCCCCTCACGTCTTCAGTCATTCTGCCTTTGCATATATGCTTATCCCAATTTTCTCTTAGCATGATATTAGTTGTACAGAATTAAGGCCAGCCCAATGGCTGCATATTAATTTAATGGCCCCTTCAAGGATGGTTCTTTCATTCAGAGTTGGGAAATGGGTTTGGGGCAGCAGGACTTACCTGTGATTGTGGGTGGAATATGCTCAGACTGACACAGTTTCGTTCTCTGATCACCTCACTGTGGGTCATATGTGAATGCCTCCTGTCTGCTTCTTGTATCCTCGTTGTGCAGAGGGCAGCCACACTGCGGACAGCAGGTCTATGGCGTACACTACAGAATTAGGAAGCCGTTTCGAAACATGGTTATCTAAACACGTTCAAACCAACAAAAGAAATTTAAAAGGGTTTCTGCCTTCCTCTTGGATGGTATCCCTACGTTCAAACAAAAGAGCTGACTGATAGAAGTGTACCAGTGACACTGAGACCCTGTGTGTGGATGTTTGAGCAGAATGTTGGATTGGGTACTGAAAGAGCTACTGTGTAGAAAAAAGCAATGTGGGAATTGGAAAATCCATAGAATTGTAAGTTTTCATGGTCACAGTTTTTAGCCCAGTGATGACTCTGCAGTATGTGGTCCCTCCAATTTTTATTGACCAATTTTAATGGTTGATGTTCTTTGGTATTTAGCAGTTCTTCTGGGGTGTCCTTTCACCAGCCTGGTCCCTTTCATAGTAAATGCATGTATAAATACTTTATCCAGGTCCCTGATGAGAGCTTGGGGTTGAGTGTGTAGGACTGGGTGGTCTGGGTTTGATCGTCAGCAATGCAAAACAAACAACAAACAAACAGCAAACAACAAACACCCTTCGCCAAAAACTGTGCCTTGTTATGGAGTAGGCACCTGTCTTAGTTAGGGTTTTACTGATGTGAACAGACACCATGACCAAAGCAAGTCTGATAAGGTCGAGATTTAATTGGGGCTGGCTTACAGGTTCAGAGGTTCAGTTCATTGTCATCAAGCTGGGAACATGGCAGCATCCAGGCAGGCATGGTGCAGGAGGAGCTGAGAGTGCTATGTCTTCATCTGAAGGATGATAGCAGAATACTGACTTCCAGGCAGCTAGGATGAGGGTCTTAATAGCCCACACCCACAGTGACACACCTACTCCAACAAGGCCACACCTCCTAATAGTGCCACTCGCTGAGCCGAGCATATACAAACCATCACAGCTCCCTACATTCTGTAAGTTTTCATAAGTCACAAATGATTTTGCTATTCATTTTGGAAAGTAGCCAGTCTTTAAAAGGCTGGTGGTCGCTTCTAAGATGCATATAAAGCAGTGTTAGGAAACAGCAGTTTTAGCCCCAGTGACTGGCACAGCTGCGTCTCCATGTGTTATTCCTTATGCCCTCTATGAGAGATAAACGTGAAAGAGTAAGTTCTCATCGTTTTAATGAAGAATGTGACTCACGCCAGTGTTTCATGAGCATCTTGGCTTCTGCACTTACCGTGTCCTATAGCAGCATCTTACCTCTCGGTAATAAAAATTCTCCATGTCAGTTATATTTTAAACCAGCTTGCTCATCCCAGTAAGAGAGGAATAGGCAATCAGAATTGGCAATGAAACTTGAAACCTGGCCTGGTGTCTCAGTCTTGTAATCCCAGATAGTCAGAAGGCTGAGGCAGGAGGATTATAAAATCAAAATCTGCCTGAGTTTGAGGACAGCCTGAGCTACTTAGTGAGATCCTGGGCCAAAATAAAGAGTAAGAGATGGACTGGGGGTGGAGCTTAGAGGTGGAGGGCTTGCCCAACGTGTTTCAGACTCCGAGTTTAACAGCCAGAGTCTCTGCATGCATGAATGAATGAATGAATGAGTGAATGAATGACTGAGCACAACTTCAAGGTATGAGCAGAACAAGCCACTGCCCTCCAGTAGGTACCAACATAACTGCATGGCCATTGCTGGTGGTTTCTGTTTTCCTGCTGGTATAATCTCCCCCTGAGGTTTCAGGGCCCACTGCTTTGCTATGACACAGGAAGACGGAATCTCTGCCATTTAGATAGATTTGTGTGTTTGTATGAGCGCAGTAAACACCACCAAGGAACATGGCGGCAGATTCACACGGGTGGGCGAGGAGACAGCGCCTGTGGAAGGTGAGACTGAGCTACGTTGTTTTTAGAAACAGAAGGAATCCAACCTACAGAGCAGTAGCCATGGGAACAGCCCCAGAGGTGCTCTTCCGAGCCATAAGGAGTGGGGGAAATCTAGGAGCACTAAGAGAAAACAAAAATAAAAACAAAACACAGAAAGCTAGCAACAAACCCAGTGTTTACGCCTGCCTGCTGCTTCTGTGTTTTTCTAAGTTTGGTTTTTCTCCAGCTTATGACTTTGGTGGGTGGTAAATGTATAGTTAGAAACATATAGATAAATGTACAGTCAGATTCCAGTGTGAGGATCTCTCTCCAGGTTTATTGTTCAGGAAGCTGACTTAATGTCTTATTTATTTGTTATTGTTTCTTTTTGCTGCGGCATGCAGCGTTTGTACTTCACGTTGCCCAGATATTTTGGTGGACAGGCTGTGAGGAGACACCTCGGCAGAGTCTGGTGTCTCAGACTCCCAGATGTAGAAGAAACTTGTCTAGTTTTGAGGTAGCTGTCTTTTATCTTACTCCTTGGGGCTTTCAGTAGAAAAATAATTTACTGTAACTGATTTAATTAGCTGAATACACTTTGCAGCCAGCATCTACCCAACCCCCAAAATGCTGATCATTCAATATTAAATGTGGCTCTGCCTTGAATATTAAAAGGGCTTGACTGCAGAAAGACTTTGCCCTGCCTTTATCTGTCATCAGCCACACTCTGCTGATCGTAATGTTTCATGAGTTAACACGTATCAAGAGAACTTTGACTAAGACAACAAAATAACTCTAGACAGAAGTTACCTCCCCCACCCCCAGCTCCTTGCTAGACTCTGGGATGTTAACATATAGACTATGATGCTCAGAGATGCAATGTAAAGGCGAGCTTTTAACCACACATAACATTTTAAAAATCTTCCCATTTAAATTTGGGTTCAGAGAAGCCTGTGACAAACAGCTAAAAGTTGAAAACAGGAGCTCGTGCGTGTACAGGTAGGTGATGGGTGTGGGGAGTCTGGGTGGGTAGGTCAAGCCCTGGGGGTGTGGGAGTCCCTGCAAACACCAGGACAAGCCAGTAACATCCTCACCAGGCAAGAAGGAAATTCAGCTCAACACAGCTCAGTAGCCCATGTTGGTTCAAACTTCTGACCCTGAGCAGTTTATTTTAGCCATATTTAACCAAGGCAAATTTTTGGAAAACAGTTTCCTAATGCTATTTAACTCAATCCCATGTATACAACAAAGCTTAAGACATGTTTACATTGAAACTCTTTACAAAGTACATGTGGTCTCTTCCATAAAGATGGGTTCTGTTGACTCAGAATCAACGTCCAGTGGTCTTGGGAGAATGACTGAGAGAAACCTAAGAGTCTGGGGGAGTCAGGAGTAACCTGGCTGGCCCTACAGAGAGCGCAGATCCCCTTAGATTCTCCAGTGAGTCATCGAGAAATCAGCTACTGTTCTGGTCTCATGTGAATGGGGAAGCAATAGTTTACTGCCTATGTAGAGCTACACACAGCTACGTACAGCTACATACAGCTATGAGAAAGCAGATCTTCACTCAGTGTTGCTCTATGCAGACCAACAGTGACATTCAAAGTAAATTGAAGGAATGGAGTGTGTGTGTGGGGGGGTGTTTCTCTGTGGCAGAGTACATACCTGCCATTCAACAGGTCCAGATGTAGCCCCCAGTGCCACTCTCCATATGGGAGTAGGTGGGGACAGCATCAGATTCTTGCTACATCAAGTCTCACCTGTGGCATCTTACGCACCTGGGTGCCCACCTTTATCCTTTGTCTTTAATGCATACGACTGGGTCAGATCTTAGAGTCGTTCTGCAGCCCCAGAGTGTTGACAGCTCCGCTTCTGTTTACATATATTTGTTAGTGTTGAGGTTTGGTGAGCCTGGTTCACTTCCTTCCGTGTAAGACTTGAATCACAAGGGTGGTTCGGGTGGATACCAAAGCATCAGCCTTGTTACACACCACGTGGAGCCCCAGAGGTAGGTCTGTGTGTTCGCAAGTATTTTCATGAGACTCTAAAACATCAGTGGTTACAGGCACATGTTTGAATTGAAAGAGATCTGATCTCCATCCCTGCATGCCAAAATTGAGGTATCCCAGAATCCCATTGCTCAGTGGTATCTTGCATAATAATGTGTCAGAACTTGACACCTGGAGACAACGTACCTCTCTTACCACTAACCAAACACTAAAGGCTTTCTCTGAACTGTGGTACCACGTCTGGAGGCACCAGGAGGCACTGGCTATGGAGGCAAAAGGAGTCTGCACACCCGTGCAGGATGCATGCCACGTGACTTCCAGTGGAGACCAAATACAAAGTTAAGACTCTACCACCCACTAGGTGACTTATGTTAGAACAGGGCTGGGGAGCAGATTGGTTAGTTGCGAACAGATGTTCCACACTGGTTTGGGGCAACCAAGATTTTTTTTTTTAAGATTAGCTTTTATCATTAATGTGTGTGCATATGTGCATGTGTTTCTCTGTGTTGGTTTGTGCTGTGAGTGCAAATGCCTGCACAGGACAGGTGAGGGTGCTAGACCCAGAGTCACAGGTGGTTATGAGCCACTGATATGGGTGCTGAGAACCAAACTCAGGTTTTCTATGGGAGTGTAGCACATGTTCCTAATGGCTGAGCCAACTTTGCAGCCTTTTGGGTCTATTGTTAGGCTTGACTCACCAGACTTGAATTACTGAGACAGAGCTTTCACATCTATGGATGACTATCTTGATTATTAGCTGATGTGAGGGTCCAGCCCACTGTGGGCAGCACCATTCTCTAGGCAGTGATACTGGGCTATGTAAGAAAGCTAGTTAGGCATAACCCTGGGTGCAAGCCATCTATCAGAATTCTCCCGATGGATTGTGCCCCCAACTTCTGCTTGAGTTTCTGCTCTGACTTCCCTCTATGATGGATAGCGGTCTGGAAGCTGAAATAAACCATTTCTTCTGTAAGTGGCTTTTGGCGGGTGGAGTTTCATGTCAGCAACTGAGAGGAGGCAAGGCATGTGACCTCCCAATTTCTCTGTCCCCACGTTTGTGAATGTCAATCTGCTCTTTCTGTAAAGGTTGTACAGCATGTGTTAACTCATGTCATGCGCCTCTTAGTGCCCCACAAGGGTTTTCTGTTACTGGTCAAGAGGAATTCACATTCCTTACCAGATTCCATAGGGCCCAGCATTCCGTCCAGCATCCCAGCCTCTCTCTCTTGTGTCTGTCCTGTGGTCACATGTCCTCTCTCTTTCTTCCTTGGTGCTTTTTACATTGTCTGTTCCTTTTGCCTGGAATGCTGTTCCTATTATTGTTCGTGTGCCTGGTTGCTTCTTTAGGTCTTGGCTTAGAGTCACATCCAGTGCCTCTCAGGGTGAGCCTATCTGACACAGCTCCTCACTGTCTGTCTGTCTGAGCGAGTTTCAGAGGATGCCCCTTCTGGTTCACTTCTGATTCTTGTAGTTATGCGTTTCCTCAATAACAGTGACTTTCATGAGACGAAGAACCCCGTGCGTTTCTTTGACTGCAATGTATACAAAGCATCCTGGACTCACCTAAGCCAACGAAGAATGTAGATTCTATGATGAGAAAGAGGACAGAGCAGTCTGCATGAGGCTGAGAGCAAGGAGCTGGAGGCTGTTTGGTAGATGTCAGGGGGCAAGATCGTTGAGCAGGGCTGCAATTGAGATGCAATATCACAAGTTACCAGTAGGCGTCACTGTTCCATAAATGATGTCTCTTGGAGTAGCTGAGTACAAACCTTTAAATTATATAAATGTTTTCATTTCTTCTCATTGATACCTTGAATTCTCACTATATAATTTTAAATCTTCAAGCCAGGTGAGATCAAAACTGTTTCTACCTAAATCTAGTTCAGATTTTATTCAGAATTCTAGTCATTGGTGTTATTTTAAACAACTCTTCCCCTGTTTAATTTTAGCTACTGTAATATTAAATCGCTTCCTTCGGTATTACTTTGGTATTTAATAAAGACATAGGTGCATCTTGGAATCCTGAAAAACACGTGTTTGTCACTTCTTCTGTGTGTTTTGTGGCTAGTCTCTGCCTTCTCTTCATGTGTCAAGTCCCTACCATCGCAGGTTGCCTGCCAAGCTCTTGTTTTTGAAAATAGCAGGCACACATTGATTGCTTTATACCTGGGTTCAAGATCTTTGTATGTAGATAGACTTTTTTTTTAGAACAAGAATTCGAACACAGAAAAGGATAGGTGTCCATTTGGCATTCAGTGCTTTTACACTAGGGCCCAGGATTAGCAGTAAAGCACCAGAGAAGGCCTGGGGGTGCGTAGATGTTCATACACATTCACCATACTCATGTGAGCTCAGTGTTAGCAGAGTAACATCACCGGGAAACTAGACATACTCATGATATCTCATGATAGTGCGCGTTCTGTCCGAGCTCTGGGAACAAAACCATGTGTGTCTGGAGTTAGTTGTTCCTTGGGGCTCATGTTTGGAGAAACACTTATGATTGACAATTGGTTATACTTACTATAACATCTTAAATGAATTATCCCAATGTAGCCACAATTTAAAAGTTTATTTGAAAGGGCAGGGGGAGAGTTGTACAGTGTACATTTGACACCTGCTTTTGCTGTGGCTTATGGTGACTTCCGTCCTGATATGATCTGTATACAATGTGATCACTTTTAAAAAAGACCTCTCCCTACTGGTAGGCAGGAAACCGTGTCTTGTGTTCACTGCCAAGAAAGTCCCCAGGCACGTGACAGCACATGTGTACACTGCATATCAGAGCTGCAGGGTGTGGTTGGAGGAGACACAGACGGCTGAGCCACTGAGGCGGCTCTGCCAGCAGCAGCCTGCGGTTATGTAACTCCTGCAGTGTCTGGCGCTGTGCTTCACTGGAGACAGGTCACGTGCTGTGCAATGCCATTGCCTGAAATTCAGTCGGGTTGCTCTGAAGGATCCGTGAGTCTGCGTGAGAGCAGCTTTGGCTGCTCTGTACTAGAAAGCAGATGTTGATCGGCTGCACATAACTGATGAGTGTGCACACAATAATTCCAGCAAGGACATTTGCTGTCTGTCTGTCTGTATCTCATTATGCTCCCGAAGAGCAAAAATTAAGTACTATGTAATATGGACAAATAATGAAGTGGAGGGAAGCAACCCAGTCCTCCTCACTAGAGAAACTTGTCCCACATCACTTAAAAATATTTTTATGATGATTCAGCAATTAATGCAACAACAACAACAACAACTACTACTACTACAAAAGTAACATACTGGACATTATTTTTGTGAATTTGTGTAGATAGCATCCAGTATTTTCCCCCAATGCGTGGTCTATGAAGGAAAATAAGGAAATTTGCAAATTTTAAGGAACATTAGTGAGAAAATATTAAATTATGAGTTCAAGTGGACTTTTCTTTTTAAAAGATTTTTATTTTATCTTTGTTTGTGTATGTACATCTGCATATGCAGGTATCCACATGGGCCGTGGAGGGTGCCAGACCCTTGGGGCCTTTGTCCTTGTGGGGCCATCTTCCCGGCTCGTCAGGTAACCTTCTAACCTTGGGCAGGTTTTACTTTCCTTGTGAGAGTTGTGGAATTGGGACCAGTCAGAAATTCACCCTTATTGTATGGCTGAGACTTCAGATTGCATCTCTCAGAAGGAGATCTGGAGTCTGCAGGAAGGCAGCGGTCAGTGTAGGGAGAGAGGCTGAGGGTTCATTTATCTTCCCCCGGGCCTCACAGAGAACCCAGAAGACAGCCAACTTGGGCTCAGCTCTCCTGACCACCTCTGGCTTCCTGCCTGCAGGATTTCAGCAGTCAGACCGATGCTAATGGCTGTGAGTAGAAATCAAAGGCCCTGAAGCCCAGACTCTGTCCACTCTGCTGTGTCAACGGGGATTAGCTGTTCAGTTCTGTGATTTTGGGTAGGCTCCTCTTAAACTGTAACAAAACCAATGTTGTTCATTTTTTTTTTCCTCTTGCAAAAGGTCTTTTTATTTATATTTTTTTATTCGTTAAAACCTCGGGATGGGAGTTTGTTGAAAGCCCCATTTTTATTCCAACCTTATCGTACATATGTGGATTCTGCGTGTTGTTTTCTAACACACTCAAAATGAGATTATAACAATCAGCTCTTTCATAGATGATCTGACTTAGGCGGGACATTCGACACACGTGTGTGATTTACTTTCCTGTCAGCAGAATGCATGTTTGTAGGAGGCATGATCATTCCACTGGACCAAAGGGAAGCAGGGCAGGGCTAGGCTGCTAGCGGTGATGGGATATGGGTTCCAAACGGACCTTTGAGTGTTTCACAAGGCTGTGCAAGTGGTCCACACCAACAGTGTGCGAGCGGTTCACACCCACGGCTGCAATTTAGGGCAATACTGATTAATTGCCCTTGGAATACAGGTCCCAGAAGGTCTGCTTTTGATTTAATTTATCTAATATTCATGTGCATGTGTGTGGTGCACATGTGTGTATATGCATGTTTGCATGTGTGTGGTGGACTCACTTGCATGGGTGCATGCGGAGGCTGGAGGTTGATATCAGGAATCATCCCAGCTACTCTTTCATTCCTGACACAGGTTTCTCAGCCAGATCCAGAGCTCTCCCAAAAAGGCTAGTGTCTCCCAGCTTGTCCCGGGGCTCCCCTCTGCCTTCTGAGGTTGCAGTTACAGCTCACCTGCCACACTTGTCTTTCTGAAAGAGTCTAGGAATCCAAACTCCAGCCCTTACGCTTGCATAGAGCACACAGTAGCTGCCTAGACAACTCCCCAGCCCCAGCCATGCTCCCTAGATGGCTGTGATGTGAGACTCGCGTCTACTTTCTGTCTAATATTCTCACCTTCATGGACAGCATCTCCATACCTCTATTTATGCTGTGCTTCTGATGTGGATGGATAAGTTTGGCCCTCCTGTGGGTTCTACAGAGTGAAAACATTTAAAAGAAAAATTGAACCAAATAGTACTTTATTATTATTATTATTTTTTATTCCATAAAGAATGTAGAATAGGGATTGGAGCGATGGGTCACTGGTTAAGAGTACTTGTTTTTGCAGAGGACCGTGGTTTGGTTCCCAGCACCCACATGGAGGCTCACAACTGCCTTTAACTCTAATTCCAGGGGATCCAACTCTCTGACTTCTGCATGTTCCTGTATACACGTGTGTGCTCACATATACACATGCACACGTGCGCGCGCGCGCACACACACACACACACACACACACACAAAATAATAACTCAGAGACAATTTCAAGTTTACTAGAGAATATATGTACATTATATGCAAAGACAATGCTGTTAGGCCTCCAATGCTGGTATGTGCACACACACACATATACGGCATGAGTGTGCATGCGTGTGCACATGTGCTTATGCCGCTCATCTTATATATTTAACCAAACTACACATAACTTATCCTTGTTGTTTCTTGGCAAAAGCATAGTAGAAAATATCTCTAGTCAAGACAATCATAAAGTATTCTGCGGCTAACACAGTGCTGGTGCTCTTTAATAGCTGAATGGCATGTGCTATAAAAAGGCTAGCTAGCCTCCAGGTCTGCAAACGAGACTCTCAGTATAACTTTGTTAATGAGCTGGTGATGGAAGGGCAGCTCGTTATCCTCAGCTACTGTGGTTTTCCTCTTACATCTTTACGCAGCAATAAAGGAGCGGGCTGTCCCGCCTCCTTCAATTGAGTCTGGCTTTTTGTTTATTTCTTTTCCTGGCTTTATTTAAATGATGATGCAGATCCAATAAATGGCTTTGGCCAGGACTACCTCAGTCTCCTTCTTTCTTTCTTTTTTTCTTTCCTTTTTTTTTTTAAATTAAAATTGGTTATTTTATTTATTTACATTTCAAATGTTTTCTCCCTCCCCAGTTTCCCCTCTGTACCCCCCATCCCATCCCTCCTCTCCCCCTCCCCTTGCCTCTATGAGGGTGCTCCTCCACCCACTCCTGCCTCACTGCTTTAGCATTCCCCTACACTGGGGGCATCAAGCCTCCACAGGACCAAGAGCCTCCTCTCCATCGATGCCAGATAAGGCCATCCTCTGCTACATGCAGCTGGAGCCCTGGGTCCCTCCATGTGTACTCTTTGGTTGATGGTTAATTCCCTGGGAGCTCTGGGGGTCTGGTTGGTTGATATTGCTGTTCTTCCTATAAGGTTGCAATACTCTTCAGCTTCAGTCCTTTCCTGATTCTTCCATTGGGGTCTCTGGGCTTAGTCAGATGGTTGGCTGCAAGCATCCACATCTTTATTGGTCAGATGCTGGCAGAGCCTCTCAGGGGGCAGTTATACCAGGCTTCTGTCAGCAAGCACTTCTTGGCGTCAGCAGTAGTGTTGGGGTTTGGTGTCTGCAGATGGGATGAACCCAAAGGTGGGGCAGTCTCTGGATAGCCTTTCCTTATATTCACCATCCCTCATACTTCGTTGGCAAATGATTATCTTGTTTTGTTTCCAATATTTATATTAGAGGTGGGTATTGAGAAAGCAAAATTAAATCTGTGTTTCCTGACTCCCCAGCATCATGAATGAAACTTTGTGAGTATTGCAGAGGATATGCATACAAGGAATGAGCTTTAAATCGGTTGTAGTTAATACCAGGGCCTATGGAGTTACTTTGCACGAATGCACTTTTTCCTGAGAGTGTGCCCACAATGGTGCCCCTAGCACACGACAACAAAGGGTTTGAGTGGCATTTGTACCACATAATAAATAAAGAGCAAACCTTAGGGTCACAAGTCCTTTCTGGTCGGTGCCAGCACCGGGTCACCTTGGGCTCGGAGTTGGTGGACACCCCCAAGGTCCCTAGAGGACTCTCCATGCGATCTTAGGACCTCTGGTGAATGGAACACAACTTCTGTTCCAATCCAATCATGTGGGACCTGAGACAGCATTAGGGAAGCAGAAAACCGGCCTGACCAGGGTCACAAGTCCCTTCTGGTTGGCACCAGTACCTGGTCACCTTGTGCGTGGAGTTGGCAGACACTCCCATGGTCCCTAGAGGACTCTCCACATGATCTTAGGACC